>NC_140950.1:80104570-80803737 GCF_014529385.1 Adiantum capillus-veneris
ATCAACAGCATAAAGAGTGGCCCGGGGTATCATGGTGTTGGTGCATTCAATCCTAGCATGCTCCTGCTGGTTTGTGGGGAAATAGTGACTGCCTTATGTGCATGGAGTGGTCGTGACTAGTAGCTCAACCATGGTGTGGTGGAGAGTGGGGGAATGGTGATGTTGCCAATGCTAAAATGCCCATGCTTGCAACAAAACATGATGCCATGAGCTCCCGAGATTGGGAGGTGCATTATGTGCTTAAAATTTAGAGTGCGTGGAGCTAGTGTGTTCCTCCTTCAGTTGTGCCCCCTTTGTGCTTAGCGGAGGCCTCTTTATATAGGCTTGAGAGGTGGTCCTTGCAAATATCCATTGGTCGTTGTAGGGAGCCTAGATGCCTCTCTAGTAAGAGAGATAGAGAGGGAGATAAGGTAGAGATAGAGAGAGAGGAAAGACTGGGATGGGGAGAGTTTTTTTACAATCCACTAGCCACTAGCTAGGTTATTAGGAAAGAGTGGAGTTCGGGGCATTTACAAGGGGTATTATTGATGGTTCGGGTGGTCAGTGTGAGTTTTAAGGATGCCAAAATTGGTATTTGTTGCGTGAAGCTGAGATGCTATGTGTCACTTCCTCTCTGTGCCGGCCGGGGCGTGCCTTCGGTGCCTTTTCTTGTTTCCGTGTCGGTGGTGCACAACTTGGCCTCCTTCTTCTTTGTCGTTGGTGTTAATTCCTTTGGTTTTATTATTTTCTGGTGTGTGCATATATGCATGCGTGTATTGTGTGTATGGGTGAGTTTGTGTACGCATGTGTGCATGAGTGTGAGTATGTGTGTTTTATGCATGTCGGTGCTTGTATGTATGTACATATATATACACGAGGTTGTGTGTGTGTATGTGGGTGCATGCTCGGAAAGAGGGTGTGGCGTGTGGGAACAAGAGAAAGGGGGAATGTTTTGTAAAATATGTGTATATTTAATATATATATATGTGTGTGTGTGTGTGTGTGTGTTTTTACGTGCTTGGGGTACAGGGAAACAGAGAGAGAGAACGAGAGTGAGATAAGGAGATATTGAGGCCGTTGGGGAGAGAGTGGAGGGGGAATGTGTGTGTGTGTAAGGGGGTGTGTGTGTATTAAAGGAAGGAGAAGGAGAGAGAGAGAGAGAGAGAGAGAGAGAGAGAGAGAGAGAGAGAGAGAGAGAGGAGAGGTTCTGTGATGGCGGCGTATGCACGGGCCTGTGAGAGAGAGAGGGCGGAATGGTGAGCCAGCCAAGGGAGGGGAGTGTGGGGAACTGAGAAGGTGAGGGAGAGGGTGGGGGAATTGAGAGTAGGTGTGTGTGTGTGGATAAGAGAGACAGAGAGAGAGAGAGAGCCTCGATCCATGGCTGCCTTCGGGCTTGAATCAGAGAAGCGGGAGAGAGAGAGAGAGAGAGAGAGAGAGAGAGAGAGAGAGAGAGAGAGAGAGAGAGAGAGAGAGAGAGCTCGGGCCAGCATCTAGCCGACAAAGAGTGAGGGAAGGGGGGGGTTTGTCAACGAGTTGGGGTTTGGGTTATGAGTGAGAGAGAGAGAGAGAGAGAGAGAGAGAGAGAGAGAGAGAGAGAGAGAGAGAGAGAGCTTGAGAGTGAAAGAGAGAGAGAGAGTTTGATGTGGACCGCCGGTGGAAGGAAAACAGGAGGGGAGAGCGAGGTTAAGGGAGTGTGTACGAGAGGAGAGAGGGAAGGGTGAGGTGTGGCGGCCCGCCATAGGAGTATGGATGAGCCAAAGAGATAAGAGAGAGAGATAGTGTGGAAAATAATGAAAGAGAGAGAGGGAGACTTTGTAAAAGCACGGCAGCCCGCTAGTGAGGAAAAGCCAGTGGCAGTTTGTTTTTATGCGCCCTTTGGGCCAGGTGACATTAGAGCAGAGATAAGAGAGAGATTGTGGATTGGCGGAGCCGAGCAGGAGAAAGAGAGACCCCTATCCTTTGGTGATAATGGAGAGAGGTGTGGCCAAATTGGCGGCGGCCCACTGGTGGAAGAAGTATAGAGGGGGGTGGTGAATGTTAAAAGCAATGTTTTTTTTTGTGCTCCTTCCTAATTGGGGTAGGCTCTTACAGCCTCGGCTTTGAAAGCCAAGAAACTTTAAACTCTCCGGCCCAGGCTAGAGGGTGTAACAGGACTTGATTTTGAGGTGTTTTAGCAATAAATTTTGTTTTTCTAGGAAGTTTTGGTGGTTTTAAAGTTAGTCCACTGTGTAGAAGGATGTGTGGATTGTTTTCGTCCAATAAAAGTTTTTGATCCGGAAGGCACTTTCTAGGGCTTTTTTGAAGGTGTTAACGTGGGATTTTGAAAAAGTGATGTATGAAGCGATTGAAGCCTGTGTTATAAGGAACAACTTTGGTTCTCTGAGTCTTTAGAGATTTTGATGTTTTGATGCTCGTTGAGGGCCAAAGATGAAGAAGAAAGTGGGATTTGCTGTTTTTGCATCGTTTTTGTAGAAAATGCTGTTTTGCAAGTTGATTTTCAGCAAATCAGAGCAAGCTATAGAAATTTTCCATCACATAGCCGTCGAAGAGCGCAGCGAGGGAAACGAGATTGTGTGATACGGACTTGGGCTGTTTTGGCTCCGTTTGGGAGTTATGTTCAGTTGAAGACAGCTGAAAATTTTAGGATCTTCACGGAAAATTTCAGTTTCAAAAATCTAACCTTTACGGATCGCTTCACGATCACGTTTTTACCTTATTCTTGCAGGTATACTTGGCGCGTAAGTCGAGTCGACCGAATGCCAAAAATAGAAAAGTGGCTATTTTGAGAGGTCGCATGCTTTTGGAGGAAAAATCAGAATAGAAAAACGGGTGGTGCGTTTTGGGGATCATTCACAGATCTCTCTTCTGCGAGTGCGAGTGCGAGTGCGAGTGCGAGTGAGACGCTGCATACAAGCGAGCTAAAGCTCGGGGGTGGTCGGGAGGTTCAAGCTCCGTACTACGGAGTGTGCCCATATATCTTATTGCTCCTCTGTAGTATCAAAACTCTGCAAAATCTATCAATACAAAGATCTCTTTCTCTATCCTTTGCTATCTATTTCTATTATTCTGTTCATGTGAGATAGAGGGCGATGCGGCGAAATCGGAATCAATACCACTTTGAATTGAAAATGCCACCCCCCCTTCCCCCATTTTGGGCCTCCTCCTTGCCCACTAATCTCTCTCTCTCTCTCCCTCTCTCTCTCTCTAGTGCAACTGTTTGTTGACTTAGTAGACAACAATTCACTCTTTTGATCATAATGTCTTCATCTATCTTTGTGGAGTGGAGCCAGTGGATTTAGATATAGAAAACATAATGGGGACATTATGATGGACTATATACTACTTTACAAAGCCATCGTGTATTGCATAAATAGTCTTATGTTTGGCCAATGGATCTCAGCATCAGACTATCAAAACTTGTGTATTGACCTTGCATGTGGAGAAGAAACTAAGCATGATAACCTCAGCCAAAGGGAAGAGAAGCTATCACCATGTATGGATTTCAAATGGGCACCAATGTACATTGAAATGGTTGATCAAAACTTATGGATGACAAAGCTTCAATATGACGCACCATTGAAAACTAAATGGGAAGCTTCAAGAAAGTTATTAATTCTTGAGTCGAAGAATTCTTTGCCGTAAATCATCTCCATGGCATCATCAAAGATAGATCACATAAAAGGTGGTTTGATAAATAATGTCAAGATGCTCAAAAGCCATTGATAAAGCTTGTTGCATTTATGGTCAAAGACAACTATCAAAGTCATTTTCATACATACAAGAGATTGATTCAAAAGAAGAGAAGAAGATGGAAAGTAAAGAAATAAAATTTTCAAGTCCAAGAAAAGGGACGTACATGTAGAAGATTTTGGAGAAACTTAAGGGGCAAGCGGGTTGAGAATTTTGTTAACTTGAGTCTTGTGAATATGTATAAAAATTGTAGGCAACTATATGAGAAACTAGATGCTGAAAAAATATCATTTTTTGGTTCACTCCTATCTATGTCCTCCTTTTTTACTATTGAGGATGTATGTGGTGGGCTTGAAAAGTTGTCCACTTGCAAAGCGAGAGATCTTCAAGGTATCAAGCCGGAGATGATCAAAGGGACAAGAGATTATACCCATGAGTGGATGTGTGATATGTTCAACCTTGCACTTCAACATGGTATGCCTTATAATTGGAGTACTAATTGGGTCAAGCCTTTGCATAAAGGAGGGGATGTAAACAATGTAAACAATTACCAGAATGTAAGGATTGGGTCTCTTGTTTGGGTGCATAATGGATATGAAATTGAGTGATTGAGCTGAAGAGAATGACAAGCATGCAAAAGGAAAGGTAGGTTTTTGTCCATTTCATAGTATCATTGATCATCTTGTCACTCTTCGTGTTCTCATGGAGGAAAGTCAGTTGAAAGGCAAGCAATGTCGTGCGGCTTCACTTTCATGAGACGAGAAAATGAGAAAATGGATGCAGATTAGGTTTATTTGAATCCTATATGATTATTTAATAGTGATAAGGGCTTGCTAACAAACCAATTTTAAGCTAAATATAAAGGAACTTAGGACATGCAAGGCATCTTGGGTAGAGGAATACATGTGGTCATGGTAGAAAGGAAAGTGTGTGAGACACTTCACACCTCTGCATGAGAGAGGCCAAAAAATTCTTAGCGTGTAATTTTTTTGTAAAGCAGGTTTTTTGTAAAAACGGGCAATAAATAAGAAAAACAATGCTTTGAGCATTTTTGTGTCTCAGGCACATGGGGATAATTCTGCACCTATTAGGAGATATTGAAGTTTTTGTACTCTGGTGTATTAGGGGGGCAAGCCATAAGCTTTGAGCATTCTAATCCTAATGGAAGATTCCATAATCACTCTAATCAAAGCTTCCATAGCCACTCTAATCCTACCTTCCATAACCAACTTAAACGCCAAGCTCTCTGCCAAAATCTTGAAATCTATGAAGACTATAGTGTTAAGCCTGTTGGTATACTTGCAATGCCCACCTCTCTTAGTTTTGCCACCACAATATATGCTACACACTTTGTAAGGCCCGCACATGAGGAGAATCCAATGGTGCAAATATATTTGGTGGATTCTAGCTTTGCACGCTAATGAGATCCTTTTTTGTGATCGGGGATGGTACGGAGCAAATTCAAGGGCAAATTTGGGGGAATATTCCCGTCCCCACAATATTCAGGGGCAACTTTGGAGGAATATTCAAAAAACAAAATCCCTTCGCCCGAATATCCTTTATCGCCAGAATATCTTGGCCGGAAGACAATCAAAAAATGGCCATTCAATGGCCGGTGGCCAGTGGTCCGTGGTCTTTGGACGATGACCAGAATTCTTTCGCCGGTGGCCAATTTCTAGGACTTGTTTACGCAAAAGCGGCTATATATGGGCGCAAGGGAGAGTCGTAATTGGACTTGGCTATCTAAGGGCGGATGCACATGGGCATTTAGAAGCTCCCTTACATCTATATAAGGATGCCTTCTCATGAGTATTTCGATAGAATGGTGTGCACACTTAACACACAAAACACATCCTTGTGTAAGGATTGTTAGTCCCTAGTAATCCTACTTGCTCTAGTTGTCTAAATCACCATCTAAGGTCTACCTTGAGAGCACATGGGTGGATGACACCATCACTTTGTAATAGTGTGCCAATCCAATGTTTTTGAATTGCCACTAATCTACTTTGCATACTATCTCTCTCTATTGTCCCTACTGCTAGATCCTTACTGTATTCCACATTTATTACATGGTATCAGAGCACTAGGTGCTCGTAGTAGCTAAGAAAGTACGAGAAATACTTGTACTACTTTGTAAAATCAATTATGTCGGTGTCTTCAAGTGTTGTTGCTTGTGCTACTCCGCTTCGCATTCGTCCACCAGCATTCACCAAAGGAAAGCTTGACGACACCAACTACACATTGTGGAAATTCAAAAGTTCCACAATTCTGGATTCATATGAATTGTTGGACATGGTGTTGGGGCCAAATGGTGCAGACCTCGAGCCCACTGCAGCAAATGTCCGGCGAATCCAAGCATTGTAATCCCCTCGGATGCTACTCTTCTACGTGCTTGGAAAAGAAGGAATGCAGATGCATTATGCGCCATTGTCATGTGTGTAAGTGATTCTATCCTCACTTTGATTTAGCATATCACTAAAGCATATGAAGCTTGGAACATATTCGCTCGTCAATATGAGGGCACAATCACACCAGAATTCAGAATCTGGAAAATCAGCTTGCTGCTGAGAAACTTGCTCTGATGGAGAGAAAGTGGAGGCCTTTATCAAGCGAATTAAGGACCTCCAAGATCAATTAGTTGTCACTGGTGTGGCTATTTCTCTAAAAGATCTAGCTTGGCGCTACATTTGCATATATCTGGAAAGATATGATGGTCTCATCAGGTCACTCAACACTCAGCTTTGTCCAAGCCCTCTTATATTTGAAGAACTGAGTGCAATGGTGCTTGAAGAGGAGCTGCAACTCAGAACCAGGGATGGTGGAGGTGATGCTGCCTTGACAGCCAATGCAAAATTCAAAGGGACTATGTCAAATGCTTCTAAGAAGAAGCCCAAGAAGGGGAAATTTTTAGGTTGTTTTTACTGTGACAAGAAGGGTCATGATGTTAAAGACTGCCGAAAGAAGAAAGCAAACGAGAAGAACGGCACCATGAAAGCTTCTTGGAAGGAAAGAGAATCCGCCAACAATGTTGAAATAGACCTTGAACTATGGGCCGTCATAGAAGAGGTATGCTCATCAGCACAAACTCTGCTTGTTGATGGTTCTTGGATTCTAGATAGTGGTGCATCCCAACATATGACTAGTAAGAAAGATTGGTATAGTTCCCGGAAGCTTCTACAGGAACCCATAAGTGTAATTGTTGGTAGTAATGCCAAATGTCTAGCCGAAGGGTCTGGGACAACTTCTTTTTTAGCAGCTACAAATGAAACTAAAGATCTCTCTAATGTGTTGTACGTGCCTCCAATCAAGAAGATTTTGTTGTCCATTACTGCAATCATTGATTGTGATCTTGAAGTCTGTTTAAAGGAAAATGGAGCAAAAATCTTGGATTCTAAAGGCAACACAGTGGGAAAGGGCGTAAGGTGCAACAACCTCTAAGAACTTTCTACACTTAGAGTCACTACAGAAAAAGGTACAACTCAATTATGGCATGAGAGATTGGGTCACTTCAGTATTGTTGTGCTAAAAGTGATGCAAAAATCTGGGATGGTGGCACACATGCCTCAAATCTCAAATGTGAATGAAGTTTGTGAAGCTTGCATGATGGGCAAGCAAGCAACAAAGAAAGGCATTTCCACAAGAGAGTAGTAATCAAGCTCAGTCTCCTCTAGAGTTGGTACACGCAAATCTCTATTGAAATATGTCTGCATCCGCTTTGGATGGACCTTTCTACTTTTTGTTGTTAATCGACGACTTGAGTATAAATATGTCGGTGTATTTCACTCGTGAGAAGTTTGAAGCTTTTTTAAAGTTTAAAATGTGGCAAAAGCTTGTAGAAAATGAAACAAGAAAGAAGGTGAAGAATCTTCCCACAGATCGAGGGAGAGAATTCATCTCAAATGAATTCAACAATTACTGCAACAAGCATGGCATTAAAAAACACCGTAATACATCTTACACACCACAGCAAAATGGAGTTGCAGAGCATCGCAATCGGATGATGGTAGAAATGGAAAGGTGTACGCTCAAAGCCAAGGGTATGTCAGATTCCTTTTGGGCCGAAGCAATAAGTACAGTAGTGTACATTCTCAATCAAAGCTACATAAAGGCTTTTGAAAGGGAAAATGCCTCAATAAGCCTATTCTCGTAAGAAAACCTTTAGTCTTGCATTTCAAAACATTTGGGTGTTTTTGTTATGCACATATTTCTGATTCACAAAGAGCAAAGTTAGAAGCCAAAAGCAAGAAGTGTGTATTTCTCGGATATAGTGAAGAGTCTAAGGCTTATATACTCTATGATCTAGAGGCAAAGAAAATTTACTCACCAATTGGGATGTGGTATTTGAAGAAGGGCCACATACGGTGGAGAAACCAGGTTTGTCCACTTTCTCATCAAATGAAGAAATAACTGACAATGTGCCAGACCAAAGTCAGGTAAAAAATCAAGAGGACGAGTTGTTTGTTGATAACTCAAATAAATCCAACCAACTTGTTGCAGCATAACAGGAAAATCCACTATCAAAGTGGGTCAACAACTTTTTGACGCTCAAAACCCTCAAGTTCACAACCCTCATGATGAGGAGGGGAGTTTGCAACGGTAAAAAAGAATAGAGGAGCAAAGAAGAGATTTGGAACATATCCTCAACATGGCTCTCATGACAGAAATTGTGGGCTCTGTGAAGGAGCCAACCTCCATCGACGAGGCAAGGAAGTGATGCAGTCTGAATACAATAGCATCACAAAGAATGACACTTGGGAAGTAGTGGATTGGCCTCCAAAGCATAAAGTCATCGGCACAAAATGGGTGTACAAGCTCAAGCATAAAGCTAATGGCTCTTTGCAAAAGTACAAAGCCAGGTTAGTAGCACAAGGATTCTCTCAAGTCAAAGGGTTTGAGGTTAGTGACACCTTTGCTCCCACAAGTCGGATGACAAATTTTTGTCTTGTGCTTGCTTTTGTTGCTATCTATTTATGGGTTGTTTACCAAATGGATGTTGTGTTTGCATTTTTTAATGGAATTCTCAAGAAGGAGGTGTATATTGAGCAACCACCAGGGTTTGAGACGACCCATTCAAAACAAGAGGTTTGCAGATTGAAGAAGGCTTTACATGGCCTAAAATAGTCTCCAAGAGCATGGTATGTCAGAATTGAGAAGTTTTTAGAAAAACTTATCTTTAGAATAAGTGCTTATGAATCAAGTTTATATGTGCTTAGAGAGAATGAAAACAAGTCATTATTATCTTGTACGTCGATGACGTGATAATCACAAGTGAACACAAAGAGCTCATCCAACAAACTCGTGAGAGTTTGAGTTCTGAATTTGAAATGACAGACTTAGTTTTGTTACATTACTGTTTGGGGATTGAGGTTGGCAATCCTCAAAAGGCATCTTATCTCTCAACAAAAGTATGCAACAGAGATCCTAAAAGTTTTTGGCATGAGAAGCAACCAACCATCGCTCTTTCGTCAATGGAAGCAGAGTATGAAGATGCTTGTTTTGTAGCTTGTGAAGCGGTTCGGCTAAGGCGAGTCCTCATGGACTTAGGTATTTCTCTTCATTTAGCAACAACACTTTAATGCGGCAAGCAAAGTTGCATGGCGATTGCTAAGAACCCTATCTTCCATGCACGCACAAAGCATATTGAGGTTCAGTATGATTATGTTAGAGAGCTAATTGAGGATGAAATTGTGGAGCTAGAGTATTGTCCTACTAGAGATAATTGTGCAGATATCTTCACCAAAGATATAGGAAAATACCAACTACTTCGACATCTTCATCAACTTGGATTTGGCACACGACCAACATACAACATCCTTGGGTGTTCATTGAGGGGGGTGTTGGTATACTTGCAATGCCCACCTCTCTCAGTTTTGCCACCACAATATATGATGCACAGTTTGTAAGGTCCCCATACGAGGAGAAGCGAATGGTTCACATATATTTGATGGATTCCATCTTTGCACGCTGATGAGATCCTTTTTTGTGATCATGGATGGTACGGAGCAAATTTAGGGGCAACTTTGGGAGAGTCCTACTTGGACTTGAAGGGTGGCTGCACATGGGCGTTTAGATGCTCCCTTATATCTATATAAGGAGGCCTTCTCACGATTAATGCCGTAGAATGGTGTGCACATTTGACACACACAACACATCCTTGTGTAGGGATTGTTAGTCCCTAGTATTCCTACTTGCTCTAGTTGTCTAAATCGCCATCTAAGCTCTACCTTGAGAGTGCATGGGTGGATGACGCCATCACTTTGTAATAGTGTGCTAATCTAAAGTTTCTGATTTGCCACTAAGCTATTTTGCATTGTATCTCTCTCTACTCTCCCTACTACTAGATCCTTATTGTATTGTGCATTTCTTACAATGCCCAATATTATTAGCCTCATCAAATTGAAGTAGTAACCCAAGCCGTAATCTCTTCCATAAGCCATAATTAATCATTTTGTTGGGATCTCTCTCTCTCTCTCTCTGTCTCTCTCTCTTATAGCAGCAAAAAAAGAATGAAGGAGATAAATATTTTTGAGACAAGCTTGGGAGGCCAATTATGGCAGATTAAACCGATCATGTAAGGAGCTTAAACTCCACAATTAACATTTAACTTAAGTAGCGGTACTATTAATTGTCCGCTTTGGGTAATCAAGCTTCATAATCTTGTTCAAGCTATCAGTTATAAGCATTGTATAAATTAATTGTGTCTGCTGTTGCAGCTCTCTTCCTCACACCTCTCAGAGCGAGAGTCCCCACGCATTCCTGGCTCACCTTTAGAAAACAAATCCCCTGAAATTCCTAGTAAACTTGACGCGAAACTGATTTGGGGTGGGAAGAATCTGTTCAGAAATATGTCAACACCGCAAGAGGAAGCCATCTAGCAAATGATACAGTACTTTCCAGTGTTTATGCAGCAACATCAAGTTGTCCAACAACAATATAATCTGCAAGAGTGGATTTGTAAAGCTCGACAGACAATTACAGATAAAGTATAGCGATTTGAAGGGCGGGATATTAGTAAATTTTACAATAGCTACAAGCAGGAAATGAAAGATAATGGAATCAATGATCAAAATGCAGTGGAAGGGTTTCACTTAATTGCGATGCCATAACTTAGGGGTTAAATTAAAGAGATTTAGGCTTCTCAAGGCCCAAATTGGTAGAAATTTAAGAAGGCGTTGCAGGAGGAATATTTTCTTGAGTATTCACAAAGGGTAACCACACAAAGCTTCATCAAGTGGGTGCAAAAGAAAAATAAAAATGTATCTATACAAGAATTGCTACAAGAGTTTGAAAAGAAATTTGACTAATTGTCCTTGATAGAGCAACGTTTGATAAAGGATTAGAAGATTGAATTAATGATCATTCAGGCTACTAATCCACGGCTTCAAAAGAGCTTGGTGCAATTGTTGGAGGATTCAACAAGTGAATTGGACTTAATGTATGTTTGGAAGATAGTCATTAAAGCGGTAAACATGTTCATGAAACAACAGATGCGAGTTCATAAGCTGATTGTGGTTGCTGTCATGGCTGTTGTGGAAGAGGAAAATAAGGAGAAATCAACCTCGACAATACCCAATGTGGAGGAGCCAGTTCTCGATGCATTGGTGAAAGGTATTCAAGAGTTAAATTTGAATTTCAAAGTTGTAAGATTTGAGGGGTTAGCTCCAAAGGGGTCTACTTATGAGCCTAGGTAGCAACCTCCACGCAAAGGCTGAGATCAATGCATGTGGTGCGATAGTGAAGACCAAATGTATTATAAGGAATGTGATGATTTTGATGAATCTTACAAAAGGAATGTTGTTTTCTGGAAGGAGAAGAAGATTCACCTTAGCGAAACAGGTGAGATGCTTTGCTTGAACTTTTCCATGAAAAAGATAGTCGAAGAAATACAACATAATTTTTCTCTTGTAAAAGCAGCTACATATGGGCTGCAGATTTGCAGAAAGGGTGATGATGATGGTGCAGATACAAAGGGTCAATTGTGGCCTTATGCTTTGAAGACAGCAGAAGCAAGTAAGGTAACTTACGAAAAGCTATGATAAGTAGGGAATTCTATTTGAGAAACCATAGGGTGGGTTGATCCAGTGGATTCCCTCTCAGCATACGCATCCATTGCGAAGTCTCAAGCTAATGAGGCTATGGTAGAAGCAAAGAAAAAAAGGGATGAAGAATTTGCAGATGAATAGAAAAGGGCAACAAGATCTGACAGCAAGAAAGAATAAGGTCCTACTCCTTAGCCTACGCATGAAGTGGTTATGGAAGGCACCCAGGGAAAAAAAGCAAGGTAAGACAAAGGGACCCTCGTATAAGCTTAAATCTGACATTGAATTAGCTACAAGTCTAAAGAAATTTTTTGAAGAGTGCCTCCTGAATAGCAAAGTGGAGCTCACATTGGGCGATATTTTGGGAGTTTCCAAACACAAGTTCCACGAGAAGATCATTGATATTATCAAGAGGAAGAGGAAGATACAAAGTGAGTATATATATTATCTCACTGATCTCTCTCTACTCTCTATCTCTAGTAGTGTATGCCAATGCCAAACAATGTGTACTACTTGGGTTATTGCCCTGGGTATTGATCTCACTCGCTTTTTGGTTTGCTCGGAAGTTTTTTCTCGGTGTTTGGTAAGACTCTAGGGGATGTCTATGGTGATGAACAAAATTTCTTCATTGATTTTGGGACAACCCTACATTACGTGTGCGGATGGAAACCAAGGTGCTGGATGATGGCTCATCCTATGCTATGGCTCAAAGCCGAGATGGTAACAAAGCGGTTCAATTCTTGACTATATGTGTTCATCATGCCAGGAACAAAGATACTTTAGGGGATGTCTATGGTGATGAACAAAATTTCTTTATACAAGAGCATTTCTCTTATCCATTGATTTTGGGACAATCCTACATCACGAGTGTGAGGATGGAAACCAAGGTGCTGGATGATGGCTCATCCTATGCTACGGCTCAAAGCCGAGATGGTAACAAAGCAATTCAATTCTTGACTATATGTGTTGATCATGCCAGGAACAAAGATACTTTACATGATCAGCGACTGCCAAAGATACGCAAGGAGTTTAAAGAACACATGTTTGCAAAGGATTTTCTTAGAGTGCCACTATAAAGCGGGACTATTGTGGTACAAGTGAGGAGACGTTCTCGTAAAGAGAAGATTCCTCTTCACAGTTTTTGGGGTTAATATCTCAAGGTTCGGTATCTTAGAAAAAATTAAATGATTTACCAAAGTGGGAAAAATAGTATGTTTCAAGTATCCAGAGTAAATTTCAAGGATGTGATGTGCTTGAATTAGATGATGTGATTTCAAGGATCTTTTAAGAGGTATCTTTTGTAGATACTATGTCAGAGCTTGAGGAGATTAGGCAATACAGGCTACAAAGCAGAACAAAAGTGGTTAAGGTCCACTCAATGGACATGTATGAAGAGTAAGGTATATATGTAGCACTTATGCATATTAAGGATGATTTAGGTAAATCACTTGTTGAAGCAGAAGTAGAGACAAAGTAAAAGATTGCTCCAAAGAAAGTAAGAACAATGGCTACACCTCTGTCAGAAGGAAGTGATGGGGTGATCAAAGAAGCTTCTTGACAGGCTATGCTCATGCATCCAGAGAACATTCGGCATAAATTTACTAAGGAAACATTGCAATAGCCGAAGGGTGGAGAAGATGGTTTTCTCAACGAGGAGGAAATCAATTGTTTTCAAGGTATGCTCAAAAAACACAATTTTCCTTTTGAGCCAAGTGAGATTGGGTGTGTGGATCCAAGTGTTGTTTCACCCATGGCTATATTCACTATTCCTCACATGCCATGGAGCTTACATCCTATTCCAACTCCTAAATCTCACATGCCAAAGCTTATTGATTTGCTGAATGAGAAGATGCAAATGGGTATTTTGGATCCATCATGTGTGCCATATTCTAGTTGATGGTTTACTATTTTGAAGAAAAACGATACATTAAGGTTTATTCAGGATATGCAGCCAGCTAATAAGGTAACAATTTGCAATGTGGGTACTCGCCCAATTGTGGATGAATTTGTTGAGGCCTTTGCAAGTAGATCTATTTACTCCACAATTGATCTTTACTCTGGATACAATTAATTCCAGTTATATTTGGAGAGCAGGGATCTTACTACAGTGTGTACTCCTCTTGGTCTGGTAAGGATGTGCACTCTGCCACATTGTACTACTAATTATGTAGCTCATATGATGAGCGACATAAATAAGATATTAACGGGCTGTATCCCTCATTCTAATATGCCTTACATTGATGATATATACCAATTAAAGGATGTGAAGAAGCATCCAAAGACGAGGTAAAAGATCAGAGGGTGTGCCGACAGTTTTTTTCTCAACATATTGTTGATTGTGATGCTATTTTATCCACACTTGAAGAAGTTTACACTTTCAGGTCAAGAATCAACTTTTGGTACTAAAGAGGTCTTAATTGTAGGGAGTATGTGTAGTCGTCATAATAGAAGGCCAAGTCCATCTAAAGTTCAAGAATCCAAAAGATAAAGGAAACATGCTCTTTGGTTATTGACGTTCGTCGGTTTCTAGGTGCGTGTGTGTTCTACCTTATTTGGTTGCCACACTTTGATCATGTTGCAGAGGTGCTGTATCAATTGCTAAGGAAAGATAAATGGTTTGTTTGGGAAGAAGTTCACACACAGGACACTAGAAAATTAAAGAAGATGCTTCTCGAGGCTTGTTAGCAAGTCAAGTTTAATGATTAATGTATGCCAGATGCGGCTAAAAGGGCCAATAGATTCCTTAATCATGCTAAAAAGGAGATCTTCTTATCTACATGCAAATTGTGGTAATATTTATCATGTTTTTGAAGTATTTTCTGAGGAATTCTATGAGGGAGAGTGGCTTACGATGATGGAGCAAAAGATGTCGTGCGCACACTCACACACACATAAAACTCAACACAATACAAGGAATTTACTTAAATTCCTCACCTCACTCACCACCACTCAAAAGCCCCCTAAAAATTCTACCCACAAGCTCAATTCCAACTCCAAACGCCTCGACCTACAAGCCCTTGCCTGCCCGTAGACACTACAAGGTGAGTCGAGGTGAATAACATTGGAAATCACGCTTGATGGTGACCAAAATATACAAGAAAAACCATCAAAAACCCAAAAACTCCAGCCACAAAAAGGCCACTCTGAAACCATTGAAAATCCTTCACCAAAGTCCACTCTGTTGGACTCTTTGGAGTAGCGCCAACCCTAATGGCACCGATACAGGGTCACATAGTCTTGCAGAAATCCGCACCTTCTTCCCTCAATTCCTTGCACACACACATCCATGAAAACCTCAGAACTTAAATAGACTCTCCAAAGTGTAAAATTTAAGAGAGAAAGATCTCATTCACTCCTCCATACACTCGAAAATAGGATGGGAACGCAACGGGACTGCACTAGACCACCTGTAGGAACCCTGCTTCCTTCCCCACACAGGGAGGTGAAAGACCCCAAACATGGCTTCCAAAATTCTCTATCAGTCCAAGCACTCACAGAAGTGTCACTGATGTGGAAATTTGAAGCCATTTCACACCTTTTTTGACCATTTTTTTACCTTTTTTGGCCTAGTTCTGGCAAGTTTTGACCCCCGGCGGGCATTTTTCGCGGGAGAAACCCCAAACGGACTCCAAAATTCACCAAATTTTGTACGCTTGATCTTGGATACCCAAATCACATTTCCACATCCCCACATTCCATTTTTGACCACTTCTAGGGCGATGCACGTATCATCGCAGATCAGGCGCCGCAAATAGATAGTTACCACATGTGTCAAACTTCTCGAGCGGGATGAGAGTACCCACACTTGTCACTTGCATTATTTACATTCTAGAAAGCTCAAACACATTATATAGAGCCAAAATAAGCCACCCAGAACCATATCCAAGGCCTCGATACCCTATACGGGCATGTACATGTGTTCGACTACTAGCGCGCGAACCTGACTATTCACAATGTGTACATGTTTCATTTTTTTTTGAACTTGAAACCACTTTGAAAAACTCCCAACTGCATGTATTTCCATATTTTTGTACATATGACCATGCATATAAACGCTATTTTGTACACGCCAAAAGCGGTCTATCATCATTGCCCACCCTCTAGGTAGCGCATTTATGCTCAACCAAGAGACTATTTGCATCTGGAACCACATTCCTTGCAAAATATTTCTTCAGTGTATAACCATTTATTCTATAGCACAAACGTTCACCAGAAAAGTTTTCCAACTCATAGGTGCCATTAGAAAATACATGCTTCACTCTGTATGGACCCAACCATTTATCCCTCAACTTCTTCTGAAAAGTAGAATCCAAGCGAGAATCATACTTCATCACCAGATCTCCCTCTTTGATCTCTTTCTCTTATTCATTTTCTCCATCCTTGTCTCTGCTTGTTGAAGATAATAATCAGTGGCTTTCTCTCTATTCATTCGTAGCAACTCTAGAGAAAGAATTCTTTCTTGCAACTTTGACATTATGCTCACCTTGCATTTTGCACAACAACTTCAAGGCATCTAACTGCACTTGTATGGGCCTAAGAGCTTCCTTTCCATAAACAAGTTCATATGGTGTAAACTGTGTTGACACTCTATACGCAGTTCTGTAAGCCCACAAACACTTTTCCAAGTCCAAGTCCCACTCTTTAGGATGCTCTCTAGCATACTTTGATAGCATCTTCACAATTTGACCATTGCAGTTCTCAACCAGCCCATTGCATTGTGGGTAGTAAGGAGAAGAATGCCTATGCTGAATTTTCAATTTCTCCATGAGAGCAGCAACAAGTTTTCCCCTAAATCATGGTCCACGAGATCAGAAATGAAAACCATAGGAGCTCCAAAAACTTCAACACACCTATTCATATAAAAAAGAGGCCACTCTTCCTGCTGTTACATCTTTTATAGCTCTTGCCTCAACCCATTTAGTCAAATAGTCCACAGCCACAAGGATATACCTTTTACGATTGTTGGTCCTCGGCATTGGACCTACAGCATCTACTCCCCATTTTGCAAATTCATCAAAAGACATTATAGCTTTCTGAGACTCAGCCAAAAGCTTTCGATTTGCAAACACTTAGCATCTATCATCATAGAGGGCCAACAGTAACCTGCTCTTAAAACACAAAAGACAACTTGATCCTTGCCTTGATGGCCCGTTTCTTCATGGCAGTGCTCCAAAATCAAGCCTATCTCTTCTTTGTACGACACTTTTCTCAAAATGCTATCCTTGCCATAAAGCATGAGATCCTCACCTACCAATATGTAGTTTCTTGCTTTTGCAACTATTCTCTGACGCCGAACTTTTGACATGCCCTCTGGACATTGCCCTTTACCAAGAAATACTTCTACATCTTGCAATGATGCCCTTCCTGCATACAAGGCTTCCTTGACCTTTAAAGGAGCTACCAAGGCATCCAACTTGTCCCTAGCCAGCTCATCAGCTTCTTTATTCTGCTCACGAGGAACATGCTTAAACTGTATCTTCTCAAACTCATGCAAAAGCTTCTTGATGCCATAGAACCACTTCTTCAAATTGTCTTTCTTAACATTCCACAAACCAAGCAACTGATTCATGACTAGCAATGCATCCCCTTTCGTAATGACCCTCTTCACTCCAAACTCAACACACTGCTTCAACCCAAGGAAAAGCGTGAGGTACTCGGCCTCATTGTTACTTTTAGCTTCATCAAGATCGTAAGCTCTAGAAAAGATTACATCGCCTTTTGGGTTCTTAATGCCTTTTGAAGAACTTTCTTGTATGCACCATCAAACATCATTGTATACGCATCTGTACTACCTACTTTCTCTGCATGATCATCCTTGTCAGCCCTTGGGTAAGAGGGAAGCTCCCCCCCTCCTTATGTACCACTATGTCTGCCAAGTGAGCTTTAATAGAATGATCCACTTTAAACTCAAACTCATAATCTTGAAGCTCCAAATTCCACTTTAAGATGTGCTTGCTAGGCTTCAAATGTTGTACTACATCAGGCAAAAGATTCGATGTGGTGAGCACATGGAACTTTTGGGGCAACACATAGGTTTTGAACCTTCGACAAGCAAGAACCAAGGCAAATACCCACTGCTCCATTTCTGTGTAGGAGAACTCGCTTACATTCTTCATCTTGCTCTCAAAATAAATTGTCTTGAAGTTCCTTCCTTGATTTTGTAAGAGAACCGACCCAAAATCTACTGACCCCACACTAATAGATACATAGAAAATCGATTGCAAGTCAGGAGGACTCAGTGTTGGTAAAGCAAACAATACCTCCTTGATGCCATCAAAAGCCTGTTGCATGTCTTCATTCCATTCAAACACTTGAACTCTTTGACTCAATTGCTGGAGAGGATACACATATTGACATAGCATGCAGAAAAAACGTGACAAGTAACTGTGCTTATGCACAAATGATGCTAAATCCTTTGTGTTGCTGGGCGGATCCATAAGCAATAAAGACTTAACTTTCTCTCGGTCAGCTTCTATTCCATTTTGGGAAACCACATGTCCTAGCAAATGGACTCTAGCATTAGCAAATTTACACTTCTTTGGGTTGAGTTGTCCACCCTCTTGTTGAAGCCTTTCAAAACTCAACCTCAGCTTCTCCAAATGTGTGACCCTGGAGCTATAACACCCAATGTCATCCATGAAAACACGAATGAAATTACCCAAGTAGGGACCAAACACTCTATTCATCCATCCTTGGAAGGTAGCATATGCATTAACCATCCCAAAAGGCATTCTTTTGTAGGCAAAACAACCCCAAGGAGTAATGAAGGTCGTTTTCAATCGATCTTCGATCGCTATCAAGATCTGAAAGTAGCCAGAAAATCCATCCATGATTGAGTAACGTTCATGAACTGCAACCTGATTGAGGATTTCATCTAGAAAGGGTAGTGGATAATGATTCCTTTTTGTGGCAGCATTCAAAGGTTTGAAATCAACACATATCCTAAATCTTCCGTTCTTCTTGGGCACAATAACAACTGGAGAGACCCATTCAGACTCCTCCACTCGAAAGATGAAATCTGCTTTCGAAAACTTCGTCACCTCTTCATGAAGTGCCTTCTCATGAATGACCCCCAACCTCCTAAGCTTTTGAACCTTTGGCTTGGCACCTTCTTTTAGATTGATTCTATGCTCGACTCCTTTAGATCCTTGCAACTCTGTATATTCAGTGGCGAATAGCTTTGGAAATTCCTTAAACATGTCTTCATACTCCTTTTTTTTTTCTGTCAAGTTCTCTCCTAGCACGCTCCTTACATTCACTTTGGCAGGCTCTACAATTGCTTTTGGACTATCCTTCTTCTCCTTGACATTCACATCATGCATTGATGCTTCCTTTTCAACGCCTATCCCAAAAAGATCAGGACATAATTGCATCAATCCTTCCTCTACACTTTCTTCTGATGTCATAGACAGCGCATCACTATCGTATAACGTATTTTCTGTCGAATTTGTATCTTGCATCTCCAATAGGGGCTGTGTACGGCTCTCGTGTGTCTTCATGTTGTAGACAATGGTCCTTCCTTTCTCTTTGTCAGGGATGGTGATCAAGCCCGTGCCACAATCCTGCTTAGCACCAAGGGTTATAAGCCATGGCCTCCCTAAAATGATCGGATAAGCATTCTCACCCTCTTGCATCACGTAGCAATCAACCAAGCACTCAATCCCCAAGACTTTTATCTTCACATCTTCAGCTATTCTAAGACACCTTGCCTTTTTGTGGTTGGCCATCTTCATACGGATCGAAGCAATCACTGACATGTTAACGCCTGCTTCCTTCATGATAGCCTCGGTCATGACACACACCTAGGCACCACCATCCACATATGCTTGCACTTCCGTCTTCTTTCCCAGCATAGCTTCAACTATTGGCACCATATCCACTGGGTGACCAACCCTCAAAGATGACACCATTCTTTGACGCTTTTCCTTCTTGGAAGGAAGCTGCGTACTCACACACTTGGTCCACTGCCTCCTCAATTTAGCATTCAAAGCCACCAACTGACCAAAAGATATATTTGCCTTTTGATTTCGTATGTCGTCGACAATATCATAGTCTTCAACACCTTGGCCAAGGAGGTAGTCCTTTGGACCAATTTTCCTTCTTCTCCGCCTCTTGCTACTTTCTGGTATGTCTTCTACCTTAGCTTTTCCTTTTCTTGCTCTTGTATCCCTCTCTTCTTCTGTCTCTTTCTCCCTATCATGCTTATCTCTCTTATTGGCCAAAATATCCACATCTTGATGCTCAAGGGTAGTGATGTTGATAGCCCTACCTTCTCCATTTCCAGGCAACAGTTGTGGTGGTTGTTGTGGTGGCGGTGCTTCTAGTGCCCGCTCTTGATGATTTTCGTCTATTCTTCCTCGACCACGTCCATATAGGGGGTATATCCCTCCTCTCTCTCTTGGTGGTTCAGGACAATCAGGGGCGTAGTTACCCTCTTCATCACAATTGTAACATCTTCCTTGTAGCCTTCGTCCCCTACCTCTCCCAGCTGACCGCTCTTCTCTTTGGTTCCTATTCATTATGTTAATTCTTAATTCTTGACCGGTAAGATCATGTAGAACCCGTGCCGTAACAAGATTTGGACCTTGAACCACTCGCTCCACTCTATCATCCGTTGTCACATGGACCATTGGTTGCACCACAACTGGCTCAGTATGTGTCAGGCCTTGCTCCCACCTTCTCTTGATCTTCTTTCTCTTGGCCTCGGCAATTTCCACAGCTCTTTCAAATGTAGCAGGCTCATCTTGATCGACCTTCTCCCTTACACTTGGATGGAGACAATCCATAAACAGACGTACTTTAAAGAAATCCCCTGGAGTTACTTGGGATGCCGCCTCTAATTGAACCCAAAGCCCTTTGAAGTGCTGCAAAAACTCTTTAAAGTTAGCATGAACATCTTGTTGCAGATCTCTCAATTTTGTTGTCGCTTCTATTGCGGTTAGTTTCTTTCCAAACCTGTCAAAAATTGCCAGCTTCACTTGCTCCCATGTTTGCTTTTTTTCTTCCTCTAAACCTTCAAACCACTCCCGAGCTTCTCCTTTGAGCGCAAGAGGAAATACATGAAGCTTGGCTTCGTCATTCACAATGTGCATACCAAGCATATGCCACTCGAAATCCACGGTTTCCTCTTTTAGCGAAGAAAATGGTTTTGTAGTTGGGGGTAATATGTGTGGTGTAATGTATGAAGCGTGACCTATTGGATTTCTCCCAAGCCGTAATACATTGGTGTTGTAGAAAAGCTTCATTCACTTGGGAGTCAATTGAAGCATCGTGTACCAAGTGTAATTCATCCGATCTCCCAAACCACTTCTTTATGTCTTCCATCCATCCCGTGCTCAAGATCTTGCTTTTATGCGTCTTTTAAACTTTTTTGCTTGCTTCCCATGCAATTTTAGGAAGTCGATGTGAGGGGTTTTGACGCATCTTTATCATGTACTCCACAACCCTTTCCATGCCCATAACCTCAATTGGAAGACATCCCGAATCAAGAAGTAGGAGCATATATGGTGTTTCTATCTTCACTTGGAGAAAGTTCATGAGAAAACGCTTTTGGACATTCTCAAACTCTTTCCAAGTAGACTTTGAGATGCTCCCATCCCACACTTCAACTCCATAAAGAAGAATCGGTGTCACCAATGCATCAAACAGATACTTCTTGAGAACCCAACACTTAATGTTTCCCGCATTACACATGTTCTCAAATGCATAAGATGTTTTCTTTCCTGCTTTCAAACTACACATAGCACATTCATTCCACTTGTGATTGGATGGAACCTCAAGACCAAGTGTCTCATTGTTGTACTGATAGCCATTTTTCGGCTCTCCGTAATTGCCATAGTGAGTTAACCCACCCTACCATAATCATCCAAACACTGTGGATATCCCTACCATTTCACTGTATATAGGTGTGTGTGAGTTAGGGGACTTTTTCCATATCTTCTTAAAAACCCTCAGCTAGCTAGTCACTGGGCTAGTTGAGCCAAAAAAATATAAAAATATAAAAAATATAAGTATATTATGGCCCATTTGTGTGTAAATATTTCATTGTATATAGAGCCTAAATAAAAGGATTTTTCATAATTATTTTGGTATTTATTTAAATATTTCTACCTATGGTGTGTTATTTATGCTATGTACATTGACTCACCATTACCATATTTTTTCTTACCATTTTGCATACTCTTTATTCCATATAAATATAATTTCATGCAATCTTCTCTTATTTTTGGTGTAACTCCATCCCAACAAAAATCCAAAAAAACTAGTTTTATTTATGTGTATATTTTTTCAGTATTGTGATTTTTCCTTCCTACATCTATTCTCTTTTACTCTCATAAATTAGAACACCAAAAATATTCATCTTTTTATGGTAGACTTATAATAAGAGAGATTTATTTTGCCCCCTTTATATTTTTTCCACCTATATTATTTATATTTGACATGTACATATTTTTTTAGACCCCTCAATATTTGATTTTCTTAGTTGTACTATTCACTTATAACATGATCTCAACAATATCTTCAATTATAGACCTACCAAATAAGGTCAAGGGTATGTGGAATGCATGCATGCACCATGGGGAGCTCACTCTTGGAGGTATTCAAAAGAATCAACCAAAGAAGGACCTCACAAGGACCTTGTGCAGTGGAAAAACCAGTCGGGTTTGCTAATTTTTAAACATCACATGCTCCCCGAATTTGAAAAGGTGATACAAACAAAAGTTGTAGCTCGTGACCTGAACTTGCACCTCAAATTTTTTCATATATTTTTGAGCTATGAGATGTGAGCTAGGATTTTATTTGTGGACCCCAGTTTGCCCATGCTATGCAGCCACACTCCCTCTTCCACTTTATCATTTTCCTCTTTCACACACACCTCTCCACTCATCATCCCCACCTCTCTGACCACTCCTCTCTGCACCCTACTCACCTTCTTCTAAACCTTGAAGAATAAGAGAAACCATGGTGAACTCATGTTTCCTACACACACTTCCATTCCAAAATTGACCACCTAGTCTCATTTTTCCTCATCCATATTACCCATATCTATCAAAAAACCATAAAATTCAGCCTCTTCTCTTGAAAGACAGCATCATGGTGATTGATTACTCATATTCAATTACCTTGGCTCCCAAAGGAAGGTCAAGAGTGAAAAAAACGTACCGTGAAAGCTAGTGGACCATCAACAAGCGTCAAAATTCACTCTACTCAAGACACTTGGAGCATCAACATTGTAAGAAATCCATGTTTTCTTACCTATTAAGAGTTTTTTCATCCTTATTTGTATCCTACATGGATACTCCCATTGTAAATATCCAATTACATTTGTAAATCAATAAAAATACTAACTCTACTAATTTACTAACACTAACCTACTATGAAAAGTCCTATCACCTCCACTTCCCTCCTCTCTCTCTCTTCTTCATCTATCCCCACCAACTTCTTGATAATTCCAAGCAAAAGAAATTAGATAAGTGCTGAAAATCTAACCCAACCATGGTTAGAGGAGTAACCCTAGCCTTCAAAATTGCTATAAAAGGAGGGTGTAGCTAGCACAAAGAGGAAGCCATAAGCAAGAGCACTATGCTATAGCTTGAGAAGCCAAGCTCAACCTCTCTAGAAGGAGCACTTGAGTGGAAGCTCATTGTCGTATGCTTGTGCATGTGTTGTAATAGGGGTGATTAGCACGGGAACTCTATGCCATTGTAAGAGAGAGAGCGATCATTCAATTGAGAGTGGAAAATCTATCATTCCTCCTACTAGTGTAAGCCCAACATTTGCTGAATCAAGGAGGGTGGATTTGGACTAAGCTTGGATACTTTGTCTCTCTTCCAACGTGAAGTAATGGACAACAATGATGTGTAAGTGTTTTGGTGATATTTTTAGTTCTTGATAGTTTGTGTCTGGGTGTTGTCATCAATTTAGCCATAAATCCCACATATTGTAAGAGGGCGACAGGGTGGAGAGGACTCCCCTAGCCTTAAGACAGTGATTGGGGTGGCTTTCCTTGTGATGTGTCGTGGTGAAATTTACTCAAGCTATGTTGAACAAATACTAATCTCACTTTGATCGGTCATGACAGATTTGTAAGAATAAATTAATGCAACAGGCACCCCCTCCCTCTTCTCTCTCTTTCTTACATATATAATTGTGTTTGCTTGATCATTGCCGATACATTTCAAAGCAGCCCGAGCACTGTCTCTCTCTCTCTCTCTCTCTCTCTCTCTCTCTCTCTCTCTCTCTCTCTCTCTCTCTCTCTCTCTCTTTACACGTCCTAGTTCGCATCCAAACCTAGGTGGTGCCCCAAATTTGTGTAGGGTTAGGTTGCGAGTTTGTGTGTGTGTTTGTTGTTTTTTTCCAACCCCAACCCACTTGAGCAGCACGTGAGCCTCGAAGGGTGTTTAGAGCCTACTCTTCTTGTTGCCCACCCCGGACCGCCTCAGTACATAAAGCATGGCTTCTCCTTATGGTTGGTTTTCACAAGCATAACCTTTGTCTTGAATTCATTCACAATCATGCCACTATGCAAGTAGAAGTTCTCAAAGACAACCACCATAAGCTTTTGTGCATCTTCTAAAGTGTGTGCTATAAGCACTACATCATCCGCATACAACAAAAGCCTGATTACCGCATTGCAAATAGTGACCATTTGTTCAAAGAGAGAGAGAGAGAGAGAGAGAGAGAGAGAGAGAGAGAGAGAGAGAGAGAGAGAGAGAGAGAGAGAGAGAGAAAGAGAGGAATAGAGAGATAGGGAAAAAGGGAAAGGGGCAGAATAGGGAGAGAGAAAGAGTGGAAAGAGGGAGAGAGAGAAATAAGTTAAGGAGATGAAAACTGGGATCCAAAGGGATAGCAGAGCAACCTAAAAAGTGGTACCCAAGTCCAAATCCACCAGGACCTTATGCGAGACCTCCATTCCTTGGCAGAAGATGTTGTCCTCCATGTTTGGCTTCTCATCTCTTAGAGTGCTTGCTTTACATGGAGGCGCAGGCATGACTCTCGGATGGAGCTTCCGCTTTGTAGTTCAACTGCACAAAAGAGAGAGAGAGAGAGAGAGAGAGAGAGAGAGAGAGAGAGAGAGAGAGAGAGAGAGAGAGAGAGAGAGAGAGAGAGAGAGAGAGACTCGGTGAGAGAAATGGAGTTACTTATTACATTACATTAGAATTGTCATGTTACGATCAGTTGATCACTTAGACCCGCGGTGGACATCGCCTCCACTAGACTCGAGTCTTGAGTCCGTGAGAACAAGCAAAGAAATAAAGAATGTATTTTCCTAGGTAACCCTAAACCATGAGTGTCATAGGTTTATTTTTGTTATTTTGCAGGCATGACCATCCTACACCTACCCTTCTCAGGTTCCTCCATTGATCGTAGATCTAGACCTACAGCGGGCTACCTCTTTACGAGAGCAGTACCTCCGTTCGACAGAGGATTTGTTTGGCCGCTACACTTTGCAGCAGCTTGCGACCTACGGTATTTCTCCACATACTACACCATGGGAGAGTCATGGAGGGACTCCTTACCTACAGAGCCTTGCACCAACGACACCACACTCTACAGTCCTTTCCTATCATACTACTCACATTCCATTGCAGGGTCCTACTCCCCTTGCATCGCAGGGTCCCATGCCCATGGCATCACAGGACCCTACACCACTCCATTCCACTGATGCTTCGCCAAAATATCGTCGATGGACTTTCTATGGTAGCAAGCATCGCCGCTCATCTCAGAGGAGCAAGAGCACCGTGAGAGACGAAGCCGCGGTGGATCTTGTGGTTTCACATGTTTTGGTAGTGGCAGGGGGAACAGAGTTCCTACTTTCAGAGCGTGTCAGCCCTAATGCAGAGGATGAGGATACTGATGCACCCATGTCAGACATGCATGGGTGCTACTACAGGGTTAAATATCTCTCATTAACCGATCTCTAATCTAATAAGCCAAAGCCCGTTCTCTCTTAAGCCAAAACTCTCACTAATCAAGCTTAATCCAATTTCTTATTTTTGGATGCCAAGCCTAATCAAATTCCTAAGCTTCTTAATCTCAAAAGCTTGATCAAAGCTCTCTATATCAAGTCTAATCTCTCCAATTCATGAATCAAAAGCTCTCAACATCAAGCCTAAGCCTCTCAAGTTCCATAAGCTTAACCATCTTAAACCTTCTCTAAGCTCTCATTAATTGCGGGGAAGCTCTCTCGAAGCCATAAGCCAAAGCTCTTAAGCTATCAAGAGCGGAGTTAATCCTCATCTCTCAAAGCCATAAGCCAAGCTCTTTAAATCAAGCCTAATCTCTATAATCCTTAAGCCAAAGCCTAATTTAGTTCTCATAAGCCAAGCTTGATTTCTAATCTCTTGAGCCAAGCCCAAGTGAAGTAATCATAATCTTCTTGAGCTCTAATCCTCAATCATAAGACAAGCTTGAACTCTCATCTCGCTTAAGCTCTAGCTTTGATTTCGAACCTCATAAGCCAATTTCATAAACCGAGCCTAAGCTCTCATAACCAGGAGCTAATCTTATTATCCTTAAGCCAAGCCGAACTTCTAAGCCATCATTAACTATTCAAATCGGGAAGCGGAAGCCAAATCAAACGGCCATTGGAAGAAGAAACTCCTTTTCCTTAGAAGGAAAAATAAGAAGGCAGGACAAATCAGGTCTTTGTTAAATTCTTGATTAGCACCTAGATTAAGCCAGGTTTCATCTTGTAAGGAGCATTAAGCCTCCATTAACAATTGATTAATGATGACTACTGTTGATTAACTGGAATTAAGAGAACAGTTTGTTTTGAGCTATGTCTTGTTAATTGTGCCTACCGTATCTCTTTTCCCCACACCTCTCACAGCTAAGGGCCCGGTGCCTTCCCGGCTCACCTTTCGCACAATTATCCCCCGACATTCTTGGTGAACCCGACGCGAAACGAGCCGGGGTGGGAGGTGAGGATGGAGATTCCAGCAGAATTGAAGCAATTTATTGAAGATTACAACCTGAATAGATTTGATAAAAATCTAGCAACAGCAGATATGCCCAAAATTTTGGGCTTAGTTCAGGGATGCTTGCAAGAAGTAAAAGCTATGAATATGAAAAAGCAGCTTAATGATGCAATGGAGATGGCACTTGATGCCGTGCATGAACATTATGGAATTTGTCAAGGACATGATCTAGATGGACTCCTTTCATGCTATCAAGCGGAGATGAAGAGCCAAGGAATTCTAGAAGATCGGATGATTTCAACCTTTGAAGAAGTGGTAACCTCTGAGTTTAAAGATAAGGTCCGAGAACTAGCAGAGACATACCCCACACAGTGGGACTATTTTGCAGATGGTTTTGCTCATGAAAGGTCAAGAACTATCGAGTTACAATGAAGGAGATTAATGAATGAAACTAGATTGTTTTCTATAAAGAAGAAGGGGATCATATGCAGTTCCTTAATTATGATCAATTTTGGGACCATATTTTTGCAAGAAGTCAAACCAAGGCAAATACAGCTTTGAAAGTAGCAGACTCAACGACAAAGGACCATATTTTGAGCAACCAAGCAAAGGTACATAATGAATTTACTGTTGAAACACAAATGTATGAATTTTTTTCGAAGATTTCTTGCATGGAAGTTACCTCGAATAATGGTTCTATTGAAGAGCTAGACTGTACATCAAAAAAAATTCAAGCTACTGACCTTGGCATGGGATGCTCTCAACAAGTCTATCAAGAAGATGAGCCACTACAGGCTTCTAATGGTTCTATCGACAGTATAGCTGAACAAAGGCAACAGATTTATTACAGATGATTGCACAAACAAATCTATTATATATACAATAGCTGATGAAGTGGCCAAGGCTGTGAACCTAACACAGGATGTACCTGATAATGCCAATGATTCTATGGTTGCTTCTGGTAATATGTTTGTCGATTCTATTATCACAGAAGCAGATTCCATAATTGATGGATTTTGGACCCAATCTGAAGGAGAAGGTTATAGCAGTATAGCTGATCCATGTACCCCTTCATAAGGGGTGCCTAATGAATCTTTTCAAAGTTATAATGGCTTGATAAGTAGCATGGATGCAGATGAGTAACCAGAGGACGATATTGAAGATTTCCTAGATCATGTTGATCGTGTGAATAGGATACTGACATGGATTTTACATCTATGCTTATGTACAGGCTGCAAGAGGAGCCAGCTCCTATAGCTTTGTTGAATGATGAGACTTCCAAGGGTGATTTTTTCAAGGATGATTTTCCCAAGGATGTTATGGATGAAGATTTTCAGGACAAAGCTATTATTCATTATCAACCTCAAGAGCCAAGTAAAAATCTCTCTGATGATACAGGTCCAGAAAGTCCTAAGGTTTTTCATAATGGCTATGAAGCTAGAGGGGGTGATGATGCTAAATCATCCCTGATACTCCATAAAGTGCATAGGATTTTTTATTTTCTTGGATGATGTGCCAAATGTGGCTGGATTTGGATACTATTCTTAGTAGTTCTTATGTCAATGATGTCCTGGATACCGGTAAAAGGGAGTCAAAGTCCTTTAATTCTTGTTGGTAACGACCTTAAGCTACCAAAATTTTATGAGATGTGGTTGCTGCACTATGCTTCAGGTGAAGCTCTAGTATATTGCGGAGGCCATCAATGCTATGTGATCTCAATGGTATTTGATCCACGTGATTCGACAGATCTTCAAAAGCAGGTTCACTATGGATGGGTATTTTTGGGTCTACATTGTGGTTTCTTTTTGCTATATCCAGGAATAACATATTTGGAGCAGAAATGCTTGAAGTTGTTTGATACAGGATGTGTGTGCTTATGTGGATATTATGTTGCTCCACTATTGGGGCAATTCCTTATTATCCCATTTGATCCTGGGAGCTATTGAAGAGCAACTTGCAGATTTCAAACATCTCATTTATTTTCCTGTAGGCAGGTTACTTGGCAGTAGATTTATTTTTTGAATGTATACTAAGACAGAAGTGGTTTTGGTTATATGATCAATAAGCTTACATGGCTAGCTTCCAATTGACATCTTGGACAATTGTTATAGTATCTTCGCATCTTTTGAGATGGTTTTGGTACGAGAACTTGAAGTAAAGGACTAATTGACGACCATTCCGTGTGCACAAAGAGTAAGGCATACTTGAGCTTAACAGGGTTCCCTAAAGAGAGCTGATGGTCAAGCCGTGTGCATAAGTAACTTGAGCACTTGAGTTTGGCGGGGTTCACTAAACAGATTTTTTTATAATTGAAAGGTTTGGAGATACGACCACTATGGTTCAAGGATTGTGATGGGACAGCTACCAGATAATTGAGCTAGACTATTGATGTTATGATTTACACCTTCTTTTTGTTTTACATACCTTTATCAACTATGTGAGCTTGATGACAAGTAGCTTAAGGTATTCATAGAAGATGCAGCTTGAAGACCAGTGAATGTCGTGTCGCTCCGCTCCCATGACAAGACAATGAACAAAGGAATGCTGATCAAGAGTATTTGAATCCTGCATGGTTAATCAACAGTTATAAGGGCTTGCTAACAAGACAATTTATAAGCTGAAAGTGAGTATGCTTGAAGTGGTCATAGCTGCGATTTTATTAATCAAATATGTAGTGCTTGAAGTGCTCTACCGGCTTGTCTTTACGGCTCGTCGATTGGAGCTACGGTGAAGAAGTTATGGCAGTTTAAAGTTCAAGTCGATTGCAGATCCGTACCGAATTGGGCAATTGCAGCTGAGGTGATAGACATGAAATGAATACACGGGCCTGAAGTGCTCACTTTGTGGAGAGCGTTGATCTTTTCAGATCAAGGATCGGAGTTACGGTTGCCAAGTTATGGGCTGTTAAAGATTCTCCGGGGGCCAGTTCCGTGCCAGTCTAGTCGGCTCGGTTGGAGTGCCATCTGGGAATTTTTTAGCTTTATTTGGGTTTTATAATGTGGGAGTAGCAAGTGCTTTAGGAATATCATTTCCGGAATGACGTCTTTTGAAATCCAATGATTGCGGGGAGTGCTCAACACGGACGCGGTAAGAAGCTTCGAGCTATTTTCAGCGAGTGCTCTCAGGACAAAGCAATCACCTATGCTTGCATCTTGAAGGCGTATGGCACTAAGAAGCTGATATGAGCATTGAAATTCATAAAGATATTGTTAATCAAGGACTGCTAGGGAAAAATGAGGTCGTAGAGGCATTTCCTTGGTCGGCATGTATGCCAAATGTGGTGCCCTTACAAAGGCTACAATCGCCCAAATTGATAAAGGTTTATTGATGGGCATTGCATTGGTGGCATGTATGTGCAATGTGGTGCCCACTATGAAGTTTAAGGGCCGCCCGATGAAAAAATACGACCGCCCAAGGCGAGTGGGTCAATGACCGCCCAAGGTTTAATTAGGTAGGAGCTTTAGTGTGTAAGAAAGAAAAGAAAAGCAAAGGCATGGCCAGTAGAACGCGGGCAGTGCAAGAGAAGAGAAAAACAGATCGTGCCCGCCTTTGTGGTGCTCCAATGACAACATGGAAGAAGCGTGAAATGACGAGCAAGGCAGGGTGACCGTATTTGGGCCCGAGTTTGCCGCAAACGGTGCTACCCAAGATTCACCCTGCCATGTCATCAAGAGGCCAATCCCATTAGCGATATCCCTAATGCGATGGCCGAGAATAGAAAGGTTTTTTTTCCATGCAACTTATATAAAGACTTGTCGTGTGATTTTGTCGGGGATCATCTAATTGAACTCTCTCTCCGAGAGAAGAGTCCAAAGCACCTAAGCTCCCATTAAAAACTCCTGCTCATTTCGTTTAAGCTCTCTATCCGGAAGCAAGAGATAGAGCTCTCAAACTCTCATTAACCGATCTCTAATCTCAAAAGCCAAAGCCCTTTCTCTCTTAAGACTAAACTCCCACTAATCAATCTTAAGCCAATTTCTTGATTTCGGATGCCAAGCCTAATTGAATTCCTAAGCTTCTTAATCTCAAAAGCTTGAGCTAAGCTCTCTACATCAGGCCTAATCTCTCGAATTCATGAATCAAAAGCTCTCAACATCAAGCCTAAGCCTCTCGAATTCCATAATCTTAACCATCTTAAACCTTCACTAAGCTCTCATTAATCGCGGAGAAGCTCTCTCTAAGCCATAAGCCAAATCTCTTAAGCTATCAAGAGTGGAGTTAATCCTCATCTCTCGGAGCCATAAGCCAATCCCTCTAAATCAAGCGTAATCTCTCTAATCCTTAAGCCAAAGCCTAATTTAGTTCTCATAAGCCGAGCTTGATTTCTAATCTCTCGAGCCAATCGAGCCAAGCCCAAGCGAAGTAATCATAATCTTCTTTAGCTCTAATCCTCCATCATAATCCAAGCTTGAACTCTCATCTCGCTTAAGCCCAAGCTTTGATTCCGAACCTCATAAGCCAATTTCATAAGCTGAGCCTAAGCTCTCATAACGAGGAGCTAATCTTATTATCCTTAAGCCAAGCCGCGCTTCTAAGCCATCATTAGCCATTCGAATCGGGATGTGGAAGCGAAATATTACGACCATTGGAAGAGGAAAGTCCTTTGCCTTAACAGAAAAAAGTAGAAGGCAGGAAAAATAAGCTCTTTGTTAAATTCTTGATTAGCACTTGGATTAAGCCAGGTTTCATCTTGTAAGGAGCATTAAGCCTCCATTAACGATTGATTAATGATGACTACTGTTGATTAACTAGAATTAAGAGAACCGTTTGTTTTGAGATCTGTCTTGTTAATTGCGCATGCTGCATCTCTTTTCCCCACACCTCTCACAGCCAGGGGCCCGGTGCCTTCCCGGCTCACCTTTCGCACAATTATCCCCCGATAGTGGTCTAGCAGGTGCAAAACGTCTGGCTGTGAGATTTCATGAGATGAGAGTCACAAACACTTTTTGAAAATCATTTGCGGAGAATCACCAACCCTCTTTCTAAGGATGGCTAAAAATCTAAGAGCTTTCGTGACAGAAAAGTCACAAACCCTCTTTCCTATCGTGCTTGGAAATTGCTTGTTTTTGTAAGTTGAGATCATGATGAGAGGATCACCAAATCACATTCAATTTCACTTAAAAAGACCATTTAAAAACGCTAAAGTTCTAGCCATGAAACCTCAATGCTCATACAAGCACAAAGCTCAATCAAAACCCAAACCTCATTTATGGTATCACGCAGCCTCGCCCCCAATTACATATATAGTACTAGGTAACATCAAATAGTTGAAAGGAATACTCTAGTTTCCACCTTCATCGCTGTCATTTTATAAATTTTCAAAGATTTAAGAGCTTCTAAAGTGAATTTTATACACCATTTTGACAAGGGGAAACCCTTATTTACACCTCACAAGCTCAGATACAAGATTACGAAGAGGCGGGACTGCCCTACACATAGATTGAGCAACCATGGAAGCAATTGCACATTAGAGAAAAATTGCAGGTTTTCCCCAAAAAAAGAAGCTCTCTCTCTATTTGACATGGCAATATGATCTGATGTGTCAATTTTTGGGCCACTTTTCCACTTTGGACCCAAACAAGGTCATTTTCAGCTCATTTTTTACCCAAAAAATGTCATTTTTTATGCGAAAAATCCCAACCAAAGTCAAAAAAATCCCTAAATTTGTGGGATCTTGCATAAGCATAAAAACCATAGATAAGCGTCATTTTTTATCAATATACCATTTTGGGGTCACTTTCCATGCAATCCGGCAATGGTGTCTATTAGCTACTATTTTTGGCAGTTTTTGCTCGCATCACTCTTTATAGGCGAGATGAGCGTGCCACCATGAAGCACTTGGACTATGTACATTTTCAGACCAAATAAAGCATCTTATCAAGTGAAAAAGCACGCAAATGCGCCACATCCAGGGCCACGACTCCCTAGATAGGTATGCGCATGATAGCGACCATAGTAGCCGCTTCAACATATATCACAATATGTACATGATTTCTTTTATTTGCATACATGGATAAGTATCAAGAGTGAGGCAAAAGTTTTTATTTCATATTATGTACGTGCCACGACACGACATCCACCCCCTCTAAACCTGCACATCTTCCGGTATGTGCCACAAAAACATTTGTAAAGCATTAAAACTCATGATCAGACACCATGTTTTTACTTTCATCCTTAATTTTCATATAGTTGGATTCATCACCCTCTTCGCTTGTTTGTGCGTAAAATGGATTAGCATCCCCTCTTATTTTGAATAATTAAAATCTTTTTCCTACAATGGGAATTTTCAATTTTGTCCCATCCAGTTCACGCAAGGTGTAAGTTGCGTTTCCATGCATATGTTTGACAACACAAGGACCGAACCATCTCTTTGCAAGCTTCCTTGTTGTAGAGTGCTGGTTTTCAAGGCTACTATCATACACCAACACCCACTCACCTTCTTCAATGTCTTTTCGTTTGAGCCTATGCCTCTTGTTAAATCTGTCTTTGTTTTTCCACCTTGCATTCTTTAGTCGAGGTTTTGCAAGCTCGATGTCTTCAGGCCTTTTTTCCAGTTTCCATAAGCACAATGCAAGAAGATCTTCTTTACTCATTCCATCTTCCCATGGCAATACATTCCATGTAAGAACTACATCTTCAATTGGCATCACATGTTTTTGGCCATACATCAATTCAACATGCATATAGCTAGTGGGGTTGAACTATCTGTCGTACGATTGGCCCACAATGCAAATGGAAGTAACCTTGGACACTCTCCTGTTGAGCTTATATGTGAAGCTACTCAATATATGGCTTCTCTATATATGGCACCCAGGTCCCCTCTATATATACATCATCTCATGTGTGTATTCTACACACTTTGGGGTTCTACTTCTGTGCTCTCTCCTTCTCTCTCAACATGGTATCAGAGAAGTACGTTTTTGTTTTCAATTTTTCTCCTGATCAAAATCGATTTTGCAGAAACTACCCGTCAAAGAGAACGGAATCGATGTGGTCTACAACTTTGCAGAAGGAAGTTTTTTCAAATTCTGTACCGATTTTGAGTTATCGTTCGCGGACTGCGTACATATCTGAAAAGCAACTTCCGCTTTTTGGTTTTGATTTTTCTGCTAATTAGAACCGATTTTGCAGAAACTACTCGCGGAGGAGACCGGAATAGATGTGGTCTACAACTTTGCAGAAGGAAGTGTTTTCCAAATCTGCACCGATTTTGAGTTATCGTTCACGGACTGCGTACATACCTGAAAAGCAACTTCCGCTTTTTGTTTTTGATTTTTCTGCTAATTGAAAACGATTTTGCAGAAACTACCTTCATAGAAGACCAGAATCGATGTGGTCTACAACTTTGCAGGAGGAAGTGTTTTCAAATTTTGCACCGATTTTGAGTTATTGTTCGCGGACTACGTACATACCTGAAAAGCAATTTTAGCTTTTTGTTTTTGATTTTTCTGCTTATTGAAAACGATTTTGTAGAAACTACCCGCTAGAGAGATCGGAATCAATGTGGTCTACAACTTTGCAGAAGAAAGTGTTTTCAAATTCTGCACCGATTTTGAGTTATCGTTCGCGGACTGCGTATATACCTGAAAAACAGATTCCGCGTTTTGTTTTTGATTTTTCTACTTATTGGAAACGATTTTGCAAAAACTACCTGTTGTGGAGACCGGAATCGATGTGGTCTACAACTTTGCAGAAGGAAGTTTTTTCAAATTCTCCACCAATTTTGAGTTATCGTTCGCGGACTGCGTACATACCTGAAAAGCAACTTCCGCTTTTTGTTTTTAATTTTTCTGCTAATTAAAAACGATTTTGCAAAAACTACCCGCCAAAGAGACTGGAATCCATGTGGTCTACAACTTTGCAGAAGAAAGTGTTTTCAAATTCTGCACCGATTTTGAGATATCGTTCGCGGACTGCGTACATACCTGAAAAGCAACTTCCACTTTTTGTTTTTGATTTTTCTGCTAATTGAAAACGATTATGCAGAAACTATCTGCATGGGAGACCGGAATCGATGTGGTCTACAACTTTGCAGAAGAAAGTGTTTTCAAATTATGCACCGATTTTGAGTTATTGTTCGCGGACTGCGTATATACCTGAAAAGCAATTTTCGCTTTTTGTTTTTGATTTTTTCGCTTATTGAAAACGATTTTGCAGAAACTACCCGCGTGAGAGACCAGAATCGATGTGTTCTACAACTTTGCAGAAACTACCCGCGTGAGAGACCAGAATCGATGTGTTCTACAACTTTGCAGAAGACACTACCCGCGATGGGGATTGGAATCGATGTGGTCTATAACTTTGCAGAAGAAAGTTTCTCTAAATTCTGCACCGATTTTGGGTTATCGTCTCGGACTGCGAATATGTTTGAAAATCAAAATTTTACTTTTTGCTTTTGATTTTTCTCATAATTGAAAACTTCTCAATTATATTTTTCTTCATCAATCATATATTTGTTACTGACGTAACTTTGTTGCAGAAGCCAGTTACACATCGTTCCGATTCAGTCGAGCCGTTGATGATCGTCCAAATTCTATCGAGCTACTATTGGTACATGATCTTTTGTTATATGATAAACTCGTTCATTGATTCTCGTATAATTATTCTTTTAGAGATATAGTTTACGTCGCTTTATTGATAATTTCTCATTGATACCATAGTGATTTTGATGGTACCATGATGATGTTTTGTTAATACTTTGGTCATGGTGATTTTCGTTGATACCATGATGATATGTCATTGATAGCATAGCATGGTTATTCTCGGTGGTGCCATGATGATATTTCGTTTATACCATGGTTATTCTCAGTGATTCCATGATGATATTTCGTTGATTCCATGGTGATTTTTGTTGATACCATGATGATGTTTTGTTGATACCATGGTTATTCTCGGTGATACCATGATGTTGTTTCATTGATACCATGGTTATTCTCGGTGATGCCATGATGATGTTTCGTTGATACCATGGTTATTCTCGGTGATGCCATGATGTTGTTTCGTTGATACAATGATTATTCTCGGTGATATCATGATGCTTTTCGTTGATACCATGATCATTTATTCATTTTATTGATATAATGATGATATTTTATTAATACTTTGATGGTATTCATTGATCACTACATTGATAAATGTTGTTTTATGTAGTATATACACATATCATTTGTATCACGTAATCACACATTTTGTACTTTTACGTTTATACTTTATGTACCATATGTTGTCGTGTGTATATATGTCGTCAAAAGAGTGGCGTCGCGAACCATCTCTTATGGCATTGTGAACGTAATTATTTCATTAACGATGCTAATAATTTTCATGACATGTTTTTTTTTTGGAGTCTATGATCTATGTAGGATTGATCAAAGAATTGATTTTATGAAGACAAACTTGGTGACAATAAAAGATTTATGAAGATATGTTTGGTGATGCCATATTGATGACAACATGAAGACATGTTTGGTGATGCGATATTGATGACAAGCTACACAGCAGATTCACGGAGACACTTTTGATTACAAGCTAATCGATAGCTTTTACACCTCTTTATTGAACCTTTGTATTCATTATTGTATTTGATAGGATAGGAGTAATGTAACTCCTCATAAAACATTCAATGTAAAAGGAGTGATGTAGCTCCTCGTAAACATTTGTATATTCAATGATTTTTATAATATAACGGTGGGTGTATATAGAGCTGTGGGTTTTTCCCTTGATCCCCCAAGGGTTTTTTCATCCACAGTTAGGGACCCTTATTTGAGCGGGGGTGTTGAGCTTATATGTGAAGCTACTCAATATATGGCTTCTCTATATACGGCACCCAGGTCCCCTCTATATATACATCATCTCATGTGTGTATTCTACACACTTTGGGGTTCTACTTCTGTGCTCTCTCCTTCTCTCTCAACATCTCCAAGATTACCCTCACAAACCATACCTCAATTTTTATTCAATGGTTGTTGGTCTGCATCCGAATCTTGGTAAATCTTAATTAACTTATGTCTTTGTTGATCAGTTTCACAAGCTCACTTGGGAAGGCAAAAGGGTTCCGAAGGTGGAATGTTTTTACGCACATAGAATATCCTTTGGAAGTTGTTGTAACTGCTAAGAAGCTCACTCAATGGGTTGAAGATAGGATCCAATGCAAAATGGCCTCATGGCAATGTAGAGAATGGCCCATACATGTTAGATTGAGAGTGGTGCAGGCAATTATGATACCATGCCTGAATTGTTTTTTGTCATTATTGGATTGGTCATATAGTGCATTGAATAGATTTAAATCTAAACTTTTCAAATTCTTTTGGGAATCTTTTACTATATCTTTGATTTCATGGGAATCATCTAATATTGCCAGTTGTACGAAAGTGTCAGGCCGCAGATGAGCTCCCACCACTCCTACGGAGTAAGCTCTATAGCAGGCTGCTAGAGTGTGGGTCAACCCCCTTGCATCACTATCATCCTACTAGTGGAGAATAGCGCGAAATGAAGTGCCAAGCCCGTGAGAGCGGCCCAAGCAGTTACCCCCAAGTGTACATTGCCAAGCTATGAAAAGAGCTGGCATCAACCAAAGAACACAAATCCAAACCTGCTGGGCCAGAGGAAAGTCCCAAAGATAGTGGCACTGACTCTCTACAAGATAGTCACAAGCTACACATATTGCGTAGAGACCACTATATACAAGCCAGCTCCCAAGTGTTGTAGCTCAGTGTGCAACCAATCACTAGAACAAAGTGACTCGCCTTGGCTGTCTGGAGTCCCACAACCACTCCCAAAAAGCTGACAACAACTTAGTTTTGAGACCCTCCTTGTGCCAATGAGGTGTTGTAGTAGGACCAGTCTCTCTCCGTGCTGCCAGTATGTGACTTCCCATTTGAACACTGTACTAAAAGAAAGGGGCACCTGGATGGTCGGCTGAGAAGAAAGGGTCCCTCCAAAACCACTCTCTAGGATCCCACTGTACTCGTGCCATTAGACAACTCTCCCAAGCCCATAGCCTCAAGTGGCCAGTCTCAAGAGATACTGGGTTAGGATCAATGACACAAGCCCTCCCACAGATTCCCACCACTTGGATCCTCTGAAAATAGACTCTACCACTTATGGGGCCTCTATGAAAACTCAATGTAAGCATTCCTCACCCTCATGTAGCTCAAAAAACAGGGAAGGTACAGCCTCCAAGCAAGCTGAATCCTCAAACTCAGAGCCTTGGCAAGAATTTTGTAGGATGAGTTGAGGATGGTGATGGGCCGCCAGTGTCAAATCTCATCCAAGGAGCCACCCTCCTTGGGAATGAGGTAAATTAGGCACTTCCTCATGCTATTGGCGTCTCTCCCATGTGCGGGATGTACTGAAAATCACTACGGACATTTGATCCAAGCAAGTCCTAGTACTCCAAGGAAAATTTGGGAGTCAAACCATCCTCACTTGGAGACATCTACCACGCGGAAGTGCTCTAAGGTCGTGTGTAGCTCCTCTAGCTGAAGAGGCAGCTCAAGCCTATGATGCATCTTCTCACAAGACAAGGCATCTATTCCCACACCTACTCTCTGCATGCATCCTGAAGCTCTAACTAAGGCTCTACACTAGACAATAGATCATAGTAAAAGGAAGTAGCAACTGCACACATGTCCTCTAGCTCTAAAGCAAATAACCCGTCGAGCCTCCTCAACTGGCTTACCTTGGCATGCGTATGCTGGGGTCCCACTATCTCAAAGAAAGCACTTGTCACTCTCTCACCCACCTGGGTCCACTGAGATGCCTGTCAATGGAAAGAAAACTCATGGCACCTCTCCTCTATGCTGACGAGATCTTGGCGACCTTGCTGCAACTCCTCCTCCAACCAAGGAATGTCTGGATGCCGCTCGTACATACTTTTCAAGGAATCAATGCCCCATCAAATATTCTGCTCCTCCTCTCTCGCTACAACCAGGAGAGCCAAAGACTCCTGAAGAAAGAGTCGACTAAGATGAGCAAGTCCTGAGGCCACTATGTTAGCAAGATAATCCTGCATGTCTAAGCTCTCTGTCAAAAGAGCCACCACTTGCTCTCTGAGCGTAGAGTCCAACAAGACCCCCTCAAGGATGTGTAGCATTGTGCTCCCCCTCCTCTGCCTTTCTGTCATTCTGAGGATCAGTGGTGCATGGTCCGAAAAGGAAGTCCCAGCCATCATGCAAACTATTCTTTCCAGTCACAGAAGTGGTCACTAGTATAGAAGCAATCTATCCAAGATAGATTCACTCCTCCCACTCTGCGTTCCAAACAAGAGAAGTCCAGGTTGTATGGGGGCCTCACAAGCTTATTGCCACACATTTGAAACTCGTAGAGTCATAAAAAACCTCTCCCAAGCTACCAGCTCAACTCCATGTACATTAGTATGGATATCTCCAACTTTGTCAGAGGGGTCCTCCAACATGTTGAAGTCACCCCCAATGCACCATTGCTCTGCCTACAGTAGAGACTCAACAATCTAAGACAAAAATTCTACATGTGCATTCACCACATTGGGTGCGTAGATGTTCATGAAGCCCATGAGGCAACCCTGAACCTGCATAGTGATCCACTAAGCTGTGCGTGGCACAAAAATCCCTCTGTCCACAATGGCTTGCTACAAAGAATCCGCAATAGTCATACATACCCCTCCCTAGATGGCTCTAGGTCCAAATGCAGCTGACCAAAAAGTCTCATATCGTCTACACAAAAGCTCTCCACAATGTCTAATGTAGCTCTCACATAGATGATGCTCTTGTATCATACGAAGGTCAATCTCTCCTCCCACAAGGCATCACTCAAGCTCGTGACGCAATTGACCCCTCTTACGCTAAAACTGGGGCCCACCTAATCTATTCATGTTCCATGAGACTATCCTCACGGGGAGCGAGAGAGAGAAATGATGTTGCAGCAACAGCTAACCATGCTATCTTTGAGGCACGCTTGGATAGGGAGTAACCCACATTTGAGCATCCCCAAGAAAGGCGTGACTACAAAGAATGTCTAGCCCAAGCCCAATTAGAACGAGTTGTGCACAAAGAAAACTCCTTTGTCCAGGAGTCCTCATGTATGCGTACATAACATGGCGGGCTCTGCGTGTCGGCAACGAAGTGAACCACAATGTGTCTACATCCTATTGAGTCGGAGTCCGCCATGTTATGTACACATACATGAGGAAGAAGTGAAAACTTGGGCAGTAGCCACAATGTCTGAACCAAGTCTATAACCCCTAGGTCTCCCATGTGATGAGATAAATCTAGGGCCTGTGTCTGCAGCCACTCCAACATTGAGTCTAGGGTCCACTCAGCCTAGTCCCTACCGCACAAGGGAAAAGAGAAGCCAACCACTCATTCCAAGGCCTCTATCCCGCTAAGGAACAGTACATGAACTATGAAGCAGGTTGCCTCAAAGTCCAGTGACGGGTCTCCAAGAAACCTTGTAAAGTCGTAGGCAAAGAAATCCCAACGAGGATCAATGTCGAAGCTCGTTAAACAACAAGAAGCTCCTGCAAAGGGGGGTGTCTGAACCAAAAGAGGGGCTTACAAGAAAGGTTGTCCCTCTCTCGTCAAGAAACTTGTGGAAAAAGGACTACCAAGATATCTCCTAGCAACCGAGGAAGATCCTATCCCCTATGACAACTACGTGGATGGAGCAGGAAGACATGCGAGAGCAGGCGGGCTCGAGGGAGAAGCGGGAGCGGCAGAGGAAGGAGGGCAAGGAGGAGAGGCAGAGGGAGGGGATGGAGGGGGAGGGGCGAAAGAGGGGAGCTCTCGTGGAGGAGGGGTTGTTGAGGGTGAGGCTGAAGTGGAGTCTGGAGCAAGGACATCGTCCTGCTAAAGAGGATCAAATTGGTTTCCTGAAGGAACCCACTGTTGCTGGGTAGGAGCCTGGGGACCACTCTCACTGTGAGGCTTGTGTGGTGGTCCCAGCCGATATCGACCACGAATCTAGTGCCAACCCTCTTCCGCTTGAGCCCCAGGCTCGGAGGGTGGCTCTACCCGCATACTCAATGACTCTATCGTCTTCTACTGACCAACCCTTGAGGGTTGGGGCTGGGTGTGAGGTGTAGGTCAGTGTCTCCTCCATGGACAAGCCTTTGGAAGATGGCCCATCTATCAACAAATGAAACACTAATTCGGGAGGCCCAAATACTTCAGGCTCTATCAGAACCAACCCCCACTCACCCAATGAAGTAGGATGACCGTTGGGAGAGTGTGGATGTCCCTAACCAGAACACGTACTGAGGAAATGCCAACCTCCTTGGCATCTACTAAGGCTGTCAGCGTGCAAGGTGTCTCTAGGACAGTCCCAATCTTTGAGCCTATCGTAAAAAAAAGTGGTAGGTACTCCCTCCTCAGACCAGGGAAGCAGATGAAGATGGGAAGGTTTGCCTCATCTACCAGAACATCTGTAGCTGGAACAAAACCACGCCTCCACTGTTGAAAGTGGGCTTGTACAGCTCGGATGGCGAGGGGGCGCAATCCGATGACCTTGCATGCCATCTCAAAAGTCTCAAAATCTATCTAATAATAGCTACATCCAAGGAACTGAACGTCCAAGATCTTGTCGACCTCTGCGAGAAGGAGGGCCTGTAGAAGATCACGCAACTCTGCTCTGCTGGGTTTGGTGTCAAGAATCTTACAGATGACGGAAGTCGCCTGAAGATGTTCCACCTCTGCATCTAGGCTTGCTTGCTCTATCGGTGAAAGAGCAAGTCGAATGGTGGGCTCAACGGGGTCGGGAGAGGTAGTTCATTGGAGTCCCTTTGTGGAGGAGATTGAGCCTCCATCTGTGTCTATTTTTGTGAAGAAAGGGTGAAGAGGCATTGGTGAATGGAGTCTTCCTGCTGGACTGAGCACGTCCCAAGCGCTGTTGAAACCAGTCAAGCAAGAACGAAGTGGGTGAAAAGGAGGACCAGGGGTAATGTGCAGGCAGGAAAGGCAGCGGGGCACCCAGGTTAGCGGAATGGGCAATCGGGCAGGCGAGGCAGTGAGCAAGGAAGGTGGGTAGCGGGTAGGCAGCAGGCACATAGGTGGGGTAGTGGTGGGCAGGGTAGCGGCAACGACAATGGGTAGGGACGAGGGAGGCGGGGTGAACAGGTGGGGGGGGGGGGGGGGGGGGGGGGGGGGGGGGGGAGGTGATGGTGAGCAGGGGGGCCCGATTGCGAGCAGGGTGCAATGAAGGGTGAAGAATAGCAGCGAGCACAAGTTACCAAAGTTCCTTATGGGGTGAAAGCATGTTAACCTATCGCGCTTTTTGTGCTAGTTAGCAGTTTCAAGTTAGCACATCTTCAAAAAGTTGGGCTCCGGTAAATTTTTTACAAACAATATCAAAATTTGTCGGAGGTTGTACATTTGGATTCCTTGTTTCGAGTGCTTTCTATTGATATATCATATGTCATAGATCTTGGAGATGTAGCTCAAGTTATTGTACTAGCTAGCATATGTCAAAATTGTGCTAGTTAGCATTGTCCGGAACATGAAAAAGCATGACAGGTTAACATGCTTTCACCCTATGATACTAATATTGCCTGAGATCTATTTGAACCTAAAGTGGGCTTTTCTCTACATGAACAAGCATGACAATCAAGGCCTGCTATGAATTCCATACTTATAGAGCTTTCATGTGAACTCAAATATGATGTCGCCCTCAGGTAGAGAAAAATAAACCCAATCAAGGGTAAATTAAAGGTAACAAAACATAATTTAAGATTTGCATGATACTCAAAGAAAATATCAAGAAAAGTAAAGATTTCACTACTCTAAGAAGTTGTAAGTACTTATCTTTTCTCTCTTCCTCTATGAGACAATGAGTGCTTATCCTTATACTATGCTTTGGTACCGTGTTGATGAGGGAGGTAGAGAGAGACGAGAAGGATTGATATGAGAGAGAGAGAGAGAGAGAGAGAGAGAGAGGGAGAGATGGATCTAGATCTGTAAAACCCAAAGTGTGTCAATTGATCACATGAGATGAGTTTATATAGAGGGAACCATGGTCCTATATACAAAGATGCTATATATAGCTCAACACCCCCACTCAAATGAAGGTCCCTCTAGCAGTGTACTTGGAGCTATGCTATGTATAGAGTTTTACGCATCAAACAATGTGCAGCTACTGGAGTATATTAAAGGTAGCAAAACATAATTCAAAATATGCATGCTATTAAAATAAAATATCAAGAAAAGTAAAGATTTCACTACTCAAAGAAGTTGTAAGAACTTATCTTTTCTCTCTTCCTCTATGAGACAATGAGCACTTTTCCTTATACTATGCTTTGATACCTTGTTGACAAGAAAGGTAGACAAAGATGAGGAAGATTGATACGAGAGACAAGGGAGGGAGAGAGAGATGAAGACGATTCTAGATCTCTAAACCCCAAAGCGTGTCAATTGATCACACGAGACAAGTTTATATAGAGGAGACCATGGTGCTATATATAGAGATGCTATATATAGCTCAATAGAACAAAGATTTGGTTCTTTGATACCTTTGTGCTTTAGCTATGCTCTATGGAATTCAAATTTGGGGACCCTCTGTTGGTCAGGATTTGTCGAGAGGTATTGAGAGGCCCTTCATATCTATGATCTCTCAGTTGATTAGAGCCAGGGCCTCTGTAGCACATGAAATTATTAGAGAAGAGTTAGCAAACCTCCCTAGGGAGATAGAGGCACTTACAATATAAATATCCTTTATACACAACTTATGGGATACTATCACTTGATAGATATTCTAGATTAGCCCTTGAGTCCTCCAAACATTTAGGTTTATAGGGGGACACATCATGCTGGTATTCAAAGATGTCATCGTGGTTTAAAATACATGGCTTCAGCATGGCTAGCCTGCCTCCCTTCCAGTAGTCCCTTAATGCATCATCATTGCCTCTTATACAAGTAGAGATTACTAGACTCATTTACCAAGACCTAACCCAATTGGTCACCAGGAGAACATGGATAGAGCAGACATAGGATTTGGGCACAATTTCTACAGAGTGCATCTTCCTAAACTCACAGGGGATGGGTTTGTGATTCGACCAAGTTATATGGATACACATTTAACTCATGGGTTACGGTGTGCGATTGGTTAAATACCAACTTGGGATTGAGACCAGTAGATTCAAAGGAATACCTACAACTAATACGATATTCCACCTATGCCATACAGAGCTAGAGACGCAGATGCATTATATATTTCAATGTATAGTGTATTATGAGATATGGGATTGCTTCCATTTTTTATTCAAAGAAGGCTTCGGACCCTTCTCTAGAGTAATGAGCTATCAGGACAAGAGATGTCTTGGATAGTAACTACTTAAGTTACACAGACGCGGGGAGAGTTTGTTGGGGAGATATGGAGAGAGACAATCCTAGAGACAAATTATCATTTTCTTCACACAAGACAGTGGACACATAGAGGAGCGGCAACCATTGCAAAGTGCATCTCAAACTCACTCTCACGGTACTCTCAGGGAACAAGAAGTGGAGCTAGGCAGATTGAGACACCCATGATTGAGGAGAGGAGATTCACAACACAGGATTTGAGCCAGACTATCTCAACATCCAAAGTACAGATAAGGATAAATTAATCACCCATTGTATTAGTGATCATACAAACCACACTCAATTCAAGCTAGTAACACTTCTAGATTCCATTTGGTATCTCTTTTTTTTGTACTCAAGCATGGTATCAGATTCACCTATATGCAATAGATTGGTCTCAAAGATCATTTTGGCAGTTTGAAGACATAAATATATGATTTCATCTCTCTCTCTCTCCCTCTCTCTCTCTCTCTCTCTCTCTCTCTCTCTCTCTCTCTCTCTCTCTCTCTCTCTCCCTCTCTCTCTCTCTCTCTCTCTCTCTCTCTCTCTCTCTCTCTCTCTCTCTCTCTCTCTCTCTCTCTCTCTATGTGTGTGTGTGTGTGTACTTGGCCGATAAAGAGCCAGATAGATGGGGTGGGGATCTATGTGAGCTTGAGATGGGGTCGGGCCACTTCAGACCAAATAGCAATGGTTCAAGCAATGGCATCGGGGCTAGTGTGAGGCAATGGCATCAAGGGTCCATGTGAGCTAGATTTCCACGGGAGTGAAAATGGCTCCCACGAGTAAATTTGAGATTTTTAACAAAGTTTTTAGGACCTCTTATACAACGCCTTCTGTTTGAAAGCTTTGTAATGTGTGACACGTTTAGTGACGCACCTAGAGACACTTTTATTATTTTTTGGGGAAAAACATTAGGGAATGTCTTAAGCGACACTTGTAAATTTTGTAGGCATCCCTAGTTACAGAGCGCCCTTGTAGTGAGAAGAAATCTTGCAAGTGCCCAAACACATTGTATGTAAAATAAGAGATGAGAGTCAACCTTCCCAAACCTATTAACTTCAAAAACGCTAATGCAAAAAACCCTTGAAAAACCTTGAAAATTTTGTTTTGTACATCAATGCACCGAGGGCATAGTGCTCCTTGATTGTGATTATATATCACCAATATCCAAGTCTGGATAGAGAAGTTATGATCAAAAGGGTGGACTACTATCTACTATGTTAAAAATAGCTACATTACACATAGAGAGAGGATAGAGAGATAGAGAGAATGAATGGAGAGGTAGGGTTCAAGAACATGGCCATCTCTACGCAAAGATCTGATCAAACTGGCTCCTTGCACCTTGCCAAACAAGGTGAAATACAACCACGGATTTCATTAATGTGATCACAAATACATGAACATATTAATAACATTAAGTAATCACATTTCAAAATACGTGATCACGTTAAATATTCACGTGACTTCCCCTTAACCTATAGAAATCGTCTAATTTGGTAAGGCCACTTGGATTTTTTCATTTCTTCGGGGGCCTAATTTAGGGTTCACATAGTTTCCCAGTAAACCCATAAAGAAAAACACATACCCCAACGTGGTTTTGGTGGAATTTCACATCACCACTTATCGGTTTTTTTGTGATCACGCTAATTGTAATTATGTTAATGTGACAATAAACATTGTGATCACAAGAAATTTCACGTGATCACGTGAATATTAAATCCCTGAAGACAACACACCACCGTCCTCAACACACTGGTCAACTTCTTCACTGTATGAGTATGACTCTACCCTTAGCCTTTTAACTTGATCGTAAGGTGGCTAGAGGCCATGAGATCCTAGGCCAATGCACCATTGAGTTTGACCATGCTATCATGTCAATTGTCCTTAAAGATGCACTAACCTATGACATTGAGGTCAAGGGAGAGCACAAAGTTTCCCTAAATTCATCTATGATACGGTCACAATTGTCTATGTTTAATGATAAACTGGAGGTAATGTACTTCACTAGGAAACTCCCACAAATGCCAGAGATTGCTGTAAGAAATTGATAAGGTATTCCAAAGACCTGTAGTGGTTAAATTCTTTTACTCGGGTTCTAGGCTCTTCAAAATATTGTTCTTTAAACCCACAAATAAATTCGCCTTTCTTACTGGTTCCATTGTTGTGTTTTGTGGGTAAATAGTCCACAGAAACCGCTAGCAAAAATCAAGCTCAGTAAGGATAAGATCTTGACCAAATTCCCTATGTGGGTCAAGTTTGTGGATCTCCCCATATTCCTTTGGCCATGCATTGGAGAGTTGGCTACATCATTGGGAAAGGTGTTGTTTATCCTACTATTTATTGTCCCAATTGAAACAAGGTTTGTATCATGTGGCAAACAAACCAAAAAATTACAAGTACCCTTGAAATCCAACTTTGAGTTGTTGGGAGACTTGTGATCTCCTTGAAATGGGGTAATCTTATTGGATACCATTGTGGAATTTTATGGCATTTTCCCAAAAATTAACATACGGTTACTAGCGCCTATCAACTCATCCCATCCTATCCGAGGAGAAAAAACATGGTCCCAGAGGAAAAAATGTCTCCAAAGCAGATAGAAGAAAAGCGGCTCCAACCAGTATCAAGCAAGGAGGAGGATCACGGGATTATGCAAGGAGAATCGGTGGTAGGCAACCACCCAACCCAAGACCATTGTTTAAACCAACTTTGGGGAGTAACATTCCCACATCTACAAACAATCTAAAACCAATAGATAAAGGCAAAAGAGTGATAGATGGGGATGGTTTCACAGCTGCATGGAACACATTTAAATTGAGGGGTTTCTCCACCGGCAGGTAGAATTCACATAATTGTTATGAGGCCATAAACAACATTATGGAAACTCATGAGTCATCTAAAAAAGAAAAAATATATAATGATGAAAACCCCCCACCAAGCATTTGTCTGGAAGTGCATATGTAAGAAACAATACTGAGGACGACACAGAGGTGGTCCATAACACATCAGCATGAAGTGGGAAATTTTTAACGTAAAAGGATTGAATTAATCCTCAAGGTTTTACACCTTTAATAAGTGGATGCTATCTGGTCAGATTGATGTGTGTTTAGTTTAAGAGCATAAAAGGCGTGATAAGAGAGGGCAACTTCTACACTATAGAGGTATGCAATGCTTTTATGGAGGAAAGAAAGGGGGATACTCAGGAGTGCTTACATGCATTTAGGCATCTCTTGATCCCATATGGATTTTGGATCACCCAAGTGGTTGTTGCTCAGTATTGGAGATCTCCACAGGGAAACGTGATGGTGATTAATGTCTATGATGATAATAACCCTAGACTTAGGGGAGATCTATAGAAATGGAAAGCAAACTTGCAGCTATCTCATGACATTGTGGCTAGGAATTTTAACATGGTTTGTGCCGGGAAAGATACCACCGCTACTTGTATTGTCATTAGCAAGCTAGAGAGTACTCCATGGAAAAGAATGGTCAGTGCAGGTACCCTATATGATGCATGGCTAGCAACTACACACCAAAATCAAGGATCTATCTTCCATTCACAGTCTCATGTGTCTTATTGGTCCAGGCTTGATAGAATATACTTCTTTTCTATTCATTAGCTGTCTTCTCATGATTATTTGGTTGTTGATTATAAATGTTCCGTGTTAGACACTTCACTCTTGTAATGTCTCTATCTCATGTGCTTCAATCTAAGTTTAAGAATGTTGGTCTGATGTCCTCTTATGGTAAAAAAAGTATCCTATGTTTGAGTTGTTAATGAGTGGACTTATGCAAAAAAATTATGAAAAATATAATGAGACTGACCCTATTTATGCATGGCATTTATTGACTTCTCAAATGCAACGTTGCATCCAAAATATGGGAAAGCATGAGGTGACCAAAAACATCAAAGGATTATAGATGCATCAGTGTTTATAAAACAGATTTTCACAGTGGGTGTATCTACACTTACTAAGCTTGAATTAGGAACCCTAGCTAATGCAAGAAGAATCATTAATGAATTTGACTCAAAAATGTTTGTCAGGGAAAGGGCTTTATGTATACAACTTGGTTTGAAAGATGTATGTTGTTCATCAAAAGTTTTCTTGATCATACTGAGAGCAAAACACTCAAGAGAACTTATGGCTAAGGTAAGGAAAGGTGATGGCACAGTGATAACAGATCCAACTCATATAATGGATGAATGTAAGAAATATTTTGAGGACATTCTAAATAGGAAGGTTGATCACTCTGAGGAGAGGGAGCTCGTTGTTGATATCCTTCTATCAATGGTTGACCCATGTGTTGAGGATAGCAATGCCAGAAGAATGTTTGATCAAAAAGAGATGCATTATTCTCTAACTAAACTAGCCAATGATAAAACTTCTGGTAAATGTGGTTTGACCAAGGAATTCTTGGTGGTGTTCATCAATTAATCACATTTGGATAACTCAACACATGGATCCATGATTGAAAGAGGGTATCATCAAAGTGTTGCCTAAGAAGCTTTTCCATCCTCTTTATCTGAATGGAGACCTATAACTATGAAGGAGATTCTCTACAAATTGTTGGCTAAGGACATTGCAATCAAAATTTCCCCATTCTTAAGGAAACGCATGCATCAGGCACAATCAGGATTCATAGGGGGGAGATCTACATTGGATTAAATTCTTACAGTCATGATGGGGATAGAAGCAGCTCCAAAATTTAATCAGAAGGTAGTGTTGCTTCAGTTAGATTTTGCCAAAGCTTTTGACTCAGCAATCTAGGATTTCATTTGACAGGGTGATGAGGAAAATGGGATTTGGCTAGATGGTTTCTAACTGTATACAAATGTTGGGACTATGTGTAAAATCCCCAACCCACCCATACCAAAATTGGGATGGGGTCCTTGACAGGTCTAATAAAAATTAGAGTTTCTAAACAAGAAAATCCAAGGAGTAGACCTTTACCATTGACAATAGAAGAAGACCTAGTCCTGTCTAGCAGTGAAAACAAGATAACATCCAAAAGTCTTTTGCAGTAATGATTACCGTAACCTTACAATTTATTTAGTTAATTTAATCCATGGTGTAAACATCCAGGGCCCATAACTATGTCACTTTCTATCGGAATTCAGTTCTGAAAATCTCTAGCCATAGTAAAGTCATGATTACAGTTCTAAAAATACCAATATTTTCCACGGTTGGACAATTATACATTACTTTCTTAACAACAAACTAATTTCAATAGGATTTATACAATCTTCAAGGGTTTAAAAGCTGGAAACCTTACAATCACACCAACATAAGAAATTGAGATTTCCTCATCTCGACGAAAATTGGGAAAATAATTGAGAAAAAGGTTTTATCTTCCTAACTGGAATCTTTGGTGGGATAATCTTTCCACTTTACCAAGTGTTACTGATTATTCTAAGAGTTCTTTCTAGTTTCAAGGATATAATCTGGTTGAGGCTTCTACGATTCCTTTCTAATTACTTGCTACTCAAATTTTTCCAAGAAGCTCTTAGTGTTGAGACCATCTTAAAAACCTTTACAAACAAATTATATCATCTCAGAAACCAGGTTAAATCCATTCTATAAAAGATCCATATATCCACCTTGTCAACATGAACGTGCTTGATCTAACTGAACATTCAAAGAAATCAACGTTCAACAAGTATCATGTATTCCAGCTTTGCGAATTTGAATGTGCTTAGTGAGTTCTTGCCATCTTGAGAGAATCTCCATTCGGCACAAGCTTCCACTATTTCACCAGAGGTACCCCCTTTGTGCTCTAACATGGTTGACCAACATTATGTAAAGGGTTTCAAGAGGTATCATACCAAGAGTTCTTTTGGCTTCCTATTTAACCTCGTACATTAATACTTCCATATCTAGGTCATTTTTCAAGGAAGGCTATCATGTGCACAAGGAATGAGAGTTGGGTTTTTTTTTAAATAATATGTCATTCTCAAGATTCAAATTCTTGTCTTACTATCGAGAACCTCTTTCTCATTTGCTAGATCAACCCTTAATTTCTTGATTGAATGCTAATTTAAATTTAGATTCCTTGTAATTTTGAGAAAGAGCATAATGTATACCATTATGATATATAAGTAACTCAAAGTTTTACATTATCGATTTATAGTGGTTTACAAAACTACATATTGTTGTTGAGATCTAGGATTACTAATTGTATCCAAGCGAGTGGCTCTTTCATCTTCCTTGTTTATTAAGGTTGGTTCTCCCATGATTGCATAATCTCTGCCTCCTCTTGCTCTTCCCCTACCTCGTCCTCCATTTCTACCTCCTCTTTGATTATTTCCTTGGTTTGTCTGAGACTTAGGAATGGTCCCAACAGCCACTCTAGGGTTTTCTTCCTCAGGACATCTACTCCTATAGTGCCCCATTCGATTGCATCCATAACATCTGACATTTGGAAACGTTTGTTCTATAATTGCTACAGCTGTTATTGCCCTTCGTTGATTTCCTTGGTTGGAATTCCCCCTCACCCTTCCTATGAAGTTATTGTAGTTATGATAGTTCCTTGCAGGGGGGGTTTCCTTCAATTGCAAGAGGTTTAGCTCTGAGAAGGGAATCTTGGATTGATGTGTGGGCCTCACATCTTCTAAGCATGTATTTAATGGTTTGTTAAGGCCCTGACAAAAGCGAGCAATATCTTGTTCTGTTGTCATCTGTGGTGCATAGTGCCGTAAGGACAAATATTTGGTGTAGTATTCCTCTAAGTAAGCCCTAACTGTTGGAGGGTAAAAAATTCATTTATTTTTATAGCTTGATGTGCCGGAGGAAGATACCTCTCTTTTACTACCTGTTTCATTTTCTCCCAAGATAGATTAATAGAAATATTATTCCTACAATGCTGTTTCCACCACAGTTTAGCATCTCTAATGAGTGGAAACATTCCCAGTACTGCTTGATTTTCTGAAGCAGTTTCTACCGCCAAGAAATAGTTGTCCATGGCGTCAAGCCAAGATTCAACATCACATTCTAAGTTAGGTCCCTCTCTTGTGAAGGTGGGAAGTTGGACTTGTTTTAATAATAGTTTGTTCTCTTGGGTGGGAATGTAAAGGATTTTTGCATTGCCCTGGGATTGAATTAGTGGAATTTAGTACTAGATCAAAATCTCTCTTACTTATGATTTTAACTTATCTCATACTCAAAATTTTGCACACAGGATGAAGACAATTTCCAAACCATAAATAAAACTTCTTATAGCATACCCATGAGAACCATAGTATGTACAAGAGTTAATAGAATCCATGAAGATCCTACTATGTACAAAGGTGACAATAGTCCTATATTAAAATCTTGTGGACTTTGGGTGGATTAGATATAGGATCAAAATATACAACATCTTTTGGTCCACTAAAACTAGGGTCTACACCTATGGGTCTAATTCTACCTGGGTAGAATACTTTAGACACCTGATCAAACACCCATTGATTTTGTGATACTTGGACATCATCTATTACAAGGGTTTCCTCTGGATTCCACATCCCAATGAAAATTTATACTTCAATCACTTGAAGATCTTTGGCCCAATTGAGTCTCTTCATATTTAGTTCTACACCTTCTAACTCTCCTGCATTAATGAAGAAAATTCCACCAGATCCTGTCAAGCTAATCCTCCAAGTGGAAGGAGAAAATCTCTTATCTAGCCATTTTATCACGCTTTTTTGCATTGAATAGCGTCGGGATAGGCAAGCCCTCATAAACCTAATGTTGAAATACATGGATTTGCGGTAGGCCTTATGAAAATCTTCCTTCAAAGATGGGGTTAATTCTCTCACTTTCTTTCTCTCCCTCTTTTCAATTAAATACCTATTCAATTGAATTTGTCAAGGATCACTTAGCTCAACAGAACACCTTAACTTTTCCCTAGGTCGAAGACTTTAATTAACGCACACTCTGATACCACTTGTAAAATCCCCAACCCGCCAATACCAAAATTGGGATGGGGTCCTTGACAGGTCTCTAGGCCTAATAAAAATCAGAGTTTTTAAACAAGAAAATCCAAGGAATAGACCTTTACCATTGACAATGGCTTGGGTCTATAGCCCTAGAAGAAGACCTGGTACTGTCTCGCAGTGAAAACGGGATAACATCTTAAACATCCAAAAGTCTTTCGCATTAATGATTACCAAAACCTTACAATTTATTTAATTAATTCAATCCACAGTGTAAACTTCGAGGGTCCATAACTATGTCAATTTTTATTGAAATTCAGTTCTGAAAATTTCTAACCATAGTAAAGTCATTATTGCGATTCCAAAAATACCAATATTGGCCACGGTTGGCCAATTTTACATTGCTTTCTTAATAAGAAGATTAATTTGATTAGGCTTTATACAATTTCTAAAGTTTTCATGGGCTACTTAGAGAGTCATTGTAAATGGGAAACTCTGATCAACTATTAGAGTGGGAAGATATGTTAGGCAAGGATGTCCTCTCATCCCTCTTCTATTTGTAGTTGCTACTCATTCATTGTTTTTATTTTTATATGCTCAAGTTAATGAAAATTGCAAATTGGCTTTGAAAATGTATTTGCTTTGGGTTTTTCTGATCAAAGTATAACTTTCTTGCATGCATAGAATGCTAACATAGGAAAATTCATGCCATGCCTCAGTTTGTATTCAGTGGTTGGTTGGTCTGCATCTGAATCTTGGCAAACCTTAACTAATTGATGTCTTTGATGATCAGTTTCACAAGCTCATTTGGCAAGGCAAAAGGGTCCCAAGGGGAATGTTTTGAGGCACTTAGAATATCCTTTGGAAAAGAAGTTGATGTAACTGCTAAGAAGCTCACTCAATGGGTTGAAGATAGGATCCAATGCAAAATGGTCTCATGGCATTGTAAAGAATGGCCCATACATGTTAGATTGAGAGTGGTGCAGGCAATTATGATACCATATCTGATGTGTTTTTTGCCTTTATTGGATTGGTATGATGATGCATTGAATATATTTAAATCTAAAATTTTCAAATTCTTTTGGGAATCATCTATTATTGCTTGGATTTTATGGGACAGTGTGGTCATGCCTGTTAATACTGGAGGGTTGGGGATCATTAACTTGAAAATGCACATGCTTGGAAGAATGACTGGGTAAAAAACCATTATCCCTCTTTGGAAGGGGGTTAAGCTCAAACAATCAAGTAGCTGACTCTAAGGGAAGTCTTGTTGCTTTTATCATTACCAAGAGAAGATTCAGACATGCATGGACTCAGAATCTCTTGGAGACAGCTTTTTGCTCATGTGTTCAGTCTCAATGTGCCTTGCAATCACGATGCAACCAAATACCTCAGCCAGCTGGTGGTCTTCATCCACAAGGGTTTTCTACAGGCTCTTGATTCCCAAGACTTAGACACAGTACAAATGTAATAGGATATGGCAATCATAGTAAACATAGAGCTAGAGGACTCAGAGGCTTTCATATGTATGGGTGTCAAGAATGAGCTTCAGGAATAAGTTTTTTTGGGGAGAATCCACAGGATCTCTTCCCATAGGGGAACTGTTATCTATGAAGAATATTTTATATGGGAAATTCCCTAGCTGCAATTAGTTGGAAACCATTAAGCATTTATTTTGAACCTATACATAGTGCACTCATGGTGGTTATGCATGTATGGCACTTGTATGATGCAATGGAATGTAAAGATCAATAGGTACAACCTTTGTAATCAAAACTACCAATGAGGGACTTGGTTTGTTTATTGTCTCACTTAGAGTGTGGATGTTTTCCTTTCTGTGAAATGCTATAAACTCTGCACTATTTGGATCTACTACTCTTCAAAGTTTCACTTTACCCTGGACCATGATTAAAGCTAAATTGATGGAGGACTGACTGGCTATGTTTGATCACAACCAGACTAAGATGATGGAGTTTATCACTCTCATGTAAAAGATGTAACAAAATGCAATATAGAGGAAAAAATTGAGAGAGAGAGAGAGAGAGAGAGAGAGAGAGAGAGAGAGAGAGAGAGATGGTGCGTCCTAGGGTAGGTACATTTAGAGGGACGGGGTGGGGGGGGGGGGGGGGGTGGGGAGTGAGGCAAAGTGAGAAAGAAAGGAGAGGGAGGAAAAGAAATCAAGAGAGAATGTGTGAGAGATGGAGATGAAGAGAGAGAGAGAGAGGGGCCGTTGGAGGTTGAGAGAGGAGGGGTTGAAAGTTGATGGTGCAATATGGAGGAGCAAGAGGGGTTGGGGAGGCCCAAAAATATGCCACTTGCCGTCGATGATAGGGACAACAATGGGCGGCATCTGGTGGTAGTGAGCGGCAGGGGTGGAGCCGCGGAGGGGGGGGGGGGGGGGGGGGGGGGGGGGGGGGGAGCTCGATTATTCTCTTTCCCAGATTCAAAGTTATCTTTTCCCTAGGGAGCTTAGACGCAAGGAGAAGCCACATGTGTTCAAACTTCTCGAAAAGCAAACATGTTGGCATGCATCATCTATTGGCTACAATGTGAAATTTAGCTTGTATAAGGCGGCTCGCACAGACATGCCAATGGCAGTGGTACAAAGTAAAGGTGTTATATTTGCTACTAATACTAGAATTAATAATGATCCTAAATAGGGTCTCAAGTCAACCATCAATTATCAAATCACTAGTTGATTTGACTCACTTTTCTATGCCAAATATGAGTATGCAAATCACACAATTTTTTCTCTTTTTGTTCTCCTTTGTTAATGTGCAACAATGTTAATGGTTCTTGACTTTTCCTCTTATAGTGACAATGCTGAACAAGTTGTATGTATGAAATGTTGTCTACCAAAATGTGTTGCCTGTAGGATATACCCCACGAAGTCAAGGAGGGTACAATGCATTGCCCTTGTTTTAAATGAATCTAGAGTCAAAAAAATTGTTGCATCTACGTCTATGCTTAAATCTTAAATGTTGAGATGTCGAGCTCTACACCTTGAGCTGGCATCCACTACGGATCTTGGCCGCTTACGGCATTTACTCACTGGTGCGTTAGGTGACCGACATGGAGGATCTCTGCCAGTGATTCTACTGCTGGACTACACTTATATGGTCAGCCTAGTACGCTTCTAGCGAGTTCCCACTTAGTGAACGCATGTACATATGTGCTACTTTTCAGCTTTAGCACTTAGTCATTTTGTACTCTCTTTTTTGTGAAGAAGAAGAAGAAGCTTTCCATCTCTGTGTGCTTTGTGCTTGTCTTGTGTAGCTCTCTTGCATCCTCATTCTTTACATGGTATCAGAGCCTGGTGCAGGCAAGAGAGGCTAAGAGAGCAAGAGCATCACAATCCCTTCGTTCGCAATCCACGACCAGATGCCGAAGGCGCCCCGCGCAGCGAAAAACATTTTAGGGGTTTTTCGTACAGGTTTCTGAACAGGTCTCCAAAGTGCAGTACACAGAGATTTACTGTACAGGTATAGTGGTTGTATGTACGCTTGATTGTGGACACTCGTTGAGTGTAGAAAGCGTTACAGGTACCACGATAGCAGGTTCAGCAGATTTGCAGGTTTTTGCAGATTGAAGCTATTTTGTCTTAGTGCTTCAAGATGTTTGACGGTTTCAGTCAGATTGTTACTGAGAAGCTTGAGAAAAATAACTACCCTGCATGGAAGTTCAGAATAACAAATTTCCTAAAAGGAAAAGGTTATTGGGACTATGTAGAAGAAGACAATGAAAAGGAACCAGAGATTCCCGAGGCAAATGCTACAGCAGAACAAAGGAAAGCTTTGATGGACTGGCAACAAGGCCAGAGCAAAGTGATGTATTGGCTTTCTATGAGCATCACAGATGGCATGATGGGCTATCTACAGGATGCTGAAACCCCCGCCATTACATGGAGAAACTTAGGCAGAGTGTTCGAGGTGAACACCAAGGCCAGGAAGCTTCAACTAAAGTCGGAGCTAAATCGGGTTAAGAGGAACAACCTCTCAATCAATGATTATGCCTTGAAGATCAAGAGTATCATTGAGGCTCTTGGATCTATTAAAGTCTCAGTGGAAGACGATGACATTGTTCGTGCATGCTTGGATGGTTTAGGAGATGAGTATGTACATTTTAGGTCTTCCATGAATACAAGAGACGACATCCCCGTGTTCCAAGATTTGATTTCTATGCTTATTCTTGAGGAGAAGAACCTTGACACATCTTCTTCTCATGGCAGAAATAATTCTGAACAGGCCTTCTATTCTAACTCCAACAGAGGTAGAGGTAGAGGTCGTGGTCGAGGCCCAAGGGGTTGCAGAGGCCAATTTCTGGAAGGTCAATCAAATCAAAACAATACAGGTGGCAGGGGAAACCAGTCTCAAGGCAGGGGGAGTCAAAGAGGTCGTGGTGCAGGATCAAGCAGGCAGCAACATACTCCAGATAGCAGAGAATGTTGGACTTGTGGTGAAAGAGGTCACATGTCACGTGACTGTCCAAAGGGAAAAGCAAGTGGAAAGAGAGAACAGGACAACTATGCATCTACTAGCAGAGATGCAGATGACAGCAAAAACGAGCGCATGTTTGTTATGCAGCATGTAATGAATACAATGACTGTAGAGAACTCCACCCAAGATGATGTTTGGTATGTGGATTCAGGTGCCTCTAATCACATGACGTCTCATGGAGAGTGGTTTAGAGATATGCGCAAACCAGATGTGTCAGGCTATGTGCAGACAGGAGATGACACAGCTCACCCCATTGCTCATGTAGGGGACATACCTCTAAATATGAAGAGTGGGAAATCGAAGTACTTAGCAGATGTACTTCATGTCCCAAACATTACAAAGAATCTTGTTTCTGTTGGACAAATGGTTGAGCAGGGTTTGCAGGTTCGCTTCAATCCAAATGGCTGTTATGTAGAAGATTTCCAGAATGGCTGTAAGCTGATCACAGAGGGCAAATGTGTGGGCAGAATGTTTACGCTGAATGCAGACATGCCTGAGGTAAAAGCTGCATTATTTGCATAGGGCACAGGTGTTGTGGTTGATGTTGACATTTGGCACAAACGCATTAGCCATGTCAATGAGCAGAGATTGCGCAGCATGCAATCAAAACAGATTGTAAAAGGTTTGCCCAAATTCAAGGTGGATGGTATGCATAAAGTGTGTGCAGCATGCCAGTTTGGAAAACAGTCAAAGGGCTCATTTCCACATGAGCGCGATGTATGTAAAAAGCCACTTGAGGTGGTGCACACAGATGTTTGGGGTCCAACCGATACTGCAAGTATACATGGTTGCAGGTATTATGTCTCTTTCATTGATGACCATACAAGGAAAGTATGGGTCTACTTCATGCGTAACAAAAGTGGAGTGTTTGGTCACTTTCAAGACTTCAAAGTCATGATTGAGAAGGAGACAAATATGCAAATCAAGACATTGAGGTCAGATGGAGGGGGAGAGTACTTCTCCAATGATTTTTCAGATTTTCTGTGAATGCATGGTATACGCAGGCAGTTTACATGCAGATATACTCCACAACAGAATGGGGTCGCAGAAAGGAAAAACAGGCACATTGCAGAGGTTGCACGTGCATTGATGAATGAGAAGAACATGTCTCATCATTTCTGGGCTGAAGCCGTAAATACATCTGTGTACATTATGAACAGGACACCTACAACTACGGTGCATGATGTAACACCTGAGGAAAAGTTTACAGGTACAAAGCCTGATTTGGCACATTTGAAAGTGTTTGGCTGCATAGCTTACGTGCATGTACCAGATGAGTTGCGTAGAAAATTGGATCCTAAAACAGAGAAATGTATTCTTGTGGGATATTCCCTTGAACAAAAGGGGTACAGGTGCTACAATCCTACTACACGAGAATTACGAGTGAGCAGAGATGTAGTCTTTGATGAGATGAGCAGCTGGTACAGTAATGCACAGGGCACTATTGGGGCTGATGTAAAAGATGATGTGGTTGTACAAAATGTGAGGCCACGGTCACAGGTTTTGAGTGGACCACAAGAGTCCTCTTCTCGTGGCTCTGTTGAGAAACCATGGAATAGTAGACTTATACGTCCGCAGGTTACTCCACCAACAGGTACAGGGAATGTATCACGAAAAGGAAAGGAAAAGGTTGATGAACCTCCCTTTATGGTTGATGCATCATCAGGTTTTTCACATGTAGACATGGATTCAAATGGTTCTGAACAAAGTCTTGATGAGGAATTTGGAATTCCGGCTGTCAGGACACCTGGTGTAAGGAAAGTACAAGAAGATGCTAGAGGGCAAAGGAGTGACCCAGGACCGCGCAGATCTAATAGAGTCAAAAATTGACTTATGATGGGTATCTAGCGCATCACCAAGCCTACATGGCTAAGGTGATATAGCATGTGGAGCCCACATGTTTTGAGGATGCAGTTGGAAATGTGCATTGGGATGATGCAATGAATGAAGAGATGGCTGCATTGGAAGCAAACGACACATGGGAGTTGGTGCCATTGCCAAGTGGCAAGAAAGCTATTGGCTGTAAATGGGTGTATAAAACCAAGCATAAGGATGATGGTAACATTGAGCATCACAAGGCAAGGCTGGTCGCAAAGGGTTATGCACAGACGTATGGCATAGGCTATGAGGAGACCTTTGCTACAGTGGCAAAGATGACGACTGTGAGAGCTGTCATAGCAGTGGCTGCATCTAGAGGATGGATTATGCATCAAATGGATGTAAAGAATGCATTCTTGAATGGTGAGTTGCAAGAGGAAGTGTATATGGATCAGCCACCTGGTTATGTCGATCCACGTTACCTAGATTATGTATGCAGACTTCTCAAAGCTTTGTATGGTTTGAAGCAGGGCTCTAGAGCATGGTATGACAGGATTGCCAAGTATCTTGTCAGTATTGGTTTTAGGAGAGCTCATGCTGATCATTCACTCTATGTACGTGAGAGTGATGTGGGGATTGTGGTCATTACCATATATGTAGATGACCTTATTATTGTTGGTGACAATTCTATGGAGATTGACCATGTGAAGGGTCTTCTCAAACAGGAGTTTGAAATGAAAGATTTAGGCGAGTTGTGCTACTTTCTTGGCATTGAGGTGATCAGGACTCCAGAGGGTGTATGGCTATCACAGAGACAGTATGCTTTGGACATGTTGTCAAAGTATGGTATGGCTGATTGTAAGCCAATTTCTATTCCCTTGGATGTGAATGCAAAGCTGAGTGTAGAGAAGGGTGATGTTGTTGAGGATGTCAACATGTACAGGAAGATTGTGGGTAGTCTAATCTACTTGACTATCACGAGGCGAAACTTGAGCTACACAGTAGGCTTGGAGAGTCAGTTCATGCAGCTTTCGAGGAAGCCACATTTGGATGGAGTACGACGCACACTTAGGTATGTGCAAGGTACTCTTGACTACGCATTGTTCTATGCAGCAGATGCACCATTAGCATTGTATGGGTATACAGATGCAGATTGGGCAAGTAGCATTGTTGATAGGAGATCTACGAGTGGCTTCATGTTCTCTTTTGGGACTGCTACTGTTACTTGGAGCAGCAAAAAGCAGCTTACGGTTGCTTTATCGAGCACAGAGGCCGAGTACAGAGGTGCAGCAGTTGCGGCGTGCGAGGTAGCTTGGCTACGCACATTACTTGAGGACTTGGGAGTGCAGGTGGAGCAGCAGATTTTCATCCATTGTGACAACCTCAACAGCATGCAGTTGGCTAGGAACCCAGTGTTCCATGCCATGACCAAACACATAGAGGTCCATTACCACTACGTTCGAGAGCGAGTGTTGGCGGACGACATCGACTTGGTCTACGTCAGCACAGAGGAGCAGATAGCGGATATCTTTACCAAGGCCCTCGGAGCTGAGAAGCTTCGATGTTTCCGGACTATGCTTGGACTCTGCGACATGCAGAGCTCGAGGGGGAGTGTTTAGATGTCGAGCTCTACACCTTGAGCTGGCATCCACTACGGGTCTTGGCCGCTTACGGCATTTACTCACTGGCGCGTTAGGTGACCGACATGGAGGATCTCTGCCAGTGATTTCACAGCTGAACTACACTTATAGTGCCAGCCTAGTACGCTTCTAGCGAATTCACACTTAGTGACCGCATGTACATATGTGCTACTTTTCAGCTTTAGCACTTAGTCATTTTGTACTCTCTTTTCTGTGAAGAAGAAGAAGAAGCTTTCCATCTCTGTGTGCTTTGTGCTTGTCTTGTGTAGCTCTCTTGCATCCTCATTCTTTACATTAAAGGCATGTGGCATTTAACAAACAAAATCATGGTGAGGGTTTCCAATGGGCTCGTGGAAGGAAATGTTGTGCTCCACATTTTGTGTGTTCAACGTTTATGCCATTTTGGGGTCTTCTCCTGAGAGTACAAAAAGTGTTTGATGAGCTTCATGCGTGGAACACTGACTGTCTTGAAGAGATGGAGCATTGTGTGAGAAGTAAACCCGTGCAAAAGAAATTCAGGCCTAAATGACTAATCAAGAGCTCTACAAAAAGGATGTTATGCTTAGGACCAAATCTTTTGGTTAGCGTACATGTGAATTGAGATCTATTCACAAAAGTGCAGACTTAAGTCCTTGTTGAGCTTCATGTACGGAGCAGCTTGTATGCAACAACAGTCTTATTAAACCTCATGGAAGCCACTTAGTCAAGTAGGCCACCAAGTGCTACATCTATAGGCAAAGCCCTTGTCATTTTCTCACTTGATGAGCTCCAAAGATCTGACCAATTAGCTAATTCAGAGCTTGCTTGGAAGAAAACCGGTAATTCTGCCATGCTTTGGCTAGGAAAAATGTTTATGGCAAGCCTCTGTGGAAGAAAGTCAATAGTTTTTTTAATTTCTGATTTTAAAACCTACAGTTATCGTGCACCTAGTCGAAATCCCTATCTCTTCCTGTACAAAAAGGAGAAAAGACAATACGCTATTATTAGAACTTGTAGTGTAAAGACTCGGAAGTTGCAAGTGGTAATAAGCCAAAGGAGAGACTCGCAGCAGCAAAAAAAGACAGCGCGAAAATGGGCGCGGGCGCATTCGACCATCGTCACCGCGTACTTGTCATTACGGCGGTCCTATTAATTGGATGCTCCATCAACGCTACGTACGGCTACTCACGTAAGCTCTCTTTCACGGGGGACTACTCCAATGACAACGGAAACCACGGCGACTACGGCAAGGGAAACGACGACGGGACGGGAGACAACGATGACTACGGCAAGCTTTCTAGCGATGACTACGGAAAAAACTCACCTAAGCGTTCTGGTGACAACCATTGGTGCATCGCTAATCCGGGCGCCGATCCAAAAGCGTTACAGGTAGCGTTGGATTATGCTTGTGGCGTCAACGATGATATCTGCGAGGACATCCAGCCCGACAAGGTCTGCTACAAACCCAATAACCTGGCGGCCGTTGCGTCGTATGCCTTCAACCATTACTGGCAGCATCGCCGACATAAACATCATAATGTCAGTTGTAGTTTCGGCGGCACTGCCCTCATTGTTATTACGGATCCCAGTAATTCTTTTCTCTCTCTCTCTCTCTCTCTCTCTCTCTCATTCATTCGTTTTGCCCTGCACCAAATATTAATATGCCTTTTTTTTGCCTGCAGGTTATGGTGAATGTAATTACAAGTTGCATTGATCCATTTCTATTGCCTTCGTTTTTATTTCTTCAGCCTTTGGCTATGCGTTTTTTAATTTAATTTAATTGATACAAGTTTTCTCTCTCTCTCTCTCTCTCTCTCTCTCTCTCTTAGCACGGCATATAAGCACCTTTGGGGGTATACTTAGAAATTTTCTCATGTAGGAAAACGGAGTCTTTTACGATGTTTTTCATACAATGCACAACATCATGAGCTTCTGCTCGAGAGGCACCGCATACCTAGCTAGGTACAATTGGAGGCAAGGGACCGCCTGCCCCCCCACAGGCCGGCGGTCCCCTACCCCCAATCGTACCTAGCTAGGTATGGAGTGCCTCCCTCACCGAAGCTCATGATGTTGAGGTTAGTCACAATGTGAATTTGTCCCAAAACTTCTTGTGGTAGCTTTGGAGGACTCACACACAAGTTCAACCTTCTTTCCCTTCTTCTCCTCCTTGGTTTTCTTGATTCGCTCCTTGATCTCCCTTACTGGAGCTTCACGAGTTGTTCTATAATTTGACATAAGTAATTGAACATTAGCTTAGCCATGCCATCATCAAGGCCTTGTAATACATTCCCTTCATCGTCCATGATGATGTTGGTAATTCCCCGACGACTTTTTAATTAATACTTTGAAGAAATGTGCTTGATTGGCATCGTATGGTTGAGGAAAGATCTCTCTCAATAATACTTTTGTCTTCCTTACATCTTCCAACTATTGTTTGGCTACAGCTACTTCGTTTTGAGCCACCTCCTGTATTCTGCTCCCTATCCCAAAGAAACAAACAAGAAGCTAGCTAGTTACAATAACTTTTTCCATTATATTTTGTTTAAGCCTTATGTTTAAGAAAAATGAAACAAGTAACTCCTTTTTGTTGAAACCTCATGTAAATAAATGAGAAATGGTGACTTCGACACGGTATCAAAGCTTTGTGCTCCATGACCTTGGGCAAGCAAGGCTGTCCAAAGAAGGAGAGTCGGCAAAGTATTTTTGAGGTAAGTACTTCCTCTCCTTGTCGTCAGGGCTTTCTAAAACGCCATCGAGGTCAACACTGTCACCTGTGAGACCATGGAGCTTGGCAATTTCATTGAGCTCTGCAGAGCGTTATGAAATGCTCGCGTGCATGAGGTCACCCTTTTCGACAGCGTTCTGAAACGCCCACTGGGAAGGGACAGCAACGACCCCCTCTAGCTTCGACAACATGCTCAAACCCCCCTACCCCCTTGTTTGTCAACTAGCATCTTGAAACGTTGTGAGTGGGCAGCCTTTGACATCGGCAAGGTCTTAACGGCTCAATTCAGCACAAGCTTTGGGAGTGGCTTGGAGTAGCCTTGGCTTCGAAGTGTGGAGTCAAAAGAGAGGCATGAAAAGGTTCATGAAGGGTATCAAACACAAGATCCGCTTGGGAGAGGCGATTATATTGGAACCCATGAGAGGGAAAGCAGCTTTTGTGGTGGAGAATCTTATGACTTGGTTCATGCAGCCACCTTTTGAGATCTTGCAGCCTCATCATGGCCCCCCCTTGCTGGAGCGCCCGCGACCACAACCAAAACCAACTATCGGCTATGGATAGAAAATCAACCATCAAATTAGTCGCCTATGCTTTGACACAATTCTCAAGAAAACCGGCAAATTGTTTGGCTCAAGACGGTGAAGCGAAAAGAAAATGGACGAGTTCGACGCTAGAGGACAACGGAAAAGGCAAGCTTAACAAGGGTGGTAGTACCATTATTTAGCTAGCTACCTCGTAACCCAAGAGGTCCGATGACCATTGTATAAATGTGACAAGATGCTTTGTTTGGCTCAGGACTTTGAATCCAAAGGCAAAAGCAGGAACTCATAGATAGACAGGTCACAAAGACAAAGGAAAGCTCAACCACTAGGAAGAGGATGGGGTGTAGGAGGGCCTCTTTATTTTCCATGAGCTTATGAAGGTGATTCACATTTTGACGAATAGGCATATGCCATGTGTGCGAAAATGGTGGGTGTGTAAGAGATGTGTAAGTGTGGTCAAATGATGCACTTTCCCTCCCAAAAAGAAGGTGGATAGTTTTATGATTTTTGGCCTTCCATAACTCTCACATATGATCTCTACTTTGAGCGGAGATCATAGATCTACAATCTACACGTAGAGCTCTTTCCGTAGATAGGCTACATGATATGGTTTTGCCCACTAGATTTTAAATTCTTGGGGGAAAACTTTGAATTCAAATAAACTAGCCAGTTTGCCTGTTTAAATTCAAAAGCTTTCCTTTGGTTACTTTCTTAACACAAAAGGTTTGACTTCCTTAAACTATCAAAAAAAGAGGCCCTCCTAGACCCCATTCTCTTCCTAATGAAAGATTACTATAATAATGATTTGATAGAGAAGCTCTGCCTAAGTTGCATTGTATGTTATACGGTGTACGTATAATACGTTTTAAAAGGACGTATGACATCTACCTTTATTCGATCGTATTATAAAGTGACAAACCAGCAAAACCATTGTCTCGTATAATTTCTTAGAATTTCGATTGAAATAATATTATATACCGTGAAAACAGACTGCTTTGCTCATTCTATTGATCTCTCTTCCCTTATTTCATCTATAGGTGAGCTTTACAACATCAAGAAAAATATAAAAAAGTCAATTTAAATTTAGTCATATATGTTTTTTAGTAGCTTTGGATTTAAAAAAATTATAAGCTTTGGAGTTTTGAGTTATCTGCTCTATGTGAAGTATATCTTACACTGGCAGGTAAATTAAGTAAGATAGTTAATGATTACTTGCCTTGTGTACGTAGAGGAAACTCACACTTGGAGATAATTTAAGATAGTTAAAGTTAGCAGTTATTTGCTTTGTGTAGAACTATGTTCACATTTATAAGTAACTTTAGTTAGATAGTTAAAGTTAAGAGTTACTTGTTGTGTGTTGAACTATGTTCACACCTGGAAGTAACGTAGGTTAGATTTATCTAATGATTGTCTGTCATGTGTATAGAAATACTCACACTACAGACAATTTAGATAGATTAAATAATAATCTCTCTCTTTGTGTAGAGGTATTCTCACACATAGAAGAGATTTAGAGAAGTAGTGAATTTTGATTTCTTGCCATGTGTAGAGTTACACTCACACTTGAAGGTAATTTACTAATTTAGATAGGTTTTTAAAGATATCTTGCTTTGTGTAGAGTTCACTCACACTTGGAAGCTACTGAGATAGATTAAGCAATTTATTTATCATGATTCAAATGTAAAGTGAAATCTCACACTTGAAAAAATTTATTTTGGTATTTATAATTTAAAGAGGTTGAAAAAATTGACGAATAAAGTAATGTAAATGGTATTAGAGTTTGATTTTAGATGTGTATTTAGTAAGTAGTTCTGTTTGAGTTTGCAGATCTTAAGAAGATGGTGAAAGGATACGAGTGGAACTATGTAGATGAATTGGTGAGTGGAAAGACTACATCAAAGTTGAGGTGTAAGACCTGCAGCCATAATTTTAGTGGACATGCTCACAGGATAAAACAATATGTGCTCAAAATTCCTGGAAACGTTTTAGCTTGTAAATACTCCCCAAGAGGTATTGAAGAAAAATTTCCCGAGTGGAAGGCAAAGAGAGCACATCTTGAGGGCCAAAAAAAGGGAGGGCCCAAAATGATGGCTCCATCTATGGCTAGGGACATAGAGATGACACTCGAGAATGATCAAAACCCTCACTCGATCCCTGCTTCAGGTCAAGGAGGGTGTCATTCATCCTTTGTTGGGGATTGTACCTCTAATCTTATCGTAAGCTCTACTAACATAAGCCAAAGTGCAGCATGGAGTAGAGGAGAACCTGCACCAAGTGATCCTACTTTGCAACAAGAATTTGGAAAACAATGGCTGCTTTAACTCCATCTTAAGTGGACAAAAGCATTTGCTACATGTGGAATTCCTTTTAATGACATTCAAAGTCCTATCTTCAAAGATGCTTTAATGAGCACAGCGAAGAAAGGTTTTTTGGTTCTTGATTATAATAAGATTCGTACAGAGTATTTAGATAACCCCCGGTGTCGCTATAACAATCACTATAGACGTCGCTATAATCGTCTCTATATAGCGATGCTTATAGCGACGTTTGCAGGCCATCTATAGCCACGCCTATAGCGACGCTGCAGAGCCTTATATGGCGACGTTCATAGCGACGCCCGAGAGGAAATTTTTTTGGTGGCAGGGCATTCAACCCATCAACCATATTGAATGTTTTATTAATTGATTCACCTTTGAAAAAAAAGTGCAAAGGTAGATATAGACCCAAAATAGTCACCCACAAGACAATATAACCATTAACTCCATCATCCATAGTACCTATTGTTTGCAAAATAAAGATACAAAACTGACAAGCGTGAATTGATGAAAGTAAATCAATGAAAATTGTACACAAAGGCAAAATCACTTGATTGTTAAACTTAGCAAATGTAACAGTTACAAACCATTGTCATTATTGAAAAAATATACATGGTTTTCAAAAAGACGTATAAAAGTCGTCTCATGATACATAAGCTATGACAAAAAGAAACTAATGATATCTAGCTACGGCTAAACTCACATCGTTTAATCAGACGTTTCATCGCATCCAAGCGGCGTATCTATCGGATTCTGCAAAAAAAAACAATAAGACAGCTTTTTGTAAGTATAAACATATAGCGATGTTTATAAAACAATACAACAAATAGAAAAGAGTAAACCCTAATACTAACCATGCTGCCTCGAGAAATCAGAATGTCCATCAGAGCGTTTAAGCCCTTCCTGCCTTCGTACTCGTGCTCATACGGTGTGGGATCACATCCTGTCATCGACCACTGTCAAAACATACAAAGAATTCATTATGCTAGAATTAAAAAACCCATAAACCCTAAACTATCAAACATAGAGAGCAATGCAAAAACACTTACAAAATCGGTCTCAAATGATGCGCACTTGCCACTCCCCAAGTGGTGCGAGCTCCCTGTCTCGACTCGCGCTCTGGCGGCCTCCTTTTGTTGCTTCCACTTGTCAAGATTCTCATGCGCTGCTTTCTTCGCATTCTTTCAATCTTCTTTGGCCAGCCAATCTGGTCTGTTCCACCCATGTTTGATTGCTTTTTGCACTTTGGAACGCTTGTGCTGCAGTATTCACGCATTTGAACCTTCATCACATCTTCATTGAAGCGCTCATCCCATGTTGGAACGGGAAACTCGTCATGAAGAATGTTGATGACTCTGTATTTTAAATCATTCGGTACTTCACTCCAGGTGTTTAGTATCTAGTGTCTAAACACCTGAGAGCAAAGACCGTGCATGCGCGAAATCACCTTCTTGCCTTCATCATCCAAGATGATGCCGCCGCTGAAGTCGACGGAGTAAGGCAAGCCCTCTTGCTGCTGACGTGTGAACCTGGGTGTCCCGACAGGGGTCTCTAGCGGTGTGTCGACGAGGGTAAGGATGTCAGGTGTCTGCACTGGAGTCTGAGCCCCGAAGAGAGGAGTGTCCACTAGAGTGACTCTTGGAGGAGTAGCTAGTGGTGTGTAGTTTCTAGGAACGGCAGTCAGCCGTACAAAACCTGGTGTCAATGACGATGTCGTGGCTGGTGTCAGGGCGGGAAAAGAAGGGGAGGGTAAAGAGCCTCGTCGAACACGAGGCGGTGTTGAAGCATTGCGGTGGCATCCCCACAACAACCGCTACTGCCACCACTAGAGCGCTGGTGTCTAAACGAGTGTGAAGATCGTCTCGTCGACACTGAAGCTTCCGAGCGTGCGCGCTGAATGCTCCAAAACAGAGGGAGATGCGGATGGAGTAGGAACGTGCGATGGTGCGCCAGAGCGATGACACTCCACGTACCACTGTCTTTGTTGGGGTGACAAAGAAGAAAGAAACTCCTTATCATCCATACCTACATTAAACACACGAAAATTAAACTTAATATTGAACGAATGGAGTAGAAAACATGGACAGGTAGATAGATAGATAGAGAGAGAGAGAGAGAGAGAGAGAGAGAGAGAGAGAGAGAAGCACGTGCTCGTCATCCCTGCTTGTGAGAACATACCTAGAGCATACGTACCTAGAGTGGACGCAAAGACCACTAAATACAATGACGCAATGACGTGTTCTTCTTCTATTCAACTTGAGTGATGGAAGAGACAAGTCGATAACTCAGAATTTTTAATTGAAAGAGAGAGAGAGAGAGAGAGAGAGAGAGTGCACACAATCGAATCTTGCAGTTGAAAAACCAGGTGGTGGAGCTACATGTGGCCATGGATTGCCCAGGATGTGAGCGCAAAATCAAAAGAGCGTTATACAACATGGAAGGTACTTAGAGAGCCAGAGTTTTTACAAAACGGAGCAAAATTGTTCAAATATAATATTTATGGCTTTAAGAGATCTCTCTCTCATCCTCACATAGCTCAACATAACTTCCTATATCTATATAGAGCTCTCCGTTTAAATAGATGTCCTCTGTTTCATTTTTAGATCCTCTGCATGCACCCCATAGAGAGTAGCAACTTGATGTTAGCACCACCTCAACAGCTTCTGACTGAGCATCTTCTCCAATCTCCTCCATTGATGCCGCTCTGATTGGCGCATGGTAGCCTTCATACATCCATGCACTATGAGAGGCTACCTCTATGATGTACCACCAATTTGATGCACACTTTGTAGGATGAAATATCACCTGCCAAAGCCACATAACTTACATGAGAGCTTCTAAGCACATAAATTCTAAAATGGGATGTTAACTATTCACATACTTACTTGTTCACAATGCTCGGATAGTACGAAAGTGTCTCTTAGGTCAGTCCATTTCTTTGTTGAACCCACCTCAAGAAAACCAGACTCTCCTCTATGCACAGTAGCTTTGCAACCCTCCATGATTATCTTGAACCATTGCACGTCGAACCAGTCGACAAAAATCCTCTATAATCAATCCTCAAAATCTATTGTAGCCTGCCGAAGTAAGTGAGTTCCGCCACCACAGGATCTGCATTAGAGGACCTTCGTCGACTAGATTGTTCAAATTTTTCCATGATTCCACAATCTTGAGTAAAATGCTTTTTGTCGATCCGTTCCACCCTAAAATGTTGACCTTTACACCATGCTGTTGTGTATGACTTATACTACAACCAACAAAGATTATGAGTGGCTGTTCAAACATCTAGAAAGTCACTAGTTGTACATTGAGAACTTACCTTGAGTACTCCCACTCTTCCTCAGTCACTTCTTCACCGCACTGTTGTGCGCTTTTCAATTGGTTCTACAACCATCTTAACCTCATGAATGTTGGTAGGCTCTCCAGACCCGTCGGATAGTGCATCGGTGGTCGTCTTCCTCGTCTCCACTCTATTCGTGCCCTTTGTCACTCTTGCTTTGCATCCTCATATTGTGAAATCCACTTTTGCATCATTGGATTGTGAAGCATGCAAAATCGGTTGATTTTAGCCTCTAGATCTTTCGTCATCTTCTTCTCAACACTGAGATTGCACATGACAATTCCAGATATGCGCTCATCATCTATGGTTCGCCATAGCATGTCCCGGGCTTTATCAAATCTGTCTAGCCACTCTCCAATGTACACTAGGGACTCTGATACCAGCCAACCTCTGCCATGCTACCCTCCGGACGTGCCTTCTGACGCACATATCCCTTGAGCGTTTTCATGAAATGTTCTAAAAAGAACATCCATCTGGAATGTACTGTGCCAGCTATTTCCACCTCATCAACTATGTGAACAAGAAGATGCGCCTGAATGGTTAGCATGGTAATAGGAAAATGTTTCTCAAACATGCACACAACCTCCACAGCGTTTAGTTTGGCGAATGGTATGGAGTCTACGTTGATCTCCTTTTGTGAGATCCATTGCACCAACTTCGCAAGTTTGTATATTGTGTTACGGATGTCAAGAGACAAACATCCCTCAATGGCAATCGGTAAACTAAACTGCAAAAGACGTGCAACAATGATATTAAAGTCCACACATGAATTTGTTACACAATTCCCACTATGAACATACCTGACACATTTTATGCCAGTCGTGTGACTTCAAACTGGTAAGCTTTCCTTCTTTAGTAAAACACATTCGGAGCGAGTGCATTATGCGAGTGGGGGTCCGCAAAGATCAAATGGTCTCTTTTACTTTGCGTTCTTGGGCTCCTGTGAAAATCCATGGTGATTTAGGGAGTTTTATCGATCCATCAGACGCTGTTTGTGACCAATATTGCTCCATATGATCCACATTTCTAAGGTCAACTCTGGCTCCCAAAGTATCTTTCTTGCCGGTCAGATGGTCCCATAGTAGATTACCCACATTCTTGAATATGTGCATTGGATCGAGCAAGTGATTGATCATGAGTCGGTGCCAGTATGGTAACTCGTACCATACAGATAGTCTCTTCATCCTTCGGGGCAATCCGTCATCACACATCTCCTTCTGCTCTAACCATGCTTGTGCAGACATCCTCGGTGGCTCTCTTCCCAAAAAGCGGTCGCGTAACACATGATGCTTTGGAAGATACGCTTGATGACCTTCGTAGATTTGCTTCTTCAATGAGGGCGCCCTACGTGCATTCAATCTATGTCCACATGTGACATATGCTCTGTATCCGCTTGTTTGAAGCCCTGCATGTATACACATGATAATACATCAGCTTTAGAAAAACCAAGATTTACAGTGTCTGAGTTAGGAGTGTAAATAGATCACCTGAGCATTATGTTAGTCTGGGATAGTCATCCATGGTCCACATTAGAATGCCTCTGATCAAAGCATTCCGTCGACCTGTGTGGCGGCTCATATCCACCACTTCTATGCCAATCCACAACTGTTGTAGCTCTTCCAATAGTAGAATGCCTCTGATCAAAGCATTCCGTCGACCTGTGTGGCGGCTCATATCCACCACTTCTATGCCAATCCACAACTGTTGTAGCTCTTCCAATACTGGATGCAAATACACATCCATATTCTTCACTTTATATCGCCCCGACACAATCAAGCTTAGCCATAGGTGGCCCTTCTTCGTAGTCAACCACGGGGGAATGTTGTAGTTGACGATGACAACGGACCATACACTGTAAGATGTTGATCTGTGACCAAATGGATTTACACCATCCATAGCCAGGCCTAAGCGCAAATTTCGATCTTCCCTGGCAAAAGCCGACCATGTTCCATCTATATGTTTCCAAGATGCCTAATCTGCAAGAATCCGTATTACACCATCCGAAGATTTATTCTCCTCATGCCATAATGCTAGGGAGGCCATGGACATACATTCGAAGAAATGCTTGATGCGAGGAAGAAGAGGAAAATGTCGCAAAACCTTTTGCGGAATTTTTGTTCCGTGGAGATCTACTCGATATCTCTCGGAATCACATTTCCGACACTTCTCCATGTCTATGTATTCCCGTCTGAAAAAAATACAGTCATTAGGACAAGCGTGGATCGAATTGTAATCCATCACCAAGTTTTGCAAAATCTTTCTTGCTTCCTCTCGGGAATCTAGCATCACATTATCAGATGGTAGTATGCGCTCTTTGAAAAATCTACACAACATAAAAATATGGTACAATTGTGTAAAAATATATCAGTTCATTATACATTTAGATTTTTATTAAAGTAAACTAATTATAATAGATCACCTGAAAAGCGATGTGATGCTAGTGTCACTCCATCCAAACTTTGCCTGTATGTTGAGAAGAACGAGGAGCGCTTTCAATCTAGACACACGTGCTCCATTATACAATGACGTATCGGCTTCACTTTTTATATCATCATAGATAAGCCTTTCTGGATCCATGATCGTCTCAATCATTTCATCAATCTTGGGCTCAAACATTGCCTCATTGGGAATGTGGTATGCATGATCATCCCCCGAGCTGTGAGAGGCTACATCTTGTGGCCTCACTTATGCTGCTTGACCAAAGCGCCTGCGAACACGTCTATTGGGTTGCAAGATTGCTGCTTGTTGGCCAGCGTCAAAGTTCGACGAGTTATAATTGGCGACAACTCGATCTATAATAGATGGATCTAACTGGCCAAATTCACGAACGTGCTGCAAATAAACGTGTCTTGTGTGTCGCACAGCATGCTTGCAATGATTACAAGGACATAAGATCCTCGTTGAGAGATAGGTGTTTCGGTTGGACGGCCCCACATCCTCGTCACTACTCATAATGAGGATAAAAGTCTTATAACCTGGACAAAAAATTTAATCTTCTATTGGCATTCTTCGTGTTTTCTCTCTCTCTCTCTCTCTCTCTCTCTCTCTCTCTCTCTCTCTCTCTCTCTCTCTCTCTCTCTCTCTCTCTCTCTCTCTCTCTCTCTTTGTTCACACTGTAAACTATCTCACATTCTCTAGTCATGTCCAATCCCCGCACACCTCGGTCTAGAGGTGCACGGAGATCAGAAACACTGGGTTATATACTCTATTCTTTTTTGGTCAATGCCTATATTTGTGGGTACAAAAAATCTACACACCCACGTCTACATGATACTGCATGTAGTGGACAAAACCCCTTTGCCTCTTCTCTAGCTGTAGCATTTCACAGCATCTTAACATCTTTTCACAGTAGATCTTTTCACTATTCATCTAACTCTAATTTTTTTACCGTAATCTCAAAGTTAAACTCTAATATAAAAAATCAATCCAAAATCTTACTTAAATCTAACCTAATTGAACATGTGGTGATTCACTCCATTGAAGGGTAAAAGACATACCAAACTTTTCTTCTCAGCTTTTAGAGCTGCAATGCGAGATCTAGAGTGCTCCTCCTCTGACAATCTGTAAGCTTTCTCCAGTTTGCCCATCAGGGAGGTGGTCTCTCCTAGTAGAATTAATCTGAGAACAAAGCGATTAGCGCTTGAGAAATTGCTACTCCCATCAGTCAAGATCTTGCGCATGGCACTTTTGAAAGCTATGTAGCTGTGCAGTACTTCTTGCATGGACCTGCTTGCTTGCTTGCACGTCTCTTGGAACTTCTGCAAAAGCCGTCTGACTCTCCTTAGAGATTGGGAGCAGCTCTCCATGAGTGCCCTCTTCTTGGCGCATGTTGCTTCGACTTGTCTTATGCCCCCTGCTTGGTGATATTTCATTCTTTTCCCACACAATGCAAACACGACAAATTAGCCATAGTGTCAGTGTGTGTGTGTGTGTGTGTGTGTGTGTGTGTGTGTGTGTGTATGTGTGTGTGTGAGAGAGAGGGAGAGAGGGACTCACCATTTTTGACAAGCGTCGGCGGCTCTCTGAGTTGCGCCTACACGAAAATCTAAATCTAACCTTATCTTAAACGATAGAAAGAAGAAAATGGTATAACCTTTCTATCACCCAAGTGTGGTAGATTGGTTATGCCATTTCCCTCTTCAGTAACAGGTAAATAACGTAAATAAACCTAAATCTAATCTAATATAAAGTAAATCTAAATCTAACGTAAATAAACCTAAATAAACCTAAATCTAATCTAATATAACGTAAATCTAAATCTAACGTAAATAAACATAAATCTAATCAAACGTAAATCTAACTAAAAATAAGCCTAAATCTAATCTTATTTAACTTAAATAAACATAAATCTAATTTAACGTAAGTCTACATCTAACCTAATCTTTAACGTCTTTTGGGATAGTTTCCTACGACGTTAAAACTCTCTTCTTCTTGTGTGTGTGTGTGTGTGTGGGTGTGTGTGTGCCAATAAAAAGAGAAAAATGGTATAACCTCTCTATCACCCAAGTGTGTAGATTGGTTATGCCATTTCCCTCTTGAATAACAGGTCTTGAGCTCAACTCCTTGTCGGCTAGATCTTTAGGTCTCTTTAATTAGTTTCCTACGGCGTTAAATTAAACTCTCTTCTTCTCGGGTGTGTGTGTGGGTGTGTGTCCACGCCAATAAAAAAAGGAGAAAAATGGTATAACTTTTCTATCACCGAAGTGTGATAGATTGGTTATGCCATTTCCCGAATGAATAACAGGTCTTGAGTTCAACTCTTGTCGACTAGATCTTTAAGGTCTCTTGGGATAGTTTCCTACGATGTTAAGACACTCTTCTTCTTCTTCTTCTTCTCTCTCTCTCTCTCTCTCTCTCTCTCTTTGTTTTATATCTTTCTCTTTCTCTCTCTCTCTCTCTCTCTTTGTTTTATATCTTTCTCTTTCTCTCTCTAACTCTCTCTCTCTCTCTCTCTCTCTCTCTCTCTCTCTTTTCCTCTCTCAATGTGTGTGTGCATTCTTTGTTAATGCATGTGTGTGCGCGTTTTTGGTTTATGCATGCTCTATCTCTCTCAATGTCTGTGTGTATACTTTGTTTATGCATGTGTGTGTGGTTTTTTTGTTTATGCTTGTGCTCTCTCTCTCTCTCTCTCTCTCTCTCTCTCTCTCTCTCTCTCTCTCTCTCTCTCTCTCTCTCAAAAACACAATGTGTGTGTGTGTGTGTGATAGAGAGAGAGAGGGAGAGAGAAAGAGGGGAAGGGAACATGAGAGTGAGGAGAGGGAAGGAGAAACCTGGATCTCCTTCCTCTCCTCATGTGTGTGTGTGTGTGTGTGTGTGTGTGTGTATGTGTGTGTGTGGAGAAGAAAGAGAGAGAGAGGGAGAGCGCGCGTTACCTTGCTTGATTGAGCGCGCGTCAAAAACTGAGATCTGAGATCTGAGTTTTCGGATGCTCTCGGTTATTTTTTTAAGCCCTGATAGCGTCACTATAGACGTCGCTAAGTTACTTGTAATTTAGCGACACCCATAGCGACGCCTATAGCGATGCCATAGTTTTTCACATTTGAGCGTCGCACTCTGAGTGTCGCTACTATTAAGTACCTCTTGTAGTGAGATAAAGTAAAAACTACGTCAGAGAATATTTTCAAGCGGACAAATCTTGATTATGTGCCGGCATATGGATGCACAATTGCTCTAGATGGTTGGAAAAATTGTCAAAAAAACCATTGATTAATGTGTTGTGAATTTTTCCAAGAGGTTCCATCTTTCTTGAAGCGATCGATACATCACCGAAAGAGAAAAACAGTGGATATCTTGCTGGTGTATATGAGTGTTCGATCAAAAGAGCAGGGGGACCTAAAAATGTGACAGCCATTGTGATAAATAATGCATCTAAGTACAAAGCAGCTGGAAAAGCAGAGATTACATGGGTTTCATGTGTTACTCACACTTTCAATTTTCTCTTGAAGGACTTTCCGAAAGTTCCTTCTATTAAGCAAACTCTTCTACATGCAAACCACTTGGTGAAGTTTATAAGAGAGCATTCATTTTCTTACGTTTTGTTTAGAGCAAAGTCCCCAACCAAAAATGAATAGATTTTTTGTGTGATCCATTTTGCGAAGCATATTACATTCTCTCTACACTACAACAAGTAAAAGCAGGCCTTGTTGAAACAGTGGCACATAGAACATGGGACATTTGGCTTGATAAATATCTCAAGTATGAGCTTGCTTCTTCCAAATGCTATTAGCTTGTAAACTCTCCTGTTTTTTGGAGAAATGTAGACAAAATAGTTATTGTCACAAAACCCTTCACTCATCTGATACGATTAGTGGACAAAGAAGCCTCTATCTTTGGACGGGTTTATTGGTACACGCATGAAGCCACTCGCAAGTTAAAAGACTGTACATATTATCCTGGAAAAGACAAAGTCACGATGATGTCATTCATCAAAAGACGATGGAAGCAACTGCATACTTCTTTACATGGAGCAGGTTTTGTCTTAGATCCCAAGTTCTTGATGCATGAGCAATCTTCAAACAATGAGGTGATCCGCTATTCTAAGAAAGTGTGTGCTCAAGTATCAGGCAATGTGGATGGAGAGGTGGCATACACACAAAAGATGAAATATATTAGCAGGGAAGGAACCTTTGGGGATCCTTGCAATATAGATGCTATCAAGATTATGAGCGCACCAGTTCAGTGGAAAGAGTATAGTGGAGAAAAAGTGGAACTTCAACATGTGGCAGTGAGAGTATTTTCTATTGTCGCCTCAAGTGGTAGCTGTGAAAGATATTAATTTTGTGCATACTAAAAAACAAAATATATTATGTAACATTTAATGGCCTAAAATCTTATGTGTAGCGGAAATTAGCATGAACATAGTGGGCATTTCATTAGAATAGATTCCTAATGAGAATTACAAGAGTGCTTGGGTGGAGAGAGCAACAAAAAGCATAACACCTAGTTAGATAGCATCGAAAATACTTTCAAAAGAGAGAGAAATTAAGCTAATGACTACAATTGAGGGCCGGATTTGCATGGAGCCGGTCCCCCCTCCAAAAGGCTTTGTATTATGGTTTCTCCCATCAAGAGAGACATTGTACAATACAATTCTTTGTGTTCCTTCAAGACTAGCTAGTGCAATGAAGCTAAAAGCTTCATGCACTAAGCAAAACACTTAACAAACACAACTTTAATTATCCCCGTTCTAAGACCCAAGACCTCACACGCCTTCAAAGATGGTGAGAGCTAGTAGGGTATGAGAGTAGATTGAGAGGAAGAAGGAGTATCTTACGTGAAAGATGTACATCTCCTCTCATAATCACTCATATTAGCATAGATTTAGCTTAGTAATTAGCTTGGTAGAGGAGATGAGCATGCATTGAAGCTTGGCTCTTGCTTGGATTTGCATCCACATGCCAAGAGAGTGTTGATGTAGGCTTCTATCTCACAAGCTTGGAGTAGGTGATGCGCTCTCCATTAAAGCTTGGGAAGAGATAGTCTTCTTTGCTTCACACATAGACTGTGTGTGAGTGTGTGTGATAATGCCTTGCAAAAATTAGCCCCCCTCTCTCTCTTGGGCGAGCCCCTTTCTATTTGCTCTTCCTGCAGCCTCATTGGCCCTCCCCAAGTCAAGCCAATCACAATTAAGCAGCATAAGTGATAGCCTTCTCACATGTGTCCCCCTTTCCCCTTTTGTGAGAGCTTTAGATAATTAAATAATTAAACTAAACTCTCATTGGACCCCTTGGGAGACTGCCCAATAGTCTTCTAGGAGACTTAATTCTCATTGGTTTCTGTTATTAAATTTTTTAAAATTAATTAAACTAGATTTACTCTAGCTTAATTCTCATTGGTCCACTTCAAGGGTCATCCAATAGAAATTGGCACACCTTGTGGGCATCTGGGCTAGGGAGCTGACATGTGTCCCTCATTCCCTTTGTGTAAAGGGAGCCTGTGTGTGTGTGTGTGTGGATTTCTCTCTCATCCCCTAGAAGAAGGGCTCGCCCCCTCCCATGTAGGGATGTGCAAAGACTTTTAGGGCACACACAAAGCATCCAATTTTCCCTAGGGTTGACCTTTGGACACAACTTTTGAATTTTGGAACCTTAGCATTTTGGAAGTCTTAATGGTCTGAACCTTAGGGTCTTTTTAGCCCATTGTTGCACATGGCTCTTTTGCAGATGGCCCCCCCTTTGGATCCCTATTTTCCCTCCTTTGGATCCCTACTGTGGCCGGTCTGGTAGCTTAACCAATATTCTATCTTTTTCTCCCCTGGCACTTCCCCACATTAAATGACCAGTTTAATATGAGAAAATCATTTAGGAGAATTAGATATTGATTATTATGACATTACCTCTCTCTTGAAATCATAGTCGTCCTCGACTATGGTGTAGAGAAGATAAATCATGTTCATGAGTCCTTTTCTTAGCGGGTAGAGGATCCATATGTTACCCTACGACATCATTCCATAATGGATGACTAGTCCATTTGGCGCTTGAGAGCCTGAGGCTGCCGCAAGCATGTCTACACATTAGTCCTATGAGTCTTCCATAGTAGAGTGACAAGCTCTACTTGGTGTTTGGGAGACGTCGTCTCCATAAACTTGATCTAAGCATGCATACTACTTCATTTTTGTGCACAATAAAAAAAAAGAGAGTCTTATAAGACAAAACTTCGTTCATTTTTAACATTTTGTACATTTTCTTACTCTTGAGAAGCATTGTAAGCATTGACAAGGTTTAGGTTATCCTTTAATTGTATGCCTTGCATCCATCTCGCATCTTCAAAAGGATAATTCTTAAACTTAATAAGATATCGTCGGATAGTCTTACCGCCCCTTAGTACCTTGTCTTCATGTCGGAGAATGGACTCGGGCTGCAGCACCTCCTCTTGGTCCTCGATATCCGGTGGGTCTTCAATAGTTGGTTGTTGAGGTGGCTCTCCTTTGTACGGCTTTAATAGGCTCACATGGAAAGCATTGTGTATGAGCCAATGATTGGGCAACTTGAGTTGATAGGCCATCTCGTTGATTGGCCTAAGAACCAGGAAGGGACCATAGTACCTTTTTGCTAGTTTAGCATAGTACTTTTGGTGGCCCGTAGGATTCTTGCCCGTCGTGTGCCTTAATCGAGCCTTGGGAAACTTTAACAAGACCCAATCGTTTTCTTTAAAGGCTTGGGCTCTTCTGTGCTTCTCAGCAGCAGCCTTTTGCCTTTTCTGTGAGATAGAGATAGCATCCTTAATCTTTTGAAAAGATTCTTGTAGGTCTCGGCTATACTCAGCTGCAACGAAGATCTTCCCATGTACTTTAAGTAGCAAGGGACTTTTTGATCTTCCCTCAATTACCTCGAAAGGTGCTTTTCCCGTGGCAGTATGTACAGTGTTATTGTAAGCATACTCCACTAAGGGTAAGTACTTCTCCCATTGGGATCTTTGATCTACTTCCGTTACATAGGCTTTTAGTAGATCGAGAATGGTTAGGTTAGCTATTTCACTTTGGCCATCCGTTTGTGGATGATAGGCTGAAGAGAAGTTTAGCCTTGTCCCTAAATTCTCAAAGAGACCCTTCCAGAAATTACTGGTCATTGTAGGATCTCTATCCGACACTATGAACATTGGCAAGCCATGGTACTTGAAGATTTGTGAAATGAAGAGGGTTGCCATTTGATGTGCTTTGATAGTCTTTTTGACAGGTATAAAATGAGCTTGTTTACTGAACCTGTCTACTATCGTCCATATTCTTGTATTCCCATGGATAGACTTAGGCAACCCAAAGATAAAGTCCATGGATATACTCTCCCATGGTGAATTAGGGATTGGCAAAGGTTGAAGCAATGCAAGTTGCTTCCCTCTATCAAATTTTATCTTTTGGCATACCACACATTTAGAAACATACTCTTGTATGCTCACTTTCATGGTAGGCCAATAGAAATATGTTTCAATTCCCTTTAAGGTAGACTGAATCCCTCTATGCCCCGCATAAGGTGGAGCATGAGATTCATACATTACTTTCTCACGTAGTGAGTTAGTAACGCATAGTCTATTTCCATAGAGAAGATAACCATCTTGTAAGGTAAATGGTTCTTCTTTATTCTCTAATGCAAGGGCTAAAATTGGGATCAATAGCGTACTCATCTATCATTGAAGATAGATCATTGTGAGTTGCTATGGAAACTGCATTCACTCTCGGCCGTCTTGAGAGTGCATCAGCTACTTGATTATGCTTGCCAGCAATGTGAGCAATATGAAAATGAAATTGTGAAAGGAAATTTGCCCACCTCATTTGTTTGTCGGAGAGCTTGGTCTGCGTCATGAAGTACTTAAGACTTTGGTGATCCGTTCGCAGAATGAAAGGAGTCCCCAATAAATAGTGCTTCCATGAGTCTAAGGCATGTAGACTGCAAGGAGTTCCTTTTCATATATGCCTAGAGCTTGCTCAACAAGGTCGAGCCTTCGACTCTTAGAACCTATGGCATGCCCTTCTTGGAGAAAAACAGCTCCAAGGCAATCACCACAAGCATCACATTGGACCTCAAATGGTTTTGAGAGATCCGGTAGTGTAAGCACAGGTTGAGAGATAAGCTTTTCTTTAAGCTTTTCAAAAGCATTGTTCTCCTTAGCAGACCATGTATACCTAACGCTTTTCTTTGTTAGGTCATGTAATGGTCCCGCAATTTGTGAGAACTTTTCTATGAAGCGTCTATAGTATGCACACATACCTATAAAGCTTCTTAGTTCATGAAGATTCCTTGGTTTAGGCCATCCTTTTATTACCTCTAACTTGGATGGATCCATTTGGATGCCATCTTGAGAGATAATATGACCTAAATATTGAATCTCTTGCAAGAAAAAATCACTTTTCTTTCGATTAACATAAAGTTTATTCTCTCTTAAAACTTGAAATATTACCTGGAGGTGTTGCTTGTGTTCCTCCAATGAATTAGAGTAGATGATAATATCATCAAAGAACACTCCAGTGAAGGTTTGATGAGGCCTGAATAGCTTCTCCATCAAGCGGTTGAATGTGGCTGGTGCATTGGTCAAGCCAAAAGGCATGACAATCTATTCGTAAAGACCAAATGTGGTGCGAAATGCGGTCTTTACAATGTCTTGATCAACTATCCTTATTTGATGATAGCCACTTTTTAGGTCAATCCTATTGAAGTAGGTCGATCCTTGTAGCTTATCAAATAGGTCTTCTACCCGTGGAACGGGAAACCTATTTTTGATAGTGATCCTATTTAGTGCTCTACAGTCGACACACATACGATATGTGCCGTCTTTCTTTTGCACTAGTAGCACAGGTGAGCAAAATGGAGATGAGCTTGGCCTAACCATACCCTTCTCAAGTAACTCATGCACTTGCCGCATAATCTCCTCTTGTTGAGCTTGAGAAAATCTATAAGGAGGTTTGTTAGGTGGTGAACTTCCTGGAAGAAGTTCAATTGCATGGTCATCATTACCTCGTTTAGGAGGTAGCTCACAAGGGATGTCGTCAATAAAAACATCTTGAAATCCCTTGAGAAAATTGGATAACTCTAATTCCTTTTGGTTGCTTTTATTTTCTTTTGCTAAAGCATTAGGTTCATTTTGAGAATATTTAACAAAAATCATGTACACGGAAATAGAGCTCTTTATTGACTTGTTGAAAGTTGGTGTATGTACAATGGGAATAGGGTTACCCATTTCATTAGCATCTATATGCATGTCTTTTTCCCTGAACTTAAAGGAGATTCTCCTTTCAGGAAATTTAACATCAGCAGCCAGGCGGTCAAACCATGGTGCCCCTAGGATTACATCCTCATGCTTGAGAGGAGAGATAGAGAAGTCCTCTTTGTCCACATAGCCTTGGACATGAAGCCTCAATTTCCCGATTAAGGGAGTGACTGAAGCTTCTTGCCCCTTGAAGGCACAGTCTGTGGGTAGGACATCTCCCATCTCGTAGGATTGTATGCCTAGCTTGGTGGCTAACTCCATAGATATAAAATTGTGAGTAGAACCAGGGTCAAAGAGAATAAAAGCATCATGTTCTCTTACCTTTCTTCAAGCATGGCATAGAGGAGATCCTTTGTGATGAGTTTGGTGAGTCTCCTCCTCTTGGATTTCAACCAAGGAAGCTCTAGGAGGATCTTGGCGGTTGTTCTTTTGGGGAGAAGCGCGGTACGCATGCCCTGGTTCGCCACACTTGAAACACCGGTTATCCTTGCGATAACGCTCAAGCTCTTCAGGAGAGAGTTTATTCTTACCTTTGTAAACTCCTTTCTCTTTAGCTTTGTTGGAGTTGCCCTTAGGAGACTTTTGGACATTGTCCTTCCCCTTAGGCTCATTGGAACCCTTGTTTTCTAGGGGCTTATTATTTCTTTTAGCCCCCTTTTGGAAATTGATTCAAGAGGCCACCATAGTATGGTGTATTACCACCGATATGGTACGTGGCCTTTGGGAGTTGACATACTCCGCCATTTCTTCGGTTAAGCCCGCACAAAATTGTTGCTTTTTCTCTCCAAAATCCAACTTTTTGAAGACAGTGGCTTTGAGTTGTAGGTCCCAAAACTTGTCTACATATTTATGGATGGATTCATTGGGAGAGAGCTTTAAGCTTCGCCATTCGTTGAGTACCTTGTCTTTGGCATCGGTGGCCAAAAATTGCTTCATAATGGAAGCTCTTAAAGCTTTCCATGTTCGTGGAGCTTCATCGTTGGCTCGTAGACTAGACCACCATTGTCTGGCGGACTTTTGAAAGTGCATAGCTACATGGCGTAGCTTAGAGGACTCCATGAAGCCCTCATCTCCAAACTCCGCATCAAATTGTTGGATAAAGGCCAAGACTTTGTTCGTAGCACCAAAGGTACCATCATAGGTAAGGAAAGAGATGCTCTTCCCTCCCTCTTTGAATTTCTCTAGCTTGGACGACCTCTTCCATGCGGCATAGGATTTCCTATGGCCTCTTCTTTTTGATGGTTCAAAGGTTGCACCATCACTTTCTTCAGAAGGTGAAGAATTTGAAGAAGGTGGAAAAGAGGGTGACCTCTTTCTCGCCTTTTTCTTATCTTGATCTTTGTCGTCTTCACCATAGCTTTCATAAGAGGAAGAGGATGAAGAAGATGGAGAAGAGGGTGTCCTCTTTCTCGCCTTTTTCTTCTCTTTCTTTTTATCATCCCTCTTTGAATTGTGGTGAGGAAAAGAATACGATGGTCTTCTCCGCTTTGGTGGTGATGGAGAGCGTTTAGCCCTCCGTCTTCGTGGAGCCATCTCCACCGAGGTAGCGGGAGACTCGCTTCTTTCTCGTTCCTTTGGTGGAGGCTCTTGAGTTCTCCTTTGGGAAGGAGATGCATCGTCAAGAAGTAAATTCTTGAGCCCTTCGTATGGATTCTCTTCTTCTTCCCGAATCGGAGAGAGACCTCTTTTGGTAGTCTCACAAGGAGGCTTCCTAGGTGTTCTCTCATCATGGTGATGAGCTTGGAGAATCCCGTGAGCACGGAGCTACCGTTGCACTCCACTTTGGAGAGATGGATTGCCCAGGGCTTGTTGAAGCCTAAAAACAAGATAGTTAACAAGCATTGAAGCATCATTAGTAGCTTGCTCGTGAGCAAAATCAAAGTTATCAACATTAATTTCACTCTCTTTACTATTGTCAGCCATTCTAACAACTTTTAGGTGTACTTTGGCACTTCAAGCCCTAGTTGCTACTCCTCTTTACCCCTTTAGAAAAAGCACTCAAGCTACTGTACCCGCGGCTCGAATACCATTAATTGCAAGGAATAGAAGAGAGGGTCTTTCGACACCAAAACAGTGAGTGGCATAAAATGGTAACCATCTTTTTGCAACATTTCTCAGCCTACTCAACATCCTCTTCCTCATATGTGTATATATTTTTCTACGCTATTAAGTTATCTAGAGTAAATTCCCCCTCTTCGTTTAACCTTTGTTGCGACACATACACTGTACTCTTCCCAAAAATGTCACCTTAGTCATATATTTATATTACCACCCTTTTCTTTTTGCTTTGTAAATAAAAGTAAGCATACAATAACCAACTATCTACCCCCAAACTTTCTTACCTCTTGTGAATTAGTAGTAGAAAAATAATATATCCATCTTCCATCCCATATAGATAAATTACCATGGAAATCATCTCTCCACTTGTCTTTACCAAAGATTATGGTCCATCTCTACAAGTCTTCTATGCCCCCTACATAGGTGGCCCAATATCTCTTAAGAATATACATATAGTTTTTCTCCTTTCAAAAATACTCCAATTGTATATTCTTTTCACAAGCAAATAATATTGGACCCTCCTCTATTTGTTTAAGCATCATAGCCTTTTGAAAAAACATGATTCCCATTGGATGCATACAAGCAAAGGGCCCATACAAGAAGACTTGGAAGCAAAAGGTTCCCTAGCATAGTGTGGACCTTCCAAAACAAATTCCTTGGTGCATGGGCGTGAAGAATAGTCCAAATTCATATCAAACATGTTGAGAAGGTCAATTTTTCCTTTTGAAGCATGTCATTCCGAGCTACAGGTAAAAAGTTATGGTAAAAATAGTGTAAATCTGTCAGATTCGCAGCAAAAGGGAACTGTAAATCAAGTAAATCAAGAGGGTGAGATCTTATTTTTCCCCTACTCATCTTTTAGATGAGCAATGAGTGTTCAAGGTCACTTGCATGTGATGGGACCAACCTAAATATGCTTTCTAAATGCCAAGACAGACAAGTTGAGATACCCCGCAGGAGCCACCCGTAGGGCCTCATGGTGGGGCTCACCTACATTATGCACCCCTATGGAGCCTTCACGGTCTAAAATGATATTTTTGGTGAATAAATAGTCCCTTTTATGTCCAATATTCAATGAGTGGTCAAAGGACACTTAATTAGGTCTAATCACTTACTCTAATTAAGTGTAGCATAATCCCACTCCTACACAACTATAAATAGCCCCCCTTGGAGAGACTCAAGGACACACCTATATTTTCAACTTCATGTTGTTTCTTGATCAATAGTAGAGAAAACCCCAACTCTCCCTCTTTCACATCCTCCCTCCTAACCCTCCTCTTTGGAGGAAGTGCAACTCTATTCTCCACTCTTTCCATTCTACAATCTCTTACTCCATCAACCCAATAAATCATTTGTAGCACCTCAATAACTTGTAAATACATCATGATCTCTCTCGTGGCTATGTTAATGATCATGAAATCATCTTCAAAACTTTCAAGTGTCGCAATTCGTGATGGTTAGCCAGCGTCTGTCCTCCCCTTAAAAGGTGTGCGAGAAATCAAGTAAGTGTTCTATTCTCAATTTACCATTGGTTTGTTTCTCCACACTTATTCAATTGGTCTAAAGAAATTTCTCACTCCAACTCTCTTTTGCTTCATTACATATGCATGTGGCTACCTCTCATGGTGATTTTATTTGTGTTACGGCATTGCATAGATGGAGATGAGCTCTCTATGCAAAGTGTGTTAGTTTGATGTAAGTGATTCTCTTGTGTGTTTGAGAGGCAAGTCTTGTGCGCATGATTTTTTGATGAGTGCTTGAGAGAGGAAGAGTTTGGATGTATTATGGGTATTCTTATGGGGAGAAGGTGAATGCTATTCCACAAATTGCATATTTCATTTTGATGCACGGCATTGGGTTGCATAATCGTTGATGGTGTTCAAGTGTCCAAAGTGTATATAGAGTAAGGGGGTTTTCAAAGTGTGTTGCTTGAGTGGGTGAGTGCAAGTGTTATTTTGATTGGTTTCCTTCTCCACTACCAAAAGAAGGTGGTGCCCCAAGTAGTGTGCGTACCTCTTTACGAACATTTTGTGAGGGTAGGCCCATTGGTTTGGGTTTAGAGGCCCCATTTCAAAAATCTCGTCCTCAACAGCACCAGCTCCTGTCAAGCTTCTAATAGCTCAATATTGGTTAAGCCGTAGGCAAGCCGTGTAGGAATCCACTATTAAGACCATAGCTCTCAACGGTGATGCCCCGTTAACTGCACGAAGGCAGGCGTACTACAAGGCTGAAAAATCCCTATTCTAGTTACTCAAAGGCAATTAATAATACCAACCATTTGTAGCTAGCTTGAGGACCTTCCTTCTTGAGCAAGAAAAGAGAAACCTTGAGCTCTGATACCAATGTAACATTTAATGTCCTAATAACTTGTATGTAGCGGAAATTAGCATAAACATAGTGGGCATTTCATTAGAATAGATTCCTAATGAGAATTACATGAGTGCTTGGGTGGAGAGAGCAACAAAAATCATAACACCTAGTTAGATAGCATTGACAATACTTTCAAAAGAGAGAGAAATTAACCTAACGACATCAGTTGAGGACCGGATTTGCATGGAGCCGGTCCCCTCTCCAAAAGGCTTTGTATTATGGTTTCTCCCATCAAGAGAGACATTGTACAATACAATTCTTTGTGTTCCTTCAAGACTAGCTAGTGCAATGAAGATGAAAGCTTCATGCACTAAGCAAAACACTTAACAAACACAACTTTAATTATCCCTGTTCTCAGACCCAAGACCTCACACACCTTCGAAGATGGTGAGAGCTAGTAGGGTATGAGAGTAGATTGAGAGGAAGAAGGAGTATCTTACGAGAAAGATGTACATCTCCTCTCATAATCACTCATATTAGCATAGCTTTAGCTTAATAATTAGCTTGGTAGAGGATATGAGCATGCATTGAAGCTTTGCTCTTGGTTGGATTTTCATCCACATGCCAAGAGAGTGTTGATGTAGGCTTCTATCTCACAAGCTTGGAGTAGGTGATGAGCTCTCCATTAAAGCTTGGGAAGAGATAGTCTTCTTTGCTTCACACATAGACTGTGTGTGAGTGTGTGTGTGATAATGACTTGCAAAAATCAGCCCCCCTCTCTCTCTTGGGCGAGCCCCCTTGCTATTTGCTCTTCTTGCAGCCTCATTGGCCCTCCCCAAGTCAAGCCAATCACAATTAAGCAGCATAAGTGATAGCCTTCTGACATGTGTCCCCCTTTCCCCTTTTGTTAGAGCTTTAGGTAATTAAATAATTAAACTAAACTCTCATTGGACCCCTTTGCCTCCTGGAAAATAGGAATCAGGCAAGCCATGGGGCTTCTGAATGCTCATTGGACCCCTTGGGAGACTGCCCAATAGTCTTCTAGGAGACTTAATTCTCATTGGTTTCTGTTATTAATTTTTTTTAAATTAATTAAACTAGATTTTTTCTAGCATAATTCTCATTGGTCCACTTCAAGGGTCATCCAATAGAAATTGGCACACCTTGTGGGCATCTGGGCTAGGGAGCTGACATGTGTCCCTCATTCCCTTTGTGTAAAGGGAGCCTGTGTGTGTGTGTGTGTGTGTGTGGCTTTCTCTCTCATCCCCTAGAAGAAGGGCTCGCCCCCTCCCATGTAGGGATGTTCAAAGACTTTTAGGGCACACACAAAGCATCCAATTTTCCCTAGGGTTGACCTTTGGACACAACTTTTGAATTTTGGAACCTTAGCATTTTGGAAGTCTTAATGGGCTGAACCTTAGGGTCTTTTTAGCCCATTGTTGCACATGGCTCTTTTGCAGATGGCCCCCCTTTTGGATCCCTATTTTCCCTCCTTTGGATCCCTACTGTGGCCGGTCTGGTAGCTTAACCAATATTCTATCTTTTTCTCCCCTGGCACTTCCCCACATTAAATGATCAGTTTAATATGAGAAAATCATTTAGGAGAATTAGATATTGATTATTATGATAGATTAAGTCCTAAACAAGGTGCAGACTTAGTGTATGTCTTTTGTAACATGCGACATATGCATAAGCCAACAAAGTTAGCCACACATGCCACATAAGAAAGCTTCGGCCGCTTTCAAACACATGAAGCAATTGGAAAGGAGTTTAACTCTAATGATGAAATGGAATGAAACCCGGAAGATAATGATCCAAAATGTTTCGATGTCGAAGAAATTGATGACATAGTGCCCGTGATTGAGGGGACTAATGAGTTATAAAGTTTGTACTATATTCTCCATTAATTTTGCAATGCAAAAGTTATGTGGAGTTTAGCTTTACAATCCATACCTTGTCTCTCTCACTCTCTTCCTCTCTCACTGTCTCTCTTTCTCTCCATCTAGTCTCTGTCATTGTCAAAAACAGGGAAGAAGAGAGATCATAACTTACACAACTGCAACAACATTGGTCACATCCATTTGTCCCAACAAATAGAGATTTACATACCAAAAAGAGGTTTTAGTTACAAATCTTGAGATTTAAGATCCAACAAGAGCTTGGTATTGTTTGGAATATTTAATTTAAATCATGGGCTTGTTCTCCAAAGAGATCGGATACACAAATTAATTCTATACTGCCAACTGAATCACTTGAACCCGCATCGCCTATCTCTTCTTCATTAACAGGCCCATACCTTGCCTTGTACCATTCCAACTTTCTTTGTAGCTCTGCTATATGAGTGCATAGCATGGCTGGGATCTCTCCTTCACTTGCCAAATGCACACCTTCGATTGCAAGCTGCTCAATGACTATGGTTTCTTCGAGCAAATATGCGAATCTCTCTTGCGAGGAGGATCTTCTTGATCAGCTTCTCGTGCATGAATCTTCTCGGCTGGGCGTCCTTTGCCAATGCCTCCTATAGTGGGATTTCCAATCTACTTTGAACCGGAATACATAATAACAATAGCATTGTTGCACAATGTAAATTGCCAGTTGATTATTATTTGGTGGAGATCTGTACACTTGGATAAATCTTGAAAGGATATTCTTGCGAGGACAGTGTGTTGCAAATCTGAAACCTTCAAGGGAGCATAAGCCTTAGCATTTCCCTTGACTCAAAATAATGTATTGTGCACAAAGTGATTCGATCATCATTGTATGCATTTCCTAAAATTTAGTGGCTCCCCTTGAAGTTCTGATTCGTCTTCTTGGGATGCAGTCAAAGCACTAAGATCTCCTTCAGCCCGTTCTGGTTGGGACCAATATCTTCCATACCTGAAATGCAAAATAAAAACTTTAATGAGACAGGTCTTAGCACTTAGAAAAGAGAGATGATTTAGAGGATTTCAACAATCCGACTTGAAATACTTTAAAACCTTAACTTGAAGAACTTTAACAGTAGGTTGGTAACCTAACATGACATAAAAGTGTCCTTTCAGGGTTTTGAAAAAAACCTCCAAAACCATAGTAGATCCACTCATTTTGTCAAATCCTTTCATGAGGTTATAGTTCAAGGCCTACCACACATGGAAAAAATAAGAAACTTGTAAAATTTCTCATCTTTTGGTCACACCAAGCCTCCAAAGTTGATGGACCAGTACATTTTCATCAAAACAGTCATTTCTTATGTTTTGTTGCATAAAAATAAGATTAGGGATTTTTGTAGGACTTGAGATAAATTCCCTAGTTAACTTCAATGGGTTGGTGTTCAGAACATATGATTGCTTCTCACTCACTATTTTTTGTTTTGCCCAAAGAAATAGGTACAAAAAAGTTGAATTTTTACCATTCCGCAAACCTATCATCAAAGTTTCTATAGCTATGCTCAATACAAGTAATATATGCATGTTTTCTTAGTTCCCTATTGTCCTGTAGGTTCATAAGGAGCCATGGAGCATGTCAAAAGAATAATACATCTCTTACCAAGGGGAATCTTGGGGACAAAGATGAAGTACTAAATACATCAAACATGAAAAAACTGGGTTCAACATTATGAGTTGTAGAATCCCATAGAAGCTATTCAATATCTAGCCAAATTTGATCCTTATGACTAGATATGGTTACTACCTACAAAATGCATGTAGTTGTCGCAAGAAACTAACAATATTGAAAAATCTATACTTGATATACTAGAATGTTTCGTTTTCTTCTATAATTGAAAAAATCAACCTTCGTTGTCTACTATGCAAAATAGGGTATTAGGTGCCCCAAAACTCAAGGAATATTAGCTTTATGTTACAATATGTGACATAGAAAATCAAAACTGCATTTGGATATCATGAAAGCCACCAAAAAAATCATAGAAGAGCTAAAATTGGCTAAAAAACAGGATTTGACAATTTTTGTAATTTGGTGATAACTTACAACCTTAACATTTATTTCTCCCTAGAAGCATCCGGACATGTTGAGGACTACTAAAGATAGTTCTCTAGCATTATAGACCTCACAAACATGAATTCTAGAGTGGTATAGTTGCAAAAAGTTGAAAAAAGCCAAAAGCATGAAACGTTTTTTCACACAGTTTAGGTTGTGAAATGTTATGCAAGGACAAAGTTAAAGATGGAATTGATATTCCAAAAAAATGTCGAGTTTTTTTCAACTCATGAGACAACTTTCTAGACAGATAGCACCTCGAAATCCATTTTGAAACTCTTGACATAATTCAAGGAAAATAGTCACTTAACAGGACATAAAAGTGTCCCATTACCAACCTAGTGTTAAAGATGTAATTGAAAATACGATTAAAGATGTAGTTTGAAATATCACCACACATTGCACACCATTCATGACAAAAAAAGTTTGTTATTGTTCTAATCATCAATAGGCCTGAAGCCAGATTTGGTTACAATATGATAGCCAACATTATGGGCTCCATTCAAACAAAGGCTTTAATTCCATATTTTAGGTCTATCTAAGAGTTTGGAGAATTTTCCACTAGCAAGATCTTTGTTTGCATTTTGCAAAAATTCATGCTTGAAAACCTCGGATGGCTTTGGAATAGACGCAACCAAGTGTCAAAGAATATATGAGAGAATATATATATCAGATGCTTTGGTGAAAGAAGGAGGAATGCTGTTCATATTTTCAAGACCAGTCCATGGATAGTCTCGCTCAAATTGAACTCTAGTTTGAGGGTTGAGATTTGGCAACTTGGGAAATGTTGCCAAAGTGTTTGCTGGTGTACTTCGTCCCCGGTCAGCAATGCCGACATACACTCCTCGATCATCAAAATGTAGAATATCTCTAGTCTATAAATCATTATGAATGAAGTCCTGACAGAGTGCAAGCTTGCTTCCATCATGATGACATGCCTGAATCCACTGCTCAAGGTGACCTCCATTTTGAAGCTTGAAGTTCAACATAGGCCTTTTTCTATAAGGAACAAGACCACGGGGCAATATCATGCCACAATGTTGAGCAATTGTAGTAGTTGCCTCCTCTAGCCCAATTTGTAATGTCGGCTTGCTTCCTACTTGGTCCTTGTAGAACTTTGCCGCGTAGACAGTATCTTTGAAGAGAGGATGGGCCACTGAAACTTGTTTCACATTTTCAAAACGTGCCTCACCTAATTGAGGTTCTTGTAAGTAAAAGATAGAATGCTCCCCAAGTAAGTGTAGGACAGGAGGACATGTAGCTTCATCCAGGTGTACAGGTAAGGGCTCAGCACCTGAAGGAGGAGGTACATCCTCTTCTGTCCTAGGACGTTTTGAAGAACCTTCGATCTTATCCTTGCTCTTCAATTCTGAATGTAGGTGTGCCACAAGATAATTCGCTCTCAGATTCCAAGTTTGGTTTTGATTTTTGGATGAACCATACTCTCAAAGCTTCTTGTGACCTGGCCTAATAATTACTTTATTGTGTTATATATCACTCCATTAGAGTGAAGAGCTGGGTCAAATGAAATAGGAAATGCACTACATAGCTTTAGCCAACACTATTCCACAAGTTCAAACACAAAATCAACAAAATTTGCCTACAGTGGATCAAATGCCCGTCGCAAATGATCGCTTGAAGCTCCATATAGAGACAAAACTAGAGCATCACAAATGATTTCGCGATGCGGACGTGTTAATTTTGTCTCTACCTTGACTGAAGCCTGAAAATATTTGAAGAAAATATAAGTTAAGGCAACAACTAGAGATAAGAAATTTATTATATCGAATTAATCTATAGTGCGATGCAATGGTCAAAGCATTCAAGATTGAAGGATGTAAAATATATGCTCCCTCTTTGTAGTGCGACATGATGGTTAGCAACAACATGAGATGAAGAATCCATTAAATCCAATCTCCTTGTAATGGGATGTGATGGTTAGCAACAACCAAGAAGGATGGATTTAAAAACCCTAAACCCCTCCCTACAGTGAGACATGGTTGTCAGCAACAGTCAGAGATGAGGAATCTATTAAATCCAATCTTCTTGCAGTGCGACATAATGGTCAGCAATAGGCAAGAACAAAGGATTTAACAACCCTAAACCCCTCCCTGTAGTGAGATATGGTGGTCAGCAACAAATAGAGACGAAGAGTCTATTGAATACAATCTTCTTGCGGTGCGACGTGATGGTCAACATCAGTCAAGAACAAAGGATTAGGCCACCCTAAACTCCTGTTTGCATTGCAACACAATGGTCAGCAATAGACAAAGACAAGGAATATATTGTTTAAAATCCAATCTTCCAGCAATGCAACACAATGGTCAACAACAACTAGGAAGAAAATATGTAGGATAGCTAACTTCTCCCTGTAGTGCGACTCGATGGTTAGCAACAATCAGGGACAAAAATTCTAATTGTACAACCTAAGCTATGTAGGGTTAATGTGGATAGGTTAGTGTGCCATTCATGGCATAAGCATGCTTGGAGACGTTAGTGTAGAGCTTGAGAGAGAAACTATTGGACAATACAATATAGACTATACTTGCAAATGATAAAGCTTATTATTATTCAGCAGAACATACCTCTATATAGGCTTTACAAATAGGAAGCCTTTTGACACATGAGATCAAAAGGTGGCTTCTAATGCACAGTACAAGTGGCTTTCTCTTTACAAAGGTTGCAAGAGGCTTTTCACATGGCTTGACACATAAGGCTTTTCTAGGTGGAAGAGACTGTTCATGTAAGAGATGCAACAAAACTCGCATCCCAACAATCCTCCCTTATGTGGATTTTGGTTGCATATCACTCACACAATTCTCTCCTCAAAACACACTAGGGTGAGGCACACAATTCGTGCAAGCCTCCCCTTGAACACAAAGTTGCCTCCCCTAGACACAAAGGGTGTAGGCACACAAAACATCAAGGTGTAGGCACACAGAAGCCTCCCCTATCACAAATAGAGGGTAAGGTACACAACAGAGATAATGCTCACAGTAAATCATCATAGACCAGGCCAATATTGTTTTCGTTATCTTCGTCAAAATCTTTAGTAGTAGCAAGGATGATTTTTACTTTTGGTTTATCCTTGAATTGCTCTTTGTAATTCGTAACCTGTGAAGATTTATCTTTGATTTTGCAATATTTTGTAGCATGGTTGTTTTTGCCACAAATGCGAGAAGGGTTGATTTCATAGCAATCCTTTGAAAGGTGATTTGTTCTGCCACAGTGCGTGCACTTTAAGTTGCTTATGTGATTGCGGTTGGACGAGACCACATAAGCACCACTTAATTGTTGTTGATTGTCTTTGAGTTTCTTTTCGTGCTCTTGAAGAAAGTTTATTACATCTTCAATTTTAGGGATTGGGTCTTTCTCTTTAAGCATTGTTACAATTTGGCCAAAATCTGCATCTGGTACTACTTTTAGAAGCACATCAATTTGGTCTTCATTATCTATAGGGCATTTTATATATGTTAGTTGTGTGCAAATACTTTTGAGCCTATTGACTAGGGATGATACATCTTCTGTAGGCTCCATAAGCAATCCATAAAGTTGCATTTTTAATGCAATTTTGAAACGCTTGGCAATAGCACCAAATGTTTTTCTAAAGTTATCCATGCGTCGTGTGCAGTGGTGCAATCATCTAAATAATGCACAAACTTGTTGTCAAGCGATGTGAGTAAAATGCCAAGAGCTTGCTCATCTTTAGCCGCAGACTGTGCTAAGCTCTGTAGCGTTCTATTCTGTCATCATTATTTGGTGGCTTAATGATAGCCCATAACTGCTTTCGCATTAAGTACCCCTTGGTTTTTGCCTGCTACATGTGGAAGCCATGATCGTTGAATTTGTCGTTGTTTTTATCTCCCCCCATGATGGTGCTCTGTCGTGTGCAGTGAGAGGAAGGTCTTACCCGGGTGAGTGGGCAATGTCTAGTCCTCGTGAGCACTTGCTTCAAATGTTTTTATAGATTATTCGTGAAGTCACTCTCCCATATGGAGCACCTATTCACCAAAAATAAATTTGAAGCACGAAAAAATCCTATTGAATGCTTAATGGGGAGCCTTTGAATGCTCGTTCAAGCTCAATGATGCTTTGAAGATGTGTAGCTTATGCAACAGCAAAGAAAACAAATCCTGGCCAAGTCGTGGGGAACGATTCTTAGGTTGGGATGAGAGCTTCAAAATCTCCAAGCAGTTTCGAAGCTAGGTGGAAAAAACCCCCTATTAGAGTGCTTTGCTTTGTCAGGCCTTTTGCGTGTGAGGAGCCTCTTAAGACGATAAGGCTTGTCGAATAAGCTCTACAGTCGACAAGTGCACTAAATTAAAGAGCATTGAGGAGCTGGATACCAAGCCAAGGAAAGAAAATTAGGTAGCTTGTTCGCTGTGGGAATTCGAAAGCTAACAGGAAGAGCCTTGCAAGGCAAATTGAAGCAAGGCGAAGCGATGGGCGACTGCAGATGATAGGGAAGCAACAAGGCGGGGCTACGAGCAGCTGATTGGTTTGATGAGGTTGGATTGGGGCACCAAAAGGGGTAAATGGTAGTGCGTGGCGAGGATGGGGCCGGCAAGGGCTGTCGAGTTGTTGAAGCTGAGGGCAGGCAGCAGCATCATGAGCGATGTAGGCAGGTTGATGACGAGGATGCAGGTAGGTGCAAGTCGGAGCAGGTACGGGCAGTGGAGGCTGAGTTGCAGCTGCAACCGATTAAAAGCACAGAATAGCAAGGTGCTGCACTTGCGGGCTGAGGAGAGAGTGCAGTGAGGAGCCAAGCAATTGTGTGCGGGCTAATAGGCCTCGACATCCAGTGATGATGACTGTGTCAGGGTCTGATGGCGAGTTGGACGACTACTGTTGAAGAGCAGGGCAAGGCAAATTTGCAGACGTGGACTTGGGGGGGCTTGAAAGGCACTTGAATCGCAGTTCAGGAGGAGAACAATGGCATCTTACTGCAGTGGGTGGAGATGCTACTGTGAGTGTTCGGCACGATTTGGCTTCACCAGGGCATCGATAGAGCTACAGCAGATGAGGGCAATGCTCGGCCAAAGGATGATGCGTTGGTGGAGCTACTGCAGGCAGATGATGGCAATCGGGTAGAGAAGGGAAAGAGTTCAGACGACGAGTAGGTTGCACCCCTTTGTCAGCTACTCAAAAACGAGGTGATGGCAAAGGCAATGATGCAAAAAAGACTCGCTCAAATGGACAAACTCCTTTTGTTTTATTTAGGAGTGGCTCCCACTAAAAAGTAGCAGCCACACTACGTTCTTTTTCTATCATACACACATACGCACACATGAAAGTCCACTAGTGACTTGAGAATTCAAAAGCTTGAGGGCTCAAAATTATGCACTATGAGCATACACACTTGAGAGCAGTGAAAGTGAGTTCTCAAATCCAATAGAACCAAGTTAAAAGGCACACAAATTATGTAGAAATAATATACTTAGTGATACTAATGACATGTCAATTACGATGCAGCTATGAACAACCGTTATCTTCTCTTTTTTAATCAATTAGCAATGGTAGTGGCACTGATAGTACATATCCCATTACTAAAGGACTTGAAAAGAAAAAGGTTAACAATGTAGTTCACACGATGATTAAGCTGTCATTGCTCTCTCTCTCTCTCTCTCTCTCTCTCTAGCTCGATAGTTCGAACGAATTGTTGTGGCGCCTTTTTTATAAGGGAAACAGTATTTCGATCAAAATATATTTTGATCGAAATAAGGTTTATTAAAACATACGCGTATATTACGGATATACATTATATATAACCGAAATATACATACAATATTTTATGAACGGGCGTATAAATGCAACTTAAAGATTAGCATGGCGCACCTGGTGGCGGTCTTAGTCATCTCGACATTAGATTTCTAATCCAGTGATAGTTGTCGCCACTAGCTTCAGCGAGAGAGAGGCTTGTGAGTGGCAGAGAGTGGAAAATAATGCACCGTATAATCAATTTGGACCCTTGTGTTGGAGTTCAAGTTATCGGTGTTTGAACCCGTAGGTTGGAGTTCAAGGCACATGCATTTGGCAGGGAACCAATCTGATGTATCTAAAACATGAGCGCGCACCAATACATTGTTTTTGGTCGGATTATGGATAGGATACGTTTCAAAGTTCATTATCTGGAAAGTATTTTTAGACGTGATGTATTCACAGTTGTAGTGTGGTCTATTGTTCAATTTTCTAGAAGGCAGCCAATACTCAAGATGGCATTCTTCTAAGGTACAAAGTTGAGAGTAGCATAACTGAGGTTTATCCAGGGAAAGTATCCTCTGCTAGGGTGTCCATGGTAGCTTCTTTCTTAACTTGGTCTCACTATTTATGTCCACTATGAGCTACAAAGTGTGTGTTAGAATTTTGGCATCTCAAGTGAACTGCCCAATGTGATCCCATTATCTAGTTGGCTTTTAGGTATTTATTTTACTTATTTGTAAAAGTTTGGATATAAAAATTTATTGAGGTTTCTATATAAGCAACCCTGAGTCCCCACTGTATTATCATCAATTCATTGCCAAGGTTGGTTGGTTCAACAATCTCTTTCTCTCTCTCTCTCTCTCTCTCTCTCTCTCTCTCTCTCTCTCTCCCCTTTTTTGGGAATTTTTGTTTACATAAATTACATCAAATCATCTTATAGTTACGTCACAATTGTGCCATAAACTGCAAAGAACTCTCCCTTAGCCTCCCATCAAATACACTGAGGCAATCCTCCATCATCTTTTTCTTAATGATCTCCCATGGAATAATGACTTTGCAAAGCGAGACTTACTCAAAACATGCATAATTCCTAGCATTCCAAATAAATAAAAGTAGCCATACTCTCAAAGACTGCATACGTACAAAACTGCATAGCATTATCTGGATGTTTTCACAATTCAAAAGTCATACAGAAAATAGACATTTCAATACGGACCCAATTTTGCAAATGATGAAGAATCCACAACCACCATTGCCTTACATTTTTGCAATTTCAAAACATATGCTTAAGAGTTTCCATAGCATTACAATTAGGGAATTTCCCATCCGCAATACATTTTTAAAGCAATAGTTCCCCACAGGAAAGAGAACCTGTGAGCATTCTCCACATAAATACTTTGTGTTTGTTTGAGCGAGGGAGGCTCCATAAGGCAGCCAATCTTTGTATCTATTAGCCTTGTGATATGTTAAATCTCCAATATCTACTGCATCTGATAGATATGTCCATAGCTGGTATAAGGAAACTGTAGAATTGACGCGTATTAGAAGACTTCCACCAATCGCCTGCATTCACTCGGAGGTGCCAGTCTCTGATATTTCCCATAAGTTCTCTCTAATGGGAATTTGCAACCTGAAATTCTGAATGCTCAAATCTGTCCAACTTGTTTTGAAGGAATTGGAAAGTCTGAACTGTCTCCTGGCTGCAAAAAAGGGAACAAACAATCCCTGAGAGTCCAACATTTGTTCAATGCACGTGATACCTTTTCTAAACAACCTGATGGTTGGTTTTTTGATAATCAAAGCAGGAGGGTTTTTAACAACAAAACTCTAGAAGACATTTTCTTGGCCAAGAGAGTTCCCTGTATACCTAAGTCGACCTTTCCATATCAAGTTAGAGCATGTATGTTTCCAGGACCTGATCATCAACTGAGCATTGAGACATCCTGTCTTAAGAGGGGCATGTGAGAACAATTTATCCCAATTAGACACATTCCACGTCCCATGAAAGTACACCACTGACAGATATATAATATCCCACATACATTTAGACAAGATGGTATCCATTTTGAACATATGTTTGACCATAGTAGCTCATCTAGCATGGGCGTTGTCAGGAAGTGCGCAGTGCGACTAGGAAAGCGTCGGGCCTCTGACTGTGAGGATTCATAGCAAAGTCAAGCAAGGCGTAGACGATTTGAAGTCAAAAACACACTAAAAAATTAAAAAACTCCAGCCATGAAAGCTCCACTTTGAAAAAGAACCAATACTAACTCAAAACTCTTGTGTGTGTGAAGATTAGGTGTAGCTCTCCCAATTGCACAGATGCTTAAAAACCCTAAATTTACACTTCGATTCTTCGTCGTGACCATTTCATGGAAGCTTCATTACTTCATTGGAGAAGCCCAAGTAGTTATTTGAGGAGGGGAAACCCTAATTGGAGGCCTCACAACCTCAACCATGTAGTGGAAGCAGCACGGGATTGCACTAGCACCCTCTAAAGGAATGGCTTTATCTCCTTGCTCATGTACCCAAATTAGCTCATTATTGGATCTAAAAATTCCCACACAGCTTGAGAAACAACGCCAGCATCGTTGATGTGGCATTTTGAGCTATTTTGGGCATTTTTAAGGATATTTTTTACCATTTTTAGGTCATTTTTAGCCCAAAAATGTCACTTTTTGTCCAAAAAAAAACCCAAACGAGCTTGAAAAAATCCCTAAAATTGTGTAAAAATCCCATTGGGCTCAAATTTCATGTTGAACCTCATTTTCCCACTTGGTAAGCACTTTGGATACGTCTTTCACGCCAGCGCACGAAACCTGCTATTTTTGGCCGAGATTGCCCGCATTGAACTTTCTAGGCAAAAGGAGCGTGCCACTTCGAAACACTTGACATTTGTACATTCCTAAAGCAAATTAGGTATATATTTATGTGAAAAAAGCATGCTATAGTGCCACGTCGAGGGCCTCACTGTCCCCGCAAGGTATATACAGAGTTGCAACCGTGGCATCTATTTTCGCATATATCACACTATGTACATAATAGCATTTGGTCCCACACATCATAAACATTAAGAGTGAGGTAGATACTTTAATTTCACATTATGAACGTGCAATCGCACGACATCCACCCCCTCTAAACCTGCACATCCTCCGGCATGTGCCACACATATCTTTTGCAAGTTCAGTCTTCATTCAAGTCAACATACATGTCGATTTCATCATTGCTTGCAACAAAATCTAACGCATCCTCCTCTTTTTCTTCATCCACATCCATATCATTTTCATCAAAGCCTTCATTTTGACCTTCCCGTGAAACAAAGGGATCTGTATCACCTCTTCTTTTGAATAACTTGATTCTTTTCCCTGCAATGAGAATCTTCATTTTTGTCCCATCTAATTCATGCAAGGTATAAGTTGCATTCCCATGTACATGCTGAACCACATAAGGACCAAACCATCTCTTTGAAAGCTTTCTGGTTGTTGAATGCTGGTTTTCAAGACTACTGTCATACACCAACACCCAATCACCTTCCTCAATAGCTTTAGGTATGAGCCTATGCCTCTTGTCGAATCTGTCCTTATTCTTTAACCTTGCATCTTTTAATGGTGCTATTGCAATCTCAATATCTTGGGGCCTTATTTCTAACTATTGTATGCACAAAGCAAGAAGGTCTTCCCTACTCATTCCATCTTCCCAAGGTAATACATTCCATGTGGGAATTACATCCTCAATTGGCATTATAGGTTTCTGACCATACATCAACTCAAAAGGCATATAACTAGTAACCGAGCTATGAGTTGTACGATCAGCCCATAAAGCATAAGGCAACAACCTAGGCCACTCTCCCATTTTAGCTTTGCAGGCCTTAGCTAAAGCTTTAATGATAGGAGGATGCCCACGCTCCGATTTACCGTTTCCCTCAGGATTATATGCAGTAGTGAGAGCAAGTTTAATGCCCAACCTAGAGAAAAACTCCCTTGCTTTGTCAGCATCCAACTCACCCCTGTCCGCTGTTATTTTTCCAACAAAGCCATAACGGTTAACTACATCATCCAAGAGGAACTTACATACCCCTTCTGTGCTTTTTGTTCTTAGAGCACGACCTTCAACTTGATTGGTTGTCTTCTCGTGCAAGCACTATGTATCTCATTTGCCATAAGCCCAATGGCATTGTAACCAGATCTACTACCCACTTGTAATGCATGGCCACTGGGTAAGTAGGGTGCAACCCATCACGATGACATACATTTGAACACATTTGACAGGTTTCACAGGACTCCACAAAGTGAGATACATCTTTATACATACCTTTCCACCAATACCTCTCTTTTATTTTAGTAAAGGTGGCCCATACACCTCTATGTCCAGCTTAAAGACTCTCATGAAACTTTTTCATAAGCTCATTTTGAGCGTCCTTATCATTCACAACTCTCATTGGAATTCCATTTCTTTGTTTTGGACGCTTCCATAAGTACCCATCTTTCAAAAAGTATCCATAGGTCTTTCTCCGTATTCTTTTGAACTCTTGATCAGTCACCCCTTCTTGCCTTGTCAAAGTGCTCAGATAGCGTCCAATGAGCAACCAGTCACCTTGATATAGGTCCTCTGTAAATGACTCAAGTGCATTTGATAGGCAAATTAAACATGATCACCCTTGGCATGAGAGATACTATAGAACTGTGTGCCTACATCATCGCCCTCGACAACCATGTCTTCTTCATTTTCATATCTTGCTCTTGAAAGCATATCTGCAACTGGATTATCTTTCCCTGTAATATGCTGAAATTATGGATTCAAGGACTTTATGTAGGCAATCCATCTCAACATAGCAATGTCGGGAGTTGAGCAACTTGTTATCATTCCAAGAAGGGGTAGCCAATCAGTCTCCACTATTACATTTGCTCCTATCAAATACTCTTTGTCACATTTCAAAGCTGTGACTACTCCCTATAACTCTCTTTTTACCTGTGGATAGTTGCGTTGACGAGCACTTAGGACTTTTTCTCCAAACCTCACCACATATCACTTGCCATCATTATCATCTTGCCCAATCGCCCATCCAATTCCTATGGGGCTAGTATCCACTGTCACAATTACATATCTTCCCCATTCATAGTTTGCTTTCCTCAAACTTGGAGACATAAGCAGCAACTTGTTTAATTTCCTCATCGCATGTGTATGCATTTCTTCCCATTGAAACTTTTGGTTCCTTCTCAAAATTTGATACAAAGGCTCTGCTACATGTGCATAATGCGGAATCCAGATAACATAAAACATGCATGCACCTAAGAACCTTCGAACCTCAGTGACATTTATACATTTCTCTTTCATTCTCTGGATTACATCAATCTTTGCAGGACAAGGCCTTCTACCATATGGCCCGCACATATGTCCCACAATAAGAACTTCATTCACACCAAACACTGACTTTTGGCCAAACAAGGTAAGGTTCACTTCTTCCAACCTTGACAGGATATTATCACAATCATTGATATGGGTTGCCACATAGTTTTGGCACCCCCTCGAGTCTAGAGCCACATATTTATCACTTACATCAAATCCTTTGATTGACACATCATCAAGGAAAGGCATTGTAGTTTGCGGTATGAAGTCACGTAGGACTTTATTCATACCATTCATCATGTGTGCAACCGAATTCGTTGCCCCCTCAGGTAAGGTGCACATCCTTACTAAACCCAAGGGTGTCCTCATGGTAGTCAGGTCCCTGCTTTCCATTGCTAGTGATAACCGTTTTTCGGCTTTCCATAATTTCCATAGTAATCTACCTCACCCTATCAAATCACTCAAACATTTTTGTTATCCCTACCATTTCACTGTACATAGGTGTGTGTGAGTTAGAAGACTTTTCCCATATCTTCTTAAAAACCCTTAATTAGCTAGTCACTGGGCTAGTTGAGCCAAAAAATAAAAAATATAAGTATATTATGGCCCATTTGTGTGTAAATATTTCATTGTATATAGGGCCTAAATAAAAGGATTTTTCATAATTATTTTGGTATTTATTTAAATATTTCTACCTATGGTGTGTTATTTATGCTATGTACATTGACTCACCATTAACATATTTTTTCTTACCATTTTGCATACTCTTTATTCCATATAAAAATAATTTCATGCAAGCTTCTCTTATTTTTGGTGTAACTCCATCCCAACAAAAATCCAAAAAAACTAGTTTTATTTATGTGTATATTTTTTCACTATTGTGATTTTTCCTTCCTACATCTATCCTCTTTTACTCTCATAAATTAGAACACCAAAAATATTCATATCTTTATGGTAGATTTATAATGAGAGAGATTTATTTTGACCCCTTTATATTTTTTCCACCTATATTATTTATATTTGACATGTACATATTTTTTTAGACCCCTAAATATTTGATTTTCTTAGTTGTGCTATTCACTTATATCATGATCTCAATAATATCTTCGATTATAGACCTATCAAATAAGGTCAAGGGTATGTGGCATGCATGCATGCACCATGGGGAGCTCACTCTTGGAGGTATTCAAAAGAATCATCCAAAGAAGGACCTCACAAGGACCTTGTGCAGTGGAAAAAACAGTCGGTTTTGCTGAATTTTTAAAGATCACATGATCCCCGAATTTGGAACGGTGATACAAACAAAAGGTGTAGCTCGTGAGCTGAACTTTCACCTCAAATTTTTTCATATTTTTTTGAGCTACGAGCTGTGAGATATGATTTTACTGGTGGACCCCAGTTTGCCCATGCTATGTAGCCACACTCCCTCTTCCACTTTATCATTTTCCTCTTTCACACACACTCCTTCCCACTCCCATGTCCTAATTCACCCTCTTCACCATTTCCACATCTCTCACACCTCCATAGCCTTCATCCTCCATTTCTACACCCTATGTGTGCCTCTTTCTCTCTACATATATGTCCATATTACCATACTCTCTTGAGCTTTGTAGAGAACTTCAAAAAAATCAGCAAAAATCCAAGGATAACCTCTGCAAATGAAGGCTTTTATCATGAATTTTTCAAGGTTTGAAGATAACATAGCTTCATTGACACACGTTACTTCGCCATGCTGACCGCTTCTTCTACCGGTGATGTAAAGAGGTGAATGTCAACTTCTCCAAAGCTTCAACCTCTCTTTACAAGCTCATCCCTTCTCTAACTTTTCTCATCATATATCTCACCATTTGGTGAATGATTTTGTAAATATTGTTTAGTGATAATTACTAACTACTAACCACTAACCTTATTGTAAAATGCACCCTCTACTAGAGTAGGCCCTCCCAAATTATTCACTCAATCCCTCTCTCCTTTCATCCTCAATAATTCTCTTCCCTTGAGCCCACATCCTTGTGACTCAAAGGACAAGAGAGACCCACCCTCATTAAAAATAAATAAAAATATGCATAATCTTTTATTCCTTCAAATAAACTTGATTAGGCCTAATCCAAATCGGGGCTTCTAAAACCTATAAATAGAGCCCTTCTCTCCCTTGTAAATCATCACATGATCACACTACACCACACCATTCTCAACACATAACACACCACTCTTCAAGCCTAGTTGTGTAGAGTGTGTGCATTGTGAGTGCTCTATTCTATCACTACACATAGGTGCATGGAGAAGCTTGAAGTTAGTTATGCCATCTAGAGGAGTGGAGTGATACTATACTCTGCAATCACACTTGTAGCCTACTCTTGTCCATAAATAAAATTCATAGTTCTAGGTGCAATCGTATGCTACAACTACGACTCTTCTGTCCAAATTGACTTGATAAGTTGGCTTATCAGGTGGTTGAAGGTATATTGTCCTTGAGGTTTGTTGTGCCATTTGATGCTTGGTGGTTTGAGGGCTTGTTGAATTATTTGCCTAAAAGGTAAATTGTAAGAGGGTGCTCGGTGAGAGGGCTCCCGTGACCCTAAGACAATTTGTGTATTAGCAACAAGGTCAAGTTTTGTGTTGTCTCTCTATTTCTCATCAAGCTTTGTGTGCAACTAGTCTTTAAGGCTAAGACTGAGTTGCTCAAGTTGATTTTTGCTCTTTACCTCTCTCTGGCATGGTGAATGTTTGTGTTTGGTGTGTGTGGCTATCTTGCATTCCCCTCTCTTTGTGCGTTTGAGTACAAGGAAATATCACGTGCGTCCTAGTTCGCATCTACAACTAGGTGGTGCCCTTTTTCTTGTTTGGTTCTTGCTGTGGGTTGTTGTTGTCTCTGATTGTGCTTTCCCCAGCCCCAATTGAGCAGCACGGGAGCCTCGAAGGGTGTTTAGAGGCCGCTCTTCTTGTTGCCCGCCCCGGACCGCCTCAAATTGGTGTCCCCACTGAGGACTGACTTTGTGCTTATTGTTGTTGTATTGGATGAATGCTTGAATTTTAGCACAATCAAGAAGATTATATGAATCATGAAAACTTGTATGACTGAGTTTAAATTCAATGCAACAAAAATTGATCTAGAATATGGTTTGGATTAGCATAACATAAGAAAGGAAAAAAACATTTTCACATAAGAATCTAGAATTCATGTTGAAAGACCTTTCAAAACTTTGTGTAGTTAGTTGATGTCATGAGAGAAAATGATTGTTTGGAACTAATCTTTGTGTGGTTCTAGCATTGAGAGACTATGACACGCTATACCTTTGATGATATCCCAATCTTCTACGGAAATCTAGAAGAAGATGTTGATGATTTTCTTGCTGATTTTAGAATGGTTTGTCGTATCCTTGGTAAAAGGGATGACATTGAAAAAGGGGATTTTCTATTGCTATGCATCAGAGGCAACGCTGAGCAATGGTTTTGGAGTATGTCTTCTCAGATTGAAGATGGGTATACCCAAATTTCCAAAGCTTTGAAGACCAGATTCTCTAAATTTCCAACAACGGAGAAAGCATGGGCTTCATTAGGGAGACTTAAACAACATGGTGAAGACTGCTATGCTTATGAGGAGATGTTTTCTCATCAATGGGGAGGATATGGGTTTAGTTCTACATTTCCAGATTATGTATAAATGGAGCAATTTATTTCGGGTTTGTCTCCTTTCCTAAAGACTAAGGTTACTTGTAGTGGACCCTCTACCTTTGAAGAAGCGGTCACTATTGCCCGAAGGAAGTTTCACAAGTACTTCTACATCAAAAATGGTTTCCATCATGCTGGAAGAACCAACCATCATGAAAGTGTTTCTATCAAGGAGTCGTCTCCTTTGCCATACTTCTCTCCTTCTACTCCGACAAATGTTGAAGAAGTTACTTACATGCCAACTGATTATTCAAGTGCTAAAGTGTGTGGCCAAGATTCAAATGTGGAATCTCTTTCTTCTACCTTTATCACAAGCATGCAAAAATCGACACAAGATATCTCAAATGGCATTGATGATTTAATAATGGATACATCCAACCTTTTGGCGGAGGATCAATTTCTAGTCTGAGCAGACGAAGCTTTTGTGCAACATGACTCTATGGAGAATAAAAACTTGAAGGTAACCTTGATCTTATGGAATGTGTTGAGAGTGTATCTTGTCTAAAAGAAGAGAGTGAAGAAGAAGATGAAATCATAGGTGGGGAGATCATAGACCATATTGATCATAAAGAGATGATTGTGTACATGGAATGCCAACTCCAAAACAAAGTAGAAGAGTATGAGTTGAATCCATGTGAGGATAATCTTCAAGAAGTGTTTGAGGATGTTGAAAAGAATTGGTATGACCCATGTATATTAAGCATGCAGGAACCTACCATGCAAGAAGCCAAAGTTTTCACAAAATCAAACTGTAATCCATCAACCTTTGAGGTGGTACAATGTGAGGAGTTACAACCTTGCCAAAGAGGGGGCTTAGAAGGGGATGAAGAACATGGGAGAGTAGTAAAAAATAAAATCATAAAAGAAAACTGTCAAAAGGGTATCATTCTCTCCAATGGTGTTTTAGTGGGTAGCAAGAAAATCCAAACTTTTGAAGCCCCAATCCTCTTCACATTGGGTTTCACCTCTTCAAAGTCAACTTCTCCTCTCTTCACATATACCTTTCATCGAGGGCACCATACCTTCTTAAGTGGAAGAGGACATGAATACTTGGTGAGGAACAGATGTTTCCAAACCTTCTACATTTGGTTATTTGGTGTATGGAGGTCACACATTGTGATTCTTCTGGTCTTCATCATAGATGAAAAAATTGTTGATTGCTACATGTGAATATTTCATCAATCAGTACCAAAATCTATTCTCTTCCAATGTGCTAGAAGCAATAGAAACCTTCGTCTATTATCTACTTATGTGGTAAACTATTTGCAATATCTTCCAATAGCAGTTGGAAGCATGGATCAAGCTTTCATAAATCATGAAGGTCATAGAATTTTTGACTTGATGAGCCTACCCAGGTTGAATGAATTTTATGAGCTATAGTTCAGGAATTTGCTCATACAAGCTCTTGAAGATCGTAGCAGATACATCAACTTTACACAGGAGGAAGAGCAACCAATCTTTCATATCACATTCATAGTGATAGATGCAATGATGGAAAACAATAGAATCTACAAGTTTCTTCAACCAAAATCAGTAAGTGATTCTATACCATATATCTCTCTTTGGGAAAGATATTTCAAGATCTTTGATCCTGGGGGGTGCTCATGGATTTATGATAACATTGTTACTATTCTCTCTAATAAAGATGGTCTTGATTTCGACCAAGCTTGCATGTCTTTAATTGAATACTCTCAACGTCAAGAACGTCGGAATGCTGGTCACGATATAGCTATGATTTCACAAGAGGAGACTGAGTCACAATAGATGGAACATGCTTTTTATGCTCGAAGGCGTCCATTTCAACGAGGAAACCGTAGAGGTGGCCATCGCGGTAATATTTTCTCTGGTCTCAAATTTCCTAATAAGCAATGTTCTTACTGCAATAGAAATGGCCATACTGAAGATGATTGTTGGGCACGTCAATATGATGAAGAACACAATATTACCACAAAACAACCACGTTTATCTAGAGACTCTTCTTCTTCTTCTTCTTGTGAATATTGTGGACGATCTGATCATCCCACTCATATGTGCTATAAGCGTCGATTCGACACAGATCGGAATAGAGCATATGCTACTGAACATCAAAACAACATTGTACCAGAAACAAGCTGCGTCCTATGTTCAGTTGCTCCAGACAGAATACTTCATGTACGTGATGGATCACTTTTTATTGTCGATTCTGGTGCTAAGTGGCTCCATAACTATCATCCACTTCCAGTTCAACGTGTTGTTTATCTTGCTGATGATACTACTTGTCAAGTAAAGGGTATTGGAGACTTATATCTTGGTACCTTATCTTCTTCCACTCAAATTTTGCGAGGAGTATTACATGTACCAGATCTTCAATGTAATCTTCTTTCAGTTGCTAGACTTGTTGATCTTGGTTTGTTTGTTGGATTTGATCATACCAAATGCCGAATTGAGAAAGATGGACAGACTATAGCCATTGCTCCTCGAAACGGTAATTTGTTTGAACTCTCTCTCAACGATGCTGTAGAAAATATTGTCACTGCTCCACGTGATCATGATTGCAAAGTATGGCATCACCGTTTTGTTCATGCTGATTTCTCAAAACTCCTTGATCTTCAACGTCGTGATCTTGTTCATGGCATGGATCTTAAAGCCCATCCCCACATGGGAATTTGTGAATTTTGTGCTCTTGGGAAACACAATCGTAAACCCTTTCCTCTTTCAAATACAACTCATTCTCATGACATATTGGATCTTGTTCATACTGATATATGTGGACCTCTACCTTCTTCGAGATCACAATATCTCTACTTCATTACTTTCATTGATGATTTCTCAAGGTATACGACTGTATTTCTACTTAGACAAAAATTTGAAGCCTTATCTGTTTTCAAACAATTCCACAAGGCTGCGGAACTTCAAACTGGTCGTCGCCTTAAGAAGCTTCGTAGTGACAATGGAGGCAAATATGTTTCTCGAAAGTTTGTGAGTTACTGTGCTGACAGTGGAATTCATCATGAACACACTATTCCATATTCGCCTCAACAGAATGGTGTTGCTGAACGAAAGAATCGCACTATTCTTAATGTTGTAAGATGTATGTTGGTTCATTCTGGCTTATCTCGTGCTTTCTGGGCTAAAGCTACTTTGACAGCAGCATTTATTCAGAATCATCTTCCTACTACTGCACCCTCTGGTAAGATACCCATCACAACATGGACAGGTGACATTCCTTCTGTATCTCATTTTCGAACCTTTGGATGTATTGCTTATATTCATGTTCCCAAAGAAACACGAACAAAGCTTGATGCTCCTGGTCTTAAATTTATTTTTATTGGATATTCTGACACTTCCAAAGGCTACAAATTCTATGACCCTTCCTCCAAGAAAGTAATTGTGAATCGTGATGCTACTTTTAACGAACAGCTTATGGGAGGCTCATGGTCCATGGATGATTCTGATGATACTAAATCATTGCTTCAAGCTTTTCCATTTCTTTCAGAAGATGAAACTCTTCCTATAGAGAATTTTTTCTCTTCACAACCATCCATTCCAAATGTTGCCAATGATGATATTGATATTTTTGTTGATCTGCCTATTGATTTTGAAAATGGCTCATGTCATGTTTATGATGACGGTATTGCTGATAATGCTTTTTCTACTTCTGAAGATCCCGCTACTTATGATGAAGCTATCTCTTCACCACAAAAGGATCAATGGCAAGAGGCTATGGAAGCAGAGTACGATTCTCTTATCTCTAAAGGTACATGGATACTAAGTGAATTACCTCCTGGTCGTACAGCTATTAAATGTAAGTGGGTGTATAAGACAAAAGTAAAAGCAGATGGATCTTTTGACAAGTTCAAGGCGCGTTTAGTTGCAAAAGGTTACTCCCAAGTAGATGGTGTTGATTATCAAGAGACTTTTTCACCAGTTGTTCGCATTACAAGTGTTCGAGTTTTATTGGCATTTGCTGTTCAATTTGATTTAGAAGCTCATCAAATGGATGTGCGAACTGCTTTTCTTAATGGTGACTTGGAAGAGGAAATTTATATGGAACAACCAGAAGGGTTTGCTATTCCAGGTAAAGAAGACCTTCTTGCTCAACTCCATAAGGCACTATATGGTCTCAAACAAGCTTCGTGAGCCTGGTATACAAAATTTGATCTTTTTCTCACCTCTAAAGGATTCATCTCTTGCTCGTCAGACCCCAACTTATACATAAAACGCCAAGGTAGCAGTTTTGTGATTTTTGCTCTTTATGTGGATGATACCATCCTTGTTTCCAATGATTTGGGATTTCTTCAGTAAGTGAAAAAGTTATTGTCTTCTGCATTCGATATGGTGGATCTTGGAGAGATTCACTCTTGTCTTGGCATTCAAATCCAACGAAACCATACAAAAGGTATTTTATTCCTTCGACAGTCAAAGTTTATTGCAGATACTATTCAAAAATTTGGTATGGAATCTGCACATTCAGCCAACACACCTTGTCTTGCGAGCTCTACGAAGAATACTTCTGACAATGGCGGTCAACTTGTCACAAATCAACCTTATGCTAACTTGATTGGATGTCTTCAGTTTGTTGGCATGAACACTAGTCCTGATATTCTGTTTGCTGCTAATTATCTTGGACAACATCTTGCATGTCCTTCTCTTAAGCATTGGTCTGCTGCAAAGCGTGTATTGAAATACTTGAAAGGCACTACAGATTTTGGTTTAGTCTATCGACGACAACTCACATCGGATTCTATGAAATCTCTTTCTCTTTTGGGTTACACAGATGCAGAATGGGCAAGCTCACATTTATCTATGCAATCTACTAGTGGAAATTGCTTCTTTATAAATGGTTGTCTTGTTTCTTGGACCAGCAAGAAACAACGTTGTGTTGCAGTTTCTATGACTAAGTCATAATATGTTGCGGCATCACTTGCAGCTCGTGAGTTGATTTGGATTCGACAAATGCTGGTTGATATTGGTCACTCTCCTCTTTCTAGCACACCCTTGCAGTGTGACAACCAAAGTGCTATTAGCCTTGCAAAAGACTATGTTCAACATAATAAGTCAAAGCACATTGCTGTCCATTATCATTATGTCAGGTATGAAGTACGCAAAGGAACCATTATGGTTGAACACTGTCCAAGTGACCAGATGATTGCAGACATTTTGACCAAAGGCCTCAATGAGTCACGTTTCATCCTCTTGCGCTCGGAGCTTGGAGTTGCTTCGGCCTCAATCTTTCTAGATTAGCTTCTTTGCTATTGTAATAGCTTTGTACATATGACATTGTAATCTTTTAAGTACCATACACTATGCACACTCCACATTTGCACATTGTGATATCTAAGTCACTTGAATATTTGTACATAGATGCACAATTCACTTTCACATCATCACCGCTGGCTCATATTTCACATTGTATAGGGGCTTGGGTTTTTTCCTTGAACTCCCCAAGGGTTTTTTCATCCAAAGCTAGAGACCTTTGTTTGAGTGGGGGTGTTGGAGCTATATATGGCTCACTCTACTCAACTTGGTCTCACCTATATATTTGTATCTTATCCTCAATATGAATCAGTCTTTGGGAGCGTATATGGTGTGTCTCTTGTCTCGTCTCTCTCTCTCTTTCTCTCTACATCTCAACAGTAGGAAACTATTCCAAGAGACCTTAAAGATCTAGTCGACAGGAGTTGAACTCAAGACCTGTTATTCATTCGGGAAATGGCATAACCAATCTATCACACTTCGGTGATAGAAAAGTTATACCATTTTTCTCCTTTTTTTATTGGCGTGCACACACACCCACAGACACACACCCGAGAAGAAGAGAGTTTAATTTAACGTCATAGGAAACTAACTAAATAGACCTAAAGATCTAGCCGACAAGGAGTTGAACTCAAGACCTGTTATTCAAGAGGGAAATGGCATAACCAACTAACCATTTTTCTCTTTTTGTTGGCACACACACACCCACACACACACACACACACACACACACAAGAAGAAGAGAGTTTAACGTCGTAGGAAACTATCCCAAAAGACGTTAAAGATTAGGTTAGATGTAGTCTTACGTTAAATTAGATTTATGTTTATTTAAGTTAAATTAGATTAGATTTAGGTTTATTTTTAGTTAGATTTACGTTTGATTAGATTTATGTTTATTTACATTAGATTTAGATTTACGTTATATTAGATTAGATTTAGGTTTATTTAGGTTTATTTACGTTAGATTTAGATTAACGTTATATTAGTTTAGATTTAGGTTTATTTACGTTATTTACCTGTTACTGAAGAGGGAAATGGCATAACCAATCTACCACACTTGGGTGATAGAAAGGTTATACCATTTTCTTCTTTTTATCGTTTAAGATAAGGTTAGAGTTAGATTTTCGTGTAGGCGCAACTCAGAGAGCCACCGACGCTTGTCGAAAATGGCGAGTCCCTCTCTCTCTCTCTCTCTCTCTCTCTCTCTCTCTCTCTCTCTCTCTCTCTCTCTCCACACACACACACTGACACTGTGGCTAATTTGTCGTGTTTGCATCGCCTGGGAAAAGAATGAAATATCACCAAGCAGGGGGCATAAGAGTAGTCGAAGCAACATGCGCCAAGAAGAGGGCACTCATGGAGAGCTGCTCCCAATCTCTAAGGAGAGTCAGACAACTTCATAGAAGTTCCAAGAGACGTGCAAGCAAGCAAGCGGGTCGACACAAGAACTACTGCACAGGTACATAGCTTTCGAAAGTGCCATGCGCAAGATCTTGACTAATTGGAGAAGCAATTTGTCAAGCGCTAATCGCTTTGTTGTCAGACTAATTCTGCTAGGAGAGACCACTTCCCTGATGGGCAAATTGGAGAAAGCTTGTAGATTGTTAGAGGAGGAGCACTCTAGATCTCGCATTGCAGCTCTAAAAGCTGAGAAGAAAAGTTTGGTATGTCTTTTACCCTTCAATGGAGCGAATCACCACATGTTCAATTAGGTTAGATTTAAGTAAGATTTTGGATTGAGTTTTTATATTAGAGTCTAACTTTGAGATTATGGTAAAAAAATTAGAGTTAGATGAATAGTGAAAAGATCTACTATGAAAAGATATTAAGATGCTGTGAAATGCTACAGCTAGAGAAGAAGCAAAGGGGTTTTGTCCACTACATGCAGTATCATGTAGACGTGGGTGTGTAGATTTTTTGTACCCACAAATATAGGCATTGACCAATAAAGACGAGATTATAACCCGGTGGTTCTGATCTCTGTGCACCTCTAGACCGAGGTGTGCGGGGATTGGACATGACTAAAGAATGTGAGGTAGTTTACAGTGTGAACAAAGAGAGAGAGAGAGAGAGAGAGAGAGAGAGAGAGAGAGAGAGAGAGAGAGAGAGAGAGAGAGAGATAAACGACGAAGAATACCAATAGAAGATTAATTTTTTTGTCCAGGTTATAAGAATTTTATCCTCATTATGAGTAATGACGAGGATGTGGGGCCGTCCAACCGAAACACCTATCTCTCAACCGAAACACTTATCTCTCAACGTGCGACAGACAAGACACATTTCTTTGTAGCACGTTCATGAATTTGGCTAGCTAGATCCATCTATTATAGATCGAGTTGTCGCGAATTATAACTCATCGGACTCTGACGCTGGCCAACAGGCAGCAATCTTGCAACCCAATAGATGTGTTCACAGGCACTTTGGTCAAGCAGCATAAGTGAGGCCACAAGATGTAGCCTCTCACAGCTCGGGGGATGATCATGCATACCACATTCCCAACGAGGCAATGCTTGAGCCCGAGATTGATGAAATGATTGAGACGATCATGGATCCAGAAAGGCTTATCTATGATGATATGAAAAGTGAAGCCGATACGCCATTGTATAATGGAGCACGTGTGTCTAGATTGAAAGCGCTCCTCGTTCTTCTCAACATGTAGGCAAAGTTTGGATGGAGTGACACTAGCGTCACATCGCTTTTCAGGTGATCTATTATAATTAGTTTACTTTAATAAAACTCTACATGTATAATGAACTGATATATTTTTACACAATTGTACCATATTTTTGTGTTGTGTAGATTTCTCAAAGAGCACATACTACCATATGTGATGCTAGATTCCCGAGAGGAAGCAAGAAAGATTTTGCGAAACTTGGGGATGGATTACAATTCGATCCACGCTTGTCCTAATGACTGTTTTTTCCGACTACACAAGGTCCTTGTGAGGTCCTTCTTTGGATGATTCTTTCGAATACCTCCAAGAGTGAGCTCCCCATGGTGCATGCATGCATGCCACATACCCTTGACCTTATTTGGTAGGTCTATAATTGAAGATATTGTTGAGATCATGATATAAGTGAATAGTACAACTAAGAAAATCAAATATTTAGGGGTCTAAAAAAATATGTACATGTCAAATATAAATAATATAGGTGGAAAAAATATAAAGGGATCAAAATAAATCTCTCTCATTATAAGTCTACCATACAAAGATGAATATTTTTGGTGTTCTAATTTATGAGAGTAAAAGAGAATAGATGTAGGAAGGAAAAATCACAATAGTGAAAAAATATACAAATAAATAAAACTAGTTTTTTTGGATTTTTGTTGGGATGGAGTTACACCAAAAATAAGAGAATCTTCCATGAAATTATTTTTATATGGAATAAAGAGTATGCAAAATGGTAAGAAAAAATATGTTAATGGTGAGTCAATGTACATAACATAAATAACACACCATAGGTAGAAATATTTAAATAAATAACAAAATAATTATGAAAAATACTTTTATTTAGGCCCTATATACAATGAAATATTTACACAAAAATGGGCCATAATATACTTATATTTTTTATTTTTTTGGCTTAACTAGCTCAGTGACTAGCTAATTAAGGGTTTTTAAGATGATATGGGAAAAGTCCCCTAACTCACACACACCTATGTACAGTGAAATGGTAGGGATAACCAAAATGTTTGAGTGATTTGATAGGGTGAGGTAGCTTACTATGGCAATTATGGAAATTCGAAAAACGGCTATCATTACCCCCCCTTTTAGATAATGGTACATTCATGTACCATTTATCCGATCATACAACATGTAGATTGTGTAACGTCTGTCTTTGTCTGCTCTCATCTTTGAAGAACCTTTGTTGTATGATTAACAAACCTTGTGTGATATGAAAGGTTCTCAGAGCCAATAGCAGGATGTAATGAAGTGACGGAGTAAACCTCCTCCATCGAGAGCTTGAGAGAGAAACTATTGGCCAATACAATATAGACTATACTTGCAAATGATAAAGCTTAATATTATTACAACATACGGTCCAAACCATCTTTTTGAAAACTTACGCATGATTGTGTACTGGTTATCAAGGCTACTATCATACACCAAAACCCAGTCACCTTTGTCAATTGCTTTGCTCCTGAGTCGATGTCGCTTATCAAAGTATTCCTTGTTTTTCAACCTTCCATTTTTGAGTCGTTCTTTTGCAGCTTCAATATCTCCAGGTCTTCTCTCTAGCTGCCTTATACACAGTGCAAGGAGATCTTCCCTGCTAAGCCCCTCTTGCCAAGGTAGTACATTCCATGTGGGAATTGTATCTTCAATCGGCATCACTGGCTTTTGACCATACATTAGCTCCGCAAGCATGTAGCCAGTTACTGAGCTATGTGTTGTACGATCAGCCGATAAAGCATATGGTAACAGTTTTGGCCACTCACCAACTCTTTCTTCGAAAGCCTTGGCCAAAGCTTTGATGATAGGAGGATGCCCTCTTTCACTCTTTCCATTGCCTTCAGGGTTGTAAGCTATAGTAAGAGAAAGCTTGATTCCTAATCTAGAAAATAACTCCCTTGCTTCTTCGGCATCCAGTTCACCTCTATCTGCAGTGATTTTTCCCACACAACCATAACGGCAAATCACCTCATCAAGAAGGAATTTTTCACACAGCATCTGTGGTTTTAGCTCTTAATGCTCTTCCTTCAACCTGGTTAGTTAGGTCCTCTCGTGCAAGAACCAAGTATCTCATCTGCCAGAGTCCTAGAGGCATTGTGACTAGATCCACAACCCATTTATAGTGCATGGCTAGTGGATATGTAGGGTGCAATCCATCACGATGTCGAACATTTGAATACACTTGACAAGTTACACATATCTCTACAAACTAAGATACATCTTTATACATACCCTTCCACCAGTATTTTTCTTTCAGCTTGGAGAAGGTTGCCCATACACCCCTGTGTCGAGCCCATAGACTCTCATGAAACTCTTGCATGAGCTTTACTTGAGTCTCTTTTTTACATATAACCCTTTGTGGTGTAGCACCCTTTTTTTTAGGATGCTTCCACAAGTAACCATCCCTCAAAAAGTACCCATATGCTTTCCTGCGTATCCTGTTGAATTCTTGTTTGGACCAATCATCCTGTTTTGTTAGAGTACTCAAGTAGCTTCCAATAAGAAGCCAATCACCTTCATAAAGCTCTTTCAAGAATGATTCAAGTAGATTAGTCATGTAGACATTGTTACCTTTGACATGAGAGATAGAATAGAACTTTGTGCCTACATCATCTCCCTCGTCAATCATTTGTGACTCATCTTCATACCTTGCCCTTGATAGCATATCTGCCACTGTATTGTCTTTACCTGCAATGTGCTTAAACTCAGGATTTAAGGACTTAATGTAGGAAATCCACCGCAACATAGCAATGTCTGGAGTTGAGCAGCTTGTAATCATCCCAAGAAGTGGTAGACAATCTGTTTCTACAACCGCACATGCACCAATTAGGTACTCTTTCCCACTTTTCAAGGCTGTAACCATACCCCATAACTCTCTCTTTATCTGTGGATAGTTTCTTTGGCGAGCACTTAGTACCTTTGCTCCAAATCTTACCACATACCTGTGTCCTTCTTTCTCATCTTTCCCTATTGCCCACCCAATCCCTGTAGGACTGGTATCTACTATCACAATCACTGGCCTTTGACACTCATAGTCTATCTTTCTCAAAGTCGTTGCTGACTGGAGCAACTCCTTTAGCTTTTTCATGGATTTTACATGTGCTTCTGTCCATTTAAACTTTTGATTCTTTCTAAGCAGCTGATAAAGAGGATCAAGTACATGTACATAATGTGGAATCCAAATAACATAGAAGACACATGCTCCCAGAAACCTTCTCACCGCAGTGATGCTAGTGCACGTTTCTTTCATTCTTTGGATGGCATCTACCTTTGTTGGACAAGGTTTCCTACCATATGGCCCGCACATGTGCCCCACAATAAGCACTTCATTGATACCAAACATAGACTTTTTCCCTGACAATGTAAGATTCACTTCTTCCAGCCTAGAAAAAATTTTATCACAATCATTTATGTGATTTATCACAAACCTACGACATCTCTTGAGATCCAAAGCTTCATCTTTGTCACTTTCTTCACATTCTTTGATAGGTAAATCATCAATGAAAGGCATTGTGATTTGAGGAATAAAGTCACGTAAGACCTTATTCATCTCATTCATCATATGTGCAACCGAGTTGGTTGCCCCTGTGGCAAGGTACACATCCTTACCAAACCCAAAGGTGTCCTCATGGTTTTCAAGTCTCTGCTTTCGATTGCAAGCTGAAATTGATCATACCCTGAGTAGAGATATCCCATTGAGTAGATTGACCTCCCTGCAAATTCCTCTGCAAACTCATCCACAATTGGACCTGTACCTACATTTCTAATTGTCACCTTGTTCACTGGTTGCATATCTTGGATGAAGCGTAGAGAACCATTCTTCTTCGGAACTGTGAACCACCTGTTTGAGTATGGAGCATAAGAAGGCTCCAAGATTCCCATTTTGATTTTCTCATTCGGTAGCTCTACTAACTTTGGCAAATGAGCCTTTGGAACCGGAATAGGCCGCAGATTCCAAGGCACATGAGGTATTGTGAAAATTACCATAGGAGCTACAATAGAAGGATCAACACATCCTATCTCATGTGGCTCAAATGCAAAAGCCTTTCCATGCTTTGAAAGCATTTCTTTGAAGCACTTTGTCTCCTCCTGTGTTAGAAACTCCTTGCGGCCAATCTGCAAGTCTTGGAAAGACTCCTTTGTGAAGGTATGCCCAATCTTTTTAGGATTCCTCAAAATTGGTTGTAAAGAAGCTTACTCAATCTTTTCCCTGTTGTTGGGTGGTAAGGGTGAAGCTACTGGTTTCACCTTCTTTACTACACTCTTGTGTTTAGTTTCAACATGCACTTCTGGGCCAACTATTTGGCTTTCTTTAAAGGCTTCTATTACTTGATACATTTCCATAGAGCAAACTTCCACAACTTCATTTTCAAGATGCAAATTAGACCCCATTATAGCATCAAGCTCACCCATAGTATCTACAAAAGAAACTTGTTCACACAAACCCAAAACATTTTCAGTAGGCTCTAGCCACCCACTCTTTTTCATGCCTCTCACATCTCTTCAAATCTTCAAGTTTTGTAAAACATACTGATCCATTCTTTGTTACCAAGGAGCTCGTTGAAAACGCTTCACCTATTTTTGGATCAGGCGAGACCCTTTTTCTTTCTGTACCACTGCAATCCCGCTTTACAATGGTACTTGGCCAAAACCCATCATTTCTCTATGATCATGAAACTCTTTGCTCACCTTTGGTAGAGGATGTTCTCTAAAGTTGTCACGATTTCTTTCATGGTTCACACAAACTGTGAGAAATTGGACAGCTCGTTTACCATCTTTGCTACGTATCCTAGCATATGTTGAACCATCATCCATTACCTTTGTTTCCATTCAAACTCCCACAATGTAGGGCTGTCCAAGGATGAGATGATATGAAGATGTATCCTGTACAAAGAAGTTTTGGTCAATCTTTACATCACCTATTGTTACCTTCACACCTGGACATGCTGCATACAATTCACCGGATAAATTGTTTGCCACTTTTACCATCCAGCCATGATCTGTGTCCATCGGCCATTTGCACTTGTTGTAGAGACTCTTTGACATTATGTTTATTTCTGAACCATGGTCAATCAAGGCAACAAATGGCTCTTCAAGATCACCTACCTTGACTAAAGTTTCTGTAGTAGCCCTTGCCCAATGACTTCGTGAATAGTAACTCCTAGGAATATCTTCAACTTCTTTATCATCATTTGAGAAATACACTTGCTTCACTCTCCCACTAGATTGGTAGCATCCTACCACAGCTCCATCATTCTCCTTATTTTGCAGTTGCATCCCTTGTGTCTTTGAGGTTTCCCCTTCAACCTGTGGATGAGAAACTTCAGCAAGGGTTTGCCTCTTGCTCCTGATGATGTCAATGATCTCCTCATGGAATTCACGCTTTGCAATGCCAAGAACTTCTCCCAGATTAAACTCAATCTTGCTATTCAAGATCCTTTCCTCCAAGACTTTCTTTAAATCTGTAGCAACCTCAATATCAGATTGTAGTTTATAAGTTGGGCCTTTTGTCTTACCTTTTGTTGGCTCTTTCTTCTTTCCTGTTGTAGACTCCTCCATGAGTACTTCAAGTAGAGATGCTCCTTGTGTTGAGGGTGTTTGAGAAGGCATTGAGTCGCTTCTTCCCCCACCTCTAGAAGCTCTTTTTGATGGTCCTTTATCAGCATTCTCACGTCTGCGCTTCTCTTCTACAATCGCCTCATTTTGTTGGCATTTTGTAATGGAGTCATGCACTGACAATGAGTCCACTGGATCATTCCATCCTGTTTCTAGACATATGCAATCACCTGCTTCATGTAGAATCTCTTTTGTAAGCTTTCCCTTTTTAGCTAATTGCATGACATTTGGCCAAATTTGACCATGATGGTCACTCACCTCTTCATCACAAAAATGTTCAATTTTTACTCCATAAGTAGCTGCCTCAACTGAAGAGGTGGCATGCTTGGTTGCCATATCTTCAACTAAGGTTTGCATTCCCCCCTTCCCAAAGTTAGTCATTAGGAAATTTCGGAGGTCATTTGGAGGGCCTTCTAAGAAAATGTATTTTTTGCACTCTCTCTCTAGAAAAAATGGCATATAAAAGAGCTGGGTCTTTCATAGTAAAACTTCGAAAAGTGTACTTTAAGTAGATTACTTACTCCTCTGAACATTCGTTCGTAGTGACTGAGGGATAATCCTCTTTTCAGTTGCATTGAATGAACAACGTCAATACAGAGGGAATGAGGCTAACATGGAGGGACGAATCCGCAGCCGCTATTCACTTTCCATTAAACCTGCACATTTGGCTAATGGCGCACTCCTCAAATGGCACAAGTGTTACCCAGAAACGAGCCAAATATCACCTTCACATTGATTTGGACAATGAGTACCAACCATTGATTAAGCGCAGTAAAACAAACACACATATACCTCCCGCCTCCATAGACACGCTCAGAGCTCAAGGAGCTAAACACATAGATATCTGGACGAGAGGCTCTCTCTACCCTAAGAATCCAATAACTAATGCATCTCCACCATTTGTCAATCCTACAAGCTTATTGACCTTTGCTGGTGATGGAGAAAAGGGCCTTCTGGGTTATTGTAAATCACTTACAAGAGAAGCTGAAACTTACAAGAGCATTCTCCAAGCTCAACAATGTGAGATTGTTCGCCTTTCACATTTACATTCTACAGATCAGGTTACCATTTTGCAACATAAAACAGAGGTACAAGAACTGAAAGGAAAGGTGCGAAGTTGTCAAATGAGGGACACAATCTTGGGTGGTCGTATCCGAAAGAAGAAATTGCGTAATCTTGAAACATTGCAGGTTGCATCAGGAGGTCTCAAGAAAAGAATCCGAGCATTAAGGTGATGCTTCTTGGTTGGCTACATTGTCTTAGTTAAGTAATCTCTTTGTTTTTTCTTGTTATGCATTGTTCTCATGTGCCTAAATAGTGTTAGTGAAGCAAATTTTCTGTTATTTACTTATGCATTGTCTTCATGTAGAGATTCAATCTATCCTGACAAGGAAAACATTGACCCCAAAGCCAATATAGGAAAGAGATTGAAGCCACTTATAAGTAGAAGCCTGGCAGCAGATATAGTACATGACAAGAAGTTTAAGGTTCTACAAAGAAATGTAGTGGACCGCTTTATTTCAGAGAACTCAGTGCCTGCAAAAGAGATACAAGGCACACTTGATTCACTTGGTGTAAGCAAAGAGGATATTCGGCTATCCAAAAGTCTGTCTCATCCATCTTTGTTAGGAAGGGTATAAAATCCAAACTTCTACCATCAGCCTCAAGTGTTTGGAAAGAGAGGCTTCAGCTTAACGAGGCACAGGGAGACTATCTTGGACAGCCCTTTCATATTAAAGCAACTTACAGTGGCCATGGAGCGAACATGGCATATGATGAGTTCAACAATATTTTTATGGACCTGCGGATACTACAGAAGAGAATGGTGGAGTTTTACAACACCACATTTGAAGAGTCACGTGGGCTATTACATTTTGTGTTAAAACTGGATGAGTGTGAGCTTGTTAAAGAGAAAAAGCTAGAGCGTGTTACTATTACTTTAATGAATAGAGCCCTCTCAAAGTGTCCCAGTGATGATCCTTTATATTTTAGTGTTCAATCAGAATCTAACATATGGTGGCTTGGTGCGTTTGAGGTAAGCGATATTCTCAAGTAAGCTCAAATGTTCAGATCTACTTAAGTCTCATTTATTTTGTGTTGTAGGTAAAGAAAGAAGATCATGAGATTCTATATTGGGTGTTCCATCGAACTAATATTCCGGAGCTGATTGATCGACAGACTAACCAGGGAGAGGTACTACGTCTAGATGGAAGGGGAGACTTTCAAGTTCAGTGGCATCTTGCAGGTGACCTTAAAACATTAAAGTGCATGTATAATTGTGGAATGGGTGCAATGGCAAAGTCACCGTGTTTGTTCTGCATGGAGCCTGCAAAGGTCATGGACCCAAAGTGGTGGAGAAAAGCTCCAACACGTCACATTGAGGATCCTGCTTTTCGACCAGTTTTGAAAATACCACTTGTGAATGTCCACATTTGTACAATGCATGCCCTTTGTAGAATTGTGGAGAAATTGGTCTATTTATACATCGGGTTTGCTTGGAAGATTAAGAACTCCGCAGAACGACAAGTAGCCCTGCAGTGCTTAGAAATGGTACTGTCGGATATGGGGCTTCATGGTGGCAGGAACCCGGCAATATGGAATACCCAAGGGATGGAAAAGTCTCATTACATGGCGAGAAATGCTTATTTCAGGCACACATGACATGGTGGCTCTCGAATCAAGGCTAACAGTTTGAGAGAACTATTTGAATGGTTCTATCGTAGAATCATTCATCGAATGCAGGCAAAAGAAGTCTTGGCAAATTCAGAAATAGCACAAGCCATCAGACATTTACAACAACAAAAAGCTAAAAGATCAATGGCATACAACAACTCCGGAGCTCGTGAAAGTCAACGAAGGTGGAGAGAGACAATGGTGTATGTGAATCACAAGTGGAGAAAGATACTCTGAGTGGATGACATTGTACAAAATTTATGTAATACATGATCTTATACAATTGGTACTTGAAGTGTATCAAGATTTTGCAGGTTCAATTTTGTTTTTTGGCACGTCACCCTTGTAACGAATCATGAGATGTTTGCCATACTCTAAAAGTTCATTTGGGTTTTGTCTACCAAGAGCTAGTGCCATTGCTGTGTAGGTGTAGTAATACGCTGCCCGACCACCTGTATAGCCTGGGCAGTAACCAAAACAATCTCTAGCAAACACTTTGTCCACAAGAATGACTTTATCTGCACTTTTGGGCAGCACCGGTCCACCCAAGAAGCGTGATAGTGTCTTGAATGTGTAAGTTGCTATTGAACCCTCTTGTGACATGGAATTGTGAAAAACTACTATCGGCGACTGGCAAAGCTTTGAAAGGTACTGTGCTAGGGCCGCATCCCTTCCTCGATACTCTCTTGTCCGGCGCCGAAGGAAGTCATCCTTGTCAGCAATCCAAGACTGCACATACAATGTCAGAAAATGACACAAACAGAGAGAGAGAGAGAGAGAGAGAGAGAGAGAGAGAGAGAGAGAGAGAGAGAGAGAGAGAGAGAGAGAGACTTACCATGAAGCTCTCATCCTGCAGAAAGAGGTTTTCTTGCCACAGGTCTACAGATGTAGTTGACCCCTGACCTGAATGGTTAAACCAATCCTCCACTTCTTTGTTACTTTTCGATGGTCTTAGGCTTTGTCTTATTGCTTGGAAGGTGGCTTCATCAGGTAGTGTCTCCTTGTATTTTTCAGTTTTTTGAAAGCATCTTCGAAGGCATTCCATTGGATTGCTGGATGTTTCCATTTCCTCATCATCACTACTATCCTCTGAAACAAATCCACTCCTCTCCTCTTGGACTCTGGAAATAATAGCTAGGGAGAAATCCTCCCTTAAATAAAACACACTTTGCACATCATGTAAGAAGATATAGGTCCTGTCTCTAATCCTGAAGTCAGGCACAGCAGGCAACATCATCTGAGCATGCTTCTTAGTGAAGTTACTGACATCCAATGGAAGTTTGATTTCTGTGGTTTTCACAGAGAGCATCTTACTTCTTTGTACTTCAATTGCCTCAACCTCAAGGTCGACTGTGTCTTCAACCTCCTCGACTTCTTGCATATGAGTTGTCTCCTCGCATTCCTCATCTGGTGCTGCATCCTGCTCCTCTAACATCTCATCAGGATTCTGCATGAGGAATCCAAACAGGCTGTTTAGGTAAATCATAAAGCCAAAGGCTTCCTGAATGAGTTTGCATTCTTTTTGATGCAAAGGGCAGGCTGAATGTCGGCAAGAGGGTGGTAATTCCCTATACTTCTTCACTCCCTGTCCCTTTCCACCACAGTCATTTAAATGCACAAGAGTCATGTTAGGCAGAACAACCCTTCCTACCTGCACCATCACTTCAAACTTATCTCTGTAGGCCCGCAAGAAATTACTGTGCTGAGCTAACAGGTCTTCAATGTCAAACTTTGGATTAAACATAGAATGAACTAGATCATACTTGTCCCTAGCACCACAAGATGCTGCAAAATCAAACAGCCTCTCATCAGTTGTAGCTGGGTCTTCCAGAGAGGACACATCCTCTTTTTCTTTACATTTAGTTGTACAGGGACTACATTCTAGCACATCTGCATCATCTGAGAAGTCTATATTTCTCTTTCTTGTATTTTTCTTCAGAAGTACTCTACAGGGCACCACACCCTTTGTAGGGTGAGGGATCCTCTTGCCCTGGTGACCTCTCTGATTGATCTTCACCAATCGACTTTTCTTCAGATATGTCCTGACAAAAGTCCACAGTTCTTTTGGCAGATACATTAAGCAACTGAGCCTGCAAGGGTTGAAATCCTGGCACAAGCTCTGGATCTGGTTTCAGCCTCTTCTGCGTATTGGACCTTAATCCTGTTCATCAAGAAACATGACAAGTCAAAACCATGAGGAAACATGACAACTCTGCCAAAACCAAACCATCATGATCTCTCTCACTCCTGATAGATATAAATATAAATATATATATATATATATATATATATTTATATTTATATATATATATATATATCTGTCTCTCACCAAAGCACAAACAAAAACACACCTAGTCTCTCTCTCTCTCTCTCTCTCTCTGTCTCTCTCTCTCTTTCTCTCTCTCTCTCCAAAGAACACTAAAAAATACACACAGCCTCTCTCTCTCTCTCTCTCTCTCTCTCTCTCTCTCTCTCTCCAAACAACACTAAAAAATGCACACAGCCTCTCTCTCTCTCTCTCTCTCTCTCTCTCTCTCTCTCTCTCTCTCTTTGTATTTTTCTATTTGACTAAAGGCGCGCAAGGAAGGAAAACTGCCTTCTGCAAACCTCTCCGCGCGCCTTAAGTACAACTGAGAGAGCAATAACAATACTAACGGCGCGCGGAGAGAGTTGCAAAAGGCACTTTTCCTTCCTCGCGCGCCTTTAGTCAAATAGAAAAATGCAGAGAGAGAGAGAGAGAGGGAGAGAGGCTGTGTCTGTGTGTATGTGTGTCTGTGTCTCTGTCTATGGAACTATGGGTATTGAGGTGTGTGTGTTGAACAACACACACACACACACACACACAAAAACAGACAATTTGTACCAACTGTTGGAAATACAGAGAGAAAGAGTGAGAGATCACCTTTTTTTGGTGGGGTTTGCAGGAAATCAAAGGGTGGTGTCTTCTCCATTGGTTTTCTGTGTGTCAAGATGACTCTGTCTTTCTCCCTCCCTCTCTCTCTCTCTCTCTCTCTCTCTCTCTCTCTCTCTCTCTCTCTCTCTCTTTCTGAGAGTAAGGACTCCCTCTTTCTATCTCTCTCTCAATCTTTGTCTCTCCCTCTCTCTATCTCTGTGACAATTTGATCACTCTTTCTCTCCCTCTGTCTCTCTAAGACTCTCTCTCTCTCTCTCTCTCTCTCTCTCTCTCTCTCTCTCTCTCTCTCTCTCTCTCTCTCTCTATTGTTCTCTCTTTTTGTGTCTCTCAAAATCACACTTATAACGGATACACACGGCGGCGCCCCACGTGTCACTATAAATTATAATATATTTGCATGTTGTCGCACGTGTGATCATTATTGAGACCGTATACTTTTTGTACGCCATATAAAGCGGTCAAGAGAGAGAAAAAACACACCTCGTGAAAGAGAGTGAGTGAGTGAGAGAGAGAGAGAGAGAGAGAGAGAGAGAGAGAGAGAGAGAGAGAGAGAGAGAGAGAGTGCAAGAGCCGTCGCCTGCGTCTCCGACAGCAAGGCCACGCATTGACATAACGAAGGTCTGCTTCTCCCCCTGCCTTTGCCTAAATCTCTCTATCTCTGTTTCTGTCCACCACACACACACACACACACACACACACACACACACTCACAAACACACTAACAAACACATACACACATCTTTAAAATACAAACACACACACACACAGACACACACATACACACCCAAACACTCACAAACACAGACACACACACACACACTCACAAACACACTCACTTACACACAGACACACATCTTTAAAATACACACACACACACACACACATTCTCTCTCTCTCTCTCTCTCTATCTCTCTATACCAAAGGCGCGCGTAGAGAGCCACACCCGTAGTGCATCACTCTATGCGCGCCGTTAGTACTGTCCATTGACTAGAGAGAGAGAGAGAGAGAGAGAGAGAGAGAGAGAGAGAGAGAGAGAGCATGTGTGTATTATTTCCCCTATACTAACGGCGCGCGGAGGTTCTTGTTGAGGTTAAAAAGTGCTCCGTGCGCGCCTTTAGTAATGTGGACTCTCTCTCTCTCTCTAGTTATATATGCTAAGCTATAGAGAGAGAGAGAGAGAGAGAGAGAGAGAGAGAGAGAGAGAGAGAGAGAGAGAGAGAGATTCATAGAAAGAGAAAAGGGGATTGAGACTCTTCTTTTGGTGTACAGTAAGATGGCTAGGACAAAAGCCACTGCAAGGAAGGCAGGCAAGGGTCCAGGATTAGCATCGAAAGCAAGTGGCAGATCTGCAACCCCAAAGAAAAGAGTTGGAAAACCAAATAAAATTCTGAAAGGGCCAAGGATGAAGAAGCTGGAAACCTGCATGGGACTTTTCAGAGAAATCAGAAAGGCACAGAAATGTGTAGATTTATGCATACCAAAGCTGCCCTTCCAGAGGATGGTGAGGTCCATATGTGATGAAGCTACCTGGGGCACCAAAAGGTGGAAGGTGGTGGCATTAATGGCTCTACAGGAAGCAGCAGAGGACTTCCTACTGTAGTACTTCAGTGACATGACCATTGTTGCAGCCCATGCCCACAGGGTTACTATAATGGACAAAGATAGTGAGACATTGAAAAGAATAAGGTGGAGGTATGACAAACTGCTGGTCCCCAATGTCTGCAAGGATAAGAAAATGAGAGAAATTTTGTTATACCCCCCGGAGCTAGTGCCTCAGCTCACAGTTGTAGATGTCACACATGATGTGAATACAAGGGCAAAGGCAGAGACTATTGCTCGCCAAACAGAGGAAATGAGGGAAGCAGAGCTTAAGGAGAAAGCAAAAGTAGCAGTGGAGTCCCAGAAACAAACAGAGTGCAATGTGACCCTGTCTATAGAGGCAATGAATCAAGAAACTCTACTTTCAATGAAGAATGGTTTGCTTGCAGAGATACCATTTCTAGATGGAACCAGAAAGCTAGCTCTGGAAAAAGTGGACATCGATTTATTGCAGAATCCAGATGCTCAGATTTCAGACACAATTATCTATGCTTGTCTTAAGTAAGTGTTACTATCTTGCTAGCTTTGAAAACTCAGATAATAGGTTTGCTAACTCAGGTAGAGTCTCTGCAGCCTGATCAAAAGTCAACTCCCACTGCACACTCACACAGAGGTGTTTCTCCTTGATCCACAAATGTCTGTGATTATTAGACAAAAGAACAGTCCATCTGGGACCTTTGAGAGCTGGTTTCTCCACTGTGCTATTCTGGAAGTTACTGTGATCATCTTCCCATATGAGAACAACCATCACTGGAGTCTCATATGCCTTGATGTTGACCAACCAGCAGTGTGGGTGTTCAATTCAATAAAAGGAACCCACCCTGAAATTAGGCTATAAGTGTTTTGTATCAGAAAGTGTTTCTTATAGATATCCATGTAAATTTGAAGCCTCATTCTAACATCTTCACATTGCTTTGTGCAGTTGTATAAAGAGGTTGTTGCTTGCCTATGGCAAGCTATGTGGAAGGTATGAACTATACAAGGCCCCAATCAAAGAAGTACCTGTCCCAAATCAAACCGATGGGAATTCTTGCGGCTGGAGATGTCTTCTCCATGCAGAATATGTCCTGCAAAGCTACTTTGCATTAAAACCTTTCATGACTAAGGTACCCATTTGGCAATGCATTCAGTTAGTTTTGGTTTAGTCTATAAAAGAATTCTCACCATGTGGTCTTTCAATTTTGCAGAGTGCTTTAAAAAACTACACATATGATTATTTGCAAAGATACCGGGTAAGTTTAATACAACACCTGCTTACTATGTCTAGCCCTAGAGAGCTTGAAGATAGCGGCTTGGATGAGCGCACTATTGATCTTACAAAACATGACGTGCCACCACGAAAAACCCCTACATCCAATACAGTGGAATCGCATCAGGCCGAGGGTGTCATATCAGCAGAAGATGAAAGAGCCGAGGATGAGGAAAGGACAAATGAGCATATGGAAGCTGCTAAGGTTCAACCGGAGGAGACAATGAAAGAGCCAAGTCAGCCAGTGGAGGAGCCAAAAGAGCCTATGGCTGAAACCCAAGATGAGGAAAGCAGGCCTATAGATGAGCAAAAGGATATGGATGAGGAAAGCAGGCCTAGGGATGAGCAAAATGATATGGATGAGGCAAGGATGTATGAGGCAAGCCGATCAACCTTGAGTCAGGCAGAAAGGGCCATGGGGGAGACTCCTGATGAAGATTTGAATGATGACTATGAAGATAAAGCGGAGGAGAGCAACAACGGCATGAACACTACAGAGACCCAGTATGGACCCTTGCTACCTGTAGATACGGTTGTTCCGGTAATGTCTATTCAAGTATGGCAAAATATGTTCAGCTTCTAACTACTTATATGTACTTGTCAACTTTTACAGAGGTTGATTATCTTGGACGTCAATGGATTGCTGTTGATGCGGGTGCCTCTCGGTGACAGAGGACCCTTTGAGGATTTGCAAACGTTTTGGATGGGAACTTGTCGAGTCGTGGTTCGTCCAGGAACCAAGGAATTTATTGAGTTTCTTCTTCCGCGCTTCAGAGTTGCCATATGGTCTTCAATGCAAAGGCAAAACTTATCGCCACTAGTTGCAATAGTTTGCAGTGTATGCCAAGCTCACACGTCAGATTTTGCCTTTTTGTATGATCAAAGAAAATGCGTTACCGTTGAGGGCCACTACCACCCTAAAAAACGAGGATTACCTCTTTTGTACAAACCGTTTAGCCAAATCGGTGTGCCCTTTGATGCAACTAATACACTACTAATTGATGATACTCCTGAAAAGGGAGAACTAAATCCGCCGGGAACAACTATCTCACCACCTTCTTTCGAGGGGCATTCCTTCGATTTTTACCTTGAAGACATTCTGATTCCATACTTACAGAAATTGTATCTCAGTCCATTGTTCACAGACGAGTTTGTACTTTCTAATGAATTAAGATGATTTTTCTATCTGTCTTTGTCTTGTCTAACATATATATATATATATATATATATATATATATATATATATATATATATATATATATATATATATATATATATATATATATATATATATATATATATATATATATATATATATATATAGAGAGAGAGAGAGAGAGAGAGAGAGAGAGAGAGAGAGAGAGGAAGAGAGAGAGAGATTTGACGTGGTAAAGAAATGTATTTCAAGCATACTTTTTCACAGGGCACAATTGGAAAATGAGATCAATAAACTTCATGTCTTGAAAGTCATTTGTATACACTTGGGTTTACAAGAATATCTGTTACATTGACACTACTTCAACCCGACCATCCAACTCTTTGCACAAAATATCTTTTTCCCTTCGCCGCATCACCTTACGGCCAGCTAAGAAAAAGGAAAAATCTGATAGTTCCTTGTCCATTGACTCTTCAATAATGTCATTTCGCAAATGCTGAAGACTGCATAGCTCCCTTATTGTAACCACCAATAGTAGGCCATGCTCTTTATCAATCACTTCCACATCCACAGTAGGATTATCTTCCAAACCTGCAGAAACCTGGTCCATAGGAATGTACTTACCGTTTAGCATTTGTGATCGCATATACCAAAATGAGAGTAACAGTGATTGGCTTGCAATCATGTACTTGACAACTAGAGTATCAAGCGCGACCTCGCACCGTAAACCAATCTCTTCCTTTGCATACCATCCTTTGTCAAGAAGTTTGTCACAGGATGACTGCTGAAATGACTTGCACATGAACATAGTTTTTGTAACTCTGATGTTGTAACTATGAAACAGCTCTATGAAGAGTGCAACGGGACAAAAGTTTGCAATTCTAACCAGTTTGGTAGGAATAGAGCTACGTAGAGACCTTTGTATATCCTTGTAGAGCTTACTTCGCATTGCCTCCACCATTGTTTCCTCGGGAACTGGCCAGTCCACAGTGTTCCAATCGGTTGGTAGAGGCACTTTCACCAACATGCCATTCTTATTCCCTGAGCTGAGTTGGTAAAAGTGGTCATAAAAAAAGATTCCCTCATCAGCCAATCTTTTGCTGCTCCTCTCTGAGTACTGTAGAGAACCAATATGGGCATGTACAACATGGAAGAGGCCTATTATGCACTCCACAGGTTCCCATTGCTCATAAGAAGAGGGATAAACATCTGCAATATATATAAGAAGAGGGATACACATCTGCAAGAGTATCAATAAGTACAAATGACAAATCTAATGCAATTGAGCTGTGAAGAGTGGAGACATTACTCATAACAAGCGGGAGAAACATTGCAAAATATATAAGAAAAGTTATAATGAGAGTATCAGTAAGTTCACATGTCAAGAGTACTTACAATTGCAATGTGGTTGATGTATATCTGATACATTTCCACCATTTGCTATCACCTCTGGATGGGTAAACACATGCTGAACAAGAACTTCCTTTACAGATCTTTTGCCGATCTCAACTTTGAAATCCAACACCCTGGCCTTCCATGCTGAGCGGTAAATGTTGATACCACTAGACCTCTTGGGTCTTCTTGGTTGCATGAGGACCCATGAACCTTTGTTTATCCTTTGTCCAACCCATTGGTTGTCTGCGCTTATTGAAGCTGGTATTGTAATTGAAGATATGCTACTACTTGGCCTTCTAGGCAAAGTGCCGTTGTTGGTTGTTGGTGTGAGAGACAGTAAACACCTGGAGGCTCTTGGGCGAGAAGACGTGGACGCCATAACTCTCAGAGAAAAGCTTTAGTGGAGGGAGATTCACTTTGAAAGCATTCTAATGAAGGGAAAGTGTTTTAAAATTCCAATATCTTGTGCGGGCTTAATGGTCACCCTCTAGTACGTTAATGACCGTAAGAGAATATCAGAAGTGGGACCACACGCAAGCACCTAAAAGCTCGGTAAAAGGAAGGAAATTACTATGCTACAATCCTAGTTTCGTGAAAGTTTTATGCTATTTTCCTATTTTTTGAGTCTTTCCAGGTACTTTCCTACGTAACGTAGCCTTCATGCTTATTGGACGCGCTCTATTTTTCTCTCTCTTCATATGGCCCTCTAAATGACCTCCGAAATTTCCTAATGTCTCGAGGGTAGACCTGTCTCTCTTAAGTGAATTTTACCATCCTTAAAAAAGACAACATCTATTGACAAAGCATTACTAAAATCATCACAATCCCTTGTTACATGGTCTGTACTATCACACCAAATACATCTATTAACAAACCCTTCTTTGGGCTGTTGTCTTTGCCTAGGAAGTGGCCCTGATGGTTGGCCTTTTTCTTCAAGCTTTGCAAACTTCACCTTCAAGTCACGCATTCCCTTCACAAGCTCATCTAGCATGGACTCATCAAACTTAGGAGCGATAAAAGTAGGCTTTACCATTTTGTCAGAAGTTGAGGTGGAAGGACTTGTAGTGTTTACTACGATCTTGTCCCTTCTTCTTTGTCGTTTGGCAAGCAGTGAGACAACACCTTCAACCTCATTCCAGTCGGTCTTTAGTCCTTGCTCAGCATCTTTATCTTCAAGAAGAAGCTCCAAATTTTCTTGAAACTCTTTACCTGCAGCTTGTAAGAAAAGATCTGTCTTCTCTGCATCTAGTGTGGCCCTTTCTGTCCTAGTGAGTTGTGCATAGCGCCGCTCAAATTCCCTAAGTAGCTCTGTTATTGATAGTCCTTGCTTTGGCTTGACTACCCATTCTAAGTATGTCCTTTTTGTCACTCTCTCCGAGTCCTCCGTGAAATATTCCTCCTTTAAAGCTACTTTGAGTTCTTCCCAATTTCTCCCATGCCCATCTTTAATTGCCTTAACATGCTCCCTAATTTCTAGAGCAACAACTAGCTCAAAGCTTTGAATCATCTCACCTTCTGACACGCGATGCAACTCCATCTCCTTCACATACTCGCGTAAGTACTTGGCTGCATCTTTGCCATTGAACTGATCCATTCTGTTGACAACCGCTTGTATGGCCTTCGTTGCTGAAATCTCCCTTCTTTCAGTAGCATGTTGTTGTTGCATGAACATTGCAAATTCTTGAAACATTTGCATTGTTGCTGGGTCAAAATGCATACCCTGTTGCTCAACATGATCACCCATTGTTACCCACAAACTCTCACCCTAGCAGATTCGCGTCAGGTTTACCAAAAATATGTCGAGAAATTTGCGGTCTTGCCAGGAAAGCACCGGGCTTATGGCTGTGAGAGTTTGTGAGAGAACTCAACAAAAACTATATGAAGGGGTTAAACCATAAATGCCATGAAGAATAGGGTTTGGAAAGAAGTGCAATCAAAGAAGACTCACTCTTTCTCTCTTGCACTCACACACACAAAGAAAGAACACAAAAGAGAATGTCAAAACAATACGAAGATGAAAACATCAAGGCTATGGTCATATCGTATCATGGGTAATATGAAAGGGTTAATAGATGAGTTAATGGAATTCAATCTTGGCTGACCAAATAGGCTAGGAATTGTTCTTTGGAATTGTAGTTTTGTGATTACCATAATATATATATTTGGTCTAGTGATTGGGATTAATTGTGTGTACAAATTCTCTTGGTTCATAGCAAGATAACTTATACGCTTACATCAAAAGAAAAATTATAGTCTATGAGAGGTAGTATTATGGGATCCGGTGATAGAAGTATTTCATTGAGCCTTTCAGGGCCGAAGAGAAACACTATACGTTGTTGAAAGTGTATTTTACGGCTAATCCATACGTTAACTCTAATAGATCGTACAGAGCGAAAGCGATAGAAATGATCATCATGTGGGTTATTCATCTAGGATAGTATGTGAGAAATGGAGATATGAGAGAAGTGAAGCGATGAGAAGTTTCCCTCCCAAGCCCTATTCTTGACCGTAGGCAATAAGGATACTGCGGGGAGAGATGTACCTGTAGAAAAGAGACCCTAGAATTTGCAGAGAGGATGAATTACTAAGAATGAGAGAGATAGGTTTGCTTAAGGAGATGAGATTAGATACATATATATATGTTGGATTAGAGATGAAAAAGAAAACAACAAGAAATCAAGAAAACATCAATGTAGAACACATCTTACTTGACAAACCCTTCGGCACCATTATTGATGGAGAGAGAAGAATAGTGGATAATTCCACTTTGATTGATACACCAAGTGCAAGACCTTCTTTGATTAGATTTGATCTTCCAAGGTTAGCTTGTTGCAAGAATGGCTAGTCTCCCTCTAGGAGAAAGTGTAGGCTTGGGCTTATGTTAATGGCTAAGTACAATTAGGCATTACTACTCACTCCCTCAAGAATTCCTCTCCTCAATGGCTTGAATGCTTTAGTTCCTTTTCAATCAAGAAGAGGTCCCCTTTTATAAGTGAAGGGAACCCCCAAGGGTTTACACAAGAAGAGAGGAGCCAGTGTGAATAGGAATTGGAAAAGTTGGAAATGAGCTATCCCTGCATGATGTGGGCAGACTGGGGTCCAGCATTTTGATAATATCTCCTCAACCATGGCTCCAAATAAAAAAGTAAAAATATGGGCAGAAACTTCAGCTCATTAGCTACGATTTTCATTTAAAAATAATTTTCCAATTCGGATTGGAACCTTGTGTACAAAATTCATCAAAATAGGGTCCATTTCTGGCAACAAAAGTCTTCCCGTGGTCCCCTTAGCCTAGACTTTCATTTAATTCCAAAGGACACCTCATGCCATATGAAAGCATGACATTGCTCCTTGACAAAGTTTTGTAATCATGCATGCAATAATGCATTAAAATAAGTGTATCTTTGAAATCATGCCACCCAGTGTCCCACTAGGATTTGATTCCCTCCTAGTAGCTATTTAAAAAGAAATATAAGAAAAGTATAAAAAATACATAGAATATATATATATTGGAGTTTACCCTAGATATAGGATCTAGCTAGGGTGTGAGATGATAATGAGATAGTAGAAATAAATAATCAATGCTTTTAGCCCCAAGTTAAAGAGGCGTAGCCATTGAGCTTTTCCCATAGTATATTCTGATGGTAAAGTAAGGATAGGTTACCCTTGAGAAAAATAATAGGATGAGATAGAAGGCTTATTATTATACTTAAATATGAATATGTACATTATAGGAAAGATAATTATGTATCTAAAAAGTTACAAGATAGATGTTGTAGCATGCGTTCCCACTATGTACGTGCCATAGCACGATAACGCCGACGCATCTACGAGCTATTTGTGGCCGTAAGTGTATCAAACGATGTCTATTTTCTACGTGCTAGTAGTCTATAGAATCGTGGCGACATAAGCTATGCATAGGTACTCATAAATTTCAGTTTCGGGCACTTTCAAAATTTTTCTCTATCATCCTATGCGTTTTCCGTAGACGGGTTTAGAGTGGGAGTTTTGAGTGTAGAAGCATAGGGACAGGTGTGTTGTAGTGAGGGGATGGTGTTCCTTAAGTTTCGTACGAGTCTGGCATGATTAGGTGAGTTACCTTCCGTATGTGTGTATGTGGCTAGGTGGTGTAGTTGAGAGCACTGAGGTTCTTGAATGTGGTTTAGTTGGCCTTCCAGAGTGTTGTATGTGTAGGATGGTCTCAGCTTGACAAGCTAAAGAGATTTCCTCCGTGTGCCTATCGTGTCATCTGTGTTCTCGATTGACATTATGTTGATCTAGGTAGTGTTTGCATGCACTTCATGGGTGTGTGAGTCGCTCACACAACATTGGCGCCGTTGTGGGGGACACAAGGACCTAAGTAGGTTTCCTACTAACACTCGTGTGATGGTTGCTTGATTTAGTTTCGGCTAAAGAAAGCATTTTTCTTAAGTGGATCCGGGAGAGGATATTCCGCGATTAAGTGGATAGCCAGGAAGCGTGTGTCTTGCCGAGGGTCTGCGACTAGATAGGTTTAGGTAGGATATGTGGATTAGAGTAGGTTGTGGTGTAGAGAGTAGGAGTTGGAGTGGTAGATGTGGTGGTAGGTTGACTTGAGAGTCCGTGTGAGGCTAGGAAGCAACCAAGACATCACAATGACCATCTCACATTGATAAGTAGGAGTAGGGTAAGTAAAATATCTTGATTACTGATCTAGAGTACTTTATGCATGTCTTATTTGCTATTAGGCTCATCAGAGAAGTGGAAAACTCTAAGTAGGAAAGATGGTAAATTGTGTTTGGAAGCTGATTTGAGGTCCAAACGTTTCTGTGATTATTGCTGAGAGCTCTACAGAGCATAGGGAATACTACTGCCAGAAAAAAAAATGCATTTTAAGACAGTAGACACCCTACGCGTAGGATGTCTCCAAAGCACTTTTGGCAGGGAATTTGGGGAAACTGAGGTTACCAATGGGTTTAGAGGGTAGGTTTTACCCTAGTAACATATTGACTTGGGTGTTTATTTTCGTTGACCAAAAGCCAAAAGGCGGAGTCAGAAAACGTAAAATTTCATAAAAGGCTTAAATTGAGTGATTTTTGCATGTTTTTGCAATTGTGAAGCATACTTGCACTTGCCAAGAGCATAAGAAAGCATCAGGGACACTTCAGTCTGAAAAAATAATCAGTAGACATCCTACGCGTAGGATGTCTACAGGGTGATCTGGGCATTGTTTTGAAAATCTGAGGTTACTAGTGTGTTTAGAAGGTAGGTTTTACCCTATTTTCACCTGGAAAGTGGAAATTTGACCAAATTTTGACAGATCAAAGCCAAAAGACGAGAATTGCCAGACATCCTACCCAAATTGTGTCCAAGGCCTAATTTTGAGACCAAACCATAAGATGACTCCATACGCATGTTCTAAATGTTGTATTGAGTGCATGTGATAAATTTCATCTCATTTGGGTCAGTGAAAGTGAAGATTGAACAGACTTTAGTGTTTTTGGACAGACAAAAGGCAAGAATAGCTAGTTTTGGGGTCTTTTGAGATCCAAACTCAAATCTAAGCATACGAGTGGGTTGCTGAAGACTAGGGGGATCTTTGGTCCAAGTTTGGGTTCCTTCTAAGCAAAAAGACATCCTATGCGTAGGATGTCTACTGCATGATTCTTAGACCAAAATTCTCCTGTGACCATACCATGCTGTCATATAGCCTTAGATAAGCCTCCTAGGCAATTTGGTCCAATTTGGAGTTGATTTGACTTGGGAATTCATCAGAACAGACATCAGGCTTTTGGAACAGTTTCTTGATCATTTGACCAACCTATAGGTGTCAGAATCAAAAAGTAAAAATAGTTGTGAGTTTAGCACATGAAGGGGAAGCTACAATGCAAGTTTGAGCTGAAACAGAGTGAAAAGACATCCTACGCGTAGGATGTCTCCAGGGTCATAAAGTGGTCAAAATTCTATTGTAGCCATAAAGGGAGGTTCTAAGTGTCTCAAGGATTCCATAACTTTTTTCAAAAGTGAATTTGGACCTTGTTTGGCCTACTTACCAAGCAACGACAAGAATTGTCAGACATCCTACTCTTGGAGTTCTCAGTGCACTAGAAGCTCTTGGAGCCTAAATCTTGACCTATTGGCATCCAAATTCAATTTTGAGTATACCATTGGGTTTTTGAGCACTAGGAGAATCTTGGGATCAAGTTTGGACAAAATCTGAGCAGTTAGACATCCTACGCGTAGGATGTCTCCAGCTTGATTTAGGACTCCAAATCATCCTATGAGCACACCACTGTGATCAGCACATCAAGGAGAAGCTGGGGTGAAAATTTCAAGTCGTTCTGAGCAAAAAGACATCCTACGCGTACGATGTCTCAAGGCCATTTTTAGGTCCAAATGAAATTCTGAGCATACCATTGTGTTGCTGGAGTTAAGGGGAGTCTCTAGACCAAATTTTGTTAAATTCTGAGCATATAGACATCCTACGCGTAGGATGTCTCTAGGATAGTTTTCGGGTCCAACTGTAATTTTGACCATACAGAAGTGTTCACAGTGTCACAGAGATCCCAAATCTTCTTTTAAAATTGAATTTGGACTCATTTTGACGAGTCTAAACTTCATTTCACTGTTTTGGCCATAACTTTCACAAACGGTATCGAATCGAAAAAGTTTTTATATCAAAACGTAGCCTGAGAGCGGCTCTACAGATCTTTGAGCAAAACTTGAACTAAATGCATGCCAATGGAAACCACTTAGGTCAACTTTGAAAAAAACGTCGTTTGAGGCCTCAAAATACATCTGCAAGTTAGGGGTGTCTGAAAGCGACAATTTGCAAGAATTGTGACGAAACGGTTGCGGTTTTGGACATAGTTTCGACTTTTCCCTAACCAAAGCACTTGAACACAGTGGACTAAGTTTACTTGAACCAAGAAAAAGCTCTTAAGCCCAGAAATCATGTCTACCCTAGATTCAAACGCAGCTTACAAAAGCTTGGAGATCCCAATGATAGAGGAATATCCTTCCACAATGGATCTTCCAAACTTGCAATTGATAAAGATCCATCTTCTTGAGAGAGTTTGGATGATTGGTCATGAGAGTGAAGGACTATATAGATACATTGACGACAATGAGGTCAATCTTTATAGGTGCTCAGATCCATACCTAGAAGAGATAACGGATTACAAGCTCTGATATGTCTACACATACGGAGTCGACTGCCAATGGAGATCTATAGTTGTTGACAAGTATGGACGAGAATACAGAGTTGTAGAAAACACAAATCCACAAACTGTACTAGAAAGATGTGGATATTTGGTCAATGAAGGACCACAAATGCCTCCACCAAACACGAGAATTCCTATAGGAATTCCAAGAAGAGAGCCACCAGGATTCCCTTCAAGAGCGATAACGAGAGAAGGATTGGGAGAGTCTCTGGTTAGAGTTGTAGACAATCGACGGGTTAGACCATCCCAAGTCCAGAAATGGGTAAACATAAAATACTCCGGAGATAAAGATCCGAGAGATCACGTAACGGCTTTTAGAAGAGTGATTAGAGCAAAGGAAGTTTCAGATTTTGCGACACAATTTGTGGGATTTGGATTGACTCTAGAAGATGATGCAGCTACATGGTTCGACTCGGTGGAAAAATGGGATTTTGAGACCCTAGATGAGCTGTTTGAGGAGTTTATTGAAGAATTCTCACCAAAAGGCATTGCTCACAACACGGTCTCGCAAATCCATAGATTCAAACAGAAAGAGGATGAATCAGTACGCAAAGCATCATTACGGCTCAAGGGATATGTTAAGCTCTGTCCGAGAGCGGAATTACCTACGCAAGCACGATTGATGCTGACCTTTATCCACGGAATGAGACATGCGGGCCTTCAGAAGGATTTGCATATGATAAGGAGGATGACGCTAAACGAGTTGATCAAAGAAGCTCTTTATCTAGTGGATAACCGTGAGGCATACAAAGAAAAGGACTTAAAAAGTCAAGGAGATGACACATCCTCCCAGCACAGTGTTTCACAGATAAGTGATTCCATTGCCAAGCCAACGGCACCTATTGATCAAGAAAAGATTATCGATGACTTGGTCAAGAGGTTGGTTCCTCTTGTAAGGTCTGATTCAGGAGAGCCGAAGTGGTGTGAAATTGAGAGAAAATGGACAAACCATACGGGGGAAGAGTGATATTATAGCATGGAAAATGCAAGGGAGAGGTATGTACAACCTGTTCCAGAAGCACCTACTCCACCTAGATACATTACGGGGAATGCGCCAGGACCAGTAGGAGTTTTAAGGCCACAGCTTGTCTTAGGACAACAACCTCTGCTGCCAGGTTCTAGAATGCCGGTAGACATGAGATACATGCCAATGATGGAAGCATCAAATAAACCAATGCCATTACCGGCCACAATGTGGTATAGCAACCAAAGTGAGTACTACCCTTCGGAGCAACAAAATGTGAGAGAAACACATGGAGTGGTGAGGCCGGTACAACCTCCACCTCCTGGGTTTTAGGCGAAAGAAAGTAGGTATGAAATGGACAAAAGGACATTGCGATTCATTGCAAATAGCGGCTTATCTAGGTCAAAGCTTGCTTATAGCCAAGAGGAAATGCTAAAAGAATCTCCTCAACCAAAGACAGATTGTCACAAAAGTCGTGACAACCACTTGGTCAAACAATGTCCTCATACGGAGATCACTAAAGTAAATGCCTATTGTCTTGAGTGTGGCATCACTCACTTGATCCCCGATTTCCTGAAAAACCCAAACCAAATCAGGAAAATCACGACAAATGTATTAGGGATTGTTCAGCTACCTAGTAGCTCAGAAAATGAAAATGTTGTACCAGTTCAAGTAGTTACGAGAGCACAATCTCAAAAGAAAGCTAATGAGAATCCAGAGACAAAGAACACGGAAAGTGACACGATCCCAAAGACAGATGATGGACCAAAGACAGACGCACCTAGTCAGAAAACCAAGAGCAAACGAAATAGTTGGAAAGCTAGAAAGACTAGGATGAAAGTAAGCAGCGAACGAGAGCAAAAATCCCTAGCTGAGGAGCTTATCGAAGCTGAGGAGAAGATAAAACAACATGAGGAAAAGGAGGCACCTTCTCTTACACAGATGGTTAAACCTCTAGAACCATCCATGGATGAGAAACCCAGAAGTGCTAGTTTAGGAGGATCTGTGTTGGCAGAGAAGGTTAATGAGACATTAGATGCCCTCTTGAAAGCCTATGATGTGAGGCTCAAAAACAACCAAACCCAAGAACACAACTGGATGACATATCCCTATGCGGAACTAGAAAAGTTAAGGTTTGAAATGTGCCAGAAAATGATTCAAACAACCCAAGCTTTACTAGAACCACCAGTTGCTGAGGATGTGATCCGTGTCATGCCTACACAAGTAATCTCACCAAAACAGGAACTAAAAGAGCCAGATTCTAGTCATGAGCACATACCAAACCTCAAAGACCCAGCATTAGAACCAAGGATAGTACTGAATACCACGGATAACTCTTCCGAGGGATTTCACCAAGCTATACCTGAGGATTGTAAAGAGATAGATGGTCTTGATGAATTGTGGAAACAAGTCAGAGAGGCCAATGAAGCCGATGACCTAAGAAGACGAGTAGACAAGACTGGTGATGAACGAGGAGTGTTTCTACCACCAATAGAGGAATTTGAGACTGGATCTCATGTGAATCTAGACATGCGATCGTATTGGAGTGACAAAGGATCTGTACAATCTATGGATAGTCAACCCCATTCGCTAAGAACACTACCGTCCTACATGGGAGAGTATGAGACCAAGTCAGATGTGGTTGCAGTCCCATCACAGAGACTGTCTTCCAACAAGGCCATTGATTCAAAGGGGCTAGTAGATATTCCATCTACCCCAGTCACCTGTACAATAATGTTAGCCGAGTTGCTCAGAATAAGACCAAACATGTGGACTAATGTGGGTAAATATCTAGAGAAATTTGGTGTAAGAACCCCAATGACTCAAATCGAGGAAGGCATCAAAGAGCTTGAAATGCCTCAACTAAATACTAGGCCAGTGCCATTAAACAAGGTAGGTGAGTATTACGAGGGAGAAGATGGAAACACCACCCTTCCTGTGGAATTCAATAATGTAAAAACCATGGCAATCCTTGACAGTGGAGCTAGTGTGGCCATTGCAACCAAAGAGGTTTAGAAAAAATGGGGAAAACCTGCCTTGATATCCACACGAATGACCCTGCAGCTTGCAGACGAACACAAGGAAAAGCCCCTAGGACTGCTACAAAAAGTACTTGTTACTTCTTGTGGCATTGAATATGAACACACTTTTGCTGTTGTTGACTTTGGCAAGAAGAACAACTATGACATCATTCTGGGAAGACCATTCATGCGACAATTGAAAATGGTCCAAGATTAGGGTTATGACCATATATACCTGAGACATATGGAAACCATAACAAAGATAAACTTGAGGGACCATAGCTATAGGGATGTGACGAGAACACCGGTTGAGGATTTTGATTCCGCCACAATAGCAGGATCAAAACTTCCAGCTTCGTTAGGTAAGCCTAAAGAACTATGGATGTGTGGAGCTTCACAATGTGGCAGCTTGAAACTTGAGGAATGTATCCTAGAGTGGGCTATAGAGGATATGGACTATATCCCAGAACCATTTCCTGAAGAAGAGTCAGAGCCTTTTGGATGGGAACACATCTTGGCTACTCTAGACGTGTGCGCCGTGGAGGATGCTCCCACAACAAAGTTTTGTGATGAAAATGGCTATGATGTAATCCAAGAAAATGAAGAGATCCAGACATCAACAAGCTCTCGAAATAAGGAGCAAACAAAGAAATGTGGAGAATCAAAAGATGAAGAAGACGACGAGTTCTATGACTCTGTAGAACACTTCGAGCTTCAAGAAGATCAACGACTTGGGAATCAATGTCATCGCTACACGAATAGAATGCATCAAAAGTGGATTCCAAAGTCCTCGGTGAAGACACGGCCACCACAAGCATCCTCATACATGGCTCCGAATAAGGATGCAAAGACTCAGCTAGGAGGAATACGACCAGAGCAACGAGCTAACAATTCTCTAATCAATGGGCTAGAAATGTCCTCCAAGAAACTACCACCCACGAGAAAACAGACATTAACTTTCCACTACCAGCCAAAAAATCAAGGGAAAGTACAAGAAGTCAACCTTGCTGAGGATAGTAGTGATAGTGATGAATCTTATGACATCCCCTATCATCAACTCAGGCCATCACTATCACCAACCCCTTCAGCAACAACCATGACAGGTCAAAAGAACAAGACAACAAGTCAAAGCCAAAAGGTCGACAAATCTGGATACCAAAAAGCCAAATCGGCTAAAAACAGATATGGATCAAGAAGACAAAGATCTCTAATGACAAATCACAGGATCCAACACCAAAACAAAAACAAGGAAAGCATGCACGAACTGGTAAGAATATCACAAAGTCGCAAGATTTCACAACTCAGATTTGGGCTCCAAAGAAGTTGATTCAAGCACAAAAAAGTCAGGAATTCATTTGGATTCCAAAACAGCCACAGTATCAACTTTCAAAGCCTAAATCCCATCCCCAACCAAGCGTACAAGGGCTGAAGCAAAGACCACTGTCGACTCACACAACAAAAAGGTGGATCCCAAAGAAGTCTCTTCAAACACAAACGAAGCACGGGCAAGTATGGGTTCCCAAACGAGCGTCAGCAACAAAACATCCAATAATCGCAAAGAAATGGGTCCCAAAGAAGAACAACATAACTGCTGTCAGTGCATCGCCGCTTGAATTCTTACAATTCTTCCTACGATTACAGTACAGTTAGAAGAGAGCAAGTCGCTTCAATCAAGCAACGATACAGGAGCTTCAAAGACCATTACATTGCTTAGAGTAGGAAGCCTAGCCAACAAATGCCAATAAGCAAATTGATTATACCCACATCTTGCACAACATAAATCTTTTCCATGCATTGACTGTGATGCATAATAGGGCTACATTACAAGGCCTGCATAGGCACAACTTTTAATTGCCCAAGCACAACACATACCCTTTGCGATACCCTGTCGTAAAGGATGACTCCAAATAGGAAGGGGGGAGGCATTCTGAATGCGGACCTAACATTATGACTATTAGAGGGAACTGTTTTGTGAGATGCATTGAATTTTTGTGTTTTATTGTGATAATGTTTTGACGAAATTTAGAGTATATGCCCTCATAGTAGTGTACAGAGGAGTATGGGGACCAAATCCATATATGAGCCCCTAGGGACATGTGTATAGTGTACATAGCATTTAGATTTCTATTTGAATCATTTTTCTTTTGTTGAGTTTTTTAAAGATTTTCTTTGTTTATTATTAAGAAAAAATAAAAAAATCCATAATCCACATGAAGAAAAGACTGACGAGAGGCCTGAGCACTACAAAGAGAAGAAGGTACACGAAAATGATGAAACTTCACGAAGTTTGTCTCAGCAGCCACTACAACAGCCGAAGAACTTGTCACAAAGCAGTGTCAACATGCAACCGACAAGTCATACAAGTTAGAGTCGAGTAGCTAAGCCACAAAATGAGTGAGGTGTTAGTCCCAAAGCTTCAAGTAATATTCTCTGTGGTCTAAGCGTCTTAGCTATTCTAGGTACTGCTCAAGCTGGAAGAGTTGAGCATATTTACGTTGTGTCGCTCATGCTGGTATAGGTGAGCAAAAGAGTCGAAGTCTAAGTACTTAAGTCTGGTGAAGTGAACGAGAAGGTCCAAAAGACACTCATGTATTGAGCACAGTGAGATAGGAGTGGAGAAACTTCTACATCGACAACCCTTCTTGGAAAGGTGGAAGCTATTGAGACATCTTTTGATGTCACATGTGCTACATTTATTCCTCCAAACACCCATCATCTCCTTCTTTCACATTGCATGCTTTTGGTGACAAATTTCTCATATGCATATAGAGTATCCCATAATTGGCACTTGCATCAGGCACTCTTTCCGTGTTTCACCCAAGCACTCACCTTTCATGAACATTTACTTCACGTTCAACTGCTCAACTCCAATAAGAGAGTATACCAAAGGCATTTTTTTCCCACCGGGTTTTTTCCCTTTGGCCATCCAGGTTTTAGACCCTAATCTAAAGACACCTATCACCATCCTCTTGTACATATTCCTTCTATATCAACAATAAGGAAATGCTACTCAAATCAATTGACAAATGAATTGGAGCACCAATTTCAGATCATAGCATACTTCTCCTCAATGGTGAGTCGAAGAATGGCCTACAATGACAAAGCTGCAGACAACACTAACAACATGATTGCACAGGAACAAAGAAGTCCCCAATGAACAAGAGCAGACATAAAAGTAATCAGAGGATCTCAAAAGATGAATGGTTATAATAGATGTCCGCTATAATGGATCATAGTTCTTGTTGTGGTTCGACAAAGTTACAAGCAGTGCAATAGATAAAGCCAAAATGGCAGCAAAGACCACATCGCCATCGACAATCAGGTCATGTTGGGGACGACATGAACGCGGAAGGGGGGAGTGTTGACCGCTGGGTCAACAACACAACATAACTCACGTTTTGTACCAAAGTCTTATCTTTTGCGAGTTATGAAATGCTGCGGATTATGGCTATAAACGTCATTTGTAATGATTAGTTATTCTAGTTTCAGAAGCCGGGGTGCAATGGCACTTCCAGATTGTAAATACAAAGCCATTTGACCCTTTCAACCCCATTTTTGGTTAAACCTAAGGTAGCCTTAGTATATAAGGTACCTAGGTCATTTTGTAAAAGGGAGACTTTTTATCATAATCAAAACTTTAGCGCTGTCGTCTACTGTGTGTGAGAGAGAAAGAGAGTGAGCATGAGCTTTATCCTCTAGCTACGCCCGGTTTGCTCAACACATTGGAGATCCGATTGCACCATTTCTGTAGGCTCGAGGAGAGCTACGCGACAATGCCAAGCATTCCACGCGAGACGAAGCACACACGCCGATGCATCTACGAGCTATTTGTGGCCGTAAGTGTGTCAAACGATGTCTATTTTTTGCGTGCTAGTAGTATAGAGAATCGTGGCAGCATAAGCTACGCATAGGTACTCATAAATTTCAGTTTCGGGCACTTTCAAAATTTTGCTCTTTCATCCTACGCGTTTTCCGCAGACGGGTTTAGAGTGAGGGTTTTGAGTGTAGAAGCGTAGGGACAGGTGTATCCTAGTGAGGGGATGATGTTCCTTAAGTTTCGTACGAATCTGGCATCATTAGGTGAGTTACCTTCCGTATGTGTGTATTGGCTAGGTGGTGTAGTTGAGAGCAGTGAGGTACTTGATTGTGGTTTAATCGGCCTTCCAGAGTGTTGTATGTCTAGGATGGTCTCAACCTGACAAGCTAAAGATATTTCCTCCATGTGCCTATCGTGTCATCTGTGTCCTCAATTGACATTATGTTGATCTAGGTAGTGTTTGCATGCACTTCATGGGTGTGTGAGTCGCTCCTGCAACAGCCGGTGAAAGAGTTATCAAGGGACAATTTAAAGGGGCAGTCCCATGGTGAAGGAAGGGAAGGGAGAGAGAGAAAGAGGCCAGATAATGCAAGAGTGAATGGGGGACAAATGGGACAAAGAAGTGTGCACCATGCAAGAGATGCCAAAATGGACTATGCCAAGTGCTAGCAATTGCAAGGCAATGCAAGAGCCTTAGGATTTTTTGGGGGATCCATTGTGAGCTTTTATGCTGTTGAAGTTTTTTCCGAGGTTTGTGCCGATAGGGGTGCATGTTGATTGTACATGGTTGTATATGCAAGAAGATCATTCATTGTTGTCTCCTTGGCATCATTCGCCCTTTCCCCTTGTCTTCTCTGCTTGTGTGCGTGTGTTTCTCGACGTGTGTGCCCCCCCAAGGTTTGTCGTGCAAAGATAGATAGAGAGAGGCTATGTGTGTGTGGAAGGATGTGCATTGAGTAGAGCGGTGTGATTGGGTCTATGTGGTGCATTGCAAGGTGTGTGTGCGTATGGTTGTGTGCAAGCCGTGGTTGCTTGCGGGTAGTGTCGAGTTTTGAAGGTGAACTCTAGTGGATTAGGGCATTGTGTATACCCTGGGATATAGTGAGGCATTGTGTTGTGTGCTGGGTGTTTTCCCCTTTCCCCCTCTCCAACGCCTTTTGAGGCAGCCCACCCAGAACAAACCTTCCCCTCCCCCCCCCCCCCCCCCCCCCCCCCCCCGGCCCGCAAAACTTTGACCGGCCGTACCTTGGCATCCACGACTCCGATCGACGATCTAAAATGACCAGCATGCTCCATAAATCAAGCACTACCAACCCAAGCTCCAAACTGGCTTGGACTACCTAGCACCGCCTGGCCTATCCGTCTCGGATCTGCAATCACTTCCTACTTCAAACTGCCATAACTTGGACACTGTGGCTCTGTTGCATGAGGCACCTGAACTTGCTCCTTTAGCACCTCAAGCTCTACATAGCTAGGAAAAAAACTAGACCCTAGAACATTCTTCACCTATATCCGTGTCAGGCCCTCTCTAGAGCCCATCTTGGTCGTGAAACCCACATAATGCATACATCTTCAACCTCTTGGTAACATAACAACTATTAACATTATTCATAAGTTGGTAAAACTTCGAATAAGTATGGAAATTTTCATCTTTCACCCCGTTCCCACAAAGCGGCACGACATCCACCCCCTCTAAACCTTCACATCCTTTGGTATGTGCCAACCATTATTCCAAAGTGCAAGCAAAAACTAGTAAGTGCATACGTATTGCCCCACTGTGAGCATGCTTTGAAAAATTGTGCAACATGTGGACTTATTTGAATATTCCCCCTCCAAGATCATAGGGAAAGCACAAGAATTTCCCAGCAATAGAGTATAAAGAACAATTAACCCATAAATCATCGTCATATGGTATACAAGTCTATCCCCCCAAATCATGCACATATACATCTCAACTCGGATCAAATGGCATATCAATTAATTGCCGCAAACCTTGCATAGAGTTTTTGCCTCTAGATCATCACTTTGCATATCTGCAAGCACATATTCTTGCACATCCAAGCCCTTATATTTTGGTATATCCAAATCCCTGTAAATATGATATACATAAGTACTGTAAATTCTCATGTACATCTACACCCTATGAACCCTCCTTTGTGTACAGACCCTCTAGATCTTCATGCTTTTCTCGACCTTGTAAGTCTTCCGCTTTAGTTATTAACATAGAATCTACAATTCCAAGCTTTGCATAGACATCTTAGACAACCTCTTCATCATATTTATCCTATAATAGCCTATCATCCTCAAGAAAGCATTGATCAATAGCAGTTTGAATCTTATCCCTAATCTACTTGCAAACTTCCGCATAGGTATAGGTACATTAACATATTCCTCATTGTCTTTATACATCCCAACATCCGGATAACTGCAGCTTTAATCTTGCTCCAGCTATGTAGATTTTGATGTTGAAGCTGCTGGACTCTCTTAATAAAATCTTGGATCACAAACTTGTCGAATTTTAGAATCTTGTTCTCTTTTGGCACCCCATGTTACTCTAGATCCTCTTCATAGCAATCCAAATATCCTACTGGATCATAACCATCAAAAATCCCCTACTGATCAAAAACTTAGTGTTTGGCATTTTCAAGTGCTAATTGTAGCAACATCTCTTACTTCTAGTTATCTGACGCTTCAGATTTTCTCTTTTACATTACTGGCTCCGATACTTGAAAACTTTATGTGTTATCCTGATCTTGAAATCCACCCAAATCAGTTTTTCCAAAGTGCTACAATTCTTGATTCTGAATTTTGAAAGTGGTACTCAAACATTGGTTCATATTCTGCACCTCACTGACATACTACTCTTGCAAAATAGCAGGCATTAATCCCATAATCTTCTGCATCTCTTTCTCTCGGTTTGTTGACATGACTGGCTCCGTCTTCCCCTATCAAGTTCGTGTCAGGTTCACCAAATTGTTGGAGTACGGGTCTCTCCTCCAAGGTCAACTGGGAAACCATCAGGCTTCTGGTTGTAGACGCAGAAGTAGTTGAGGGGTATCCCAAGCGCAACCAGTGCGGTTAGGGCCAATTTTAGTGTTAGTAAGAGTACATAGAGATGAACACAGAGCAATCCCAAAAGAAAATCATGACTCAGATCACAAATACCAGCAAGAAATAAATTAAAACCAGTTATCGACACTTAATTGATGCTAACAATCAAAAGATGCTTCTAATTAACTGAGATCTAAAACCCTGTTACAAATTGGTTGCATACGCTATCGTTGGTATGCCTGTTGATTTGCAAACCCATGATCAAAAATACCCAACCCCTTGGAAGCAATATGTAATTTCCAAGCAAACCCCACATTGTATAGCTCCACTGGTCATCAATTCCAAAATTTTCTCCTTTTTTCCCTCTGCCCGATTGAATATGGGCATGCTCTCTATCTTGCAGAGCACAATCCCTTTTTCAATTCTTGACTTCCTCAATTATGGTTTCCTTTCACCGAAAATCCTTTCTTCCTTCGAACTCTTCTGTTTTTGCAAGCTCCACCAAAAATCCCTCTTCTTGCCTCCGGCTTCTTGTCCTTCAATATCGTCATTAGAGAAAGAGAGAGAGAAAATCCTTCATAGCCTCAACCAAAACAAAGAGAGAGTCCTTCTTCTCCATGGTCAATTTACGACTGCCTTTTCCTCCTTTGTTGCTTCAAGTCCACAGAGAGAGAGAGAGAGAGAGAGAGAGAGAGAGAGAGAGAGAGAGAGAGAGAGAGAGAGAGAGAGAGAGGCATGGAATTGTAAAATCTCTAAATTCAAATGTATATTTGGTTTGCTGTCTTTTGAGGATGATGCTATGTCCTTTTGTTTGTTGTCTTTCAGTACTTGGTTCTTATGGTTTACATGGGACTTGAGAAACAAGGTTATGTATGATCACATTGTGCTTTTTGGTAGCTCATTTACTGTGGAGCTTGTCAAACTCAGGATGATGGAAGACATTGTGGCACTTAAAAGGCAGGACCTCAAACAGAGGTGTCTCATGATACTACACAAAATGTAAATATGTAACAAAAGGACTTTCACCAAAAAGAGAGAGAGAGAGAGAGAGAGAGAGAGAGAGAGAGAAGAAGAAGAAAGCCATCCGGTTTCTTGCTCACCCTTCCTCCCGTTTTTCTTCATGCAGTCCCCGCCTTTTAGCTCGCTCCTCGCCAAGACCTTCCTCCACCCTTGCTTCCTTCCTCCCTTCCCCTTCATGCTATATCGGTTCCTCTCTTTCACGTTTTTCCTTTCCCCCACAATCGCAAGAATCTCCTCCCTTTTCTCCCTTGTTTTCTCAAGGTCCCGAGAGAGAGAGAGAGAGAGAGAGAGAGAGAGAGAGAGAGAGAGAGAGAGAGAGAGAGAGAGAGAGAGAGAGAGAGAGAGATTGGAGCCACCTTCCACCCTTCACCAAGACACGAGCCCTCCCTCATGGTCCTCCTTGCGTCAAGCAAATTCTTTCCTCTTTTGTATAACCCTCATCACCTTCATGCCCTTCATCCCCCTTTTTTTAAAAGAAATGCTCCCTTTTTACTATTTTCACAATGACGACACAATCGTTGTGGGAATAGGGGTGACGATGTGGCAGTCCAAGTTTGCAGCAGTGTCAAATGTGGTGGAAGTGGTGCCAAAAAGATATTCCAAGGCAAGCTGTACAATTCCGTCTCCATGATCCTCATCATCCAAGCATCGGAGCACCCGGCGTGATCTTCTCTCTCTCTACCTGCGCTTGTCCTTGTTGTCTTGGTTGTTTTTCCCCCACGGCATTACCCTTTTTCCACTCAAGCCTACCCAAATTAATTGGCCCTTGGGTGCCATTTTAGTTCATTGGGCGGGTGGCGTTTGGCCCTCCATTCATAAGGGCACCACGTTGGGCATCCAAATTAACCAAGCATTGGAAAGCACAACATCTTTCTCCAGCATCCCCTGTCTAGCACTCGGGGGATTCACTCTATATACAAAACGGGATGCCACTTGCGAGCGGACAACTTTGATAAAACCCCTATATACGACTCATATCAGGAAATATGACCCCCCTTTCTATGCTTATATGACAATCAATGAAGAGAACTCTCATACCCCTATCTTACATATAAAATTTAGGTCTCACATGATCTAACTGAGAAAAGCTAATCAAAGAGTGACTCACAACGTACCTTTCCCACTACAAGCCATGTTTAACATTAGCGACGCTCATACTGCGACGCTGAAATATGAAAATTATCGGCATCGCTATGACCGTCGCTATGTCAAGAGCAACATAGCGACGATAATAGCGACGCCGGTAGGGCTAAAAAAAAAACCGAGGGCGTCCGAAAACTCAGATCTCAGATCTTAGTTTTCAACGCGCGCTCAAGCAAGCAAGGTAACACTCTCCCTCTCTCTCTCTCTCTCTTTCTTCTCCACACACACACACACACACACACACGAGGAGAGCAAGGAGAGCCAGGTATGCTCCTTCCCTCTCCTCACACTCATGTTCCCTTCCCCTCTTTATCTCTCCTTGTCTCTCTCTCGCTCTCTCTCTCACACACACACTGTCATGGGAACCGAATAATAGAGATCGATAGCAAAAGATAGAGAAAGAGATCTTTGTATTGATGAATCTTTGTAGAGTTTTGATACAACAAAGGAGGAAAATATATGGGCGCACTCCGTTGTACGGAGCTCGAACCTCCCGACCACCCCCGAGCTTCAGTTCGCTTGCATGTAGCGTCTCACTCGCACTCGCACTCGCACTCTCACTCTCACTCGCACTCGCAGAAGAAGAGATCGGTGAATGATCCCCAAACGCACCACCTGTCGTGCTTTTATCCTTCTTTTCCTCGAAAAGCCTGCACGATTTTCGTACCAAGTATACCTTCATAATCTCAATTGCCATACTCTACCATGAAGAAACAATCCACTTCTTGGTTGATAGCGGGGAGAACTGTATGATATTGTATGTCTGTTTGTCCCTGTGTACACTATACTGCTGCTGCCTTCTGTTTGTTTTCATCATAACTTTTACAAATGAACTCAGAATAGAGCAATCCAGGCACTCAAAACGACGGGAATAGGTCTGGTCTACAAGGCATCGCGAACAGAATTGCGAAAAACATCTCTATTTGGCTAAAAACGCAACTTTTTGGTCGCGACTCATAAAACCTCTATTTTTGGGTCTCCACTACTTTTACAACTTATTTTAAGCCTACCCATGCATTTTAAGCTAAAACACATAAATATAAAACATTGATATTAATAAAAATCTCAATTTTACATTTCATAGATAGACTATCTGTTATTCATTAATCTTTATCAAATCCGTCTTTAGTGTATTATTTTAAAAAAAAGAATATATGTTCTCTCTTAATATCTCAACTCATTCGTATAAGCTCTATTTAATAGACTATTCAACAATCTTTCAAATCGTACTAACGAAAGATATGCCCTGCTACATTCTTTTCGACTTTAAGAACTTCAAACACTAGTTCTATTACATTCTCCCCTTATCAAAATTAACTCTGTCCTCAGAGTTGGTCTAAAGAGAGGAAAATTCTCTTTGCAAAGCACTAAGATCAACCCATGATGCATCCTCTACTGGATAGTTCTGCCACTTAACCAAAACTTCCACAATATATGTCTCTATTTCTCAGATGTTTAAAACGCCTATCTAGTACTAAGTCTGGTTCTACAGTCAATGGTCCGTCATCTTTCAACTTAGAGTTGTCCTCTAAAACATGATGCACATTAGGAACATACTTTTTCAATAAACTCACATAGAATACATGATGCACTTTAACATGAGAAGGCAATTCCAATTTGTAAGCTAATGAACCAATGCGCTTCAAAATTTTAAATGGACCAACAAATCGTGGAGACAATCTTCTATCATTTCAAAGAATCAAACGAGACTTCTCAGGAATAACCTTTAAAAAACCATATCACCAGTTTCATACTCCACAACACGATGTTTCTTGTCATAATACAGTTTATGTCCCTTTTGAGATTCTCTAATATTCCCCCTGATTTTGGCCAACTCGCTATCCATTTTCTCAAGCATCTCACGTGACAGTTCTACCTTATTCCTCGAATTAAGAAAATGAATAGGTGTAGGATAGTTATAGCCATACATTGCCTCAAACGGAGTCATCCTAATAGATGAATGATATGAACTGTTATATGCAAATTCAACCACCAAAGGCGGATATTCATTCCAATTAGATTGGTTTCCATTGACATGCATTTGTAACATATCTTCTAGAATACGATTCACTCTCTCCGTTTCCGCATCGGTTTGAGGATGGAAAGCATTAGACATGCGTAACTGGGTACCTATAGAGTCAAAAGTCGCTCTCCAGAAATGAGAAGTGAACTTAGAATCTCTGTCAGACACTATGCTCTTGGGCATGCCATGCAAACGAAATATCTCTTTCATAAACAAGTATGCAATGGTCAATGCAGTATCAGTTATTTTTACAGGAAAGAAGTGAGCTTGTGTTGTGAGTCTATCTACCACCAGAAAGATCGAATCATACCCTCCACGAGTAGTAGGAAGTCTAATGATAAAGTCCATGGATATACACTCCCACTTCTGTAAAGGAATGTCTAAGGGTTGAAGGTCACCAGGCATCCTCTTATGCTCAATCTTAACTTGTTGACATTGAAAGCACTCACACACATAATTCTTAACATCCAATTTCATACGCAGCCAAAAGAATAAGGTTTTAATCTTTTCATATGTCTTATTTAATCCAGGATAACCAGAAAAAAAAGGTGAATTATGGCACTCATGCAAAATTTGACTCTTAAAAGAAGAATTTGCAGGAATACACAAGCGGTCATAAGAATACAGATTTCCCTTATACAAGTGATATCTGTTTTCATACATCTCACCAATATTCTCACGCAAGAATTTCAAAATAGGCATATAAAAGGAATCATTTTCAACTTCAGCATGTATCTCATCAATCAAATTGGATCGCACAACAGTCAACAAATTACACATGGGCCTACGACTCAATGCATCTGCAACTTTATTTTCTTTTTCACACAAATACTTCAAATCAAAGTCATACTCATCCAGCAATTCAATCCATCTTCTTTGTCTGTTATTTAATTATGGCTGAGTGAAAATATACTTCAAGTTTTGATGATCAGTACGCAACTCAAATTTTACACCAAGCAAGAGATGACGCCAATGCTTCAATGCATGAACAACAGCAAGCAATTCTGGATCATGTGTTGCATAGTTCAATTCATGTCGTCTTAATTTCCTAAACTCATATGCAACCACTCTTCCTTCTTGTGTCAAAACACAACCTAATTGTTCACCACTAGCGTCACAGGACACAACAAATGGTTTGCCCATCTCAGGAACTTTTAAAACAAAATTTTCCGCTATTTTAGCCTTCAAGGTCTCAAAAGCAGTCTCACAGCTAGAAGTCCACACAAAACCCTTGTCTTTCTTGGTCAATTCGGTCAAAGGACTTGCTATCTTAGAGAAATCTTTAATGTGTGCTCTCTCATATTGTGCTAGACCCATAAAGCTTCTCACATCCCTTAATGACTTTGGTGTTGGCCACTCCACAATAGTCTTAACTTTGTCAAGGTCAATGTGAATCCCCTCTTTAGAAATCACTCTTCCCAAATACACAATCTGATCCTTTGCAAAAGAATACTTACTTGCTTTGGCATACAATTTATGTTCACGCAAAACCTCAAATGTTTTCTTTAAGTGCAATGCATTATCTTCTTCATTCGTAGAATACACAAAAATATTATCCAAGAATACCAGAATGAAGTCATCAAGATACGGGTGAAAAATATTATTCATTAAGCACATGAAAGTTGTTGGTGCATTAGTCAAACCAAAAGCAAGAACTCTAAATTCATAATGTCCATAACGTGTACGAAAAGAAATCTTTGGAATGTCCTCGACCTTAATGCGGATTTAATGGTAGCCAGAACGAAGATCAACCTTTGAAAATATTGTAGCACCACTCAAATGACTAATCAATTCATCTATGTGAGGAAGAGGATATTTGTTCTTAATGGTCTTTTTGTTTAATCCCCTGTAGTCGATGCATAACCTATATGTACCATCCTTTTTCTTTTGGAATAACACAGGACTACCCCAAGGAGATACACTAGGTTTAATGAAACCCTTTTTCAAAAGATCATCAAGTTGTATCTTGAGCTCTTTAAGCTCATCAATATTGAACCTGTATGGAGATCTGGAATAAGGTGTCGCTCCTGGATATAGATCTATGGCATGGTCTACCGCTCTAGGCGGAGGTATACCAGGAAGATCGTCCGGAACACATCCTTAACTTCATGTAAGAGATCCTCTATAAATTCTCGATTTGTCTCTTTATGTTTATCCCCAGATTCTCTTTAATCTCATTAGCAAACACAAGCAACGCCTCACACAAGCAAACACAAGCAACATCTCAAACTCTTATCTAAGTCACCTTATCAATTCCATTGCCAAAACTAGATTTAGAATCTCTTTCTTTCCACAAAGAGTGTGACTTATCATCATCAAATGATTAAAGATATATTTTTCTTTCTTAACAATCAATCAAAATGTGATTTTCAATGATCTAATTGATACCAATGATAACATCATGCATATCAATGTTTATGTTATAGAAATCATCTTTATGATTTCGACTCTTCAAAGAAAAAAAAACAATTTTTCTACTAACTCTTTCGTGAAACTATTATTACCACTAGTTAAATCCACAAGACTTTTAACTTCTCGATTTAATTTCAAGTTTAATTTCTCGATCAATTTAGACAATAAGAAGCAATGAATACTATCCAAATCAATTAAGAAATTCAAATTTTAATCTCAACTTCTACGGATAAATTCGATCTCACAAAAGCTTTCAAAGGACGTATCAAAGACATAAAACATCACAAAGAAGGGGTAGATGACTTACCTTTATCGTACGCATCGCCAAAAGTCTCCAATTGAGCCATCTTGGTACGTATTGTCTTATCGATCACCTTGCTCGAGCATTCGAAAGTCTTGTGGTCGTGTTCTCGATATTGAAAGTATAATCCAAATCTTTGAGTTCTTCAATCCACGCTTCTAAATCTTCGCATATCTTTCTTATGCCATCAAACTCTTTAAGCTTAGCCTTCGTTAAGAATGATTTGGTTGTCGCTTCTCCCATATCGTCATCGTTTCTTTTGGCGATACCCCAGCGCCGCCACGATGATTATTGTTTGCAGGTGGATTAGCATGGTTTTCACCTTCATGTTGGCCATCAAGTTTACATAGATATCAAGCTCTCGTGCTGCTTTGCCCCACAGAGCCTCCGCACGCTCCCGATTTGCAATTTTCAGATCTTCTCATAGTCACCGAATCAAGTCTTCTTGCTTCTTCATCCTCCTCTCGTATCCTTCCATGTCCAGAATCAACCGCTTGCTCTGATACCAATTGTCACGGGAACCGAATAATAGAGATCGATAGCAAAAGATAGAGAAAGAGATCTTTGTATTGATGAATCTTTGTAGAGTTTTGATACAACAGAGGAGCAAAATATATGGGCGCGCGCACTCCGTTGTACGGAGCTCGAACCTCCCGACCACCCCCGAGCTTCAGTTCGCTTGCATGCAGCGTCTCACTCGCACTCGCACTCGCACTCTCACTCTCACTCGCACTCGCAGAAGAAGAGATCGGTGAATGATCCCCAAACGCACCACCTGTCGTGCTTTTATCCTTCTTTTCCTCGAAAAGCCTGCATGATTTTCGTACCAAGTATACCTTCATAATCTCAATTGCCATACTCTACCATGAAGAAACAATCCACTTCTTGGTTGATAGCAGGGAGAACTGTATGATATTGTATGTTTGTTTGTCCCTATGTACACTACACTGCTGCTGCCTTCTGTTTGTTTTCATCATAACTTTTACAAATGAACTCAGAATAGAGCAATCCAGGTACTCAAAACGACGGGAATAGGTCTGGTCTACAAGGCAAAACAAACAGAATTGCGAAAAACATCTCTGTTTGGCTAAAAACGCAACTTTTTGGTCGCGACTCATAAAACCTTTATTTTTGGGTCTCCACTACTTTTACAACTTATTTTAAGCCTACCCATGCATTTTAAGCTAAAACACATAAATATAAAACATTGATATTAATAAAAATCTCAATTTTACATTTCATAGACAGACTATCTGTTATTCATTAATCTTTATCAAATCCGTCTTTAGTGTATTATTTAAAAAAAAAGAATATATGTTCTCTCTTAATATCTCAACTCATTCGTATAAGCTCTATTTAATAGACTATTCAACAATCTTTCAAATCGTACTAACGAAAGATATGCCCTGCTACATTCTTTTCGACTTTAAGAACTTCAAACACTAGTTCTATTACACACACACACACACACACGAGGAGAGGAAGGAGAGCCAGGTATGCTCCTTCCCTCTCCTCACTCTCATGGTCCCTTCCCCTCTTTCTCTCTCCCTCTCTTTCACTCACACACACACATTGTGTTTTTGAGAGAGAGAGAGAGAGAGAGAGAGAGAGAGAGAGAGAGAGCACAAGCATAAACAAAAAACGCACACACACATGCATACACAAAGAAAGCACACACACATTGAGAGAGGAAAAGAGAGAGAGCATGCATAATTCAAAAATGCGCACACACACATGCATAATCAAAGAAAGCACACACACGTTGAGAGAGGAAAAGAGAGAGAGAGCATGCATAAACCAAAAAAACGCACACACACATGCATAATCAAAGAATGCACACACATTGAGAGAGGAAAAGAGAGAAAGAGAGAGATATATATAAAACAAAGAGAGAGAGAGAGAGAGAGAGAGAGAGAGAGAGAGATAAAAGAAGAAGAAGAAGAGAGTTTTAACATCGTAGGAAAGTATCCCAAGAGACCTTAAGATCTAGTCGACAAGAGTTGAGCTCAAGACATGTTATTCATAAGGAAAATGGCATAACCAATCTATCACACTTCAGTGATAGAATAGTTATACCATTTTTCTCCTATTTTTATTGGCGTGCACACATACTCGAGAAGAAGAGAGTTTAATTTAACGTTGTAGGAAACTAATTAAAGAGACCTAAAAATCTAGCCGACGAGAGTTGAAACCAAGACTTGTTATTCAAGAGGAAAATGGCATAACCAATCTACCACACTTAAGTGATAGAAAGGTTATACCATTTTTCTCTTTTTATTGGCACACACACACACCCACACACACACACAAGAAGAAGAGAGTTTGAACGCCGTAGGAAACTATCCCAAAAGACGTTAAAGATTAGGGTTTTAGTAGACTTAATTACGTTAAACTAGATCTAGGTGTATTTAAATTAGATTAGATTAGATTTAGGTTCATTTTTAGTTAGATTTACGTTAGATTTAGATTTAAATTATATTAGATTAGATTTATGTTTATTAATTTAGATTTATATATGTTATATTAATTAGATTTAGGTTATTTAATTAAGGTTAGAAGAAATGGCGAGAAAATTTCATGCGCTCACAGCCTCGACAGTCCATGCGGACCAGCAATTCCACCTGCATGTTCGACTGCTGCTACCATACAATAAGCTGTCATGTTCAGCTAATGGAAGACCAAATTGAGCATACACAGAATTAGTGATGCAAGATGACGATTCCAAGGGTCACACACACACACACACACATACCACATCCCGTCAAATCTAGAATAAGAATTAAGTGCCTTGAGCATACATCAGCTACATTGGAAGAATGACGTACCTGCATGCTACAAACAAAGATCTACTATGAAAAGATGTTAAGATGCTATGAAATGCTACAACTAGAGAAGAGGCAAAGGGGTTTTGTCCACTACATGTAGTATCATGTAGACGTGGGTGTGTAGATTTCTTGTACCCACAAATATAGGCATTGACCAATAAAGACGAGATTATAACCCGATGGTTATGATCTCCATGCACCTCTAGACCGAGGTGTACGGGGATTGGACATGACTAGAGAATGTGAGTTAGTTTACAGTGTGAACAAAGAGAGAGAGAGAGAGAGAGAGAGAGAGAGAGAGAGAGAGAGAGAGAGAGAGAGAGAGAGAGAGAGAGAGAGAGAGAGAGATAAAAGATGAAGAATGTCAATAGAAGATTAAATTTTTTGTTCAAGTTATAAGATTTTTGCCCTCATTATGAGTAGTGACGAGGATGTGGGACCGTCCAATCGAAACACCTATCTCTCAACGAGTATCTTATGTCCGTGTAACCATTGCAAGCATGCTGTACGACGGACAAGACGCATTTCTTTGCAGCACGTTCGCGAATTTGGCAAGTTCGATCCATCTATTATAGATCGAGTTGTTGCCAATTATAACTCGTCGGAATCTGACGATGGCCAACAGGCAACAATCTTGCAACCCAATAGACGTGTTCGCAAGCGCTTTGGTCAAGCAGCATATGTGAGGCCACAAGATGTAGCCTCTGACAGCTCGGGGAATGATCATGCAGACCACATTCCAAACGAGGCAATGTTTGAGCCTGAAATTGATAAAATGATCGAGACGATCATGGATTCAGAAAGGCTTGTCTATGATGATATGAAAAGTGAAGCCGATACGCCATTGTATAATGGAGCACGTGTGTCTAGATTGAAAGCGCTCCTGGTTCTTCTCAACATGCAGACAAAGTTTGGATGGAGTGACACTAGCGTCACAACGCTTTTCAGATGATCTATTACAATAATTAGTTTACTTTAATAAAACTCTAAATGTATAATGATCTGATAGATTATTACACAATTGTACCACATTTTTATGTTGTGTAGATTGCTCAAAGAACACATACTACCAGTTGATAATGTGATGCCAGATTCTCGAGAGGAAGCAAGAAAGATTTTGTGAAACTTGGGGATGGATTATAATTCGATCCACGCTTGTCCTAATGACTGCATTCTTTTCAGAGGGGAATACATAGAGTGATTCCGAAAGATATCGAGTAGATCTCCACGGAACAAAAATTCCGCAAAAGGTTTTGCGACATTTTCCTCTGCTTCCTCGCATCAAGCATTTCTTCAAATGTAAGTCCATGGCCGCCCTATCATCATGGCATGAGGAGAATAAATCTTTGGATGGTGTGCTACGGATTCCTGCAGATTGTGCAGCCTAGAAACATATGGATGGAACATTGACGGATTTTGCCCGGGGAGCTTGAAATTTGTGCTTAGGCTTGGCTATGGATGGCATAAATCCATTTGGTCAAAGATCAACATCTTACAGTGTATGGCCCGTTGTCATCGTCAACTTCAACATTCCCCCGTGGTTGACTACGAAGAAGGGGCACCTATGGCTAAGCTTGATTGTGCCGGGGCGATATAAAGTGAAGAATATGGATGTGTATCTTTGTCCACTATTGGAAGAGCTACAACAATTGAGGATTGGCATAGAGGTGGTGGATATGAGTCGACACACAGGTCGACGGAATGCTTTGATCAGAGGCATTCTAATGTGGACCATGCATGACTATTCCGGACTAACAGAATGCTCAGGTGATCTATTTACACTCCTCACTCAGACACTGTAAATCTTGCTTTTTCTCAAGTTGATCTAGTAGCATGTGTATACATGCAGGGCTTCAAACAAGCGGATACAGAGCATGTGTCACATGTGGACCTAGACTGAATGCACGTAGGGCGCCCTCATTGAAGAAGAAAATCTACGAAGGTCATCAAGCGTATCTTCCAGAGAATCATGTGTTACGCGATGGCTTTTTGGGAAGAGAGCCATCGAGTATGTCTGCACAAGCATGGTTAGAGCAAAAGGAGATGTGTAATGACAGATTGCCCCCAGGGATGAAGAGACTATCTCTATGGTACGAGTTACCATACTGGCCCCGACTCATGATCAATCACTTGCTCGATCCAATGCACATATTCAAGAATGTGGGTAATCTACTATGGGACCATCTGATAGGTAAGAAAGATACTTTGGGAGCCAGAGTTGACCTTAGAAATGTGGATCATATAGAGAAATATTGGCCTCAAATAGCGTCCAATGGATCGATAAAAATCCCTAAAGCACCATGGATTTTCACAAGAGCCCAAGAACACAAAGTAAAAGAGACCATTCCATCTTTGCGGACCCCCACTGGCATAATGCACTCGCTCCGAACGTGTTTTACTAAAGAAAGAAAGCTTACCGGTTTGAAGTCACACGATTGGCATAAAATGTATCAGGTATGTTCATAGTGGAGTATATCATAGTGAGAACTGTGTAACAAATTCGTGTGTGGACGTACTTTAATATCATTATTGCACGTGTTTTGCAGTTTATTTTACCGGTTTCCATTGAGGGATGTCTGTCTCTTGACATCCGTAACACAATCTACAAACTTGCGAAGTTGGTACAATGGATCTCACAGAAGGAGATCAACGTAGACTCCATACCATTCGCCAAACTAAACGCTGCGGAGGTTGTGTGTATGTTTGAGAAACATTTTCCTACTACCATGCTAACCATTCAGGTGCATCTTCTTGTTCACATAGTTGATGAGGTGGAAATAGCCGGCACGGTACATTCCAGATGGATGTTCTTTTTAGAACGTTTCATGAAAACACTTAAGGGATATGTGCCTCAGAAGTCACGTCCGGAGGGTAGCATGGCAGAAGGTTGGTTGGTATCAAAGTCCCTAGTGTACATTGGAGAGTGGCTAGACGGATTTGATAAAGCTCGGGACACACTATGGCGAACCATAGATGATGAGCGCATATCTGGAATTGTCATGTGCAATCTCGGTATTGAGAAGAAGATGACGGAAGATCTAGAGGCTAAAATCAACCGATTTTGCATGCTTCACAATCCAGTCATGCAGAAGTGGATCTCACAATATGAGGATGCAAAGCAAGAGCAACAAAGGGCAAGAATCAATTGAAGACGGGGAAGACGACCACCGATGCACTATCCGACGGGTATGGAGAGCCTACCAACATTCATGAGCTTAATATGGTTGCACAACCAACTGAAAAGTGCACAACAATGCGGTGAAGAAGTGACTGAGGAAGAGTGGGAGTACTCTAGGGGTTGCGCGACCAAGGTAAGTTTGCAATGTACGACAATAACTTTCTAGATGTTTGAACGGCCACTCATAATATTTGTTGGTTGTAGTATAAGTCATACACAACAACATGGTGTAAAGGTCGACATTTTAGGGTGGAACGGATCAACAAAAAACGTATTACTCAAGATTGTGGAGTCATGGCAAAATTTGAACAGTCTAGTCGACGACGGTCCTCTGATGCAGATCCTGTGTTGGCGGAACTCACTTACTTCGGCACGCTACAAGAGATTTTAAGGATCGATTATAGAGGATTTTTTGTCGACTTGTTCGACGTACAATGGTTCAAGATAATCATGGAGGGTCACAACGCTACTGTGCGTAGAGGAGAGTCTGATTTTCTTGAGGTTGATTTAACTAAGAAATGGACTGACCTAAGAGACACTTTTGTACTACCCGAGCATTGTGAACAAGTAAGTATGTAAATAGTTAACGTGTGTTTTAGAATCTATGTGCTTGGAAGCTCTCATGTAAGTTATGTGGCTCTGCCAGGTGATATTTCATCCCACAAAGTGTGCATCAAACTAGTGGTACGTCATAGAGGTAACCCCTCGTAGTGCACAGACGTATGAAGGCTACCATGTGCCAATCACAGTGGCATCAATGGAGGAGATCGGAGAAGATGCCTAGTCAGAAGATGTGGAGGTGGTGCCAAACGACCATCAATCTGCTACTCTCTATGGGGTGCATGCAGAGGATCTACAAAATGAAACAGAGGACATCTGTTTAAACGGAGAGCTCTATATAGATATAGGAAGTTATGCTGAGCTATGCGAGGATGAGAGAGAGATCTCTTAAAGCTATAAATATTGTTTTGTAAATTCAGAGTTATGCACTTGCCTCTTTCATCACTCAAGTTGAATAGAAGAAAAACGCTTTCTGTTGCTGCTAGCCTTTGAACATTCCAAAGCTACAAGCACCGGAGTGTTCTTGTATGATTCTCCGGCTCTTTAAGTATTTGCGTCATTGCGTCATTGTATTTATCTCTCTCTCTCTCTCTCTCTATCTATCTATCTATCTACTTGTCCATGTTTTCTACTCCATTCATTCAATATTAAGTTTAAATGTTCGTGTGTTTAATGCAGGTATGGATGATGATGAGTTTCTTTCTTCTTTGTCACCCCAGCAGAGACAGTGGTACGTGGAGAGTCATCTCTCAGGCGCACCATCGCGCGTTCCTACTCCATCCGCATCTCCCTCTGTTTCGGAGTCCTCAGCGCGCTCCGAAGCTTCGGCGTCGACGAGACGATCTTCACACTCGTCTAGGCACCGACTCTCTAGTAGGGGCGGTTGTTGTGGGGGTGGCACCACCGATGCTTCGACATGCCTGGTGTTCGACGAGGCTCTTTACCCTCCCCTTATTTGCCCATCCCAACACCAGCCACGGCATCGCCATCGACACCAGGTTTTGCATGACTGAGTGCCATTCCCCACAGCTACACACCACTAGCTACTCCTCCAGGAGTCACTCCAGTGGACACTCCTCGCTTCGGGGCTTAGACTCCAGTGGAGACACCTGGCGTCCGTACCCCCGTTGACACGCCGCTAGAGACCCCTATCGAGACACCCAGGTTCACGCGTCAGTAGTGAGAGGGCTTGCCTTACTCTGTCGACTTCAGCGGCAACATCATCTTGGATGATGACGGCAAGAAGGTGATTTCGCGCATGTGCGGTCTTTGCTCTCAGGTGTTTAGACACTACATACTAAACACCTGGAGTGAAATACTGAAAGAATTAAAAGATAGAGTCATTAGCATGCTTCATGACGAGTTTCCCGTTCCAACACGGGATGATCGCTTCAATGAAGATGTGATGAAGGTTCAAATGCGCGAATATTGCAAGCATAAGCATTCCGAAGTGCAAAAATCAATCAAGCATGGATGGAACATACCAGATTGGCTCGCCAAAGAAGATTGGAAGCATGCAAAGAAAGAAGCGCGCGAGTCCGACAAGTGGAAGCAACAAAAGGAGGCAGTCAGAGCGCGAGTAGAGGCAGGGAGCTCGCACCACTTGGGGAGCGGAGGGTGGGCATCATTTGAGGCCGATTTTGTAAGTGTTTTTGCATCTATGTCCAATAGTTTAGGGTTTATGGGATTTGAAATTCTAACATAATGGATTCTTTGTATGTTTTGGCAGTGGTCGTTTACAGGATGTGATCCCACTCCGTACGAGCGTGAGTACGCAGGCAGGAAGGGCTTAAACGCCCTTATAGACATCCTAACTTCTCGCGGCGGCATGGTTAGTATTAGGGTTTATTCTTTTCTATTTATTGTATTGTTTTATAAACATCGCTCGCTATATGTTTAATTATACTTACAAAAGGCTATCTTATTGTTTTTTTTTTCAGAATCCGACAGATACGCCGCTTGGACGCGATGAGACGTCTGATTAGATGACGTCAGTTTAGCCATAGCTAGATAACATTAGATTCTTTTTGTCCTAGCTTATGTATCATGAGACCATGTAACTACGTATTTTTGAAAACCATGTATATTTTTTAAATAATGACAATGGTTTGTATCTATTACATTTGCAATGATTAACAATCAAGTGATTTTGTTTTTGTGTACAATTGTCATTTATTTACTTCCATCAATTCACGCTTATCATTTTTGTATCTTTATTTTGCAAACAATACGTACTATGGATGATGGAGTTAATGATTATATTGTCTTGTGGCTGACTATTTTGGGTCTATACTTACCTTTGTACTTTCTTTCAAAGGTAAATTGACCAATGAAACATTCAATATGGTTGATGGGTGGCAGGGCATTCAATGCCCTGTCACCAAAAAATTTTAATCTCGGGCGTCGCTACATTGTGCACTACGCGTCGATATTTACGGCCCTACAACATCGCTATATGCGTCGCTATACGCGTCGATATATAGCGACGCTTATAAAGACGCCTTTAGCGATTTCTATAGCGACATTCTCTTATCGACGTTGTTAGCGACACTGGGGGATTAAAAAACCCAATGTATTTACATCGCTATAAGCGTCACAAGAGTACACAACCTCTTGTAGTGTCCCAAAATTCATCCGAGTTCTACTGCACACCGGTGACCATTCGCTACAAGTAATCAACACGAGGCAGTCCCCCCCCCTCCCCCCCCCCCCCCTCCCCTTTCCCATAAACATGATACCCCCCAACCTTATTTTTGAGCTTGGGATAAAAATTACTGGGGGCTTCCCCTAACTTATAAGCTTATGTAACTTGTAAAAAAACCCCCTCCCTTGCACTTACGTGGTGCGTTAAGTTTTCCATGGTGAATCCCTCGGGGTCGAGCAATCTCGTCATGAATTCTCTCACCCACATCCATCTTTGGCATTCTCCAAACATTTTAAATGAAAGCTCATCAAGATCTTTTTGTGCCTTTGAAAGGAAACCACATTCGGTATACATATGGACCAAAGCATTTCTCAGTGTGACATATAGTCAAAGCAACGTTCACTAACAATATCATCGTGAATTTTATTACCCCTTTTTTATTTTCTCGAACAGTGCCGCCTGCCATTTGGTACACCCAAACCCGGTGACCGAGCCACGACATCCCACTCTAACTTCCCATTGCTGACTTCAAACCTACCCGGATCCAACGACCGAGCCATCCAAAAAGGGGGGAAAAATCACCAGATTCCTCCTAGTCGGCCACCACCGTCAAGTTTCAACTACTATAACTTGTTCGTCCAAACTCCATTTGCGACAACATCACTTTTTGCTAGCCTAGCACAATGCATATCATGCTCCAAAACCCCTCCAAGTCTGAAAAAGCACCTGATGGCATGCCTTTTGAGGCAGCCCACCCGACATAAACCTGGCCCCCAAAAGAAATTTGATCGATTGTATCTTGGCATCCAGGACTCCGATCGAGGATCTAAATAGACCGACAGGCTCCATAAGTTAAGTACTACTAACCCTTCGCTTATAACAGGCTCGGACTGTCCCAACTTGTAGCAACACATACACACTACGTCTGGCAAGACCATATAATCAGTCCTAGTGCTGCCTAATTAATTGTAGGGGCTATAATCACTCTATTAAACTTCCTGAGGTCGATTTTCACTCTTAGCTCGGTTCGTTGCAGGACCGAATCATATCCGGGTCATCAGGGTCACCCCCCTAAGAGGAGGAGGTAGCATTGCAGGAATGCTTTATTCGACGCGTAGCAGCAATATGCTTAGTGATGGCAGCAACTGAAACGATGTATAGGCCGGCCCGAATCGCATGTACCAACCTAGAGTAACACATACACACTACGTCTGGCAAGACCAGATAATCAGTCCCAGCACTGCCTAATTAATTACAGGGGCTATAATCACTCTATTAATCTTCTTGAGGACGATTTGCACTCTTAGCTTGGTTTGTTGCAGGACAAAATCAGATCCGGGTCATCAGGGCCACCCCCCTGAGAGGAGGAGGTAGCATTGCTTGTAGGAGACGGCGAGTCGACTGGACTGCTTGCATGGCGGCACAAGTTTGCAACAGCGAGGAGAATATATAGCCAAAATCAATGGTAGCTGTTATGGCTTGCTAATGGCGGTAGATGGTGACCAGCCGCCATTAAGGTCTCTGCCTCGAACTCTGGCCTCCCTGTGGGGCCGTGTTTCTGGTTACGGATCGTACTACATTATGTGAGTGGTAAAGTTGGATGAGCCCCGTCACCCCGAGTTAATTGTCATGCACTTTCCAAGGCTAGTCCACAAAATCTTTTGTTTACTAAGCTTCGTTTATTTCACTGCTTTGGGATGCTCATATTAACTAAGAGTTCATACACTCTGATGCAACAGCTGAGTTTCACAGTTTGGCATGAGTTTTTGCATCATTTTGATCATTCTCTATTACTGTTTTATTCATTCAAAAGCTACACACCTTTGAACAAGCTTTGATCAATAGATTGGGTATGTAATTTGTTTCTACCTCAATCATAGAAAGGTCACACCATTTCATGCAAATCATGGCTGTAATTCTTGATGCATGCTATTGCTCTCTTCACGATTGATTTGTCCTAAATATACTTCACGTAATTTGATGATCATTTTATAATGGTATACTAACGTGCTGATGGTTTTCATTAGAGTCATCAATGTAGAGATTGTTGAAGCTTTTACCAAGCCATTATCTACCGACTAGTCATTGTCTTGAGGTTTGGTAGATTTTGCACAAAACCAGCGTCTCTGATGCCATTGTACGTAAAGCCATGATGGTGATTACTATTTTACAATTTTTATTTTGATTTGAAGAAAGTGTCTGTGATGCCATGGTACGTAAAGCCATGATGATTACTGCTTCCTCAATGTTTTTTTCGTTGAAAGCGTCTCTGATGCCATGGTCTGTAAATCCATGATGGCTATTCCTATTTCAAAGTTTTTCTAAGAGTCTCTAATGCCATGGTATGTAAAGCCATGATGATGATTGCTATCAGTTAAGATCTTGGGAGCCCCTTTTATATGTTTACTACATGTCGCTTTTTATATATATATATGTGTGCACATGTGATGACATCGATATTATGTTTGCTTTCTTTGTCATCTACACATGTGATTGCATCAGCATTATGTTTGTTTCTATGTCATCTCCACAGCGGCGTCGCGAACCGTCTGTAAGGACAATGTGATGTGGTTATTTCTAACCTTCACGTCTCGATATGTTTCTTGAGCTGATATTGTTTACAGGATGAAAGTCACATCAAGAATGTGTATAGAGTCTCAAAGGTATTCAAGCTGCTCAAAGATTATGAAGGTTTTCAAAGATATTGAAGAATTTGCATCAATTCAACTGCATATATTGTTAAAGACCCTTGAAAGGGCACATTGTAAAACAGGAGTGATGTAGCTCCTTTGAACATTGTAAATGTATATCTAATATGTTTTAATATAACGGTGGGTATATATAGAGCTGTGGGTTTTTCCCTTGAGCCCCCAAGGGTTTTTTCATCCACAGTTAGGGACCTTCATTTGAGTGGGGGTGTTGAGCTATATATAGTATCTCTATATATAGCACCCTGGTCCCCTCTATATAAACTCATCTTGTGTAGTCATTGGACACACTTTGGGGTTTGCAGTTTTGGTGTCATCTCTCTCTCCTCTCGTCTACATGCGTTCTCTCCCTCCGGTTCAACATGGAATACCTAGAATCACTTAACCTATCCGTTTTGTATCTCCAATCACTTCCAACTTCAAACTGCCACAACTTGGACAATGTGAATCTGTTTGACGAGCCATGTGGACGTGCTCCTTCAACACTTCAAGCTCTACATAACTGGGCCAAAAACTAGCCCCTTGAACATTCTTCACCTATATCCATGTCACGCCCTATCTGGAGCCCATCTTGGTCTTGAAACCCACATAAAGCATACATCTTCAATCTCTTGCTGACATAATAGCTGTTAACATTATTCATAAGTTGGCAAAACTTTAAATAAGTATGCACGTTTGCATCTTCCACCCCGTGCCCACAAAGTGGCACGACATCCACCGCCTCTAAACCTGCACATCCTCCGGTATGTGCCAACCATTATTCCAAGCTACAAGCAAGTAAACGCATACATATTGCCCCAATGTGAGCATGCTTTGAGAAATTGTGCATCAAGTGGCCTTATTTGAATATTCCCTCCTCTAGGATCATAGGGAAAACACAAGAATTTCCTAGCAATAGAGTATAAACAAGAATTGACCCATAAACCATCGTAAAAACTGACTGGATCATATGGTATATAAGTCAATCACCCCAAATCATGCACATATACATCTCCACTTAGATCAAACGGCATATCAAGAAATTGCCCTAAACCATGCATATAATTTTTTCCTCCTGGATCAAAAGCTAGCTCAACATCCCCTACATCATAGGTAACAAAAAATCCCATACAATAGTAGGTATCACTAGATACTACCATATCCCTTGTGCAAGTGTCTCATCCAATTGTTGATCATCAATCATGGGTAGGAGCATTGGTAATTCACCTTCACCCCCTCTAGCATTGAAATTCCGAGCATGCATATCTAGACACATCAAGTCTCTGGAAAATTTCTCTTCATCAGACTTAGATAAGATGCATCAGAAAACATTTCCCTAGTTTGTATAGATCGAAACCCCAATAGAGCATCATCCAACAACTGCATGAGATCACCATCAACCATATCTAGATAAACGTGCTTATGCATGAAACCAAACTGCTCGGTACCCTTTGAATTTGAAATTGAGAAGCTTTCTAAAGCCTCATATGTTGAGAGAGAAAGAGAGAGCACAGAAATAGAACCCCAAAGTGTGTAGAATACACACATGAGATGATGTATATATAGAGGGGACCTGGGTGCCATATATAGAGAAGCCATATATTGAGTAGCTTCACATATAAGCTCAACACCCCCGCTCAAATAAGGGTCCCTAATTGTGGATGAAAAAACCCTTGGGGGATCAAGGGAAAAACCCACAGCTCTATATACACCCACCGTTATATTATAAAAATCATTGAATATACAAATGTTCATGAGGAGCTACATCACTCCTTTTACAATGAATATTTTATGAGGAGCTACATCACTCCTTTTACAATGAATGTTTTATGGGGAGTTACATTACTCCTATCCTATCAAATACAATAATGAATACAAAGGTTCAATAAAGAGGTGTAAAGGCTATCGATTAGCTCGTAATCAAAAGTGTCTCCATGAATCTGCTATGTAGCTTGTCATCACTATCGTATCACCAAACATATCTTCATGTTGTCATCAATATGACATCACCAAACATATCTTCATAAATCTTTTATTGTCACCAAGTTTGTCTTCATAAAATCAATTCTTTGATGAATCCTACATAGATCATAGACTCAAAAAAAAAAAAAAAACATAGTCATGAAAATTATTAGCATCGTTAGTGAAATAATTTACGTTCACAATGCCATAAGAGATGGTTCACGACGCCACTCTTTTGACGACATATATGGGCACGAAAACATATGGTACATAGAGTATGAACGTAAAAGTACAAGATGCGTGATTACATGATGCAAATGATATGTGTATATACTACATAAAACAACATTTATCAACGTAGTGATCAATGAATATCATCAAAGTATTAACAAAACATCATCATTGTATCAATAAAAATGTATAAATCATCATGGTATCAACAAAAAGCATCATGATATCACCGAGAATAACCATGGTATCAACGAAACAACATCATGGTATCACCGAGAATAACCATGGTATCAACGAAACAACATCATGGTATCACCAAGAATAACCATGGTATCAACGAAACAGCATCATGGTATCAACAAAAATCACCATGGAATTAACGAAATATCATCATGGAATCACCCAGAATAACCATGGTATCAACGAAACATCATCATGGCATCACCGAGAATAACCATGGTATCAATGAAATATCATCACGGTATCAACAGAAATCACCATGACCAAAGTACTAACAAAACATCACCATGACCAAAGTACTAACAAAACATCATCATGGTACCATCAAAACCATTATGGTATCAACGAGAAATTATCAATAAAACGACGAAACTATATCTCTAAAAGAATAATTATACGAAAATCAATGAATGAGTATATCATATAATAAAAGATCATGTACCAACAGTAGCTCGATAGAATTTGGACGATCATCAACTGCTCGACTGAATCGGAACGATATGTAACTGGCTTTTGCAGCAAAGTTACGTCAGTAACAAATATATGATTGATGAAGAAAAAATATAATTGAGAAGTTTTCAATTATGAGAAAAATCAAAAGAAAAAAGTAAAATTTTGCTTTTCAAACATATTCACAGTCCGCGATACGATAACCCAAAATCAGTGCAGAATTTAGAGAAACTTTCTTCTACAAAGTTATAGACCACATCAATTCCGATGGCTCAAGCGAATAGTTTCTCATCGATTTCGATGCCTGCAGTGGCTAGTTTCTTCTGCAAAGTTGTAGACCACATCAATTCCGATCCCTCACACGGGTAGTTTCTGCAAATCGTTTTTAATTAGCAGAAAAATCAAAACATAAAACGAAACTTGCTTTTCACTTATGTATGCAGTCCGTGAATGATAACTCAAAATCTGTGTAGAATTTGAAAAAACTTCCTTCTGCAAAGTTGTAGATCACATCAATTACGGTCTCTTTCGCAGGTAGTTTCTGCAAAATCGTTTTCAATTAGCAAAAAAATCAAAAACAAAAAACAAAAAGCGAAACATGCTTTTCAGGCATGTACGCAGTCCGCGAACGATAACTCAAAATTGGTGAAGAATTTGAAAAAACTTTCTTCTGAAAAGTTGTAGACCACATCGATTCCTGTCTCACCTGGTAGGTAGTTTCTGAAAAATCGTTTTCAATTAGTAGAGAAATAAAAAAAAAATGTACTGCTCTGATACCATGTTGAGAGAGAAAGAGAGAGCACAGAAATAGAACCCCAAAGTGTGTAGAATACACACATGAGATGATGTATATATAGAGGGGACCTGGGTGCCATATATTGAGTAGCTTCACATATAAGCTCTACATCATCTAATAAGCACATAAGCTCAAGGTCCACCACTTCAAAAGATTCTTCTATCCTGCATATCTCACGATGTAAACTAGGCTTTCCAGACATGGTATGCATACTAGCCACATCTGTTGTAGACTTCTCATCAAGTTTCTCACCCTCATCCAAATATCTTTGAACTTATGTAGCACAAAGCTCAACATGCACATTGAAAATTGCATCCAGTACCCTGTCTATATCATCGGCACAATGTAATCAATATGTGCAACACCAAGAGATTGCACTTTTGTGGAACGCCCTTTGAATAAGTATCATCAACTTCACAATCATTCTGCCATACAGTGAGCCCTGTGTCACAAACTCTTGATAAAGAAGGAGTTTGCACCTCCTTTAAATCATTACTTTGCATATCTGCAAGCACATATTCTTGCACATTCAAGCCCTTAGAATTAGTATATCCAAACCCTGTAAATATGATATACACAAGTCCCGTTCTAACATGATTGTAGGTGATATGATCATAGCATAAAGTAGTGATTTGCATTTCCATAGTCATGATTATACCTAGTTTTATATATAAAAAAGATGTATACCTTGTGTAGATCATGTATAGAGAAAGAAACAATATGTTTAGTGCTTTCTGAATTGGTGAAATTATAAGTCTTCATGTCTATTGGCACCACCTCATTAGGGCTAGGAATTTGATTTCATTGTAGTTGTAAAAAAGGGGACCACACACCAAAGGGAAAATTATTTATCAAGGATAATTTCAAGAGAACCACCAAAAGGGGTAGACGATGATCTACCAAACGCATATCTACTCTCCATGGAAATGATACCCCGTTGGTCAAAAAGTATGGTTTCAATGCTGACTATAGCTTAAGTGGGTTCTCAAATACCACTTCCTATTACACCAGGACTAATTGGGCAATGCGCTATGTATCAATACTAGCTGGAAGGCTATACAAAAAAATCAAGATGGAATATTGCTTTTGTGTATTAATCTTGAGGAGAAAACCCAATACCTAAATCAAGCACACATTACCATAGTAGGATTTTACTTAGCGAAAAACCAAACTATGCAATGGATCATGAGACTTGGAGTATTTTGGCCAAGCATGAGGAGTTATGTTCACTCATTTGTGGAGAATTATTTTTGATGCTAGAAACAAACACCCATACCTCATGTGACATTATTTCAAATATCACTCGCTCCCAGGTGGAGCAACTATCTAGTTACTTACTTATCAAGCATAACATTTTCGGAGGATATGAGTAAACACTACTAGGAGTTTTTTGGAAGAAGTGATTGCACATATGTACATATGCATGCATGGTGCATCGAATAAAGGATTTCTTATTTTCCAGAGCCATGTGGTTGTGTGGGGCCCACTTGTGTACAGGTAGGACATCATGTACATAGTGCATCGATTTTCACTATCACCAGTACCAGTGTGTTTTCTCTATAATAATGAGGAGTTTCTAGCACGTAAAACTTTTTGAGGAAGCTATCCACAGACTGACAACATGAGGTAAGCAGGTGCGTCAGATGGCATCTAGTGGCGTTAGGAGGTCGAATGGGGTCAATACTTTCACGTGGGTAAGCGAGGACACAACGTGGGTGTTTTCTTGTGATGATTATGCAGAAAGCTCATCATGAGGACTATATTTGGGGGCCACTTCATGTGGTTGCGGGATGCATTATTGGAAAATGTTGAGTGCCAGGTGTGCGGATGATGCAAAAAGGTAACAACTATGCATTGCAAGGCCACTTTCTGGCCTGTTCGTGGTCCGTTTGAGGTCAACTAAAAGACCAAAGGTTCCCAAGTAATAAATCTAAGTGTGATAACTAAAAACCCTGAGAGAAGACCAAAAAAAAGTAAAGAGAAGAGGAGGAACATCCGCAACTGAGTTTTTTTGCTGTTTTTGGAGCCTGTTTTGGCCGTAAACTGCTCATCCGAGGTTGGATTTTAGCACTTTGACATTGTAGACTGGGGTTTTGGGCCGTTCCGGATGCAATGGTGCTGTCTATTTTTCCAAAATCCTCACTGTTTTTTGTTTTTTTGGCTATGTAAGTTTCTCTTGTGAGCGAAGTCTCTGCTCCAATTTGTGATTGCATATGGCATATTTCATCTATATTGTGTGAGCTATTTGCCCCATTGGTGTTTGACCAAGCTCAATTGTATCTAATCATTAGAAATGTTCCTCTTTTGATCTGAAATTTTGAGTGTATGTGTGTGTGTCTCTGTGTTGAGTGGAAAATGAATAGTCTCTCTCCTCTCACTCCATCAGTGTGTTCCCTGCCTCGGCCAGGGGGGTTGTGTAAGCCGAGTGGTGCCCCATAGTGTGTGTGTGTATCATCCCAAGAGTGTGTGTCTGGTGATTGTAGATTCATTGTGTATGTTTCTATACCGCTTACATTCTTTTGGCGCCCCCACCAAGGATCTTCTTCGAGTAACTTCAGCTTTTACAGGTTGTAGATTATAGATTACAGGTTACAGGTACACGTGTTTCACATAGGTAGAGGTAGCTAGAGTAAAGTTATATACTGGCAAGTGGAAGTCACTTGCAGATTCCATGGATATGCATCATTTGGTGCCTGTTTGAGTGCATTGTCTGTTGGTATTGTATGTTACTTGTGGAAACTACCATTGTAAGCCTTTTTGAGCCATACTTGGTTTTATTCGGTAGTCACAACCTTTTTTTAGACTTGTTCCGGAAGATAGTCATTTATGAGACTTGACTATACGAGATTTGCATAAGCTTTTGTGAGAGGGTCGATAGCGTGAGGTTTTATTGAGCTGCGGGATTCTCAAATGTGAAATCCTTTTGGTGATATAGGTGGCTGGAGCACCCTTTTTGTGACCTTGTCATAGGCTATGTACTAGTGACTCTTACTTGATGCTCGACTTCTATTGTTGGCAAGTTATGCATATATATATATAGTTTATATGTTGGGTTCTTACTACTCTACATTTGGAGAAACTCTACCAAAAGTTTTCCAAGTTGCAATGGCTGGTTTTTTGGTCTTTTGAGCCATTTATGCTGTTATGTTGTTGCAATTCTAGCAAAATCTGAGGATAAGACAGGTGTGCTTTCTTGGGAGTTGCATGGTTAGCTTTAATGCATGATCAAAACGGACCTCAATTCACTCCTTTTTAGTTAACACAAAGAATCCAAATAAATGTTTATGTGTCCAGGAAGATTTTTTTCCAGCAGCGCATAGTCTTTATGTTCGGGCCAAGAAGATTAAGAGAGATACTAGAATGTCCTTTGCTTGCTGTAATTTCGATGATTATATATGAAAATTCATTTGATGTTCATGTGTTTGTCCTTATCTAAAGTTGAGCTCCATTGAAGTTTTTGGGGATTGAGTCAGTAAAAAGTTTGGGTTCTTGCACGTGTGTTCGAAGGGGTTCTCAAAGCATCGAAACTTGGGTAGCCATGGCTTTCTCTTATCCAGAGTTTCATGGAAGAAGTGATGAAGATGTGGAAGAATTTTTGGAAAAGATGGAGGTTGCTTGCATTAGCAATCAGATTCATGATCCTACACAGATGTTACGTCTTCTCCAAATATGTTTGAAGAGTGATGCACGAGTTTGGTCCAAAGCATTTGAAGAGGAGTTGCGTGCGGTGGATCCACCTGTGAGATTAAGTTTGGACAATCTAAAGCATGGATTGGAAGTGGAGTTTATGAAGACATAAGATCCTTACAAAGTGTGGCAAGAAGTACACGGTTCAGTGCAAAGGGAAGGTGAGCCAGTAGATGCATACATACGCAAGTTTTCACTGGCATGGGAGCGGATGTGCAAGGCCTTAGCACCACAGGTACCTCCACCTGACATGATGAAGAAGGATAGGTTCTTGGATGGTGTTTGGTAGAATATATGTTGGAGAGTGGAGCTAAATAATCCTAGGACATATGAAGATGCACTAGAGGTAGCAAGGAACAAAGAGTGGAAGCTGAGAAGAATGAGTCAACTAGGAGTAGAATCTTTGTCCATCAGGTCTGAATTTCAGCTTATGGATTCTTTGCAAGGTCGCATGTCAGGGTTTCATCATGAACTAGTGGTTTTTGTTACTTCTTACATTATGCCAGCAGTGGTCACTACAACAGTGCAAGATGATGGGCTAAGGCAAGACATGAGGCAAGTGGTAGATTTAATGAAGAATCTCAGCCTAAACATGTTAGGTAATGTGGGAAATAATCGAGGTCGAGGGAGGTTTTCAAATCAACTAGGAGGTGAAGAAAGGCCCAGGAATGGTGTTAGAGAAAGCAATGGTAGGTTTTGGAGGCAGACACCCACGTGTTATAATTGTGGAGAGTTGGGCCACATCAGCCGGCAATGTGATAAGCCACTAAGAATGGGGGAAGACATGTATCCATCGCCAAGAGAGATGCTAACTAGGTCCAATGATTATGGCATTGAAATTAAGGGAGAAGAAGGAACCAGTGGATTAACCCAAGAGGAAAATGGAAAGATGAAAGTGATAAGTTAGTCACCTTGGAGAAGGCATCAAAGCTAGAGGATACATTAGTGATGCCTATTGGAAAGAGGACCACACAAGATAAGGAAGGAAGAAATGCCCTAGGTCCTAGTAAGAAGAAGGGAAAGAGCCATGAAGACGAGGATGTCAAGGCCAAGAGGAAAAGAAGGGCTGGGAAATTAAGCTATGAGTTGAAGGAGGATCTGACAAGAAGGAAAGCAGATGTTACTTTTGGGCAGCTTATAGAGATGGTGCCTAAGCTTAAGCGACAGTGGAAGCGGATGGTTATCCCAATGGAGAAAGAACCAGAGAGAGGTTCGGTGAAGGTGTTGGCGATGGATGAGCTACCACATATTTTCCCAATAGTAGATGCGTGGCACAAAAGAACAAATCTAGGACAAGGTTATGTTGATGGTGGAGCCAAAATATGTGTCTTAACACACTCATGCATTGAGAAGATGGGTCTTACAGTGACTGGGGTGTCAAGCTTCCATATGAGATTTGCAAACTGTCAAAAGGTGAAATGTTTGGGTGTTGTAAAGAGCTTAGAAGTGGAGGCGTATGATGCAAAGGTGGTGGTTGATTTTCATGTGATGCCAGCAAGATTGGGAGCATCTTCTATTATACTGAGTAGGCCATGGTTACGGGGAGTGGGAGCTGTTCAAGATTAGCGACGTGGTACGATTAGCCTCTATGGAAAGATAGGTGCCAAAATCCTATATAATGAGGACACAAGGAAAGTATTAGAAGAGATTTATGAAGATGAGAATGAGTCTAGTGATGAAGACTATTCCACAATCTCTGACAAGGACAGTGATAGTACTACTAGCAGTGATGAGGATGTTGATGTTGCATTTCTTATAATGGACAAAGAAATCGAGGATTCTAGTTTAGTTGCATTTGCAAATGAGATTGAAGATTAAAGTGAAGGGCTTTATGAAGTGATTGAAAGGCTGATGCAAATTAAGGTTGAATTTTCAAAGAAGAAAGAATTAATGACACAAATGATCAGTGGAGACCTCTCATATATGAAGAAGGAGATATATTTGCACATGCTGGCTAGTTTTCCTGATTTGTTCATTACTTCATATGAAGAGATTAGAGGGTTCAAAGGAGAAGACATACATATAGAGCTGAAGGAAGGTGATAAGACAGTGCGTCAAAGGCTAAGAAGGATGGGTCAAGAGCAAATGGAAGCCTTGCGGGAAAGAGTTGGACAAGTTATTGAGGGCAGGGTTCATAGTCCCAGTGGAGACCACATAATGGGTGAGTTCAGTAGTAGTCAGCCAAAATAAGGATGGGAAGTCGAGGAGTGGTGTAGATTTTAAACCCTTAATTGTAGCCACTAAGAATAACCCATATCCTCTTTCATTCATTCATCAAATCTTGGATTCAGTGGCAGGTCATGAGAGGTACAGTGTGTGTGATGGTTTTTCAGGCTATTTTCAACTGAAGATTTCTCTAAAAGACCGAGCAAAGACAGCTTTCATCATGCCATGGGATTGTTATTTCTACACAGTATTGTCATTTGGGTTGTCAAATGGACCATATTTCTATCAAGAAAGAGCAAATTGGGTATTGGAACCATTCATTGGTAGTTGTGTTAAAGATTTTATGGAAGACTTCTACGTCTACAGCAGTAGGGTTGAACACCATGAGAATCTCCATAAGGTATTGGCTCGATATGATGAATGTGGAGGACAACTAAATCCAAAGAAATGTCATCTAGCATAGCCAAGTGTAAAGTTATTGGGCCATATGGTGTCAGAAAATGGCATTGAGGCTGATCCAAACAAGGTTAAGTCTTATTCTTCTTAGGGGGTTGTCAGCCATGCAGGCTTCTGATTGGGAGCAAGTGTTTTAGTAAATCGATTAGTAGGGGACGATGCCATTGGAGCCATGCTACTGCAAAAGGGCAAGGGCAGTCATTATATGAGGCCAGTGTATTGTGCAAGTTGAGTGAAGCTAGTAGCAGAGAGAAAATTCCCGGAAGTAGAGCTAGTGATGGCCAGTGTAATATTTTCTTGTCGACAATTTCGTCATTACTTGCTACCACGACCTTTTGTTTTCTTGACAAGTTATGCCTTTTTGCCACAATTAACTAATGGCACTAACATGTGAAATGTGGTCAAGAAATGGGTAATCAAGCTGCAAGAGTTTGAGTTCTCTTTTCTAGTGGAAGACAGTATAAGGGCCACCCTAGCTAATTTGCTGACTTACAAGGAGAATCCCCTCCTTGTTAAGGAAGAGGTGCTAAGAAGGGTAGTTGAAGAAGTGCCATAGATCAGCAATGCACATGTTTTGTTCTTTTACCATTGATTTATTTGCTAAAGTGCTTGTTTGCATTTGAAGGTAAAAATGCAATAAACAGCTTTCTATTGACATTTTTGCATGACTGATTGACGCTGAGTATATACGAGGGCATGTGCAAGGTTCTCTATTGAAAAACTATAATTCTGTAAAGTTAGACTTTATACGCGTATAAAGTCTCAAGGGGCATTTGGAGACAAAAATTGAAAATTTTGATTGCATCAGTGTGTTCCGAAGGGGGGTTTTACCCTAAGTACACCTTGAAACTAAAGTTTTGAACCACTCTTGACACCCAAAAGACAAAAGACGCAATGTTAGAAACGAAAAAAAGAAAAACTTGTGATTCTGAGCTAAGTTTTGCATGAAAATGGGTAGCAGTGATTGAAAACCAGTGGTAGAGACTTGGGGATGCGTGTAAATGAATTCTATCCAAAAAATCATCAACAGACATCATACGTGCATGATGTCTAAAGGGTGATTCTTGTAGCCAAAATGAAGTTTTGATATTATACCCATCTTCTGTATGTTGTGTTAAGCACACCCACCAATCTCATATCATCTGGACATATAGATTGAGAGTTAAGAGGATTTTACTCTTTCAACGGATTTCCTAAAAAGTGGTGATTGCCCACAATTTTGACATCCAAAAATTGCCATGAGCACATATTCTCGATCTACACACTAAGGGGCACCTTTGGCAAAAACAAAACTAAAATCTGAGCAAAAAGACTTTATACGCGTATAATGTCCCAAGGCCAAATTTGAGGTCAAAAGTTACATCAGAGTGTACCCTTGTGATCTACAGCATATAAATATAGGTCAAATTTCATCAAATTTGGATCACATTTGGGATTGTAAAGACCAAAAGGCAAGTAAAGGCTTGTATTGACCATAGCTTGCACAAAAAGGTTCAAAATTCAATTCTAAAAGTTGCTATGAGCTGCCAGTGTAGTGAGGAACCTCTAGAGTAAAAATCACTTCATTCTGACCAGTTAGACATCATACGCATATGATGTCTAAAGGGAACTTTTAGACACCAAAACTGAGATATGAGCTTACCAGGGTGTAAAGCACAACAAGACAAGCTCACAGACCACATTTTTGTCAAAATCTGAGTACATAGATATTACATACGTATAATCTCTCAAGGCCAGATTTGAAAGTCAAATTTCATTTTTGACCACACAAGGGGTTGGGAAATGATGTTTTAAGCCTGTTTGCAAAATTTCATGTCATTTTGAGCTACGTGTATAATGTCTCATAGGCCAGATTTTGGTCAAATCAGACATTTGAGTATACCTCAGTGTCCTAGAGGATAAAAGAAGTATAAAGAGAAAAAGACAGAAAACTGTAGATTCTGGTTTGTATTGGTCTTAACTTGCTCAAAAAATGTCCAAATTGAATTATAAAACTTGATGAGAGTTTCTTGAGTGATAAGAAATTAGTGGAACAAAAGTCACCTCATTCTGTCACAAAAGACTTTACACGCGTATAATGTCTCAAGTGTCAAAATAAAGGTCAAAATCATAAATTGAGCATACCAGAGAGTAGAGGACATCAAGGAGAGCTCACGTACCAAATTTTGTCAGATTTTGAGCACATAGACTTTATACGCGTATGATGTCTCAAGTGCCAAAGTAGAGGTCAAAAGTTACATATGCCAATGATGGAAGTATCTAATAAACAAGGGCTAGTATCAGCTACAATATATTATAACAACCAAAAGTGGTACTTTCCTTCAAAGCGACAGAAAATGAGAGAAACACATGGAATGGTGAGGCGTGTATAACCTCCAGCTCCTATGTTTTGACCTGAAGAAAGAAGGTACGAGATGGATGAAAAGACATTGCGGTTCATTGCTAATAGAGGCTTAGATAGACCAGAGCCTATTTACAGCCAAGAGGAATTGCAAGAAGAAGCTCCTCAACTAGAGATAGATTGTCACAAAAGCCGTGACAACCACTTGGTCAAATAATGTCCTCAAACGGAGATCACCCAAGTGAATGCATATTGTCTTAATTGTGGTGTTATTTCCTTGATCCCCAATTGTCCAAAAGATCCAAATCAAGTCAGGAAGATCACAACGAATGTCTCAAGAATTGTTCAGCTACCCAGTAGCTCAAAAAATGAAAATGTTGTACGAGTTCAAATAGTTAGGAGAGTGCAAGCTCAAAACGAAGATGATGAGAAACCAGAGAAAGAGAAAACAGAAACTGACCTGAGTCTAGAAACAGGTGATCCAAAGATGAATGCACCTAGTGAAAAAACCAAGAGCAAACGGAACAGCTCAAAAGCTAAAAAGGCTAGGATGAAAGCACGTAGGGAAAGAGAGCAAAAATCCCTGGCTGAGAAGCTTACCGAAGCTAAAGATAAGATAAGATAACATGAGGAAATGGCTGCACTTTCTCTTACAAAGATGTCTCAACCTCTAGAAGAACCATCCACAAATGAGAAATTGAGAAGTGCTAGTTTGAGATGATCAGTATTGGTCAAAAAGGTTAATGAGCCATTAGACGCCCTCCTAAAAGCCTATGAAACACGGCTCACAAACAAACAAACTCAAGAACAGAGATGGATGACAAAATTATACGTGGAACTAGAAAAGGACAGGCTCAAAATGTGCAAGAAAATGATTCAAAAAACCCAGGATTTACTAGAACTACAATTTGGAAAACCTGAGGGTGTGATCCCTATCCCACCTACACTAGTAATCCCACCAAACCAGGAACAAAAAGAGATAGATTCGAGTCACGAGCATGGACAAAAGCTCAAGGACCCTACATCCAATCCAAGGATAGTGTTGAATACCACAGATAACTCTTCGGAGGGATTTCACATAGCTATACCTGACAGCTGTAAACAAATAAATGGTCTTGACATATTGTGGAAACAAGTCAAAGAAGCCAATGAAGCGACTAAGCAAATGAGTAAACCAATCGGATGATAAAAGAGGAGTGTCTTTTCTATCAATAGAGGAATTTGAGGCTGCATCTCAAATGAATCTAGAAGTGGAATCGTATTGGGGAGACAAAGGATCAATATAGCCTAAGGACAGTCAACCCCATTCACTAAGAGCACTACCATTTTATACGCGAGAGAACGAGGCCAAGTCAGATGTTATTGCAGTCCCGTCTCAAAGACTGTCTCCCAACAAGGTAATAGATTCAAAAAGACTGATAGACATTTTGTCGACACCAGCCACCTATACAATAACATTATTCGAGTTTGTCAGAATATGACCAAACATGTGGGCTACTGTGTAAAAATGCCTAGAGAAATTTGGTGTTAAAAAATCAATGACTCAGATCAAGGAAGGGATAAAAGAGCTTGAAATGCCTCAGCTAAATACTAGATTGGTGCCTCTAAACAAGGTAGGTGAGTATTATGCCGGAGAAAATGGGAAAACCACTCTTCCCGTGGAATTCCAAGGTGTAAAAACCATGGCAATCCTTGATAGTAGAGTGGACGTTTCCATCGCAACAAAAGAGGTTTGGAAAACGTGGAAAAAACTAGCAGTGAGGGCTACAAGGATGAAATTGTAGCTTGCACACGAACACATGGAAAGGCCCATAGGACTGTTATAAAGTTTCTAAGTAGGCCTAGGCTAGATTGGAGCTAGTCTACAGTGGGGGCAATGTTCATTGCTCAATAGTTGTGCGTTGTGGAAAGGATGTTGGCGATGAGGGTTTAAAACAGTTCCCACTGCCACTGTCTAGTGTCCATGTCTCTCAACGTCCTAATCGTACCCTTTCACAACTCATGGTCCCACAGTGGACCACATAGACACACTCACAACACATGGCACCTCACGGAGGGCACACTGGCCTGGAAGCTGCACGATCACTACCGCTTCATTAACGGCAACGGCGTCGGCACATTTTGAGTCCTTGGTCCTCTGGTCAACCGCCTTGAGTGTTGCAAAGCCATGCTCTTCGTGTAGTCTCTGTCCGCTGATGGGCGCCAGGGCACACTTCCCGGATCGAGCTGCTTCCGGCATGTGTCTAGGGGAGGGGACCGAAATCCCTTCCCCCCTCATAATAGTATAGATAGATATAGATTCCCTTTCTGCATCTATGTGGCTCTATAATGCAAGCACTTGCATCCCTTTCCGTTATCACCAAACCTCACTCATCAGCTGTTGGGTTTGATAGAGGAAGCTAGTTTCATATCTTGCAAATATGAAGCCTGGCTCATGGGCGACAATGAAGCCACTCAAGGAGCGCTAGAGAAGACGAGGAAAGGGTAGCTAGTTTACACTGCTCAACAATAGCTTGTAGGTAGAATCTTGCAAGTTGTAACCAAAGATCTCCAGACCATGAAACTGATTGTAGGGTAGCTAAAATTTGAAGCAACTTACACCTACAAGCCCATGTTTTTTTGAACAGGCCTATCCTCTCAGGCAGCAAGGTAGTGTATGTTGGGATGCAAGATATGCTAATCAGCAACTGCGTGTGTCTTGTGGCACGAACTTAGATTTGCAAAGTGCATGTGAGGGAGACACTTTGTCTCTCTCTACATCTCTCTCTCTCTAACATTTTTGGTACTCAAACATTTTATCGAATATATTACTTTTTTTGATACTCACAGAATTTATCGAATTCATCACTTTGTAACTTGTTTGGTCTCATTGGTCACTTCGGCATTTTTGAAGAAATCAATGTATTATATCATTTCATTTCATCATCTCTCTCTCTCTCTCTTTCTCTCTCTCTCTCTCTCTCTCTCTCTCTCTCTCTCTCTCTCTCTCATGCGCCGACCTATTTGAGAAATGCTTTATTCCAGTGAATCTTGGAAGATGTTAGCTTTGGGATTGAAAAGCAAACAGGCTCGCCTCTAGCTCTCTCTCTCTCTCTCTCTCTCTCTCTCTCTCTCTCTCTCTCTCTCCGTGTGTGTGTGTGTGTGTGTGTGTGTGTGTGTGTGTGTGTGCAATGAGGTGCCTACATGCGGGAGGTTGACAACTTGCAATTTTGTATCTGTTTCTAGAGCTCGCAAGAGTTCTCTCTCTCTCTCTCTCTCTCTCTCTCTCTCTCTCTCTCATCGACTTTGCACCTTATGCCCTAGTCAAGTGCGAGAGAGTGAGTACCACACACTACTTGAGTGCTCAGATTTTGACCACATTAGGTCCTCTTTTCCCCATATATTCAGCCATGAGCTCTCCATTCATACCTTACTCTGCCAACTGTTGGGGTATAAAGCCCAATGTGGTCGCCCAGGTAAGTGGGCGGGCCGCCAGGTATGTACACATATTCTTTTGTAAAAACCTAATAAGAACTCACTATGATCTACACATTACAGTAGAGCGAGTTCACCATATCATCGTGCTCTTCTTCTCGCACTCTCTCTCGCGTCGCACTTCCGCTCGTACTCCTTCAACTGGTATCAGAGCTCAGATCGAGGCTCGGGGCAGCACTGCAGGAGGCTAGAGTCACCAACTCAGATTGGAGTGAAATTTGACAGGCGAAGACACGGCCCCAAATCTCGTGGGTAAGCCCGTTGGGCTTGGTGTTCTCAGAATTTCATTCTGAGGTCATCTTGGCCACTGTTCGGCTTCGACAAAGGTCTGCGTAGGCCATTTTCGACTACGTGGTCTCGACGGGTGCAGATCCGACTCTGCAAATTTGGGGTTTTCGGCCTACGACTCCTGGTGCTGAGGATATCGACACTCCCATAGTGTTGATTTATGGCTGTCTACACATCGAAGGACGGCTCACAGTTCTTGGAGGCGTGTCACATACGACACGGGCGTATCTACACACAGACTATAGGCGACATCCACTAGTTCATCAGGGAGCTTGTGTTTGCTGCTTGATATTTCAGATTTCATCCTGACATTGCAGGTACTTCCACATGGGATGTATTGTCAGAGATGATGTGTGTTTGTTGAGGGTTTGATGGCTGTGAGTCACGCAGCAAACAACCGCCGCAGCGGTTACAGCATACAGTGGGAAATTTGTGGATGTATGACTTTGTGGGAAGTCTATGTACTGTCAGATTTACTGCAGCCTTTGTTGAGGGTCGAGTGAGGTTTTATTGAGCTGGGGGATTCTTGAATGTTGAGATCCTTTCGGTGATACAGGTCTTGGAGCAATCCCTCGAGCACCCTTAGATAGGCAGCTAGGATGTATTGACTGTGAGTTAGACAGTTGGGATTGCATCTTTGCTTTACTGTCGTTGAGGCATTGTCGCAGTCTATGCTTATAGGACAGTGATAGGACAGTGATAGGACAGTGAGAGACAATACAGGTGCAGGACAGGTTTACCCGCAGCTTACAATGTCAGAGAGACAGTGTTTTTTGAGCTGTTTTTGGTCTGTTTTTTAGTACACTGAGCCATTTTACAAAGGAGACTCTGCCAAAATTTCTGCAGAATCTGAAGCTTTCTTGGTTGATATTGGTTCAGAGGTCAGTTTACAGGGGAAACTCTGTCGAATTTTTCCCAGGAAAGTAAACTACTATGAAGCGTAGCTATGGCTGGATCACAGGACACTGCTCTTTACAATATCAAGAAGCTGGATGGAGCCAATTTCCCATTGTGGAAGAAGTAGATTTGGCACGTGTTGGTACAAAAGAAGCAGATAAAACCTATAAAGCTCAAGGGGATAAAACCAGAAGATATGGACGAAGATGAATGGAGCGAAATGGATGAATTGGCACTTTCTACCATTATGCTGACTTTGGTAGAAAGCGTTTACTTCAATGTAGCAGACGAGATGTCGGCTTATCAAGCATGGTTAAAGCTGAGTGATCTTTATGAGAAGCAGAGTGCGGCTTCACAGGTATACTGGCTTAAGAAGCTTGTTGACTTGAAGATGAAAGAAGGGACACCTATGTCCAATCATCTGAATGAATTCAACACAATCTACAGTCAGTTGTCAGCTCAAGGTGTCAAGTTTGATGAACCTGTTAGAGCTATGTTCCTGTTGATCACATTGCCGAAAAGTTGGGACACTTTTCGCACAACTTTCAGTAATTCTGCACCTCCAGATGGTTTGAACATAGCAGGTGTAGAAGGAAGTCTGCTTACTGAAGAAACCAATAGAAAGACAATGGACAAAGGCAAAGGAACAGCCTTAGTTGTCAGGGGAAGGACCAAAGAAAAGTACAAAGGTGGAAAGAGGAATCAGTCTCGTAGCAAGTCCCGCAGTGTTAAAGGCAAGAGTGACATAGAATGCTACCATTGTGGCAAGAAGGGTCACATGAAAAGAGACTGCAGAGAATGGAAAGCAGAAAAAGGCAAAGAGAAAGATGAAGACCATGGTGAAAAGAACAAGTCCTCAGTGAAGATTCAAGAAATAAATGTGACAAACACTGTTGCAGAGGATGACAGTCTAGTGTCAGGAGACATCTACTTCTTGAAGAATACAATGGACTCAGCTCTTCTTACAGCATCTGATGGAAATGCACTGAGTGACTCGATTATAGACTCAGGGGCATCACTTCATGTGTCTCCAAACAAGGAGTGGTTTACTTCTTATGTGACCACTAAAGATCATGTTCGGCTAGGCAATGGGCAGACATGTGAGATCTTAGGTGTTGGAGATTTTCAATTGAAGTTTCAGAATGGCTCTTCTTTCACGCTGAAGAATGTGAGACATATTCCCGCAATTACAAAGAGCTTGATCTGCACAGGTTTACTGGATGATGCTGGCTACGTCACCATTTTTGGACAGGACATGTGGAAGATATCCAAGGGTTCTATGACAGTAGCACATGGAGTAAAGTCTGGAGGACTTTACATGATTTATGTATCAAATGTCTCTAAAAATGTAATCAATGTAACCGAGCAGCCGAACGTTTCTTTGTGGCATAGCTGGTTAGGACATATGTCCAAGAAGAGAATGGAAATCTTGTCTCGTTCTGGTTATTTGCCTGGATTTTCATTTAATGATTTTGAATTCTGTGAACATTGTCTGTATGGTAAGCAAACACAGCAGCCACATAAGCATAGAAGCAGTAGAAGAGATACACAGTTGGCACTTGTTCATAGTGATTTGTGTGGACCTATGCCTAACCTATCTCTAGGGGGAGCTTCTTACTTTATGACATTTATAGATGATTACTCAAGAAAAGTATGGGCTTACTTTCTCAAGCACAAGGATGAAGCGTTGCCAAGGGCTTTAAGCAGAACAAGGAATTGACTTTGATGAAGTCAAAGTACAAAGTACAAAGCAAGGCTTGTTGCCAAGGGCTTTAAGCAGAACAAGGAATTGACTTTGATGAAGTCTTCTCTCCGGTGGTCAAGATGACTACATTGAGATGCTTTCTTGCATTGGTTGCCATATTAGATTTGGTGTTGCACCAAATGGATGTCAAGACAGCGTTCTTGCATGGTGATTTAGATGTGGAAATTTACATACAGCAGCCAGAAGGGTTTGTTGAGAAAGGCAAGGAAGATTGGGTATGCCCCTTGTTAAAGAGTCTTTATGGCTTAAAACAATCACCGAGGGCATGGTACCATAAATTCCACAAGTTTATGATTTCTCAAGGCTACAAACGTAGTGAGTTCGATCACTGTCTATATACAAAGAAGGCTAAGGATGGTAGTTGGCTGATCCTTATTTTGTATGTGGATGACATGTTGATTGCTGGCAATCACTTGGAAGAAATTTCAGCTTTGAAGTCAAAGATGGCAAAATCGTTTAACATGAAAGACATGGGTGAGGCAAGTCATATACTTGGTATGCGCATTGAGAGAGAGAGATCAAAGAAGTTGATTTTTTTATCTCAAACAGAGTATATTGACAAGGTTTTGCAACGTTTCAATATGGAGAAGGGAAAGGCACTGAGTGTTCCATTGCCACCATATGTGAAACTTAGCAAACAAGATTGTCGTGTGTCTGAGTAAGAACAGGCTGAAATGGATAAGATTCCATATTGATGCATGGTTTTTAGGACCCCTTTTGAAGATGCAATAAAGGCACAGTCAGTTGTTGGGGAGATGAGGATACTCTAGTCCAAGGGATCTCGAAAGAGAAGAAAAATCTACTTCACAAGCACCAAAGAGTAAAAAGTGCCATGGACAGAAGATACGTGGGAACGAGCTCTTATGCATACCTACAACCTATATCTTACAGAATAGCCCATTCTAGGTGTGAATTTCTAGTGAAATTTACATGAGCATGCTCGTGTGGACTCACAACACAGCATACTCCGTTTTCACTTTTTTACCGACAGTAAATATTTTTTACCACAGTAAATATTTTTCACCTACATGGTAAATACAAATCACTTTTTACCTACAGTAACTTTTTTTACCCATGGTAAATATTTTTTACTGCACCATAAGTATTTGGTAGGTAACAGTTCACTGTTACTAGCAGCAGTGATTGGGCATCAACAATGCAGTTACAGGAGGACAAAAAGGGAAAATCTTATGGTAAAGGTGAGTCAACAGGGATAAAGACTTTTGAGTTCAAAAGAGACATGCTGATTTTTTCAAAGAACACATGTCAAAAGAAGCCATGGTTGAGGATTTTTTGAGAATTTGATATTCAAGAGGACCCAGCTGCCACCTCCCCCCCGCAGGTCCCCCCCTGACATGTGCAGAACCTCCAGTTTAAACAGCCACCTTACCTGCTCTTAAATGCTAGTCAAGGCCTTATCCCCATGTGTCACAATAAAAAAAAACAGCATTTACCCTCCCCTCTCACATCACTCTAGAGAATATCTTGATGGTGACATATCAGGTGACCTCAATCTGTTGACCACCCTAAGCAAGAAGTAACCCCAATCAGCGGATTTAAGCATGTTTATCCCTAATCCTAAACCCTCTCCGAAACCTATATAAGGAGGCCTTCTCTCACTCAAAACCAACACTTCATCCACTTCACCAAGCAACAAAGCTATGACGACATTGCTCACAACGAGGAGCTATGGATGGAGCTCTACTCTCTCTCCCTCTCTCTCTCTCCCTCTAGTATGCTACATTACTAGCCCTAAAACCTAAATAAGGAGTCTTCCCTCTTCCTCCATGGCCACCATCCTCGCCATCATTCTCTAAGGTATTGATGTGTTGCTAGTAGGATCATACCTACTTGCTGGGTTGATTGTTTTTGACAAGGGGTTATGCCATCCTTGGCTTGCTTCTCTATATCCTTGTTATGTATGATCAGATGCCGTTGTATTGTTAAGCTGATGTCTTGTGTATATATATGTTACATAAGGTCCCTAAGATTCGTTTCTATGTGTTTTTCCATATGTTTTGATGCCATCATAATGCCAGAAGTCTCACTTGCCTATGTGCACTATGTGTGAGGTCCCTAAACCTCTTAATTTAGGGTGGTGCCCCCTTTGTTTTGTTCTTTGCTTGTTTGCATGAGGCGTGGTTTGTGGAGTGTGCACGAGTACAGAGGCCACCCGATTGCACTGCTCTTTTTCTCGCTATCATTTTGGTGCCCCCAGTGAGGAGGGCTACACAGACCTTCAGTCCACAAGCAATGAAGATGTGCAATCTACAACATGGACGAATGGAGTGAGGAGTTTGCAAATTGGAGAACAGAAGAGGAGGAGGCTTTAGAGGCCTTAAAAGCTTTCATCGAGGTCTTGTTACCAGGTTGCAGTGTCATTGAAATTCAAGAAGTAATTTCTTCTACATGCCTTGTTCGTGACTGTCGCCAACGAAGGAGAGTAAGAAGAAGAGCTTGATATACCTCTCCTCTCAACCTATGAGTGCTCCAGAAACCTCCAACGCACACGAGCTTGAAATATTCTACATCAACATACACGAAGGTACTATGACACACATTAAGGGAAGAGAAAGAATCACCAGACCTCTCTTTCTTGAGGAGCCGACTAAGAGGAGGAAGATCACCTCTACACCTAAGTGGCCCAAGGCCACAGCGCGTGCTCAAGCGTAAGGTAACATTTGGCTTAATCTCATTAATAAGGGATTACATGACCACTACAGGAAAGAAAAAGGCTTGTGAGCAACCAACTTCAACCTCCAACTTGCGACCACGACTCTCACCCCTAAATCCTCCTGAAGCAAAGAGGCGAAGGCTTGCCTACAAGATTGCCGCCCGTCTGTGAGTGCTCCCAGTGCACTTTGTGAATCCAGACACCACCAATCCCAATCCAACCTCCTGTCCGCGTGAAGATCACTTTGGATATTGTCCAAAGTGCTTTGGAGACCGGGTGAAAAGCCTTCCTGCTCTACCTTTGCTGCTAATTTTCAAGAAGTTATCTCAATCTAAGGAAACTATCTTAGTTGATGATGTGCTGCACATTAATGGTGTCACTTTCATTCGTCATGCTGATTATGGTAATAGCATCCAATTGTTGCTTGCTAAAAGGCTCAGCATTGTACAAAGTGTTGCCATCACACCTTACGTCTTCACAGATGCATCAGGAAGAGTCGAAGTGATCCGAGGTGCTGACCTTCTGTGGCTGATCAGGCTCATTGGTCCTAAGGTGGTGCAACTAAGCTAGGCTCTTGTGTGTAAGTATGTATGCCAATAATGAGATTGATGATCCCCGCATGTTTCCTTTCCATTTTGTGTGTCATATCCGTGTGAATATTTGTATTGATAGAAAAATCTTTTATCAGCAAAGAATAGCCCTGTTGTTTGGAGCTGAGAGACTTGGGGAAATCTTGCGCTCTCCTCATCCTGTCATTCTACCCTTACTAGACTATTACCATTCCTTTGATGTGTCGATATTCATCTTATTTTGAGCTAAGTTGTGCTAAAGCTCCAAATTGTAATTACCATACTCTATTTTAAAATAAATTGGAGCTGTTTGTGTAATTGTTTACTCTCTCACTTATGGCCTTCCCTAATTTTTATGGTAAGCCTGGGGAGGTTGCTCCAGACTTTTTGGATAATTTGGAGATGGCCTTTGTGGTATCGGGAAGGGATGACGAAGCTACTAAGTTAAGGGCCTTTCCTTTGGTCTTGAGGGAAGGTGCAAAATTATGGTATCAAACTTTGGCACCTGAAGAAAGAAGAGACTGGGAGTACTTAAAGATGGCCTTCATCGAAGAATTTCGCCATGAGCCTCCAGAGGAGATATGGAGACAGCTCTTAGAGCTACACCAAACATCACCCAATGACTATAGAAGCTATGAAGGAAAGTTTTCCAACCTGTGGGAGAAATGGTGTGCATCACTAGGTGAAGGAGAAAGGGCGCCAGAATGCCTAAAGAAGGACTGTTTCCTGGTAGGGCTTTACCCCATCCTTCGAGAAAAGGTAAAAGGTAAATTCCCAGATACCTTTGATAAAGCTATGACTTATGCAAGGGAGAAGGATAGGAAGTTAAAATTCCAAGCTCAACTACAAGGGGGAATGGAGCCTCCACCGCTAGCTCAACTTACGGCAAGGGTAGTAGCAGGGACAAGAGCAACAGACCAAGAGTCCTCTCAACAAGAATTACTTCAACAAATCACCAATCAACTAGAGAGCCTGTCCATCAATCTGGTTCAAGGTGTAAGGGCTCCCCAGCCAGGAAATGAATGAAATAGACAAGAAGGACAAAGGCAAGCACGTGAGTACATTTGCTACAACTGTGGAGAGGTAGGTCACGGCATGTATTATTGCCCCCATCCACGACGCTATCAAGGAAATGGTAATCAAAGACGGTCTCCTCACCAGCAAGTCACTCCTCCTCGAGCTAGGCCACTAAATGGACAAAATGCACACGTGGCTCTACCAGTCCAAATATTGAGACCCCCTCCTCCACCACCACAAGCACCAGCAGAGATCCCTCCACTACCATCGGGAGGGGAGGACAGGGCTGTCTCTGTCATAAGTCTTGACAATGGTAAGGATAAAGGGAAAGAAAAAATGGAGGAAGTTGTTGCCATGCCAATAAAGAGAGTTAGGAGACAAAGAACTGATGAAATGGAAGCTTCAGAGACGGATAAAGGGAATGAGGGTTCCTCCCAAGTGATAGGAGACAAGAAAAGAAAGAGTAGGTCAAGGAGGCACATAGGAGTAGAAGGCTTTCCACTTGGGGTAGGATCCATACCTTACGACCTGGTAGCAGATGTAAGTAAGCAAGGACCAAAGATTTCATGGTAGCAACTCCTCCACCTTTCCCCAAAGATGCGTAGAACCTGGTCTAAGATGGTCAGCACCAGGAGGGCTAAGGCAAAGTCAGTTGGGTCTATTAGTGCAAGAGGCATGAAGGATATCGTGCCAGTCATTGATGCAGAGATTAAGAGTCAGCGAGTCTCCAATGTTTACATAGATGGTGGAGCCGAGATTTGTGTTATGACAGAGAAATTAATGCACAGGTTGGTTTTGGAAGTAAACGAGCAAACTTCCTTACAAGCTAAGATGGCAAATAATGTAAGGGTGGCTTGTGTGGGAAAGGTTAATGGAGTGAAGGTTTCAGCTTTTGGTGTGGCAATCTCAATTGATGCTTATGTGATCCCAACTAAGGGGGAGGGCTATCCACTAATCCTTGGAAGACCTTGGCTTATGGCTATGAAAGCTAGGCAAGATTGGGAGACAAGTTCCCTTGAGTTGCGACCAAATCATAAGGTAGGTGGCAAGCAACAAAAAATTGTGTATGACATGAAGCAGGGTAGACAACAAGACCTAGATATGGAGACTTCTATGGATGAATGGAGCATAAGCAGCTGCTCTTCATCTGAGGATGAGTCATCTGAGGAGGATGCTAGCTCTTTGGAAGTCATGGGTATAATACTGCGAAACCCAGAAGGAGAAGGTGGTCAAGACTCTCTAAACAAGGAAGAAGCCACAGGCTTAGAGGAGATGCTAGCTAAGGACCTACTAGAAGAAGAGAGAGAACCCTATTTGCAGGTACTAAAGAAGCATGCTGGCCTCTTTATAACTGATTACGAGCACATTAAAGGAGTGACGGTAACCCAACACCATATCCAATTAAAGGAAGGTGCCAAACCAGTGGTGCAAAGGCTAAGGAGATTAGGGCTAGTGCAACAAGATGCACTCTTAAAAGAAGTAAAAAGATTACTCAAGGCAGGATTTATCTACCCAGTGGAAGATTCTGAGTGGGTGTCTCCAGTTGTGGTAGCACCAAAGAAAAATGGGAAGTGGAGGGTATGTGTGGATTACAAGCCTCTAAACGCAGCCACAAAAAGGGACCATTTTCCTTTGCCTTTTCAAGATGAAATACTAAATGAAGTGGCTGGTCATGAAAGGTACACAGTGTGTGATGGGTACTCAGGCTACTTCCAAATCAGAATTGCAGATGAAGAACAAAGAAAGACTACCTTCATAACACCTTGGGGGTGTTTTTCTTATAGAGTTATGCCTTTTGGTTTAACTAATGTCCCAGCTACTTTCCAGAGGTTTATGAACTTGGTGTTTCAACCTTACTTTGGTAAGTCCATACGAGTCTTCATTGATGATTTTTGCATTTACAGCTCTAGGGAAGTACATCTGTCCAAGGTTGATGAAGGTTTCACCCATCTGGCCCAATTGGGTGGGCAATTGAATAAAGACAAGTGCCACATAGGTGAGAGCAAGGTCACTCTACTAGGCCATGTTGTGTCTCAAGATGGTATTGAGGCTGACCCTGAAAAGGTAAAGACATTGTTAGCTTTACCTACTCCTTCAAACGTGAAGCAACTAGTCTCCTTCATTCAAAAGGTTCGCTACATGGGACGATTCATACATCTCCTTTCTCAGGCAATCTATCCTTTGCAGAAGCTCACTAAACACACTACATTGACATGGAGTGAGGAGGGTGAAAGGTGCTTTCAAGAAGTTAAAACCATTTTGAGCTCATTGCCTGTCGTCCTACAACCCACATGGGGTGAATTATTCTATGTAAATCCTAGTGTAGGTCCAGAAGCTCTAGGAGCTGTCTTGATGCAAAAAGACCCAAAGACATCTCGCATGAGACCAGTCTACTTCTCTAGTAGAGTGATGACAGCTGCTGAAAAGGGTTTCAGCGCAACTGAGCAATTGGTGCTAGCTCTTAAGTTTGTAGTGGAGAAGTTTCGGGCTTACTTACTTCCGAGAAAATTTGTGGTGATCACAATTGAGGAGGTTTTTCCATATGCCCTACAACACATGGAATTGTCTCAAAGAATAGCAAAGTGGGTGGTGCAGCTTCAAGAGTTTGACTACACACTACAAGTAGAGGATTCCACCCGTGCTTGTTTGGCAGATGTCCTCACACAAAGGTGTTATGAGAAGGCCAAGAAAGAGGCACCTAGTAAGGTACCGCCTATCCCGGAGCCTGAAGTTCTACTGGGAGCACACAGTCTGTATTTTGATGGGGCTTACAAGAGGACCAAAGACAAGGCATCAACAGGCATAGTAATATTAGGTCCAGAGAAGGAGAAGATCTTTGCAAAAGGGTTTCATCTAAAAGAGGTTCATTCTAACAATGAGGCTGAGTACCATGCCCTTGTTTTAGGGTTGCAATGTTGTCTTTCTCAGGGCATCACAAAGCTAAATGTTTTTGGTGACTCCATGTTGATTGTTAAGCAAATGGTTGGTGTATGGGTCTGTAAAAATGACAAATTGTCTGTTAAGATGAGGGAAGCAAAGGCCTTGTTGAAGGGTTTTAAAGAAGTTCGAGTGCACTTTGTACCTAGAGATCAAAATCGAGAAGCAGATGCCTTAGCAGGTGAAGAACTACAAACTCTCATAGTAGGTGCTATCCTTGTGAAAAGTCCTTTATACCAGGGAAAGGAGGAGCTGCATGATTTACTTTACTTTCTTGAGCATTGTGAAGCACCCTCTGGTATGAGTAAAAGTGAACGTAGGTGGTTGGCAAAAAAGGCTACCAGCTATAGCTTAGTGAATGAGGACTTGTATTGTAGAGGGAAAGATGCTGTCTTAAGGAGAGTTCCTGCATCCCAAGAGATAAAGGATATTTTGTTTAGTTGTCATGAAGGTGTGTGTGGTGGCCACTTTGCACAAGAGATTACTAGCAGAAAGATTTTACAAGCAGGGTTCAAGTGGCCAAGCCTCCATCGAGATGTACAACATTGGTGCCGCACATGTGAGGTTTGCCAAAAAGCTGGACCAAGGTGTCTTACCCATGAAAATCAGCATCCAATCCAAGCCTATGGGCCATTTGAAAAATGGGGGATAGATGCAATAGGGCCACTACCTTGCACTCAATCAGGGAAGGAATACATCATTATGGGGGTGGAGTACATGACCAGATGGGCAGAAGCTCGTCCCACAAAGCGCATCACAGCCAAGGACGTGAGTGATTTCATTTTTGAATGCCTTTGTTGCCGTTTTGGCACACCTTTGGAGATTCTCTCGGATAGGGGACCGGATTTCGAACTGATTTAGTTGGGAAATTGATGAGCAAGTTAAAAATCAAGCGCAGGCACTCTACACCATACTACCCTCAGTGCAATGGTCTTGTGGAAAAGGTAAATGGTCTTATATGTAAAATCATCACTAAGCAAGTGCATTTACATCCTAAGGCATGGGACAAACACCTAGATGCAGCACTTTGGGCCTACATAACATCCTTTAAAACATCCTTGGGGTATTCACCTTTTCACTTGGTTTACGGGCAAGAGGCGCTATTGCCTATAGAAGTGGAGCTAGCAAGCCTCCGAGTTCTAAAAGCACATCAAGAGGATAGTCAAGAGAAGCAGGTGGAAGGAAGAATCATCGATTTGGAGAGGTTAGGGCTAGATCGAGAGTCAGCAGTGAAGTACTATGCAGCCCAGGCAGAGAAGAAACGAAAGAAGTTCAATCGCAACCTTATCAAGAAAGGTATCAAGGAAGGTTCTTTAGTGCTCAGATACGACAATCGCTTTGATTTCAGAAAGGATGGTAAGTTCTTGCTTAAGTGGGAAGGCCCTTTTGTAGTAATACAAAGGTTCTCAAATGGTAGTTACCAACTAGGTGACCTAGATGGTAAGGTACATCAGACCCCGGTAAATGGTTGGCGATTGAAGGCCTACCAATGTCGTCTTTCACAGCCATATGCTCGTAAAATCAATGCTAAGGATGGTTCAGAGGAGAGCTCATCATATTCGAGCTCCAACTAAGGTAACAATCATGTACATAGTCGTTTCAAAAAAAAAAAAAAAAGAAAGAGAAAAAAAAAGGAGAAAAAGAGAAGAAAAAAAGAAAAAAAGAGAATGCTACCAGTGAAAGTGGATATTGACAATGGATGGGGTATGGCTTTCAAGGGTCTAGGAGACCAGTTGTTAGTCATGAATGGATACAATTATTCATCAGAAAGGACTAAACAGGGTGTATCAACCAAGAAAGCAGTAACATGGCAAATTCAATTGGTATTAGTATTCAAGAGAACCCTATTGTAGCACAACCTACAACTAGAGGCATCAAATACCTCTAGCTTAAGGGGGAGGGCTATATGATGCATGGTTTTTAGGACCCCTTCTGAATATGCAATAAAGGCACAGTCAGTTGTTGGGGAGATGAGGATACTCTAGTCCAAGGGATCTCGAAAGAAAAGAAAAATCTACTTCACAAGCACCAAAGAGTAAAAAGTGCCATGGACAGAAGATACGTGGGAACGAGCTCTTATGCATACCTACAACCTATATCTTACAGAATAGCCCATTCTAGGTGTGAATTTCTAGTGAAATTTATACGAGGATGTTCGTGTGGACTCACAGCACAGCATACTCTGTTTTCACTTTTTTACCGACAGTAAATATTTTTTACCACAGTAAATATTTTTTACCTACAGTAAATATTTTTCACCTACATGGTAAATACAAATCACTTTTTACCTACAGTAACTTTTTTTACCCATGGTAAATATTTTTTACTGCACCATAAGTATTTGGTAGGTAACAGTTTACTGTTACTAGAAGCAGTGATTGGGCATCAACAATGCAGTTACAGGAGGAGAAAAAGGGAAAATCTTATGGTAAAGGTGAGTCAACAGGGATAAAGACTTTTGAGTTCAAAAGAGACATGCTGATTTTTTCAAAGAACACATGTCAAAAGAAGCCATGGTCAAGGATTGTTTGAGAATTTGATATTCAAGAGGACCCAGCTGCCACCTCCCCCCCACAGGTCCCCCCCTGACATGTGCAGAACCTCAAGTTTCAACAGCCACCTTACCTGCTCTTAAATGCTGGTCAAGGACTTATCCCCATGTGTCACAATCAGAAAAATCAGCATTTACCCTCCCCTCTCATATCACTCTAGAGAATATCTTGATGGTGACATATCAGGTGACCTCAATCTGTTGACCACCCTAAGCAAGAAGTAATCCCAATCAGCGGATTTAAGCATGTTTATCCCTAATCCTAAACCCTCTCCGAAACCTATATAAGGAGGCCTTCTCTCACTCAAAACCAACACTTCATCCACTTCACCAAGCAACGAAGCTATGACGACATTGCTCACAACGAGGAGCTATGGATGGAGCTCTACTCTCTCTCCCTCTCTCTCTCTCTCCCTCTAGTATGCTACATTACTAGCCCTAAAACCTAAATAAGGAGTCTTCCCTCTTGCTCCATGGCCACCATCCTCGCCATCATTCTCTAAGGTATTGATGTGTTGCTAGTAGGATCATACCTACTTGCTGGGTTGATTGTTTTTGACAAGGGGTTATGCCATCCTTGGCTTGCTTCTCTATATCCTTGTTATGTATGATCAGATGCCGTTGTATTGTTAAGCTGATGTCTTGTGTATATATATGTTACATAAGGTCCCTAAGCTTCGTTTCTATGTGTTTTGCCATATGTTTTGATGCCATCATAATGCCAGAAGTCTCACTTGCCTATGTGCACTATGTGTGAGGTCCCTAAACCTCTTAATTTAGGGTGGTGCCCCCTTTGTTTTGTTCTTTGCTTGTTTTCATGAGGCGTGGTTTGTGGAGTGTGCACGAGTATAGAGGCCACCTGATTGCACTGCTCTTTTTCCGGCTATCACATATGTGTCTGCAGTGGGTAGTTTGATGTATGCAATGATTGCTACTCGCCCAGACATTGCATTTGCAGTGGGAGTAGTAAGTCGATACATGTCAAACCCAGGCAAGAAACATTGGGAGGCAGTCAAAGGAATATTGAGATACCTGAAAGCTACAAAGAGTATGCGTATATGCTATGGGACTCAGGAGCTAAGTGTAAAGGGTTTTACAGACTGAGATTATGCAGGTGACTTAGACAACCGAAGGTCTACGTCAGGGTATGTCTTTACATTGGCTGGTGGAGCAGTATCATGGCGTTCTAGATTACAAGATTGTGTTACTCAGTCTACTACAGAGGCTGAATATGTTGCAGCATCAGAGGCATGCAAAGAATCAATTTGGCTTAATCGACTAGTAATAGATTTGGGAATCAAAGAAGAGATGCCTGTGTTACATTGTGATAGTCAAAGTGCTATACAATTGGCTCCCAATCCAGTTTATCACACAAAGACAAAGCATGTGGATGTGAAGTATCATTTCATCAGGGAAATGCTCGAGGATAAGCAACTTCAGCTTGTCAAAGTTCACACCACAGAAAATCCTGCTGATCTACTTACAAAAGGAGTTCCCTCAGAGAGCTTTGCGCATTTTTGCAAGCAGTTAGGTGTAGGGTAGTACATCACTTCTCTACATCTATTGTATATTAGCTTGTATAGTAGCTTCTCTCACACTTAAAGTACCACATTGGACTTTAAGTGGGAGGTTGTTGGGGTATACATCCCAATGTGGTCGCCCAGGTAAGTGGGCGGGCCGCCAAGTATGTACACATATTCTTTTGTAAAAACCTAATAAGAACTCACTATGCTCTACACATTACAGTAGAGCGAGTTCACCATATCGTCGTGCTCTTCTTCTCGCACTCTCTCTCGCGTCGCACTTCCGCTCGTACTCCTTCACCAACCACCATGTGCACTCTCTATTGCGATGCTCATTTCAGCGATTTTTGAGCATCGAGAGTCACTTACGACCTCCACTCACACCATGTGACATGTTCATTTGGTCCCATAGGTCATATTTGACATCCGAGGACGATAATAGAACTATCTCTCTCTCTCTCTCTCTCTCTCTCTCTCTCTCTCTCTCTCTCTCTCTCTCTCTCTCTCTCTCTCTCTCTCTCTCTCTCTCTCTCTCTCTCTCTCTCTCCGTGTGTGTGTGTGTGTGTCTGTCACGTACACTCATAGCTCGCCCGCTTGCGTTGGAGTTGCTAAGTAGGCCTAGGCTAGATTGGAGCTAGTCTATAGTGGGGGCAATGTTCATTGCTCAATACTTGTGAACTGTGGAAAGGATGTTGGCGATGAGGGTTTAAAACAGTGCCCACTGCCACCGTCTAGTGTCCACATAGACACACTCACAACACATGGCACCTGACGCAGGGCACACTGGCTTGGAAGCTGCCGGATCACTACCGCTTCATTAACCCAAACGGCGACGGCACATTTTGAGTCCTTGGTCCTCTAGTCAAATGCCTTGCATGTTGCAAAGCCATGCTCTTCGTGCAGTCTCTGTCCGCTCCCGGGTGCCAGGGCACACTTCTCGGATCGAGCTGCTTCCGCCATGTGTCTGGGGGAGGGAACCGAAATCCCTTCCCCCCTCATAATAGTATAGATAGATATAGATTCCCTTTCTGCAACTATGTGGCTCTGTAATGCAAGCACTTGCATCCCTTTCCGCCATCGCCAAAGCTCACTCATCAGCTTTGTTGGTTTCGAGGAAGCTAGTTTCATATCTTGCAGATATAAAGCTTTGCTCATGGGTGACAATGAAGCCACTCAAGGATTGGTAGAGAAGATGAGGAAAGGGTAGCTACTTTACACTGCTCAACAATAGCTTGTAGGTAGAATCTTGCAAGTTGTATCCAAAGATCTCCAGATCATGACACTGATTGCAGGGTAGCTAGAATTTGAAGCAACTTACACCTACAAGCCCATCTTTTCTTAGACAGGCCTATCCTCTCAGGCAGCAAGGTAGTGGACATTGGGCTGCAACATATGCTAGTTAGCAACTGCATGTGTCTTGTGGCACCAACTTAGATTTGCAAAGTGTAGGTGAGGGAGACACTTTGTCTCTCTCTACATCTCTCTGTCTCTCTCTCTAACATTTTTGGCACTCAAACATGTTATCGAAAATATTACTTTTTTTGGTACTCACAGAATTTATCGAATTCATCACTTTGTAACTTGTTTGGTCTCATTGGTCACTTCGGCATTTTTGAAGACATCAATGTATTATATCGTTTCATTTTATCATCTCTCTCTCTCTCTCTCTCTCTCATGCGCCGACCTATTTGAGAAATGCTTTATTCCAGTGAATCTTGGAAGATGTTAGCTTTGGGATTGAAAAGCAAACAGGCTTGCCTTCAGCTCTTGCCTTCAGCTCTCTCTCTCTCTCTCTCTCTCTCTCTCTCTCTCTCTGTCTCTCTCTCTCTCTCTCTGTCTCTCTCTCTCTCTCTCTCTCTCTCTCTCTCTCTCTCTCTCTGTGTCTCTCCGACTTTGCACCTTATGCCTTCGTCAAGTGCAAGAGAGTGAGTACCACACACTAATCGAGTGCTCAGCTTTTGACCACATTAGGTCCTCTTTTCCCCATATATTCAGCCATGAGATTTCCGTACATAACTTCCTCTCCCAACCACGATGTGGACTCTCTATTGTGATGCTCATTTTAGCCATTTTTGAGCATTGAGAGTCACTTATGACCTCCACTCACACCGTGTGACCTGTTCATTTGGTCCCATAGGTCATATTTGACTTCCGAGGACGAGAATACAACTATCTCTCTCTCTCTCTCTCTCTCTCTCTCTCTCTCTCTCTCTCTCTCTCTCTCTCTCTCTCTCTCTCTCTCTCTCTCTCTCTCTCTCTCTCTCTCTCTCTCTCTCTCTCTCTCTCTCTCTCTCTCTCTCACACTCACAGCGCGCCCACTTGCCTCGGAGTTGCTAAGTAGGCCTAGGCTAGATTGGAGCTAGTCTACAGCGGGGGCAATGTTCATTGCTCAATGCTTGTGCATTGTGGAAAGGATGTTGGCGACGAGGGTTTAAAACAGTGCCCACTACCGATGTCTAGTGTCCACACCTCTCAACGGCCTAATCGTACCCTTTCACACTCATTGTCCCACAGTGGACCACATAGACATACTCACAACACATGGCACCTCATGCAGGGCACACTGTCCTGGAAGCTACCGGATCACTACCGCTTCATTAACCCAAACGGCGCTGGCATATTTTTAGTCTTTCGTCCTCTGGTCAACTAACTTCCGTGCTGCAAAGCCGTGCTCTTCGTGCAGTCTCTTTCCGTTGTTGGGCGCCAGGGCACACTTCCCGGATCGAGCTGCTTCCGCCATGTCTCTGGGGGAGGGGACCAATATCCCTTCCCCCCTCATAATAGTATAGATAGATATAGATTCCCTTTCTGCATCTATGTGGCTCTCTAATGCAAGAATTCTCATCCCTTGCCGCCATCACCAAAGCTCACTCATCAGCTGTTGGTTTCGAGGAAGCTAGCTCCGTGTCACCAATCTGAAGACGGATGTCCTTTGTGCATTCTCTAATTCAGCAGAGTCTGCAGGTACTACTTGCTTTATCTATCTATATTTGAACCTCTAAACAACACTTTCGAGGATTCTAAAGAGGCTCGTGATACCAGTTTCAAGATTAATTAGTGCCTTGTAAGCACGATTTAACCCTAAATTTTTTAGCACAGCTTGTTTTTTGAAGCTTGATGGTCATCCGAAAAATCTCAAATCTAGTGTAACAACTGGCAAAATAAACCTAATTTTCTTAAATTTCCTTTTGGCAAATTTTGATTTTTCTTGAACATTATTTCTTGGTTAGAAATATGCTTTTCGCAAGCCTCCTTTCCCCCTTTCTCCCTTGGCATGAGAAAAAGTATACCCGTGAAAAATGACAATTAAGAACAAAAGAAATGGAAAAAATATGCCTGGACTCTCTACATCTCTCTCTCTCTCTCTCTCTCTCTCTCTCTCCCCCCCCCCCCGCCTTCTTTTTGAATTTTGGAGTCGACGGTTGTCTACACCCATTTCATGGTCAAGACTCAGACTCGACTCAGTTTAGCTCACTCCTATGCACTGTTCAGGAAAAATATGTCTGAACTTATTTCAAAACTGGCAGGGCGTATATACAATGCACGAGGGGAGAAAACTCATAAAGAGGGAAAACATGCCCCGACGGTCCTAGTGTGTGCACACACATCACTACCACATGTATATGGTAACAAATGCCACCTGGAGTGATGCGGTGAACAAGAGCTGGCACGTGACTAAAGGGAAGTGCCATGCCCTAAGGACATGATCAGTCGAGAAAGGGGAGTAACCCCAAAGCTTTGTGAAAAGCTTCAAGCTTCTCACGAGACAATGCCTTTGTGCAAAGATCTGCAAGGTTGTCGTGTGTTGGAACATAAGCCAAGCTGATCTCTGCTGCTGAGAGCCTCTCCCTGACATAGTGGTAATGCACCTCAATGTGATTTGTGCAAGCATGAAAAACTGGGCTCCTTGCAACTGCCAATGCACTCTGACTGTCAGTGTAGATAGTGTTGGCAATGTCTTGTCCAACACCTGGATCAGCCATAAGGCGTCTGAGCCATATACACTCAACCGTAGCTATGAAGATTGTCTTGTACTCAGTCTCACAACTCAAAGTGTCCACAGTAGGTTGCTTCTTTCTCTACCATGATATACATGAGCTGCTAAGCATGAAACAAAAGCCACTTGTGGACACTCGTGTGTCAAAACAGCCTGCCGAATATGAGTCCGAAAAAGCATGTAAGTCTGGAGGCAATAGTCCCCCCTTGGGATAAAACAAGCCAAGATGTAAAGTGCCACTAAGGTAGCAAAAAATCCTCATGAGAGCCTGCCAATGCTTAGACCCTGGGCTATGCATAAATCTGCTAACCTGTGAGACTACAAACTGAATATCTGGTCTTTTGTTGCATACATAAATGAGGCATCCAACAGTAATTTGGTAAAAAGTGACATCAACAGGATCGCCATCATCATGTAGACTCAACTGCAAACCTATTTCAATGGGAGTGGCAATAGGTTTGCTATCCTCAAGTCCAACCTACATAGCAATGCCTCTATGTAACTTTTTTGACACAAGGCAATACCACCATCACAATGCTTAAACTGTATGCCCAAATAATGATGCAACAACCCCAAATCTTTCATCTTGAAAGTAGTATTCAAATCAGCCTTAAATTCAGAAATCTGTCTCTCATTTGGTCCAGTGATCAGCAAACTATCTACATAAAGAACCACAATGAGAAGTACATGAACCTTACTCTTTACATACAATGTGCTTTCTGTTGGACTGTTACAAAAGCCTTGTTTGACCAAATGAGTGTCACGTTTTGCATACCAAGCACGAGGAGATTGCTTCAACCCATACAAAGCCTTGTTACATTTGCAAACTTTGTCCTCTTGTCCTTTCTTAACAAAACCGCGATGTGACTTCCTTAAATATGTCACCATTCAAGAAAGCAGTAACAATGTCTCATTGATGTACATCCCAACCAAAATGAGCTGCCAATGCAAATAGAAAATGCACAGTAGTCATACAAAAAGTGGGAGAAAAAGTCTCTTCATAATCTATGCATTTTTGTTGTGCATAGCCCTTTGCAACAAGTCGAGCCTTATGGCGATCGATCTCACCATCTAGCTTGTGTTTCAACTTGTAAATCCACTTCGTACCAATGGTCTTTTTTCCAGGAGGCAAATCACATAAAGTCCATGTGTTAGTTTCTATAAGTGCATCATATTCTTATTGCATGGCAACCATCCAATTTTCTGAATTATGTGCTTCATCAAAAGATGGAGGCTCCTCAACATCATGTAAGCTAGACATAGCCAAAGCATAAAAATCTGATGCATAAGATGCATGGTGAGATCCTGAATGAGTACGACTAGACAAAGGTGCATCCAATTTACTGTTACGCAAAGTGTGCACCAGACATTTTGGCATACCTCTAGCCTACTCATTTTCAGCCCTTTCCTCATCAAGTACATCATGTACATCTGCATCAGTAATAGGCTGATACATAGCATTTTCAAAAACCCCCATAGGTTGTACATTTGCCTCATTGGAACTTACATTCGTCTTTCTAGCACCAAAAAGAGGCAACAAAGTGTCATAAATGTCCTGTGAGCTTACATTATTGTCTCTAGTACATGAAAGCAAGGGATGAACAGAATCTTCCACAAATACTACATCTCGTGAAACCAAAATACGTTTTGTTTGCGGATGATACAACCTGTAATATTTTCTTTCAGCACTATAACCTAGAAAAATACATTTGACAACCTTATCATCCAATTGTTTGTGCTGTGTTTGTGGCACCAAAGCATATGCCAAACGACCAAAAATACGCCTTTGGTCAATAGAAGGCTTTCTATCATGCCATGCTGAATATGGAGTAATAGACTGCAAAGATTTTGTAGGACACCTGTTTAGTACATAAGCAACAAAGCTTGACTATTGACCATACATCGTGCCATTTTTGTAAGTGACCTGTTTTTCCTCTCAACAACACCATTTTGCTTAGGTGTATAAGGCACTGTAAATTGGTCTTTTATTCTAGGACTAACCAGAAATGCATTTAATTTATGAGACATATACTTCCTACCTCAATCAGAACGGCGGGTGCTCATAGTACATTTTGAGACATTTTCAGCCATAGCCAGAAATTGTTTGAAGCACATAAAACTTCGGACTTTGCTTTAAGCAAAAATACCGATGCATGCCTGGAGTAATCATTAATGAAAGTCACAAAGTACAGGTATTTGCCCAAGGACGGAGTTTGCATGGTCCCACAAATATTACTATGCACAAGCTGCAACCTGCTGCCTGTGGCCCAAACTGAACCATCCTTTGGAAACTTAGAGCACTGCATCTTACCCAAAATAAAGCCTTCACAAACATGTTTGACAGGTGCTTCAAGAGGCGGCAAAGAAGATGTAAGGCAGGGTGACTAGAGCCTGAGAGTCCTCCATCCAACCACCCTTATATAGGCATGCCCTTGGCCCTTTGCCCTAGATGGACTCCCCATTCCACACCGCCTAGCCCGGCCCTGTCTTATTAGTCTGGCCTTGCTGGTGTCCTGACATTACTTCCCCCTTAAGAAGAGTTTTCATCCTCGAAAACAAAAGTGGTAAATTTCTTCTTAAGAAAACTAATGTTTTCCCAAGTGGTACGTTCTTCAGTTCGGTCTTTCCACTTGATTAAGGCTTGTTGTCGTACGTGATGACGTGTACGCAACTCGTGATAATCAAGAACACGTTCAGGTTCATATGGTAAGGTTGGAGGTTCAATGTAACCAACCAAAACCTATTGGTCAATGACATTCAACGTCCCCATGTAAGTGCTTTCGTAGACGGCTTACATGAAACACCGGATGAATGCGAGAATGTGAAGGTAGTAATAGTTTGTAGGCTCCATCACCGACTCACTTGAGTATTTTGAAAGGCCCACAATATTGGGGAGATTATTTAGGTGTCCGTCTAGTTTTCAGACTTCAAGAATGTTCTCCAACATGTAAAAATAAATCCTCCCCTTTTTCAAAGGTAACTTGTTGACGTTTCTCATCAGCGTATTTCTTATACTGATCCTATGATTGCCAGCCATTCTGGCGAGCAAGTTTCAACATATCCATATGGTCTTGGAGAAAATCCTGAACCTGTTGGAGTTTTTCTGTTGCCAACCCCACCGTAACTGGTGACCTAGGTTGAAACCCGTACATTAGCATGAAAGGACTAAAACCTGTTGTGGCATGCTTAGCACTATTGTAGGCAAACTCGAGAATAGGTAAGTATTCTTCCTAGTCTGACTGTTTTTTGCTGACGTATGCTCTTAGCATATTCTCTAACACCTGGATAACCCATTCTGTTTGACCATCCATTTCTGGATGATCAGCTGTACTGAGTTTAGTTGTGTACCCAATCATTTAAAGACAGCTCTCCAAAAGTGGCTATTAAACTTGGGATCAAAATTGAATGTCATATTGATATCCAAATCCATGGTTACACAGTGCGCTGAAAGAAGTACTCAAAAAATATACCTGATATTGGGAGCACTCGCAAAGTAGGGTAGCTGTGCTAACTCCGTCTAAATCGATGGTAGTCCGTTGTATATGGAACTCCTCAAGCTCTTTATAGTTGAATCAACTATGCCTAATGATGCCGCCAAAAATTTGTAGTGCTTGAAACGTCGTTGATGCATGAATCCTCTCGAAGGAAGAAATTGTAATAGATAGTCTTCCGAAACTTCAACTCCGTCAAATTTGAACTTCGATCAACTTCTGCAATTTCTATCCTTCGGATAGTTTACCTAGAATTTGATGGCCCTTGGCCTATGCTTGTGTTGGATTCCGGCCTTGCAAACCCTTTGAATACCCTAGCTTGGGTATGGGGTGTGTGCCCGAGTGGGCACAAGTGAGTAGGCGTGTGCTGGAGAAGCTGGCAACCAATCCGGGGAGGACGTAACCTGCTCTGATACCAATTGTTCGAACTAGGGTTGCTGAGAAATGTACACAGCTTGGAGAAGACCAAGTAAGTTCAAGGTACACAATAGAGAGTGTGTTACTTAGTGTGCAATGGAAAGATAGACAACCCTAGAGTGATGGGCGTATATACAATGCACGGGAGAAAAACCTCCTAAAGAGGGAGAAATGCCCCGGTGGTCCTAGTGTGTTCACACACATCACTACCACATGTATATGGTAACAAGTGGGAGGGAGGAAAAACATGAAAGAGAGGAAGAGATAGAAGGGGAAGGGAGGAAGGAAGCAAGGGTGGAGGAAGATCTTGGCAAGGAACAGACTGAAAGGGGGGATTGCATGAAGAGAAATGGGAGGAAGGGTGACAAGAAACCGGAGGGATTTATTTTTCTTCTTCTCTCTTTCTTTCTTTCTTTCTCTCTCTCTCTCTCTCTCTCTCTCTCTCTCTCTCTCTCTCTCTCTCTCTCGGGACTTGTAGCAACAAAGGAGGAAAAGGAAGTAGTAAATCGGCCATGGCAAAGAAGGGCTCTCTCTTTGTTTTGGTCGAGGCCATGAAGGATTTTCTCTCTCTCTTTCTCTACTGACGGTATTGATGATACAAACGAAGGCGTGGACGGGCCCGCAAAATATACTTGTGACCAATGGACCAAGCAAGGCATAAAAATAAAACAATATTTTCTATTTATTTGACACCAAATTATAGTATGTTCCAGTAGCAAAGCACTGGCAAACTGTGGCTCGATATCCCAGAGCACCCTAGCTCATATAAGGAGCTGCATAGCTAATGATTAATCATGTCAATAAAACTTTCATATAGTGCAAGTAGTAAGTACAATGTTAATAACATCAATTGATGAATGAACATTAATTTATGAAGGAGTTGTACGTAGATTCTAGAGGTTAAATGACAATAGGTTGCTAGCGATTAATACAGAGCATGACCCTTATGTACCTTGTGGATTATTTAAAATGCCAACAATGATGAATATAAACATGGAAATAAAATGCAAATACATGTGGAACAACAATGCCAAGGTCATTTGAAGTATGCTTTCAAAGGTAGTTACATCGAAGAGGTTCAACAAAAATGTAAGTTAAAAAACTACTTAGAAACTGATTCTAATTAATGTGCCTATAGTGGTACATATTCTTATATGTGACTTAGAGTAGGGTTTGCGAAATTGAGAAATAACTTTTGTCTATGGCAGCACATCCTCATGGAATCTCTTATGCATGGGATTAAGATATAAGATGAGTTCGCAAAGACACAGTGTACATGGAAAGTATAAAGATAAAACCTTTACTTGTCTAAAGTCAAGCAAAACTACACTTTACTACTGAATGATACAAAATGTATCTTGTGTACACTCCGGGAGGTCACACACAACTGCATGCTCAGTGAAAAAACAAACATGAAAAGCATGGAAAAAAAATCATATTGAAAATGAGAATAGAAAAGGATCAATAAGAGCCTGCCAGAAATGCTACAAAGGCTATTGGAGAGACTAGAGAATTGTGTACTTTTCTCACTAGACGTTAATACTTCCCCATAGAAAGTGGGACTCAAGTGTTAAAAGCCTCTAATAGACTACTAAGAGTGCCATAGATTGGAGAGCTAAAGTGCATTGTGATGTGAACTAGTCCGTACCAACAACACTTGCCTTGATAGATAATACGTGAGAAGGAACGGAAAGAATGGTCCATGCTTGTCAAATGTGAGAGATTTGACATTTTTGGGTAATCAAGTCGATGTGGGCAAAGCACGTCACATTTTTATTTTGTACTAATAAAAAAATGGACAAAATATGTAAAAACGACCTATAAGCAATGTACATGGAAGGTTTTGCTGCATGTTAGTTTAGAGTTGGTTATAAATTTACTCTGTTCGATTGGAAACTATAGTTGATAGGAAAAAAATTGATAAGAGTTCGACAACCTATGTGCACCAAGAATAATGAGTTCCTCAAGGAGAATCCCCAGTGCGTGTGGGGTCAGGATTGATCATGCTAATATCAGGAGCTCTTAAGAGATCAAAAATGTTAGTAGAATTAGAATAACGCAACTTTAGTGGGCCTAAATGCCAAAAATTACAATAAGGAGTGTAGGGGAGTATTATGATTTGATACGATTTATTACTGTGGCATGAAGTTGAGATCAACCCGCTAGTGGTTTTTGAATGAGTAGGTCTAAGGAGCATTGATGGTCACAAAAAGATGAGAATTTGCATCATTGGGATAGTGGCGAGCATATCTATCATCGTGATCATTGTAATTTTCATGCTTTTTCCAATACATCGAGCACCAAGCGTATGGTTATGATCCCTTGTAGATTCATCATGTTTGTGAGGTTTGTCATGGTGTGGCATACCTCATCTTCGTGCTTGCACGACCGTTGGAGTCGAGGGCATGCCCCAAGAGGTTGTGTGCTCTTGTGACGCTGTTAGCGACGGAAATACACTGGGTTTTTATAACCCCCGGCGTCGCTAAAACCGTCGCTACGAGAGCATCGCTATATGCGTCGCTATAAGCGTCGCTATATAGCGACGCTCATAGCGATGGTTATAGCGACGGTTATAGCGACGTTTACACAGAAGTCTATAGCGACGCTCATAGCGACGCTACAGAGCCATAAATAGCGACGGTTATAGCGACGCCCGAGAGATTTTTTTTTTGGTGACAGGGCATTGAATGACCTGCCACCCATCAACCATATTGTACTTGATTCACTTTTTAAAAAAAGTGCAAGGGTAGATAATAGACCCAAAATAGTCACCCACAAGACGCATTGTTTGCAAAATTGACAAGCGTAAAATTGACAATTGTACACATCATAGGCAAAATGAATTGATTGGAAAATGTAATAATGACAATTGTACAACATCATAGGCATAAAGAATTGATTGGCAAAATGAACTGCGGTGACAAATGTAATAATATACATGGTTCAAAAAGACGTATAAAATCCGTCTCATGATACATAAGCTATGAGAAACCCTAAACTAATGCTATCTAGCTACGGCTAAACTGACGTCGTCTAGTCAGACGTCTCATCGCGTCCAAGCGGCGTATCTGTCGGATTCTGCAAAAAAAGACAATAAGACAGCTTTCAGTAAGTATAAACATATAACGACACTTATAAAACAATACAAAAAATAGAAAGAGTAAACCCCAATACTAACCATGCCGCCGCGAGAACTGAGAATGTCCATCAGGGCGTTTAAGCCCTTCCTGCCTGCGTACTCGCGCTCATACGGTGTGGGATCACGTCCTGTCATCGACCACTGTCAAAACATACAAAGATTTCATTATGTTAGAATTAAAAAACTCATAAACCCTAAACTATCGAACATAAAGAGCAATGCGAAAACACTTACAAAATCGGCCTCAAATGATGCCCATCCACCGCTCCCCATGTGGTGCGAGCTCCCTGCCTCTACTTGCGCTCTGGCTGCATCCTTTTGTTGCTTCCACTTGTCGGGATTCTCGCGCGCTGCATTCTTCGCATTCTTCCAATCTTCTTTGGCCAGCCAATCTGGCCTGTTCCACCCATGCTTGATTGCTTTTTGCACTTCGGAACACTTGTGTTTGCAGTGTTCGCGCATTCGAATCTTCATCAGGTCTTCATTGAAGCGCTGATCCCGTGTTGGAATGGGAAACTCATCATGAAGTATGCTGATGACTCTGGCTTTTAAATCACTTGGTACTTCACTCCATTTGTTTAGTAGGTAGTGTCTAAACAGCTGAGAGCAAAGACCACGCATGCGCGAGATCACCTTCTTGCCGTCATCATCCATGATGATGCCACCATTGAAGTCGACGGAGTAAGGCAAGCCCTCTGGCCGGTGACGCGTGAACCTGGGTGTCCCGGCAGGGGTCTCTAGCGGCGTGTCGATGGGGGTACGGACGTCAGGTGTCTCCACCGGTGTCTGGGCCCCGAAGCGAGGAGTGTCGAGTGGGGTGTCTCCTGGCGGAGTAGGTAGAGGTGTGTAGCTGCTAGGAATAATCAGCCGCGCGAAACCTGGCGTAGATGGCGATGCTGTGGCTGGTGTGGGGGCGGGCAAAGAAGGGGAGGGTAAAGAGCCTCGTCGAACACCAGGCGGTGTGGAGGCATCGGCGACGGAATCCCCACAACAACCGCCACCGCCACCACTAGAGCGCCGGTGTCTAGACGAGTGTGAAGATCGTCTCGTCGACACCAAAGCTTCGGAGCGCGCCGAATGCTCGGAAAGAGAGGGAGATGCGGATGGAGTAGGAACGCGCGATGATGCGCCAGAGCGATGACGCTCCACGGAACACTGTCTCTGCTACGGTGACAAAGAAGAAAGAAACTCCTCATCATCCATACCCTGCATTAAACACACGAATATTTAAACTTAATATCGAATGAACAGAGTAGACAATGGCGCAAATACCATTAAATACAATGACGTAATGATGCATATAAATACAATGATACAATGAATTGAGTGATAGAAGAGGCAAGTCGAAAACTCAAAATTTTCAATCAAAAGATGTGAGCGCGAGTAGAAAAGAGCGTTATACACCATGGAAGGTACTTAGAGAGCCAGAGCTTTTACAACACGGAGCAAAATTGTTCAAATACAATATTTGTGGCTTTAAGAGATCTCTCTCTCATCCTCGCATAACTCAACATAACTTCCTATATCTATATAGAGCTCTCCGTTTAAACACATATCCTCTATTTCATTTTGTAGCTCCTCTGCATGCACCCCATATAGAGTAGTAGCATCTTGATGCTCGTCTGGCACCACCGCAGCGGCTTCTGATTGAGCATCTTCTGTGATCTCCTCCATTGATGCCGTTGTGATTGTCACATGGTAGCTTTCATACGTCCTTGCAATACGAGGGGCTACCTCTATGCCGTACCACCAGTTTGATGTAGACTTTGTAGGATGAAATATTACCTGCCGGAGCCACATAAATTACATGAGAGCTTTCAAGCACATAGCTTGTAAAAGGGGGATGTTAACTATTTACATGCTTGTTCACAATGCTCGGGTAGTACGAAAGTGTCTCTTAGGTCAGTCCATTTCTTAGTAGAATCCACCTCAAGAAAACCAGACTCTCCTCTACGCACAGTAGCGTTGAGACCCTCCATGATTATCTTGAACCATTGCACGTCGAACAAGTCGACAAAAAATCCTCTGTAATCGATCCTCAAAATCTCTTGTAGCGTGCAGAAGTAAGTGAGTTCCACCACCACAGGATCTGCATCAGAGGAACGTCGTCGACTAGACTGTTCAAATTTTGCCATGATTCCACAATCTTGAGTAAAACGCTTTTTGTCGATCCGTTCCACCCTAAAATGTCGACCTTTACACCATGCTGCTGTGTATGACTTATACTACAATGAACAAAGATTATGAGTGGCCGTTTAAACATTTAGAAATAAAGTCACTAGCTAGTCGTACATTGCAAACTTACCTTGGTCGCGCAACCCCGAGAGTACTCCCACTCTTCCTCAGTCACTTCGTCACCGCATTGTTGTGCGCTTTTCAATTGGTTGTGCAACCATCTTAAGCTCATGAATGTTGGTAGGCTCTCTAGACCCGTCGGATAGTGCATCGGTGGTCGTCTTCCCCGTCTCCACTCGATTCGTGCACTTTGTCGCTCTTGCTTTGCATCCTCATATTGTGAAATCCACTTTTACATCACTGGATTGTGAAGCATGCAATTTTAGCCTCTAGATCTTCCGTCATCTTCTTCTCAACACCGAGATTGCACATGACAATCCCAGATATGCGCTCATCATCTATGGTTCGCCATAGATCCCGGGCTTTATCAAATCCGTCTAGCCACTCTCCAATGTACACTAGGGACTCTGATACCAACCAACCTTCTGCCATGCTACCCTCCGGACGTGCCTTTTGACGCACATATCTCTTAAGCGTTTTCATGAAACGTTCTAAGAAGAACATCCATCTGGAATGAACTGTCCCAGCTATTTCCACCTCATCAACTATGTGAACAAGAAGATGCACCTGAATGGTTAGCATGGTAGTAGGAAAATGTTTCTCAAACATGCACAGAAGCTCCGTAGCATTTAGTTTGGCGAATGGTATGGAGTCTACGTTGATCTCCTTTTGTGAGATCCATTGCACCAACTTTGCAAGTTTGTAGATTGTGTTACGGATGTCGAGAGACAAACATCCCTCAATGGCAACCGGTAAAATAAATTGTAAAGTATGTGCAGCAATGATATTAAAGTCCACATTTTATGCAATGATATTAAAGTCCACTATGAACGTACCTGACACATTTTATGCCAATCGTGTGACTTCAAACCGGTAAGCTTTCCTTCTTTAGTAAAACACGTTCGGAGCGAGTGCATTACGCCAGTGGGGGTCCGCAAAGATCGAATGGTCTCTTTTACTTTGCGTTCTTGGGTTCCTGTGAAAATCCATGGTGCTTTAGAAAGTTTTATCGATCCATCAGACGCTGTTTGCGGCCAATATTGCTCCATACGATCCACATTTCTAAGGTAAACTCTGGCTCCCAAAGTATCTTTCTTGCCGGTCAGATGGTAGATTACCCACATTCTTGAATATGTGCATTGGATCGAGCAAGTGATTGATCATGAGTCGGGGCCAGTATGGTAACTCATACCATAGAGATAGTCTCTTCGTCCCTCGAGGCAATCCGTCATCGCACATCTCCTTCTGCTCTAACCATGCTTGTGCAGACATCCTTGGTGGCTCTCTTCCCAAAAAACTGTCGCATAACACATGATTCTCTGGAAGATACGCTTGATGACCTTCGTAGATTTGCTTCTTCAGTGAGGGTGCCCTATGTGCATTCAGTCTAGGTCCACATGTGACACATGCTCTATATCCGCTTGTTTGAAGCCCTGCATGTATACACATGATAATAGATCAACTATGGGAAAAAACAAGATTTACAGTGTCTGAGTGAGGAGTGTCAATAGATCACCTGAGCATTCTGTTAGCCCGGGATAGTCATGCATGGTCCACATTAGAATGCCTCTGATCAAAGCATTCCGTCGTCCTGTGTGTCGGCTCATATCCACCACCTCTATACCAATCCACAATTTTTGTAGCTCTTGCAATAGTGGACGAAGATACACATCCATATTCTCCACTTTATATCGCCCTGGCACAATCAAGCTTAGCCATAGGTGCCCCTTCTTCGTAGTCAACCACGGGGGAATGTTGTAGTTGACGATGACAACGCGCCATACACTGTAAGATGTTGATCTTTGACCAAATGGATTTACGCCATCCATAGCCAGGCCTAAGCGCAAATTTCGAGCTTCCCTGGCAAAATCCGACCATGTTCCATCTATATGTTTCCAGGCTACGCAATCTGCAGAAATTCGTAGCACACCATCCAAAGATTTATTCTCCTCATGCCATGATGCTAGGGCAGAGGAAAATGTCGCAAAACCTTTTGTGGAATTTTTGTCCCGTGGAGATCTACTCGATATCTTTCGGAATCACATTTCGGACACTTCTCCATGTCTATGTATTCCCCTCTGAAAAGAATGCAGTCATTAGGACAAGCGTGGATAGAATTGTAATCCATCCCGAAGTTTCGCAAAATCTTTCTTGCTTCATCTCGGGAATCTGGCATCACATTGTCAACTGGTAGTATGTGCTCTTTAAGCAATCTACACAACATAAAAATACGATACAGTCGTGTAAAAATCTATCAGATCATTATACATTTAGAGTTTTATTAAAGTAAACTAATTGTAATAGATCACCTGAAAAGCGTTGTGACGCTAGTGTCACTCCATCCAAACTTTGCGTGCATGTTGAGAAGAACCAGGAGTGCTTTCAATCTAGACATACGTGCTCCATTATACAATGGCGTATCGGCTTCACTTTTCATATCATCCTAGATAAGGCTTTCTGAATCCATGATCGTCTCGATCATTTCATCAATCTCGGGCTCAAACATTGCCTCGTTGGGAATGTGCTCTGCATGATCATCCCCCGAGCTGTCAGAGGCTACATCTTGTGGCCTCACATATGTTGCTTGACCAAAGCGCCTGCGAACACGTCTATTGGGTTGCAAGATTGCTGCTTGTTGGTCAGCGTCAGAGTCCGACGAGTTATAATTGGCAACAACTCGATCTATAATAGATGGATCGAACTCACCAAATTCGTGAACGTGCTGCAAAGAAACACGTCTTGGCCGTCGCACAGCATGCTTGCATTGATTACAAGGACATAAGGCCCTCGTTGAGAGATAGGTGTTTCGGTTGGACGGTCCCACATCCTCGTCACTACTCACAATGAGGATAAAAATCTTATAACCTGGACAACAAATTTAATATTCTATTGGAATTCTTCGTCTTATCTCTCTCTCTCTCTCTCTACCTCACATTCTCTAGTCATGTCCAATCCCCGCACACCTCGGTCTAGAGGTGCACGGAGATCAGAACCACAGGGTTATAATCTCGTCTTTATTGGTCAATACCTATATTTGTGGGTACAAAAAATCTACAGACCCACGTCTACATGATACTGCATGTAGTGGACAAAACCCCTTTGCCTCTTCTCTAGCTGTAGCACTTCACAGCATCTTAACATCTTTTCACAGTAGATCTTTTCACTGTTCGTCTAACTCTAAACCCTAAACCGTAAGTAATTCTTGCGTGGACTCGATCTAATGTAAATAAGCGTAAATCTAAATAAACGTAAATCTAACTAAAAATAAACCTAAATCTAATTTAACGTAAGTCTACATCTAACCTAATCTTTATCGTCTTTTGGGATAGTTTCCTACGACGTTAAAACTCTCTTCTTCTTGTGTGTGTGTGTGTGTGTGTGTGTGTGTGTGGGTAAACCTAAATAAACCTAAGTCTAATCTAATATAACATAAATCTAAATCTAGCGTAAATTATGTTATATTAAAAACAAAGAACTAAACTAACAGGGATTATAAGAACCTTAAAACTGATTTAACACATAATTTTTCACATAACTCGGCAAGAGTTGGCATTCTCATCACTAAAGATTCACTAAAGATGTGAGAGTTAACTTCTGGCGGTGACGCTGCCTCATCTCCATCCACATCTGACGACAGCAATTGGCCCTTTGGACCGTTCTTGCTCTTGTTACTAACTTTGAAGTTGCTGTTGAATGACTAGAGGTTGTCTAGATGGTCATTGTCGGGGATGTAGTGACTCTTGCCGCCCTGAAGATCCACCTTCTTCCCTATCTTCTGAAGACATTTCACCAGTACTTTTGGATCGACGGAGCCCACCATGAGTGAAGGCAGCAATACCCTATATTCCATTGAGGGCTTTCTTCACCCGCTTCATGCAGGCATCGTAGTCTATGGAGACCTAAATCTAATCTAATATAACGTAAATCTAAATCTAGCGTAAATAAACGTAAATCTAACTAAAAACAAACCTAAATCTAATCTAATTTAACTTAAATAAACCTAAGTCTAATTTAACGTAAGTCTCATCTAACCTAATCTTTAACGTCTTTTAGGATAGTTTCCTACGACGTTATAACTCTCTTCTTCTTGTGTGTGTGCGCGTGTGTGGATATGTGTGCCAATAAAAAGAGATAAATGGTATAACCTTTCTATCACCCATGCCAAGTATGATAGATTGGTTATGCCATTTCCCTCTTGAATAATAGGTCTTGAGTTCAACTCCTCGTTGGTTAGATCTTTAGGTCTTTTAATTTTAATTAGTTTCCTACGACGTTAAATTAGTTTCTCTCTCTTTCTCTCTCAATGTGTGTGCGTTTTTTTGTTTATGCATGTTTTCTCTCTCTTTTCCTCTCTCAATGTGTGCGTTTTTTGTTTATGCACGTTCTCTCTCTCTTTTCCTCTCTCAATGTGTGCGTTTTTTGTTTATGCATGCTCTCTCTTTCGTTTCCTCTCTCAATGTGTGTGTGCATTCTTTGTTTATGTATGTGTGTGTGCTTTTTTGTTTATGTTTGTACTCTTTCTCTCTCTCTCTCTCTCTCTCTCTCTCAAAAACACTATGTGTGTGTGTGTGTGAGAGAGAGAGAGAGAGAGAGGGAGAGAGAAAAAGGGGAAGGGAACATGAGAGTGAGGAGAGGGAAGGAGCATACCTGGCTCTCCTTCCTCTCCTCGTGTGTGTGTGTGTGTGTGTGTGGAGAAGAAAGAGAGAGAGAGAGGGAGAGCGTTACCTGCTCTTTGCTTGAGGGCGCCGAAAAACTCAGATATGAGATCTGAGTTTTTGGACGCTCTTTGTTTTTTTTTTTTACCCCAGCCGGCGTCGCTATGAGCGTTGCAAATTTACAAGTAAATTTGCGACGCTCATAACGACGTCGGGAATTTTTTTTTTGAGCGTCGCTGTGTGAGCGTCGCTAATATGAATAGCCTCTTGTAACGCGCAAGAGACAGAGAAGGACGCTCGCCGTCATAAAAGGTGAGTGTTTGCCGTTTCCACCGCAAAGGGGCAACTATTCATCGAGAGAACCCAAACCGGGGGGGGGGTAGTTGGTTCTTGTTTGGTTGGTACATAGAGCACAAGATGCAATGCATACACGCAAACTGAGAGCTGCTCTGTCAAAGTGGGTTCCATATTGTGGGATATTACCACGTCACATGGCATGATGAAGGCTGCCAAAGTGGGTTCCATATTGTGGGATATTACCACGTCACATGGCATGATGAAGGCAAAAGCAATTGCAGTAGAGTCCTGACCATTAGCAATATATTTTTGTAATAAATTTTTTTCTTAAGGCTCATGGCAGGGAATTTGAGCTTTGGTGACGTGATTCATGAGACTATTTTTATATACGCCACTGGTGGAATGGCCCGGAGGTGATAATATTGCAGAGGTGGACTAAGTATGCGTCAACAACCATTGGGATGCCGCATGAGCGCGCCCAGATCCTTGCATGGTAAGCGAAAAAGTAGGCACGCAGCAAGGGTAGAAAATATATTGTGGATGATAGCAAGTCAGCAAAAGGTGGCACTATACGGTCATCTCTATGGAAGTGGTTATGCCCAGCATTTTCATGCAGTCGAGTATCCATGCATGCATCGGATGAGAATTGCCCCAGCATTATGGTTGCTGGCCACGAAGGTGGTTGGCAAGACTTTCAGTGAGTTTGCGGCCACGATGGTATGCAAGGGGTGGCTCGCATGCAAATGTCTGGCATGGGAGGGGTGGCAACTGGAAGCTTGGTTCTCCCTACCTCTGTGTGCAATGCACCTTGCTTACTCGTCGGTGCGCTTTCTGGCACCCTCACTGGTGATGTATTTGCTGTAGTTGGTGCAGTTACAGGTGTAGTGACTGGAGCCTTGGCAGGCCGTGCAATATTAGAAAGTGGGTTGTTGAGGGGTGCAGGCATAGGGACAATAGCTGGCGCTGTGCTGTCCATGGAAGTGTTAGAAGTCTCCAGGGCCTATTGGTACTCAGAGCGCCCCGGCTCACCGCTTTCCTCTTCTGCTGCTGAATTTCTTGAAGATCTGTCTCGGTGCCGGCAATTGATCGTCTCCATGTGTGCGTGCTTCCAGTTTAGAAAGAGAGAGAGAGGTGCTCACTGCTCCTGCAGTGAGAGAAACAGGCAGTTGAGTGTTGGCCGCATGGTGAGTGGGGCCTCATGGTGAGTTGGGGGGGTGGTTGAAGACGAGAGGGAGAGGGAGAGGTGTGGTTATTTGTCTACCACACCATGCAAGAGAGAGAGAGAGAGAGAGAGAGAGAGAGAGAGAGATGTATTGGATGTGTGAGACACACTGCGCTCCTTTGGGGGCATTGACACCATGCATGGCGGCTAGTTGGTATGAAATGGGGGTGCCAAAAAGTTCAGAGAAACTGGTTGATGACGCTGCACCACGACTACTGCGTGCATGTCGACTATTGATTTAGAACAATACCCAGTCTTGTGCCATTAGGCTCTATGTCCAGCAATCACTGTAGTATGTTCTTCGCTCCAGTGCCCGTCGACTCCAAGTCGGCACGGGATTCTCTGCACAACGCGCGCCTGTGCGGTACCTAACAAATATATATTTTTAGAGTTGTGGTCCTTTAGGACCTCTTCCTATGGTTTTGGCTTGGCAATTTTGAGGATACGAATTTAGCATCAAGGAACCACGTCCAAAATCATGCAAGAGAGAGTACATTAAATCTCCTCATCACCCTTGAATCACATAACTTTTTGGGAGAAGAGAAGCACAAAAACATATTTTCTCCCTTACGTTCTCGTTCTTACTCCCTTACGTTGTTTGGGATTGCTCCTACAATAGAGAAATCTCTACTGCTTTTTTGCTCCTCATTAGTTATACCTTTACGTAATTGTCTTTTGTGTTAAAAACTCTCTTATTCTTCTTCACCTGCATGCAATTGGCTATATGCATCTCGTCAAGATCGCTATACCTGAACCTAACTTCCTAATCTAACTAATCTTTTTTAGCCTATTCCAGCCGTGTGATTCAAGTGGTCTTGGTTAATGAAATTATAGAATGATTAAACTAAGAATGAAAAAAAACAAACAATGGCATTGACCAACAAAATTATCATTAATAAAATTACAAAAAATAAATAAGCTTAGCTCTCGGTATGATTCCCATCATTGATTCTCTTTGCCGGTGTGATATCCATAATACCAAGAAGGTTTTGTTGGCTCTGATATCACTTCTACAAACGGATGCATGGATGGGCCTGCAAAATATACCCAAAACAACATACTACTAAGCATCAATGAACGAATATGCATATCTAACGAATCGCATAACCATAATCGAGATTGCACATGACAAAGAGAGACAGAGAGTGGGAGAGAGTGAGAGGGCACGTGCGGGTGCACCTCCTAGAGTGGAGTGCTATAGTGGCACGGCGAAAGAGAAGAAAGGAGAGGGAGAAGAATAGACACAAGTGTTGGGCGCAATCTCCCCCCGTGCAAGAGTGAGCATTTCCCTCTTGCACGTATTTATTTATAGATTCTTCAATGCTCTTGCGCCGGACCTAAATGGCCTTAGCTCATAAAGAGCATTTAAATAATAAAATGTCCATAAGGATGATATCCTTTTGCATAACCCTTTCTTTTTTCACCTGTCACCTGCACTAGATAATAAAATATCAATTCCATTACAAGTGAAGGATGAGAAACTGGAGGCAAGAGAAGGGATTTTTGGTGGATCTTGCAAAAAGAAAATAGTTCGAAGGAAGAAAGGATTTTTGGTGAAAGGAAACCATAATTGAGGAATTCAAGCAGTGCAAAAGGGGTTGTGCTTTGCAAGATAGAGAGCATGCCCAAATTTGACCCGACAGAGGGCAAAAACGGATTTTTTTTGGAATTGACGAACAACGGAGCTATACAAGGTGGGGTTTGCCTAGTAATTACAGATTGCTTCCGAGGGGGTTGGAATATTGTTAAATTTATTTTTTGATGGTATTTGTAATCGGAGTGGTGATTTTCTTTTGAGATTTCTTTGTGTTCATCTCGATATACTCTTAATAACACTAAAATTGGCTCTAGCCATAGTGCTTTCACTTGGTTTATACTCTAGAGGGTCTGTACACAAAGGAGGGTTTAGAGGGTGTAGATGTACATGAGCATTTATAGAATTTGTGTATATCAGATTTACAAGGTTTAGATATACCATATTTTAAGGGCTTGGATGTGCAAGATTATGTGCTTGGACATATGCAAAGTGATCATTTAGAGTGGGTGCAGACTCCTCGTTTATCAAGAGTTTGTGACACAAGGCTCAGTTTATGGCAGAATGATTGTGAAGTTGATGATGCTTATTCAGAGGGGGTGCACATAAAAGTGCCATCTCTTGGTGTTGCATATGATTGGTTGCATTGTGCCGATGATATGGATAGGACAGTTGATGCAATTTTCAGTGTGCATGCTAAGCTTTGTGCTACAGAAGTTTAAAGATATTTGAATGAGCAGGAGAAACTTAATGAGCAGTCTACAATAAATATGGCTAGTATGCATACCATGTGTGGAAAGACTAGTTTGTAGCCTGAGATATGCAGGATAGAGGAATCTTTTGAAGCTGTGGACCTTGAGCTTATGTGCTTATTGGATGAAGCTTTAGAAGGCTTCTCAACCTCAAATTCAAAGAGCGCCGAGCAATTTGGTTTCAAGCAATAGCACGTTTATCTAGATGTGGTTGATGATGATCTTATGTAGTTGTTGGATGATTATCTATTGGGGTTTGGGTCTATATAAACTAGGGAAATGTTTTATGATGCATCTGAAAAGTTTGATAAAGAGGAGTTTCAAAGAAACTTGATGTATCCGGATATGCATGCTCTGAATTTCAATGCTAAAGGGGGTGAAGGTGAATTACCAATCCTCCTACCCGTGATTGATGATCAACAATTGGATGAGGTAGTTGCGCAAGGGATATGGCATGATCTAGTGATACCTACTGTTGTATGGTATTTTCTGTTACCCTATGATGTAGAGGATGTTGAGCTAGATTTTGATCCAGGAGGAAAAAATTAAACGGATGGTCCGGAGCAATTAATTGATACGCCATTTGATCCGGGTGGAGATGTATATGTGAATGATTTATGGTGTTTGACTTATATACCATATTACCCAGGTGGTTTTTACGATGGTTTATGGGTTAATTCTTGTTTATACTCTGTTGCTGGGAAATTCTTGTGTTTTCTCTATAATCCTAATGGAGGGAATATTCAAATAAGGCCACATGTTGCAAAAATTTTCAAAGCATGCTTACAGTGGGGCAATTAGTATGCGTTTACAAGTTTTTGCTTGCAGTTTGGAACAATGGTTGGCACATCCCGAAGGATGTGCACGTTTAGAGGGGGTGGATGTCATGTCACTTTGGGGGACTGGGTGACAATTGCAAATCTTCATACTTATTCAAAGGAAACTTAAGAATAATGTTAACAACTGTTATGTCAACAAGAGGTCGGAGATGTATACTTTATATGGGTTTCTAGACTAAGATGGGCTCCAGATAGGGATTGACAGGAAGATAGGTGAGAATGTTCCACTTGCTAGTTTTTGACCCACTTATGTAGACTCACTGTAGAGCTTGAGGTTCTGAAGGAGCAAGTCCACATGGTTCATCAAATAGAGCCACAAATGTTCAAGTTATGGTAGTTTGAAGTTGGAAGTGATTGCAGATCTGAGACGGATAGGACAAATGATGCCAGATAGTCCAAGACAGGTTGGAGCTATGGATGTGTAGTGCTTGATTTATGGAGCATGTTCACTTTTTAGATCGTCAATCAGAGTCCTGGATGCCAAGATACGGTCGATCAAAGTTTTGTCGGGGGCTAGGTTTGTGCCTGGTGGGCTACCTCAAAAGGTGTGCCATCAGGTGTTTTTTTGGGACTTGGAGGAGTTTTGGAGCATGATATGCATTGTGCTAAGCTAGCAAAAAGTGACGGCATCTCAAACGGAGTTTGGACGGACAAGTTATACCGATTGACTCTAGACGGTGGTGGTCGACTAGGAGGAATCTTGTAATTTTTTTCCTTTTTGGATGACTCAGTCGGTGGATCCGGGTAGGTGTAAAGTCAGCAATGGGAAGTTACAGTGGGATGTTACGGTTTGATCACTGAGTTTGGGTGCAGCAAATGGTAGGTGGCACTATTTGAGAAAATTAAAAAGGGGCAATAAATTTCATGATCATATTGTCAGTCAAGGTTGCTTTGAGTGGTATGTCACACTGAGAAATTCTTTGGTCCATATGTATATTGAATGTGGTGTCCTTTTGGAGGCACAAAAAGATCTCTATGAGCTTTCATTTAAAAGGTTTGGAGAATGCCAAACATGGTTGTGGGTGAGAGAATTCATGACGAGATTGCTCGACATGAGATACTAGAGATAGATGTTGTGCTTGGCAATGCTTGATTAATTTGAATGCCAAATGTGGTGCCCTTATGAATGGCGGGCCAAAAGGCCGCCCGCCGAATGAATAAAAATGGCACCGAAGGGCCAATTAATTTGGAGAGGCTTGAGTGGAAAAAGGGTAATGGCGTGGAAAAAAACGAGCAAGAAAACGAGGACGAGTGCAGGCATAGAGAGAGAGAGAGAGAGAAGCTCGTGTCGGGCGCTCCGATGCCTAGACGGCGATGGGCATGAAGACGAAATTGCTCAGCTTGCCTTGGCGTTCCTTTTTGACTCAAGATTGCCATGTCATCACCCCTATTCCCACAAGGACAACGCCATCATCTGTCTTCTCCTCGTTCTGATCATACAACTACAATTCAAGGAGGGCGCAAGGCGCCATTACCTACTTGTATCTGGTGGATCAATTAGCCATAGCTAAGAAAATTGAATGATGAACTGGCAAGGTAACTGAACCCTAAACCCTAAACCATCCTTTTTCCTCCTTGGCCAAACCAAGGATGATTTCATTGCTGCTCTACATTTGGAGGAAGTTATTGAGAAGACATATGCCATGTCTATCACCATTTTTTTCGTGAAATGACAAGGTTCACCAATATCTACAATGACATGTTGAGCTCCATGGTGTCATGGGTGAAGTTACATGATGCATCTTCATCCATGGTTCAAGGTGATATCATATGTTGTATCTTTATTTTCTCCATCCATGTCTTTGTTTCTTGATACATGCTATTGATCTCGTCACGATTTTTCATAACATAAAAGGGAGCATTGCTATTAAAAAAAGGGCATGAAGGGCATGAAGGGGATGAGTGTTACAAAAAAGAGGAAACAATTTGCATGAGGCAAGGAGAAGGACCATGAGGAAGGGCTTGTGTCTTGCTGAAGGGTGGAAAGCGGCTCCAATATCTCTCGAAGTCTCTCTCTCTCTCTCTCTCTCTCTCTCTCTCTCTCTCTCCTTGAAGCAACAAAGGAGGAAAAGGCAGCCGTAAATTGGCCATGGCAAAGAAGGGATCTCTCTTTGTTTTGGTTGAGGCTATGAAGGATTTTCTCTATCCCTCTCTCTGCAAACGGTATTGAAGGACAAGAATCCGGAGGCAAGAGAAGCGATTTTTGGTGGAGCTTGCAAAAAGGGAAGAGTTCAAAGGAAGGAAGGATTTTCAATGAAAGGAAGCCATAATTGAGGAAGTCCAGGAGTGCAAAAGGAGTTGTGCTCTGCAAGATAGAGAGCATGCCCAAATTTGATCGGGCAAAGGGCAAAAATGGAAATTTCTTGGAATTGATGAATAGGGGAGCTATACAAGGTGGGGTTTGCCTGGCCATTACAGATTTCTTCCAAGGGGGTGGGGATTTTTGCATTACCCTATAAGGACTTTGACTTTCTCTCTCTTGTCCAAAATAGGTGCGTGGTGAATTTTCTACAAAAGAAATCAAAACTTTTCGAACCTTTTGGATTTAGAATGTACTCATCGAGATCTATCCATTGATATATAGCATGCCATCAGATTCCTTATATTCTAGAAGATTCAATTTTTTAACGTGACAACTCCGTCTTCTAAATGGAATTTCTCCCCACATTTCAGCTTCAATGGGGAGTCCATAACTTCTACAGATCAGCTCCCAATTTGTCAAAGTTTGGGGATTTAGAATCTACATGTGAAGATCTTTTCAATGATATGGTGGTTGATAGGGTTTTGACAGAGCATTTATATACCTTATCGGGTTGCCCACTTTGGACAAGAGAGGCTGCAAAGTCAAACCTCCTTATAGGGCCCCTTTAAAAGTCCAAATTTTCCCTAATGATCATGGATTTGAAAATCAACAGGCATACCAATGATGTTGTATGCAACCAGTTTGTAACGAGGTTTTAGATATCAATTAATCAAAAGCATCTTCTAATTGTCAGCATTAATTAAGTGTCGATAATTGGGTTTTTTTTTGCTGGTATTTGTGATTCGAGTTGTGATTTTCTTCCGGGAGTTCTTTGTGTTCATTATATAAACTCTTTATAACACTAAATTGGCCCTAACCACACTGGTTTCACTTGGTTTACACCTCGATTGATTCTCCCTCTATATCAAGAAGCCTGATGCTTTCCCGTTCAACCTTGGATAGACGCGCATGGATGGCTCGATCGGTGGACCTACATAGGTTTGAAGTCAGCAATGGAATGTTATAGTGGGAGGTGGCGGCTCGATCACCAGGTTTGGGTGCACCAAATGGCAAGCGGCACTATTCGAGAAAATAAAAAAGGGGCAATAAAATTCACGATGATATTGTTATGAATGGAGGGCCAATAGGCCGCCTGCCCAATGAACTAAAATGACGCCCAAGGGCCAATTAATTTGGGGAGTCTTGAGTGGAAAAAGGGTAGTGCCGTGGGAAAAAAATGATCAAGACAATGAGGACGAGCGCATGCAGAGAGAAATAAGCTCGCACCAGGCGCTCTGATTCTTGGACGTTGAGGAGCATGAAGACAGAATTGCATAGCTTGCCTTGGTGTTCCTTTTCAGCGGCACTTCCACCACATTTGACACTACTGCAAAACCCGAGACTACCACATCATCACCCCTGTTCCCACAATGACGGTGCCATCATTGTGAAAATAGGGGAAAGGGAGCACTGCTATAAAAAAAAGGGGGGGATGAAGGGCATGAAGGTGATGAGGGTTATAGAAAAGAAGAAAGAATTTGCATGAGGAAAGGAAGAGGACCATGAGGGAGGGCTCGTGTCTTGGTGAAGGGCGGAAGGCGGCTCCAATATATCTTAAAGTCTCTCTCTCTCTCTCTTAGGACCTTGAGGCAACGAGGGAGAAAAGGAGGAGATTGTTGCAACGGCGGTGGGGAGGAAAAACATGAAAGAGAGGAAGGGATATAGCATGAAGGGGAAGGGAGGAAGGAAGCAAGGGTGGAGGAAGGTCTTGGGGCAAGGAACGGGCTAAAAGGGGTGGGTGCATAAAGAAAAATGGGAGGAAGGGTGAGCAAGAAACCGGAGGGCTTTCTTCTTCTTCTCTCTCTCTCTCTCTCTCTCTCTCTCTCTCTCTCTCTCTCTCTCTGGACTTGAAGCATCAAAGGAGAAAAAAGGCAGCCGTAAACCAGCCATGGCAAGAAGGGCTCTCTCTTTGTTTTGTTTAAGACTATGAAGGATTTTCTCTCTCTCTCTTGCTCTGTTGACGATATTGAAGGGGCGAGAAGCCGGAGGCAAGAGAAGGGGTTTTTTTTGGAGCTTGCAAAAACAGAAGAGTTCAAAGGAAGGAAGGATTTTCGGTGAAAGGAAATTGTAATTGAGGAAGTCAAGCAGTGCATTTGGGGTTGTTCTCTAGAAGATAGAGAGTATGCCCAAATTCAACTGGGTAGAGGGCAAAAAAGGAATCTTTTTGAAAATGATGATCAGGGGAGCTATACAATGTGGGGTTTGCTTGGCATTTACATATTGCTTCCAAGGGGTTGGTGATTTTTTATCATGGGTTTGCAAATCAACAGGCAAACCAACGATGACGTATGCAACCAATTTGTAATAGGGTTTCAGATATCAATTAATTAGAAGCATCTTTTGATTGTTAGCATCAATTAAGTGTCGACAATTGTTTTAAATTTAATTATCGTTGGTATTTATGATCTGAGTCATGATTTTCTTTGGGATTTCTCTGTGTTCATCCCTATATACTCTTACTAACAATAAAATCGGCCCTAACCGCACTGGTTTTGCTTGGTCTACACCTCATCTGCTTCTCCACCTACAACCAAAAGCCCAACGGTTTCCCGATTTACCTTGGAGAGACGTGCACTCCGACAATTTGGTGAACTCGACGCGAACTTGACCAGGGAAGACGGAGCTAGTCATGTCAATAGACCAACAGAAAGATATGCGGCAGATTATGGGATTAATGGCTGCTATTTTGCAGTAGCAGTATGTAAGTGAGGTGCTCCCACTCTTATTACTTCATGCGTATATAATACCTGCATCTAACAGCTGGTTGATCTCCTGCCAAAGGGCTTCCTTTTGAATTTTCCCCAATCTCCTTAGCTTGTGTGCTTTAGCTTGTACCGTTCCTTGAGAGATATCTTGTGCTCAACATCCTTTGCCCCTTGCAGATCCAGGTTCTCTGATGCAAAAAAAAATGGAAAAGAGGCACACAATTGAACATAGCCTTCCCTTTCTTGTTTGGTAAAATCTTCGCTCAACATATTGGCTACCTCTTTCACACCTATGCCATGAACCTGCTGTTGTACTTCCTCTTTTGCATGAGAGTATTTCAGAGTGACTTGCAAACAAATTGACATGAATCTTTAGCATACCATCCTTGGTTTTCTCCTCCTTTGCATCTATATAGCCCTCATAGGCCATCTTGGTCTTGTACTCATATCTCATTGTATCATCTTTGTCTCTTGCCGCTATAGGATAGAAAGGGCTCTCTTTGGTCTTCAAGTCTAGCACCACCTGCCTTCCTCTCTCTTTATGAGGAAAGGTGAACACCCTACTTTCTCAATCTTGTTTATCATCTACTGCAACTTCAGCCATGGCATACCCAAGATGATAGGGTACACATTAACACTTGCTTTTATCACAGAAAATTAAATTAGGTACTCAATGCCCATGACCTTTACTCTTACATCTTGAAGCACACCCACACACATAGCCTTAGCAGGACATTTATTTGGCCACTAATTTATTAAATTTTTCCCTCATTGTAATTTCCTTCATGATGCAAACCTGTGCTCCACTATCTATACAAGCATGTACCTACATCCTCTTTTTGATGGCAGCATCCACCAAAGGAAGAACATTAGCTGGGGACGTACCCACCCTTAATGCCATGTTTTGCACTGCATGCACATTGCCCTTAGATTTTGGTAGCCTCGTGCTAATGCTCATAGAGAATTGTCTCCTTTGCTTAGGATTCAAAACCAATAGTCGACCAAAAGTTATGTTAGCCTTTTGGCCTTGCACATCACTTACCAAATCATTTTCGAGGTAGTCGTGCCCTAGTTGGAAATCTTCTTGCTGGATCTTATGATTCCTTCTCTTCTTGCTAGGTTTTGGTTTCTCTCTACCCTTGTACACCTTCTCTTTGCCTTTACAAGCTCTAGTCTCTTGCTTGGTTCCTGTCTCCATTTTAGCTCTTGCCATTTTGTTGGCCAAAACTTTGACATCTTGCTTATCCACCCTAACTCACCCAAGGGACTTCACCACCATCTAGAGGAGTTGGTTGCACCGGATTCTTGACCACCTACTCTCTCTGGCCATCAGACTGTGCTTGGCATCTTCCCCTACCAAACAACATGTAGATACCACCTCTTTTCCTTAGCGGATCAGGGCAATCCTGTGCATAATGTCCTTCCTCTCCATTGCTATAGCACATGCAAGGCAACAACCTTGCCTTGCCTCTTAATCCTCTTGGATGTCCTTTATCCATCACACTCAAGCACAATTCCATGGCACAATTCCCATGGTTCTCCTCATGAATGGCAAGCCTTGGACCTTGTGGTTGAGCGGGAGCCACTGCTTGTTAGGTTTAATGGCCATGTGGCCGACTGCCCATCACTAACTGCCACTAACCCTAAGTGTACAGATATACACTTGTGTGAGCCACTAACACTAAGTACAATGTGTATTGTGCCTTAGTGCATAAGATAAGAGAAGAAAGAAAGGGGGCATACAATACGTTGGCTCTCCCCTTCAACCTGTGTGTGGCTATGGTGGTGTGTGTGTGAGTGTATGCGTGTGTATTCTTCTTGTGTTGTGCTCCCAGCTCCTCCCCATCATCTGGTATCAGAGCGGTTTCATTCCCGAAAGCGTTTCCGCGCGCGCGCACTTTCAAGAGTGCAAATAGGTTTCCGATTTCGCCATTGGCAAGTTCAGCTTCCCGAGAGCGTTTCCAGGAGGTGTCCTAGAGTTTTACCCCCCTTTCAGAGCCATTCAAGCCAGCAGAAACCCCATTTGAGCTACGGTTCAGGAGCTGAAATTTTCAGCCCTCTTGTGGTAGTTTGTGTTGTAGTGCTTCCATAGCCAACAGGTACCATTGTTGCAGTCTCTTCCATCTACGAGAGGCCATGGCTCGTTTGGGAGTGTGTAGCCTCTTTCGGAGTGGCCTCGTACACACACATACAGTGGGTGCTTGACAACATTGTCTTCTTTGACTATAGGTATAGGTACAGGCTACAGGTTTCAATGCTTGTGATATTATGGTTCCAATGGGAGCAGTTTTTTATGCGTACATGCATATGTTGACACTTTTGACAGTGTTTGAGCTCTTTTGAGAGCGGATTGACTCCCCACACGGATGTTTAGTTGCAGGCACATGGTTTTGACGCCTGTTTGAGCATCTTGATAGAATTGTACGTCTTTGTGGATACTACCATTGTACGCTTTTGTGGAGCCATCTTTTGGGTAGTACGGTAGTCCCGACCATTTCTGGTCCGGAAGATAGCCATTTCTGAGGCTTGGCTATACGTTTTTTGCTGCATAACCTACATTGTTGAGGGTCGATAGCCACAGGTTTTCACTGAGCTGGGGTACTCTCAAATGTGGAGATACCTTCGGTGATACAGGTAGCTGGAGCATCCCTTACGAGGCCTCGCCATAGGATATGTATAGAGTCGTATAGGTGCTTTTGACGCTGAGTTGGCGGTCTATGGTCAGTTTGACTGTTTATGCACCTCAGCCGGTCTCTATACAATGTGGTTTTGAGAGGCATTTCTCTCTTCTATGCTTTGTGAGTGACATACTTGGTCATTTTGTCTCGTATTTTGGTTGACATAGTCCCAAATACAAAGGAGACTCTACCGAAATTTTCCCAGAATCTTTTGGTAGTTTTATCACCATGTCTACTAGCAAAGACCATGAAAGTTATGACATAAAGAAGTTTGATGGCAATAATTTTCAGCTTTGGAAGAATCAAATGCAAGATGTTCTTGTCCAAAAGAAACAGAAATTGCCTATTATTTATGCGACACGGACTGAAAAGATGAATTTGACTCAGTTTCAGTGGGAGGAGCTTGATGAGCTATGTAGATCTACTATTAGATTGCACCTTGCTCAGTCAGTGTACTTTTCAGTGCTAGAATGTGAATCTGTTACCATATACATGTGGTAGTGATGTGTGTGAACACACTAGGACCGCCGGGGCATTTTTTCCCTCTTTAGGAGGTTTTTTCCCCCGTGCATTGTATATACGCCCATCACTCTAGGGCTATCTATCTTTCCATTGCACACTAAGTAACACTCTCTATTGAGTGCCTTGAGCTTCCTTCGTCTTCTCCAAGCTGTGTGTGTTTCTCTGCAACTCTAATTCCAACAATTGGTATTAGAGCAGGTCACGTCCTCCCGGGCTTAGTCGCCAGCTGCTCCAGCACACGCCTGCTCACTTTCTTCGATTTCAGTGAGCTTTGGCAAGCGTTCGCAGGTCGACAAATTTTTTTGGGATAGCTCGAAGAGCTAAACCGGCTCAAAATTTTGATTCGGGCTCATTTCGGCCTTCGTTTCCACTACAGGCAGTATTGCACAGGCTATTTCGTCGTTTTGTGAAAAAATTTTGTTAGTGCCTTTTTCTGCATAACAGGTGCCTTATAGTCTTCTATGGTTTGTGCTATATAGCACAAGTTGTTCCCGCTCCGTTTCTCCTATTTTCGGGCAGTTTTCACATCAGGTGCAGCATTTACCATGGCTGACAACAACAACACAGATGTGTTCAAGATGTTTGCTATTAAGACAGGTTGGATGGGGACAACTACCCTATGTGGGCTTATATGATGCAACATGTTCTTGTGTCAAAGTGTGTCTTGAACATTGTGTAGGGCATTGATGTACGTCTTGGTTCTGAGGATGTAGACGATGTTGAGGATGTTGCAGGTCTTGCTGCAAGGATTGCAGCTGTTAGAGTTGTTTTGCCTACGACAGAACAAGCTCGTTGGGATGTTAAGGATGTGCAGGCTCATGCATTGATTGCGTTTTCTGTGAAGCGCACCATTGTTCCTCACATCCATTCAGCCAAATCTGCAAAACAGGCTTGGGATATTTTAGCAGGTCTTTATGCAAGCCACAATGAGGCTAAAATTGCTTTGCTGCGTAAAGAGCTGGAGTCGAAGATTATGCATGAGGAAGATGATATGGACACTTTCCTTGCTAGTGTCAAGGATATCAATGAGCATCTTATTTCTGCAGGTGAAGTCATTTCAGACAGTTTCCTTGTGCAGATTGTTCTTTATGCCTTACCAGATTCCTACGAGACTTTTGCTAGTACTTGGAGACTGATGACCCAAGGAAATCCTGAAGTTGTCAAGTTTGATGCGTTATGAACATTGCTGTTGCAAGAGTCACTTTCCAGATAAAACAGAACTAGGCAACATGCAGTTGAACAGGCTTTTATTGCTTCTCAAAGAAAGGGTGGTAACAGTAATGCAGCCACTTCTTATGGTTCTGCTGCGAGTGGCAAAAATTCTGTTCCTAATGCTTCTGCCGGTAGCACTTTGTCTGGCAATTCTGGTGATAAGGGCAAAAAGAAGATGCATTGCAATTATTGTAAAGCCAATGATCACTTGATCAAGTCGTGTCCTAAGTTGAAGGCCAAAGAGGCTAAGAAGAAAGAGGGTGGTTCCACTGCAAATGCTGGTTCCACTACAAATGCAGCCATTGTTGGGTCTTTTGTGAAAGGAGACTATGTTGCTGATGTTGATGCAGAATGGGCTTTTAGCGCAGAGTGCACTTACAATCCTGCTGTCCATGATGCATGCTTGTCAGTTGCTGCAGATTCACATGTGTGGTATTTCGATAGTGGTGCTACAAAGCACATTACCTCACATCGTGAATTGTTTACCTCTCTCGAGTCTGTCCCTCATGCAAATTCAGTCACTTGTGCCAACAACGCCTCTTATCCAGTTCAGGGAGTTGGAAAGATTGTGCTCACTGCTGCTAATGGCAATTCCTTCACACTTGTTGATGCACTTTATGTACCTGGGATAAAGAAGAATCTCTTGTCTGTATCCGCACTTGCTAGACTTGGACTTGTAGTCAAGTTTGTGGATGACAGATGTACAGTTCATGATCTCAGTTTTGGTGATGAAATTGTTGCATCTGAGCTTTTGTGCTGTGGGCTGTATAAGCTCACTTTTTATGACAAGTGGGGACAAAATTTTGCAAATACTGTTGCAGATTTAAGGGCTATTTTAGATGCAAAACTTTGGCATGCACATTTTGGTCATCTGAATTTTGCTAGTTTGCTGCGTTTGCAGAAATGATATGGTTTCTTCTTTGCCACCTCTTGAAGCACCTGTCAAACATGTTTGTGAAGGCTATATTTTGGGTAAGATGCAGTGCTCTAAATTTCCAAAGGATGGTTCAGTTCGGGCCACATGCAGGTTGCAACTTGTGCATAGTGATGTTTGTGGGCCCATGCAAAATCCGTCCTTGGGCAATTACCTGTACTTTGTGACTTTCATTGATGATTACTCCAGGCATGCATGGGTATTTCCGCTTAAAGCAAAGTCCGAAGTTTTTATGTGCTTCAAACAATTTCTGGCTATGGCTGAAAATGTCTCGAAATGTACTATGGGCACCCTCCATTCCGATCGAGAGGGGGAGTATATGTCTATGAATTTAATGCATTTTTGGCTAGTCGTGGGATAAAACACCAATGTACAGTGCCTTATACACCTCACAAAATGGTGTTGCTGAGAGGAAAAACAGGTCACTGACGGAAGTGGCACGATGTATGGTCAAAAGTCAAGCTTTGCCGCATTGTTTTTGGCTTGAGGCCATCATGTGTGCCACTTATGTGCTTAACAGGTGTCCTACGAAAGCTTTGCAGTATATTACTCCATATGAAGCATGGCATGATAGAAAACCTTCTATTGAGCACATGCGTGTTTTAGGCTATTTGGCATATGCTTTGGTGCCACAAGTGCAGCGCAGAAAATTGGATGATAAGGCTGTCAAATGTATTTTTTTGGGTTATAGTGCTGAAAGCAAAGGTTACAGGTTGTATCATCCGCAAACAAAACGTATTCTGGTTTCTCGGGATGTAGTGCTTGTGGAAGATTCTGTTCAGCCCTTGCTGTCATGTACTAGAGACAGTAATGTAAGCTCACACGACATTTATGACACTTTGTTCCAATGAGGCAAATGTACAGCCTATGGGGGTTTCTGAAATTTTTTTAGATCAACCTATTACTGATGCAGATGTACATGGTGTACTTGATGAGGAAAGGGTTGAAAATGAGCAGGCTAAAGGTATGCCAAAATGGTGGTGCACACTTTGCGTGACAGTAAATTGGATGCACCTTTGTCTAGTCGTACTCGTTCAAGCTCTCGCCATGCATCTTATGCATCAGAGTTGAGGAGCCTCTGACTTTTGATGAAGCACAAAATTCAGAAATTTGGATGGCTGCCATGCATTCAAAATATGATGCACTTATAGAAAATGACACATGGAATTTATGTGATTTGCCTCCTGGCAAAAAGACCATTGGTACGAAGTGGGTTTACCAGCTGAAACGCAAGCCGGATGGTGAGATCGATCGCCATAAGGCTCGACTTGTTGCAAAGGGTTATGCCCAGCAAAAAGGCATAGATTATGAAGAGACTTTTGCTCCCACTTGTCGTATGACTACTGTGAATTTTCTATGTGCATTGGCAGCTCATTTTGGTTGGGATGTACATCAAGTAGACATTGTTACTGCTTTCTTGAATGGTGACATATTTGAGGAAGTTTATGTAACGCAGCCTCGCGGTTTTGTCATAAAAGGACAAGAGGACAAAGTGTGCAAATGTAACAAGGCTTTGTATGGGTTGAAGCAATCTCCTCGTGCTTGGTATGAGAAAGCTGACACTCATTTGGTCAAACAAGGCTTTCGTAACAGTCCAACAGAAAGCACATTGTATGTAAAGCGTGAGGGTGATGTACTTCTCATTGTGGTTCTTTATGTTGATGATTTGCTGATCACTGGACCAAATGAGAGACATATTTCTGAATTTAAGGCTGATTTGAATGCTACTTTCAAGATGAAAGATTTGGGGATGTTGCATCATTACTTGGGTATATAGTTTAAGCAGTGTGATGGTGGTATTGCCTTGTGTCAGAAAAGTTACATAGAGATATTGCTATGTAAGTTTGGACTTGAGGATTGCAAACCTATTGCCACTCCCATGGAAACAGGTTTGAAGTTGATTCTACATGATGCTGGCGATCCTGCTGATGTCACTCTTTACCAAACTGCTGTTGGCTGCCTCATTTATGTATGCAACACGAGGCCGGATATTCAGTTTGCAGTCTCACAGATCAGTAGATTTATGCATAGCCCAGGGTCTAAGCATTGGTAGGCTGTCAAGAGGATTTTCCGCTACCGTACTGGCACTTTACATCTTGGCTTGTTTTATCCCAAGGGGGGATCATTGCCGCCAGACTTACATGCTTTTTCGGACTCAGATTGGGCTGGTTGTTTTGACACGTGAGTGTCCACAAGTGGTTTTTGTTTCATGCTTGGCAGTTCATGTATATCATGGTTGAGCAAGAAGCAACCTACTATGGCCACTTCGAGTTGTGAGGCTGAGTAAAGGGAAGTCTTCACAACTACGGTTGAGTGTGTATGGCTGAGACGCCTTATGGCTGATTTGGGTGTTGGACAGGACACTGCCAACACTATCTACACAGACAGTCAGAGCGCATTGGCAGATGAGAGGAACCCAGTTTTTCATGCTCGCACAAAGCACATTGAGGTGCATTACCACTATATGTCAAGGAGAGGCTCTCAGCGGGAGAGATCAACTTGGCTTATGTGCCAACACAGGACAACCTTGCAGATATTTTCACAAAGGCATTGTCTCGTGAGAAGCTTGAAGATTTCCGCAAAGCTTTGGGCTTACTCCCCTTTGTGGACTCATCCTGTCCTTAGGGCATGGCACTTCCCTTTACTCATGTGCCAGCTCTTGTTCACCGCATCACTCCAGGGGGGATTTGTTACCATATACATGTGGTAGTGATGTGTGTGAACACACTAGGACCGCTGGAGCATTTTCTCCCTCTTTAGGAGGTTTTTTCCCCAGTCCATTGTATATACGCCCATAAATCTAGGGCTATCTATCTTTCCATTGCACACTAAGTAACACTCTCTATTGTGTGCCTTGAGCTTCCTTCGTCTTCTCCAAGCTGTGTGTGTTTCTCTACAACCCTAATTCCAACAGAATCTGCCTATGCTTTATGGCAAAAGCTATGTAACACTTATGAGAAGGATACGACAAGTAATAAGGTATTCATGATGCGAAAATTGTTTAACCTTCGCATGAAGGAGTCAGCCAGTGTTGCCAGTCATATTAATGACTTTAATTCTCTATTTTCCCAGATTCGTGCACAACAGATCAACATTGATGATAAGATGAAAGCAATCTTCTTGCTTTGTTTGTTGCCACCCTCATGGGATATCTTTTGCATAGCTGTCAGTAACTCTGCTCCTAATGGTACGCTAGTGTACATTGACACTAGTTCTCTTTTGTCAGAGGAAATGCGTCGCAAGGCTATGGATAGTTCGCATCATGGCAAAGATCATTATGTGCAAAAGGATGGAAAACAGCGTAAAGGTTGTTCTTGGAATCGTGAATCCAAGAAAGAGGGCAATAGAGATTCTTCAAAGGGTAGATCAAAGTCTCCTAGTCGTCCCAATGTTCAATGCCATTATTGTGATAAGTTTGATCACATATAGAAGGATTGTTATGCTTGGAAGTGTGACAAAGGTAAAGGCAAAGGCAAAGACAATGATGATAAAGAGGAGAAACCAAAGAGTTCGGTTAAGATTGAAGAACTAAACATAGTGCAAGATGATTGTGATGCACAATACATCAATATGTTGACTGAAAATAATGATGTATTTTATGATGCACAAGAAAATCTATCTTTGCAGAGTTCTATGTCAGCAGAGCTACTTGTTAGTGGTGAAGTGTCCCATACATGGATTCTTGATTCGGGTGCTTCGTTGCGTGTCACACCTCATAGGCATTGGTTTACTACATATGAGGACACTGTTACGCTAGGTGACAACTACTCTTGTGACATTGTGGGCATAGGTGATATTGCTATGGTTATGGCAAATGGGGTGGGTTTACCATACATAATGTGCGTGATGTTCCAGCTTTGACACAAAATTTGATTTTGGTTGGACATCTTCATGACTTGGGTTACAAAGTCACTTTTCTTCCGCAGTCTTGGCGTATTGCGAAAGGTCATCTTATTTTAGCCCATGGTTCTAAAGTTGGTACACTTTATCCTTTTTATGTATCTGACAAGAACACTGTTCTTTCTGTAACCGAGCTGCCAACTGTTGCTTTGTGGCATAGCCGGTTAGGTCATATGTTAAAGAAGGGAATGGAAACTCTTTCTCATTTGGGCTACTTACCGTCTTTATCATTTTCTGATTTTCTCTTTTGTGAACACTATCAACATGGTAAGCAAACATGAGCACATCGTACACAGTATTTTGACAAACAAAGAAAGCCCTTAGAGCTTGTGCATAGGGATTTATGTAGGCCTATGCCTTCTTAATCCCATGGTGGTGCGTCTTATTATGTTACATTCATTGACGATGCAACACGACATGTTTGGGTTTATGCCATGAAGTCTAAAGATGAGACTTTTTCTTGTTTCAAAAAGTTCTTATCTAGTGTGGAAACTCAGTCTGAACATAAGTTGAAAGCTTTACACTCAGAAAATGATGGATCATATGTCTTTAAAGAGTTTATAGACTTCTGTTCAAAAAGGGGAATTAAGCGCGACTTTACAGCTCCTTATACCCTTGCACAAAATGGTGTTGCCGAATGAATGAATAGGACCATCCAAGAGAGGATTATGTCTATGCTATCACAGGCTAATTTACCGCAAGCGTTTTGGGCTGAAGAATTATACACTGTTGTGTATTTGATCAATAGATCACCACATGCTTCATTACAGTTTTGTGGACCTTTGGAGTTATGGTCAGGACATAAGTTGTCTTATGAAAAACTCTATACATTTGGCTGCAAAGCTTATGCACATGTACCCAAGGAGTTGTGTGCTAAGCTTGACCCTAAGTCCAGGAAATGCATCTTTATTGGCTATGGTGTAGATGGTCAATTTGGCTATCGTTTATGGGATCCGAAAAGTCGATCAGTAATTCGTAGTAGTGATGTTGTCTTCAATGAGACCAAGATGCATAGGTAGCCAATGAAAGAGGTTGAATTCCGGAAAGTGACTTTTTTCGATGTATCACCTCCTGCAGAGATAGCTCCTGAGCTAGTTACTACATAGGCTAGTACAAACTCTGATCATCCGAGGAGATCTCAAAGAGTCTCATCCGCCAGAACGGTTGGTTCCAGGCGTGGACTTTGTGTTGCTGACAGATAGTGGTGAGCCTTCTTGTCACAAAGAGGCTATGTTAGCCAATGATAAGGTTCAGTGGGAACATGCTATGAAGAGGGAGCTATCCAGTATTGTAAAGAACAAAACATGGGAACTTGTTTCATTGCCAAAAGGTAGGAAAGCTTTGCTTTGTAAATGGGTTTACAAGAAGAAGATTGCATCCAATGTTGGGACTTACAAAGCTCGTTTAGTGGCCAAAGGTTTCAAGAAATAATATGGTGTAGATTTCCAGGAAATCTTTTCTCTAGTGGTCAAGACGATGACACTAAGAATGTTGTTTGCTTTGGTTGCCACTGAAGATATGGAGCTTGATCAAATGGATGCCATTACAGCTTTCTTACATGGTGATCTTGAGAAGAGATTTATATGCAGCAACCTGAAGGGTTTGTGCTCAAGGGCAAGGAACATTTGGTCTGTAAGCTTCTGAAAAGTCTCTATGGCTTGAAGCAATCATCCAGACAATGGTATCAAAAGTTTTATGCATTTATGCGTTCCCTAGGCTATATGCGTAGTAATGAGGATCCATGTCTTTACATGAAAAGACAACCAAATAGACAGCTTATTATGCTTATCCTTTATGTAGATGACATGCTTATTGCTGGTCATTCTAAGAAGGACATTTCTTACTTGAAAACCAAGATGAAAAGTAATTCGACATGAAAGATTTGGGTGAAGCCAATCACATTTTGGGTATGCGCATTACTCGCGATTGTAAGAAGAGGTTGTTGTACCTTTCTCAAAAAGAGTATGTGCACATGGTTCTTGATCGTTTCCACATGCAGAAGGAGAAGGCCTTGAGTACTCCATTGCCTGCATATTTGAAACTTAGAAAGAACGATTGTTCCAAATCTGATGAGGAAAAAGCTGCGATGGCTAAAATTCCTTATGCTTCAGCTTGTGGTAGTCTCATGTATGCCATGGTGGCTACAAGACCTGACATTGCACATGCATTTGGAGTTGTCAGCAGATTTATGTCTAATCCTGGTAAAAAGCATTGGGATGCTATCAAGTTGATTCTCAAATACTTGAGTGGCATTGTAGATAGACAGTTATGCTATGGTCGTGGAGAGTCATCCATTCTGGGATTTATAGATAGTGACTATGCAGGCTGTGTTGACAGTCATAAATCAACAGTAGGTTGTATTTACACATTTGCTGGTTTTACTATTTCTTGGAAATCTGTTCTTCAAGATTGTATATCCATTTCTACCACAGAGGCAAAGTATGTTGCATTGATGAAGCATGCAAAGAAGCTATTTGTTGCTCACCTAGTGAAAGATCTTGGATTGGAGCAGTGTACACCAGTTCTTCATTGTGACAGTCAAAGTGCTATTGCCTTGGCTAACAATCCAGTGTTTCATTCCAGAACAAAATACATTGATGTGTGCTATCACTTCAGTCGTGAATGCCTGGCAAACAAGAGCATTGATTTAGTGAAGATTCCTACGTCAAAGAACACAACAGATGCACTCACTAAGAGTCTCTCTGGCCATCAGTTTCAACATTGTCGTGAGTTGATGGGCATTGGGTGAAGTGGTGCTCTTCCATTTTTATAGTCTCCCACATTGGCCATCAAGTGGGAGAGTGTTAGGTTTAATGGCCATGTGGCCAACTTTCCATCACTAACTGCCACTAACCCTAAGTGTACAGCTATACACTTGTGTGAGCCACTAACACTAAGTACAATGTGTATTGTGCCTTAGTGCATAAGATAAGAGAAGAAAGAAAGGGGGCATAGAGTACGTTGGCTCTCCCCCTTCAACTTGTGTGTGGCTATGGTGGTGTGTGTGTGAGTGTGTATTCTTCTTCTGTTGTGCTCCTAGCTCCTCCTTATCACTGCTTTATATCCCAGCATATCCTGCTCTATTTTCTTTTTGATTTTTTTGCTCTTTTCCTTTGCAATTTCCATTACACCGTTATAATTCTCCGGGATTTTGAAATTTACCTTTTCCCTTACTTTAGGATGTAGTGTAAGAACTAGGGAACTAGACTGTGAGATCCTCCTCCCAGCCTTATATAGGCGGGCTCCTAGCCCCTTTCCCTAGACGGATCCCCTCTCCACATTGCCTAACCCGACCCTTGGCCGTAGTCCATGAATATCCTAGTTCTTAGTGTACAGGACCCTTGTCCTGACATACTCCCCCTGAAAGAAGAGTTTTCGTTCTCGAAAAAAAAGTGGGAAACTTCTTCTTAAGAACACTAATGTTTTCCCAAGTGGCACCTTCTTCAGATCAGTCTTTCCAATTGATTAAGGCTTATTGTCGTAGATGATGTCGTGTATGCAACTCGTGATAATCCATAACACGTTCAGGTTCATGCGGTAACGTAGGAGGTTCAATGTAATCGACCAAAACCTGTTGGTCAATGACGTTGTCGTCCCCATGCAACCGCTTTCGTAGACGGCTTACATGAAATACCGGATGAATGCAAGAATGTGATCATAGTAGTAGTTTGTAGACACGATCACCAACTCGCTTGAGTATTTTGAAAGGCCCACAATATCGGGGAGATAATTTAGGTGTCGGTCCAGTTTTCAGATTTTTTGAATATTCTAGCATATGTTAAAATACTTCCTCCCCTTCTTCGAAGGTAGCTTGCGGACGGTTCTCATCAGCATAATTCTTATACTCATCCTGTGCTTTTCGGACATTCTGACAAGCAAGTTTCAGCATATCCATGTGGTCTTGGAGAAAATCATTAACCTGTTGGATTTTTTCGGTTGCCAACCCCACCGTAGCTGGTGTGACCTAGGTTGAAACCCGTACATGAGCATGAAAGGACCAAAGCCTGTTGTGACATGCTTAGAATTGTTGTAGGCAAACTGGAGAATAGGTAAGTACTCCTCCTAGTCTCTTTGTTTTTTCTGACGTATGCTCTTAGCATATCCTCTAGCACCTGGCTAACCCGTTCCGTTTGACCATTTGTTTTTGGATGCTCAATTGTACTGAGGTTGAGTTGTGTCCCCAATCGTTCAAATACAGCTCTCCAAAAGTGGTTGTTAAACTTGGGATCACGGTCACTAACAATATTACTTGGCAACCCATACAATTTGTATAGATTGTCCACAAATAACCTTGCTAGTTCGGGTGTCTTAACCATGGATTTGGTCGGAATAAACTTACATAGTTTAGTCAACCTGTCTACGACCACCCATACTGAGTCATGACCTCATATAGTGGTTGGTAAACCTACAACGAAATCCATGGAGATACTTTCCCATTTTCCATTGGGAATTTCCAAAGGATGTAAGAGTCCTCCTACTTTCAAGCGCTCTGCTTTGTTAACTGGACATTTTTGGCAATGTAAGACATAAGCTTGAACAAAGCCATGTAGACCTGGCTAGTAAAACTGTTGTCATACGAGAGAATAAGTTTTTCTAATCCCCGGGTGCCCTGCACTTGGACTATCATGACATTCAAAAAGAATTTGGCGCCGAATGTCCGTGTCCGTCAGTACACAAACTCTCCCCTTGTAGAGTAGGTACCCATTGTCGATGGTGAAATTCTTCCATCGCTATAGTTCATCACTTGATAAAGGAGAACTAGGTGTGGAGGTTAACTATACACTACCTGCATTGGAGTGAGAAGGATCCCTCTTTTGAACATGGCTCCACACTTTGGAATATGTTTCATCTTGCTCATATTTGCCCTTGAGAGATTCTAAAAATTCATTACGAAGTTCCGTGAACAAGAGCGAATTGATTTCTGGCATTCGACTGAGAGCGCCAGCCACTACATTGTATCGGCCTTTGCGATACCTTAACCTGACATCATATTCCTGAAGGATCTCGGCCCACCTGGATTTTCGACCCTTTAAATCTATTTGTTGTGTAAACCATTTGATGCTTTCATGGTCAAATACAATCTCAAATTGAGCACCATACAGATAGTGACGACATGTCTTTAAGGCAGACACTATTGCATAGAGTTCACGTTCGTAAGCAAAATAATTCTGCTGAGCTGTATCCAGCTTCTTAATTTCAAATGCAATTGGTCGTACGTCTTGTAACAGGACTGCTCCAATAGCACGGTCACTGGTATCCGTTTCCAAAACGAATGGATTCAAAGGATCTACAATAGCCAATATAGGAGCTGTAGCGAATGCATCTTTGAGTGTTCAAAAACTCTGCTTTTGAGCAGAACCCCACTGAAAAGCCTTACCTTTGCCTTTTAGCTGGTCCGTCATACGTATAGCAAGGTGAGCGTAGTTTTTAACAAACCTTTGTTAAAAACCTGCAAAGCCTAAAAAGATATGTAATTATTTGATAGTTTTAGGAGATGGTCATTTCCGGATGGTATCCACTTTGGATTGATCCATGTAAAGGCCATTACCTGAAATGACATGCCCTAAATAATGAATTTCTTCCTTAAGAAAATCACATTTAGATTCCTTGGCATATAACTTGTTTGCACGTAACAACTCAAACACCTACCTGAGATGTTGTAAGTGTTATTCTCAAGAAGCACTATAAACTAGAATGTCATCGAGGAAAACAATGACAAATTTTCCCAAATATGGTTTCAAGACACTATCCATAAGTGTCATGAAGGTCGTGGGCGCATTGGTTAACCCAAAGGGCATCACCAAAAACTCGTAATGTCCAAACCGTGTTCAGAATGCAATCTGAGGTATATCAGCAAGCCAAATACGGACTTGGTGATATCCTGACCATAAGTCGATTTTCGTGAAAATGTGAGCATGAGTTAGCTTATCAAATAACTCATCTACCCTTGGAAATGGGTATTTGTTCTTATTTGTAACCACATTTAAACCCCGGTAGTCTACGCACATGTGCATATTGCCGTCCTTTTTCTTCACCAAAAGGATAGGCGAAGCCCATGGTGAAGAACTGGGTTGTATAAACCCTCTGCTAAAGTAGTTAGTAGGTTAACATTCCACCTCAGCAGCCTTTGAGTAACGCATACGGTAAGGTGGTTTACTAATAGGTTTACAGCCTACAGCCACGTCAATTCCATGTTGCACTGAGCGTGTCGACGGTAAACCTAATGGCAGATCATTAGGAAAGAAATCTTGAAATTCGTTTAATAATTTTTGTAACTGATTAGCAACGTTTGCTTGTTTAGAATTAGAAATTGGCGAAATAGAGGAGAGAGAATCATGCGGTGTTGAGGAATGTTCAACAGGCTCACTGTTAGAAAGAAAATGAGACAGTGAGTAGCACAAGAAACCCTGTTCTATTTCATTATCAGAAACGAGCTACATAAGCTCGGCATTACAAATCAGTGGTGATGATGGTATGTTGTTTTCTCCTAACAACAACACATGTGTGCCATGGGAATCAAGCATCAAACTGTTATGCTCATAGCTACACATCAATGATGGCCCTAGGCTATGCAACCACTCCCTACCAAGAACCACATCAACCCTTTCCATGTTCATAACTTGAAAATCCAAACAAGTAGACTATCCTTGTACTTTTAATGGAACAACTCGGCATTGAGTATCCCATATTTCACTATCATGCCCATTTATCATTACTACCTTGTGGTGGTGGGTACTCGGAGTTTGAGGCAGTTTGAGCTTTTTCACCAATCCATAATTGATGAAATTGTGTGTATTTGGAAGGGCACACTTGTGCCCTTCCAAATATCCGTGCATACGTACTAACTCATGTGGTCCAAAGGTTTGTTGACAGCATTCATGCACCACCTTAGTGTGTGTTACTTTCACTAAAGAGAACTTGGAGGAAGACTCAAGAGGCAGTAGTTGCACCATGTGCACTACTTTCTCCTTCCCCTATGCAGCAAATTTCCCCTTGGGACAATCCTTTTTTCCATGGCCTCTTCCTAAGCATTGAAAACATAGGTTCTCTTTCTTGGCCTTATCAAAATCCTCAGGGGAGAGAGGACCCCCGGACCCCTTGGGTTTTTTATATGCATTTGAATTAGCAACTATAAAGTTTCTTTTGTTGTTCATGTACTGAGTGCGTGTGTTACTATGTGTACTGGTAGGCACGTTACTGTTATGTGTTTTCTTATCATTAGGGTCATCATGAATATGTGCTTTCAGTATGGCTTCCTCAAGTGTTTTAGGGTCCTGGGATTTGACATACTTCTTAAGTTCTGGAGTCAGAAACAGACCTCGTATGAAACCTCGTACTTGTTGAAAGGTATCTAAGCCTTCCAACTTGAGGATGACATCCCTATAGTGAGAGATATATTCAAGGAGTGATGGAAATTGGCGTATGGAACACATGTCCCAAGCGGTCCAATTCCGATCGGCCTCCTTTGTAGGCAGAAATTCCTTGTTAAACACTGATTCAAAGGATTTCCAACTCTGTGGTATAATGTTCTTCTCCTTGAGAGACCATCCACCATTTGTAGGCCTTGTCTTCCAGGGTTAAGCTCATTTGCAGAGATCTTTCTGCATCTAGAGTTCACCGTAAGGCGTGCATCCCATTTAGTGAGAAAGATGTTCACTACATCCTTATTGTGGTCCCGATCTTCGACTTTGAAAATTGGTGGTTTGAAATTATTCAACATATCAGCTACCTCTTTGGCAGTGAGAGAATGTAGTGTTTCGTTAATTGGGCCTTGCCCTTGTGTTCCCACGTGCTCATGCATGTGGGTGTCAACCGAACTCTTAGTCTGCTGTTGCATCAATTGAATGACTAAAGTGGAAATTTTAGTAACATTTTCATTTAAAGCCTTAAAATTTTCATCCATGACTCTAATGCATGTCTGAAGTGCACGAAATTCTTTAATATCGAGCAATTCATAAGTATCTTCTCCTGTCGTAGCATCGCGGGTACTCTCCTAGAGAGGATCCGGCCGCGAGTCGTCATTGGCAAGGTCGGGAGTACTTTGCTCAAAATCGAATGTCACGTTGATATCCGAATCCATGGCTACACAGTGCAGTGAAAGAAGTACTCAAAAAATAAAAAACCTAATTTTGGTAGCACTTTCAAAGTATAGCGAACTCCCCTTTGTGCGTCGTAGCACTTAATCGTCGAATGAACAATAATTTGCACCGGCGAGATACAAATCGAACTCCGCACCGTGTATGGTTGATGCTTTATCTTTGAGTCGAAGCTTAATTATTTGAAGCGTCGACTATTATGTTGCTTGAACGCATCTTGAAGTCGTCGCCAAAAAAATATGCAGGTGCTCTAAATTTCTGCAGGTACTGAGCGTAGTTCGACTTCGGGAGATTCGATGGGAAGCCAAGTGTTTGCCTTGCTTGTGTTGCTCTCGCTTGCTTGACTGCTTGGTTCACCAAATTGGCTGTGGGAATGGCCACTAGTAGTGGCCAAGGCATAAGTCTAATGGCCAAAAGGCCTCACAGTGTGAAAATAGGAGGTTATGAAGCCAAAAAAAAACGAGCAGCAGCATGTTGTTTTCTGCGAGCAAGAGGATGATGATGGGGTGGCTAGGTGAGGCCGGCTATGGCCGAGAACTAGTGGTGCAAGTCTCTATCTCACCATGGCGTCCCTTCCAAGCCAAAGACCTCCCGATTTTATGCACCATACACACAGTTCCAAAATGGGACAAGCCGCCTGATTTGGCAAGAAAATTGTCTATATTTGGAAAAGCCCCAAAAAAAGCCACGGTTCTCACCCAAAGAGATTTTTTTTAGGGATCTAAAGAGACCACGCCTAGAAAGAGAGTGGAAGAGACTCATAAGCTCTGATACCAGTGTAAGAACTAGGAAACTAGACTCTGCGATCCTCCTCCCAACCTCCCTTTATATAGGCGGGCTCCTAGCCCCTTGCCCTAGACGGATCTCCTGTCCACATTGCCTAGCCCGACCCTTGGCCGTAGTCCATGACTATCCTAGTTCTTAGGGTATAGGACTCTTGTCGTGACATATAGACACACCATGAATTTGTACAATTTTAAGTAGTCACCACTAGCCAATTGCATGGATGCCGTTAACTCTGCCCAAGAAGCTTCAAAACGATTCCAAAACAAGTTTTATTGTTCACTTACATCTTGCTTACATGCCTTCAGTTTGGCATCCATCTTGACTGGGGAGGCTTCTTTACAGAATTTATGTAGGAAATGTGGCCATAGACCCAGCCAAGCAAGCCTTAGCTCACCTTCCAATGCTTCGTACCACACTTTTTCTTTACCGTGCATCCCCATCAAAAAAGTCTTCTTCTTTATATACTTGTTATGCATTCACATTGATAGCATCTATAGCTCTATTGGAGGAAATTGCAGTATAGCCTAATCCATCCCAATACCAACAAAATTATCAATCTAGGATCGGCAACCCGGGTAGGGCATGGAAGCATGAGCATCAGATGTATCAAATGAGAGGATTAATGAGTATGCTCATCCAATGCAATAGATATTAGCCATTGATTGCTAACTCTGTTCACATCATCAACTAAGCATCTCCTATACACATTAAGCCTACCAAAGTACAACTTACCATAGACTACAAACCCAAAGCACACTAATGATAAGCACACACTAATTGCATTGGTGTTGGCCTCTCCAATCACCACATGCCAATCAAGGCACTTCATCAAAAGCTACACACAGAAGGTGAATGGTGCTAGAGTTTCATAAAACCTATGCACACACAAGCAAACAATAGGGCACACACACTAATTACAAGATGAAGAACCAACTTAATCAACCTAATTAGTGATGTTAAATATCGCACTTGAATGCTCATAGAAGGATAAGAGTGGCTAATAGCAAGAAGTCATCACACATACTCAAATCTAGAATAATGATAAAGGTGAAACTACTTCATGACATAATGGAATAGAAGAATTTAGACTATTGAGAAAGTAGAGATTAGATTAAGAAAGGTTCTCTAATGACAATGGATTAGCACTAGCCTCTTAAGCATGGGAATTAAGCTCAAGGCTAGGCCATCCATAGAGTGAACACTCAAGAGAGAGAGAGATAGCTCTCAAACGGGGATCCTCAAGAGTGGATACTCAAGAATAAAGCCTCCTTGCATAAATACTTTCACCACAATCTCTTCTACTGTGGGTTTAAGTTTGATCCCTCTAGGTAGCATGTACAACTTTGGAACTCCCAATGAGCCCAAGACCTTATACAAAGTGAGTGGGAAATATTTTTCACATCCATAGCATATCTCCCGCTTGATGCATATTTGGTTTACCCTGGGTTAGCCGCTGCTAATATTCCTCCCTTCCTAGTTTGGTGCACGTCCTCGTAGAAAAACACGGAGACATGGTAGAAAGCAAGTCCATGGAAGAAATGTTGAGCTGCAAAACATAAGAACAAGTAATGAGCATCAAAGGCCAACAAGGATAAAAACATGAAGTACAATGAACAATCATGCAAAGTGAATTTTTGCTTCTAAAATATGGGTGAATCATAGCCAAAAACTAAACAACATAAATCAAAAAAACACATAACTATCATGCAGAGTAAACCACTTGAAATTTCAATTTTATGCATGAAACACAAGCAATCAATTAAGACCCTAAGCTAGTGCAAGTTCATAAACTTACTAGCCTAAAAACCATGTGAACAATTTTAATAAATCATTCAAGCCTATCATATCTACGCGCTATAAAAAAGCTCCTAATCTATTAGTACATTGTCACACCTTTTTGAAGCTCATGAAAGTTTTGTTTTGATCATTCATAGAAAAAAGTAAAGCACAATACAAGGCTACCACCCCAAGGCAAGTCTAGGTACGACTCTTGGCTCCTTGTATGACTCAAGGTATCTCATTTTGTTTACAAGAGCACCTCTATTGATCTAGAAAGACCCAACATTCATGTGTACCAAGGGTAAGGACACGGTAAGCACAAGAAGTATTGAAGAAGGAAAGGCCAACTTGACTCAACTACCCAAAATTTCCATCTCCAGAGCAACGACCGATAGCTGAGGAATACATGCTGAAAACACTAACGGGCGCCATGAACTTCTTCAAGAGCCTCGTGGACCTCTCATGTGCAGAATGCTTCTCACATGTATCCAAGTCTTTCATGAGCCTAAATAATAAGGAGCCCCATGGATGTCCTTTTTAGAAGGCAACAAAGTATTCTGCTATGAGTTGAGTGGGCAAACTTCAGAAGAAGTCCTTTATGGCTTCTATGCCATATATATGTTCTTGCCATAAGCAATATGTTGGCATTCGAAAAGATTTTTACACAGGATTCTTCACATGGTGTACAAAGATTTCTGGACCAATAATTAGCAATCTAGCAGCAAGGCTCGTAGGATATTTGGCCATTGAACTCAAAAATAAAGTTACTATTCAGTTTCTGCAAGTCCTCGAGAAAGAACAACACATCAATTATCAAAAATATCTTTAAGCACTTAAAGGCCGCCTCCCTAGCCATCAACCCAAAGGCATTTTAGTCCATGAAACTGTGTCAAGGAACGACACACTTGAGGAGGGGAGAAATGTTAGCAGCAAGCTAGACCACGTAACATTTTATCATAAAAACACTTATTCCTTTGAAATTGTGCCCTTATAAGACAAATTTTCCACTTTTGGAATTTTTTATTTTTGTCACACACTTATCTTTTTAGTTCATTGCGTGTGAACTATAGTCTGAATCTGGCTTAACTTGGACACCACTGCACACATGAGCCCAATCCTTATTATGTGAGGTCATGATTCCGTGACAAGGAGGAGGGGGTGACCCCTCTCTTCTTTAAAGAAACATGGAGGGCCATTGAGGCCCCCTTGTGAGTGTGCCCAATGCTATCATCCACCACCGGCAATGCTACCACCACCCAAAGACGCCAATGGTGCCGCTCGCGAGCCACCGTAGAAGCACCCCTGCCACGAGACCCCATGGCAACTCCTTGAGAGGACTCCCTCTCTCTCCCTTTTTGACTTAGGAAGGCCTACAACTTATTATATATACCACAAGCTTGCAAGTCCTAGATCCACATATGGGTTTTTCTAGCATGCCACCTGGCACCAACTCATGCATTCGACCCCCCTAGGTCTTTAAACTTCCTAAGAAGAGTGCAGAAAAATCTTATTCCCCCCAAAAGGTCCTAGTAAGAAGAAGGGAAAGAGCCATGAATGCGAGGATGCCAAGGCTAAGAGGAAAAGGAAGGCTAGTCACAAGTTTCATGTTTCAAATTTTCCACTAGGGGATGGGCAATTAAGCTATGACTTGAAGGAGGATCTGACAAGCAGGAAGGCAGATGTTACTTTTGGGCAGCTTATAGAGATGGTGCCTAAGCTAAAGCGACAGTGGAAGAGGATGGTTAACCCAATGGAGAAAGAGCCAGAAAGAGGTTCAGTGAAGGTGTTGGTAATGGATGAGCTACCAGACATTTGTCCAATAGTAGATGTGTGGCACAAAAGAAAAAATATGGGAGAAGGTTATGTGGATGGTGGAGCCCAAATATGTGTCATAACACACTCATGTATTGAGAAGATGGGTCTTACAATGACTGGGGTGTCAGGTTTTTGGATCATATTGGCAAACCATCAGAAAGTAAAATGTTTGGGTGTTGTAAAGAGCTTAGAAGTGGAGGCATATAATGCAAAGGCAGTGGTTGATTTTCATGTGATGCCAGCAGGGTTGGGAGCGTATCCTATTATACTAGGTAGACCATGGTTACCTGCAGTGGGAGCTGTTCAAGATTGGCGACGTGGTCCTATTAACCTCTATGGAAAGACAGGTGCCAAGAAGCTATATAATATGGACACAAGGAAACAATTGGAGGAACTTTATGAAGATGAGGATGAGTCTAGTGATGAAGATTATTCCACAGTGACTGATGAGGACAATGATATTACTACCAGCAGTGATGAGGATGCTGATGTTGCATTTCTTTTGATGGACAAAGAAATCTAGGAGTCTGGTTTAGTTGCATTTGCGAATGAAGTTGAAGATGAAAGTGAAGGGCCTTACCAAGTGATTGAAGGGCTGATGCAAACCAGAGTTGAATTGTCAAAGAAGCACGAATTGATGCAGTCCCAACCATTTTTGAGACTTGGTCTGGAAGATAGTCATTTCTGAGACTAGACTATACGAGATTTGTATAAGCCTTCGTGAGAGGGTCGATAGCGTGAGGTTTTATTGAGCTGGGAGATTCTCAAATGTGAGATCCTTTCGGTGATACAGGTAGCTGAAGCACCCTTTTCGTGACCTTGTCATAGGCTATGTACTAGTGATTCCAGTATCTCTCTTAATCTTTTTGGCCCGAACATAAAGACTATGTAGTGCTGGAAAAAACTCTTCTTGGACACATGAACATTTATTTGGATTCTTTGAGTTAAATGAGAAGGAGTGAATTGAGGGTCATTTTGATCATCCATTAAAGTCAACCATGCAGCTCCTAAGAAAGCACACATGTCTTATCCTCTGATTTTTCCATAATTTCAGCAACATAATAGTATAAATGGCTTAAAAGACCAAAAAACCAGCCACCATAACTTGGAAAATTTTTGACAGAGTTTCCCTAGAAGTAGAGCAGTGAGAACCCAAAATATAGACTCTATATGTATGCATAAACTGTCAGCAATAGAACCCGAGCATCAAGTAGGAATCACTAGTACATAGCCTATGACAAGGTCACAAAAAGGGTGCTTCAGCTACCTGTATCACCGAAAGGATCTCACATTTGAGAATCTCCCAGCTCAATAAAACCTCACGCTATCATTGCTGACAGTTTATGCATACATATAGAGTCTATATTTTGGGTTCTCACTGCTCTACTTCTAGGGAAACTCTGTCAAAAATTTTCCAAGTTATGGTGGCTGGTTTTTTGGTCTTTTAAGCCATTTATACTATTATGTTGCTGAAATTCTAGAAAAATCAAAGGATAAGACATGTGTGCTTTCTTAGGAGCTGCATGGTTGACTTTAATGGATGATCAAAATGACCCTCAATTCACTCCTTCTCATTTAACTCAAAGAATCCAAATAAATGTTCATGTGTCCAAGAAGATTTTTTTCCAGCACTACATAGTCTTTATGTTCGGGCCAAAAAGATTAAGAGAGATACTGGAATGCCCTTTAATGCCCTTTGCCTATTGTAATTCCGATGATTAACTATGAAAACTCATTTGATGTGCATGTGTTTGTCCTTATCTAAAGACAAGCTCCATTGAAGTTTGTAGGGATTGAGTTAGTCAAAAGTTTTGGGTTCTTGCACATGTGTTTGAAGGGGTTCTCAAAGCATCGTAACTTGGGTAGTCATGGCTTTCGCTTATCCGGAATTTCATGGAAGAAGTAATGAAGATGTGGAAGACTTTTTGGAAAAGATGGAGGTTGCCTGTATTAGCAACCAGATTCATGATCCGGCACAAATGTTACGTCTTCTCCAAATCTGTTTGAAGAGTGATGCACAAGTTTGGTCCAAAGCATTTGAGGAGGAGTTACGGACGCGATGGCGCTGTCCATTTTTTCAAATTCTTCACTGTTTTTTTGTTGTTTTGGATGTGTAAGTTTCTCCTATGAGCAAAGCTTCTTCTCCAATTTGTGAATGTATCTGTCATATTTTACCCATATTGTGTGAGTTGTTTGCCCCATTGGTGTTGGCCCAAGCTCATCTGTATCTAAACATAAAAAATTCTCCTCTTTTGAGCTGAGTTTTTTGGGTGTGTGTGTGTCTCTCTCTCTCTCTGTGGAGTGGGTAAATGGGTAGTCTCTCTCCTCTCACTCCATCGGTGTGTTCCCTGTCTTGGCCAGGTGGGTTGTGTAAGCCGAGTGGTGCCCCACAAGGTGTGTGTGTATCATCCCAAGAGTGTGTGTCGGGTCAGTATAGAGAAATTGTGTGTGTTTCCATCCCACTCACAACATCCTGTCATCGACCACCGTCAAAACATACAAAGAATCCATTATGTTAGAATTTAAAAACCCCTAAACCCTAAACTATCAAACCTAAAGAGCAATGCAAAAACACTTGCAAAATCAGACTCAAATGATGCCCACCCGCCGCTCCCCAAGTGGTGTGAGCTCCTTGCCTCTACTCACGCTCTGGCTGCCTCCTTTTGTTGCTTCCACTTGTCGGGATTCTCGCATGCTGCTTTCTTCGCATTCTTCCAATCTTCTTTTTGCACTTTGAAACGCTTGTGCTTACAGTATTCGTGTATTCGAACCTTCATCAGGTCTTCATTGAAGAGATCATCCCGTGTTGGAATGGGAAACTCGTCATGCAGCATGCTGATGACTCTGTGTTTTGAATCACTTGGTACTTCCCTCGAGGTGTTTAGTATTGAGGCGGTCCGGGGCGGGCAACAAGAAGAGAAACCTCTAGACACCCTTCAAGGCTCCCGTGCTGCTCAATGGAGCTGGGGCACAACACAACACAAACCAAAACAACAAACCCACAGCCAAATCCCAACTATACAAGGGGCACCACCTAGTTTAAGAGCGAACTAGGACGCAAAAGAGGAGAATAGTTAGAGCAACCCACAAACAAGCAAGGAATTTACTCTAACCCTAACACCAATGGAACACTCTCACACACTAAAACACGAGAGAGAGAGAGAGAGAGAGAGAGAGAGAGAGAGAGAGAGAGAGAGAGAGAGAGATGGTGTACAACTTAGCTTCAACTTTATATTTTGCACAAAAAGGAACTTAGAGCTTGCGGAATCAAGTGACAAGATTTGGTTATAGAATCACTAGCACATTGTTTTAGGGTTATGGGAGCCCTCTCACCATCCACCCTCTTACAATGGTAGCCAAACAATAGCCAATGAATCACAAGCAACAAAACAACAACCTTCAATGAAACAAGTCACCTTATGAAGCTGAATGAGTTTGCCAAGCCAAATTGGAGGAGAAGCGTGAGCCTTTGGACATGAATTGCACCCAAAACTACCAATTCATTGATGTTGGGGTAGATACAACAATGGTAGGAAGAATATCTTCTACTCGCACTCACTCAAACTAGCTCAAGGTTTTCTATGCACCAAGGTGATGGTGTATAGAAAGCTTACTCTCTCTTTACAACCAAGATAGAACTGGCGTGTGGTACGCTCAATCTAGTGTGCAATGGTATAGTGATGTCTTTTACAAGGAGGAATGGGTTCTATTTATAGGTTTTAGAAGCCTTGATTAGGATTAAGCCTAATCAGTTTTATTAGGAAAGATCAAGGATTATGAATTTCAAATGATAATGGGGTCTCTCTTTTCTCTTGAGTCACATGGATGTGGGCTCAAGTAAGAGAATTATTGATGTGGTGAAAGGAGAGAAACTTCCATGGGAGTGAATGAATTTGGTTTACTTGTGCAGTTGCCTACTCCATATGTTGATAGTGTGGGTGCATTTTTACAAGAGAAGTTAGTTGTTAGTGGTAATAATCACTAGAATTGTTAGTGATACATTTACAATGGGTAGGATGAGTTCATTTGATGAAGGAAGAGGGGTGAATTAAAAGAGAATCATTGAGATGGTGCAGCTTTGAAGAAGCTTGAACTCACCCTTGTGTAGATTGTGGAAAAAATGACCGCTGGTCTTCTTCTTCTTCTTCGCTTCTTTACGCCGCCGCCACGGTTGACCACCACGATGAAAGGAGGATTTGTTGATGAAAAATCCTCAATTTGCAGAAGTTATCATGCTTAAGATGCTGAATTTTAGATATTTTTAGGAGAGGTAAATGAAATTGTAACATAGAAGCAATAGAGAGAGACATGGAGAGGGTGTATGTATGTAGAGGTTCATAAAAGAACTATAGGGATGAGAGAGAAGGGTAATGGTGAAGAGGGTGGGAGAAGCCATGGAAATTTCAGGTTTGAGTGAGGGAAGGAGAGGGAGGGATGTGTAAGAGTGAGTAGGTGTGTGGAAGGGTGAGAGAAGACTAAGGGCTACTTGTGAGAAAAGTGGGCAGACTGGGGTCGATCCACTCTAAAAATTATAGCTCACCGTTGGTAGCTCCAAAAATCATGAAACAATTTGAGGTGATTATTCAGAGTGTGGGCTACATTTTCTCTTTTGACCACCGCTCCAAATTCGGAGTGAAGATAGGTGCCAAAATTCTCACCAAAAAGCCTGTTTTTATGCCTGCAAAAGTCTTTTAGTGGCCCCCTCCTTTGTTGAATTTGTACAATGCATCCAAGAGTGAGCCCCTCCTTTGTCATATTATAATACAAAGCATCCAAGTTGCCCTTGACCCATGCATGGAGGAGGATTATTGGTGAATAAAGAAATATATACATGGTGGGACTAGTGTATGGACTATTCATGGACTTTAGCTCAATGAGCACATGGTGTTAGAATAATGAGTAAAAATAATAATAAAAATATGGAAGAGTTACGGATATGGAAAGATATTGGAATCATATGATATGGTCCCTCCTTGGATTATTTTGGGTGAAAGAGGAAAAGGTATGCAAGTAAATAATATAATAAACGTAACCAATGAGTAGAAATCAATTTTTTGTTTTGACGAGGGTGAGGGTGAAAATGTGGGAGTGATTTGTATAAACGAAAAATATGAGGTTAGAGTATGTACATATTGGCAAAAAATATAATTATGGTGTAAGAGAATGAAAGAAGGTGTACATAGGTTTAATAAAACACACACCTAAGTAGAAATATTTAAATAAAATACCAAAATAATTATAAAAAATCCCTATATTTAGGCCATATATACAATGAAATATTTACACACAAAGAGGCCATAATATACTTTTTTTTTTTTTTTGGCTCAACTAGCCTAGTGACTAGCTAGCTGAGGGTTTTTAAGAAGATATGGGAAAAGCCCGCTAACTCACACATGCCTATGTACAGTGAAATGGTAGGGATAGCCATAGCGTTTGGGTGAATTTGGTAGGGTGGAGTAACTTACTATGGCAAATATGGAGAGCCGAAAAACGGCTATCATTAGCCCTCCCCCAGGATGATGGTATATTCATGTGCCATCATAGAGCATCTTTTCCAAAGAGGGTGCTTCAGAGTTCTTGACAAGATATGAGACAGCGGCCTTTGGACAGATCCTTTGGTAGAAGGCGACTCAAATAGGGCTTCAAGCGATACCCGTTTACCTTCCTGGATTGCTCTTTACCATTCAAGTCCATAAGCTGATAGTAACTAGAATTGAAAGCCTTATTGACTATGTATGGCCCTTGCCATCTAGTTTCAAACTTGGCATCAAAACGATTGTCAAGTCGATTGTCATACCTTAGCACAAGCTCTCCTTCCTTGATGCCTTTGTCCTTCAATTTCTTGTCGTGCGTTTCTTTCGCTTGTGTGGCTTTCCTCTTGTAGCACTCATATGTTGCTTCTCTTTTCCACTCAAGCTCCACTAACGTAAGAAGTTGATCCATCCATACCTCTTGATCATCTTGTGCTCCTTTGCCATGAAGTCGCATTGTTGGAATGTTGAGCTCGATAGGCTACAAAGCCTCTTGACCATAGACCAAGTGAAATGGTGTGAACTCCGTGGCTTCCCTATATGTGGTTCGATATGCCCATAAGGCACCATCCAAGAAGTCATCCCATAATTTTGTCTTGTTTTGCACCATCTTTCTAATGATTCCTGCAATGACACCATTAGCCTTCTCCACCAAACCATTTGACTGTGGGTAGTATGGTGTGCTATGACGATGTAGAATGTGAAGCTCTTCACAAACTTCTGTGAGCAAGCCCTTCCTAAACCCTGGACCATTATCAGAAACAATCTCCAAAGGTGTGCCAAATCTGCAACAAATGTGATTGTACACAAACTTGCTAACTGTCCTCTCATTCACTCTTGCCACACTTTGAGCTTCCACCCACCTAGTCATATAGTCTACAGCCACTAGAATGTAGAGTTTACCATTTTTTGTCCTAGGCAGAGGACCCATAGCATCAATGTCCCACTTTTCAAAGGGTCCATTTGTAAGAACTATTTTCCTCGGGCCATGCACCAACCTTCTATTTCCATTTATCTGACAATTGTGACAGCTTTTACACCAATGTTGAACATCCACATGCAAGCTTGGCCAAACATACCCCGCAAGCAAAATCTTCTTCACAGTTGATTCTTGGGCAAAATGACCACCACATGCCTCTTCATGCAAACCTTTTAGAATGGCTGGAATTTCCTCCATAGTTGGTACTCTTCTGCACACTTGATCCTTCCCTCTTTGATAGAGGGAGCCTTCTAGGAAGAGATAGAAACTTGCCTTCTTCATGAGTCTCCTCTTCTGAGCCTTCGTGAAGTCTTGTGGAAACTCACCCTCCAAAATGTAGCCAATAATGGGAGCCAATGACTCCAATCCCTGGTATCTTGGTTGCTTGACAGCTGCTGCCACCATGATGACCTGCACTTCTCTCTCAACACATGTAACTGCTTGTTGTGCAAGTAAATCGGCATCTTCATTTTGTTTCCTCGGAATATGATATAGTTGCACTTCTTCAAACTGATTAAACATCCTATGAATGGCATGAACTTTTGTCCTTAAGCTTTCATTCTTGCATGCCCAAATGCCTAAAATCTGTTTAACAATGAGAAGTGCATCTCCCTTTGCCATGAGACGTTTTATCCCTTGGCCAATGCACATCTTCAAACCATGAAGTAGTGTGTCGTATTCTACTTCATTGTTGCTAGTTGAACCTGGTAGATTGACCTTCTCTTTCTTGACCACCTCTCCACTTGGGTTGAGCAACACTAGCCCTCCCCCTGCTTTCCCTGTGGCTCATCGAAAAGCTCCATCAAAGAACAAGGTAAAAGCATTGGGAATACTTTTTGGTGGTGGCAATGGTAGGGTCTTTACTTGAGGCACCTTAATTTCCTTCTCATGTACCCTATAAGTGAGAATCCCTGCCAATTGTGCACGCACACTATCTTCTACCTTGAAAGAGTATTGGAACTCTTGCAACTCCATAATCCTTTTTGAGATCCTAGTACTAAGATTCATTTGAGATGACACCCAAGGAAACAAATTTTCTGCAGTGAGAATTACAAAAGGTTTTGGTAGCAGGTAGGATCTAAACTTTCTCACCGCAAACATGAGAGAAAGCATCATGAGTTCTGTTTCTGTGTAGTCTCTCTCCAAAGCATTCATGACCCTACTAGCAAAGTAGATGGGTCGCATCCTTGTACTGTGGGGATCTTGTTTTAGCAACACAGCACCAATTGTTTCCCTTCCAACACTAGAGCTAACAAAGAATGTGTACTCCCAACAAGGAGGCATGAGTGTTGGTAGCTCTGACAAAATGACTTTAATGTTACAAAAATACTCTTAAAGCTCATCAGACCATGCAAATTCTACTTGTTGTGTCAACTTTTGCAAAGGATGAAGCAACTCCGAGGCTAAGTGAATGAAGCGTGAGATATACTTCACCTTCTGAATGAAAGAGATGACCTCCTTAAGACTCTTCGGTGATGGGAGCTCAATAAGAGCCTTTGCCTTTGAAGGATCCACCTCAATGCCTTTATAGGAAACCTTGTGACCGAGCAAGATCACTTCATCCTCACCTATGTGGCACTTGTCGGGGTTGAGTTGACCTCCCATGTCATAGAGCTTCTTTAGACCTTCTTCTACCCTTTGTAGATGCAATGATTTTGAGCTATAAATGCAGAAATCATCAATCAACACCCTAATTGACTTTCCAAAGAATGCTTGAAACACCATGTTCATGAAACGTTGGAATGTTGCAGGAGCATTTGTCAAACCAAATGGCATGACTCTAAAAGCATAACAACCCCAAGGAGTGATAAAGGTTGTTTTCAATTGATCCTCCAATGCAATCCCTATTTGAAAGTAACCTGAGTAACCATCGCACACAGTGTACTTCTCATGACCAGCTATCTCATTTAGTATCTTATCCTGGAATGGGAGGGGAAAGTGATCTCTTTTTGTTGCCTCATTGAGGGGACGGTAATCCACACACACCCTCCACTTGCCATTTTTCTTAGGAGTGACAACAACAGGAGAGACCCACTCTGAATTCTCCACTGGATAAATGAAACCTGCTGCTAGAAGCTTTCTTACCTCCTTGAGTAGAGCCTGCTCCTTTATAACTCCTAGCCTTCGTAGCTTCTGAGCTTTAGGTGTGGCCTCAGGCTTTAACTCAATCTTGTGTTGAACAACATCTACCCCACGCACGTCGATGTAGTCTTTAGCAAAAAGCCTAGGAAATTTCCTTAGCACACATTTGAACTCCTCTCTTTCATCCTTTGCAAGTGTTGTAGATAGCATACCTTCTAGCATTCTTTCATCTTCCACTTTCTGGTTCTCTTGGGAACCTACCTCCTCCAGACCTTGACAAGAGGTCTCTTGGCTGGTTGGCTTAAACCTTACCCCCATGACTTCGATAGAAGACTCCTCCTCAGTAATGCTGCCGCTACTTTCTTCTTCTGAAGTGTTATCGTTCCAACCTTCTTCCATCTCACTTTGAGATGATTCTTCATGGAGCTTCTCTTGGCGTTGCTCCTTCATGTCAAAGACAACCTTCTTATGATTGTCGTTCCTTCAAATTAGCTTTCCACTCTCCCAATCCTGCAAAGCTCGCATTTTCATTAGCCATGGTCTCCCTAGGATAAATGGGTATCCATTTCCTTTGGTAGACATGACATAGAAATCCACTGCCTTCTTAATGCCAAAGGCCTCCACAAAAAATTTTTTACAAATGCCTACGCACCTAGCCTTGCTATTGTTTGCCATCTTGACCTTAATTTCAGGTGTCTCATGGATGTGCATGACTAGTTTTTGCATGAGTCCCTCTGTCATGATGCAAATTTGTGCACCCCCATCCACTAGACCTTTCCTAACCAATCTCCCTTTTATGTAACAATCTAGCATAGGTGTAATGTCCTCATTCATTTCAGCTTGTGCAATTTTTACAACAGGCACACTCTCTTTTACCTTTCTCCTAGTGCTAACTGCCCTTGTTAAATCCCTCCTAACTTGTGGACATAATGCAAGAAATTGAGTCCATGAGATATCAGGACCCTTACCTCTCATGTCTTCCAACAGGTTGTATGGAGCCATTCCATGTCCAAGAGGAAAGTCTTGGAGGTTGATACGACGTCGAGTCCTCTTGGCTTCCTTGGTCTCCTTTGCCTTCTTTTCTCGTCCATGGTCACTTTGTGATGTAACTCCTTCTTTCTCCTTAACTTTCCCTCGGCCACGCTTAATGCCATTTGCTTCCATGTCAACCTCTCTTGAATTTGTCACCTCTACCACATGCACATTTGGGTCTTGTAAAGGTGGAACTCCTTCCACTCCTTGTGGAGGTGGTCTTGATCCATTTGGTCTTTGTATAAGCCATGGTTGCTGATTAGTTCCTTCACCTGCATTAATCACTGGGTAATTCAAGTTAGGTCTCCCTGGCTCCCCACGGGGCCAAGGACAATTATACATCCCATGTCCAGACTCACCGCAATTCCAACATTGCAAGACTCTCCTAGTTCGTGGCTCTCTCTCTTCTGACTTCTTTGCTTGTCCCTTTGGACCTACAGCTTGTGCAAGGTGAATTGACAGGCTGCTTAAAGATTCATTTAACTTCTCAATCACTTCAGTTGTTACCTCAGGAAGCTCCTTAGATGTTGATGCTTGTGACTTACCTTGGGGTCTAAGACCTTCTATTGTAACCTCCCTCCTTAAGCACTTGAGTTTCCTATATTTCTCAGCAGCCCTAGTTTCAGCTACATCAAAGGTAGCAGGTGCACCCGCCTCAACTTTTACCTTAAGGTCAGGAAAGAGTCCGGCTATGAACCTCTCCTTCTTTAAAAATTCTGCATCATCACCAGGGTTAGCAACATTTCATATCCATAGAGCCCAAAGACGTAGAAACTCTTGCTTGTACAAGTAGTAGACATCTAAGTCTTTTTGCTTATGAGAAACAATGTCTTGCCATAATTTCTGAGTGTTTTGGGGATCAAAGAAGTATTTCTTGAAACGATTCAAAACTTCCGTGTAATTCCCTTTAACTTCCTCAGGCAAAGAGTCAAACCAAGTGCTAGCATCTTCTCTAAGTACCACCTCAAACATTTCTACACGTTCTTGATCAGTTACTATCCTCTTGATACGGCAAGACATCTTGAAATTCGCTAGAAATAATTCTGCATCCTCTCCAGGCTCTCCAAAGAAAAGAGGATATCCAGACATTTGGCGTTGGCTCTCCATTGAATTGATTTCAAAGTGACGCGTTTTTGTTTTTTCTTTCTTTAAAAGATTTACACAATAATATTTTCTAAATTGCAATCTATTCTACAACAAAATAAAAATATTCACATCAAATGACCTATGATAATCAATAAGAGGTATAATGACAGGGTTTGGTGATGCGAGAATTTCTCCTACTCTTTGGGCACCAAACATGAATACCATACGTTGTTGAAAATGGATTTTTCTAATAATTGCAATGTTTACTCTAATGTGTGGAGTGAAATGAAAGGGAAAAACCTGTATTCATGGGACATTATCCATGGTCTATGCATGACCTAATATTTAAAACAAAACAAAAATATAGACGTCCAAACTAAGGTCGTACCTAATGAGAGGCAAAATAAAACGATTTACTGATGCGTTTATCTCTACCAACCTAAGACGACCTAAAATTCTACGAATTACTCGCTGAAATTGCAACTTAGTACTAACAATTATGTGTACCTTTTGCCTTGCAATGGGAATGAAGGGATCATACAAATTCTCGTGATTCATGCAAGCTACATGATTATGCTAAAGGTTGAGCCTTAACAAAACATACACAAGCCTGTCCTCAGCGGGGGCACCAAAATTGAGGCGGTCCGGGGCGGGCAAAAAGAAGAGCAACCTCTAGACACCCTTCAAGGCTCTCGTGCTGCTCAATGGGGTTGGGGCACAACACAACACAAACCAAAACAACAAACCCACAGCCAAATCCCAACTACACAAGGGGCACCACCTAGTTTAAGAGCGAACTAGGACGCAAAAGAGGAGAATCGTTAGAGCAACCCACAAACAAGCAAGGAATTTACACTAACCCTAACACCAATGGAACACTCTCACACACTAAAACACGAGAGAGAGAGAGAGAGAGAGAGAGAGAGAGAGAGAGAGAGAGAGATGGTGTACAACTTAGCTTCAACTTTATATTTTGCACAAAAAGAAACTTAGAGCTTGCGGAATCAAGTGACAAGATTTGGTTATAGCATCACTAGCACATTGCCTTAGGGTTATGGGAGCCCTCTCACCATCCACCCTCTTACAATGGTAGCTAAACAATAGCCAATGAATCACAAGCAACAAAACAACAACCTTCAATGAAACAAGTCACCTTATGAAGCTGAATGAGTTTGCCAAGCCAAATTGGAGGAGAAGCGTGAGCCTTTGGACATGAATTGCACCCAAAACTACCAATTCATTTATGTTGGGGTAGATACAACAATGGTAGGAAGAATATCTTCTATTGGCACTCACTCAAACTAGCTCAAGGTTTTCTATGCACCAAGGTGATGGTGTACAGAAAGCTTACTCTCTCTTTACAACCAAGATAGAACTGGCGTGTGGTACGCTCAATCTAGTGTGCAATGGTATAGTGATGTCTTTTACAAGGAGGAATGGGTTCTATTTATAGGTTTTAGAAGCCTTGATTAGGATTAAGCCTAATCAGTTTTATTAGGAAAGATCAAGGATTATGAATTTCAAATGATAATGGGGTCTCTCTTTTCTCTTGAGTCACATGGATGTGGGCTCAAGTAAGAGAATTATTGATGTGGTGAAAGGAGAGAAACTTCCATGGGAGTGAATGAATTTGGTTTACTTGTGCAGTTGCCTACTCCATATGTTGATAGTGTGGGTGCATTTTTACAAGAGAAGTTAGTTGTTAGTGGTAATAATCACTAGAATTGTTAGTGATACATTTACAATGGGTAGGATGAGTTCATTTGATGAAGGAAGAGGGGTGAATTAAAAGAGAATCATTGAGATGGTGCAGCTTTGAAGAAGCTTGAACTCACCCTTGTGTAGATTGTGGAAAAAATGACCGCTGGTCTTCTTCTTCTTCTTCGCTTCTTTACGCCGCCGCCACGGTTGACCACCACGATGAAAGGAGGATTTGTTGATGAAAAATCCTCAATTTGCAAAAGTTATCATGGTTAAGATGCTGAATTTTAGATATTTTTAGGAGAGGTAAATGAAATTGTAACATAGAAGCAATAGAGAGAGACATGGAGAGGGTGTATGTATGTAGAGGTTCATAAAAGAACTATAGGGATGAGAGAGAAGGGTAATGGTGAAGAGGGTGGGAGAAGCCATGGAAATTGCAGGTTTGAGTGAAGGAAGGAGAGGGAGGGATGTGTAAGAGTGAGTAGGTGTGTGGAAGGGTGAGAGAAGACTAAGGGCTACTTGTGAGAAAAGTGGGCAGACTGGGGTCGATCCACTCTAAAAATTATAGCTCACCGCTGGTAGCTCCAAAAATCATGAAACAGTTTGAGGTGATTATTCAGAGCGTGGGCTACATTTTCTCTTTTGGCCACCGCTCCAAATTCAGAGTGGAGATAGGTGCCAAAATTCTCACCAAAAAGCCTGTTTTTATGCCTGCAAAAGTCTTTTAGTGGCCCCCTCCTTTGTTGAATTTGTACAATGCATCCAAGAGTGAGCCCCTCCTTTGTCATATTATAATACAAAGCATCCAAGTTGCCCTTGACCCATGCATGGAGGAGTATTATTGGTGAATAAAGAAATATATACATGGTGGGACTAGTGTATGGACTATTCATCGACTTTAGCTCGATCAATGAGCACATGGTGTTAGAATAATGAGTAAAAATAATAATAAAAATATGCAGGAGTAATGGATATGGAAAGATATTGGAATCATATGATATGGTCCCTCCTTGAATTATTTTGGGTGAAAGAGGAAAAGGTATGCAAGCAAATAATATAATAAACGTAACCAATGAGTAGAAATCATTTTTTTTGTTTTGACGAGGGTGAGGGTGAAAATGTGGGAGTGATTTGTATAAACGAAAAATATGAGGTTAGAGTATGTACATATTGGCAAAAAATATAATTATGGTGTAAGAGGATGAAAGAAGGTGTACATAGGTTTAATAAAACACACACCTAAGTAGAAATATTTAAATAAAATACCAAAATAATTATAAAAAATCCCTATATTTAGGCCATATATACAATGAAATATTTACACACAAAGAGGCCAAAATATACTTTTATTTTTTTATTTTTTTTATTTTTTTGGCTCAACTAGCCCAGTGACTAGCTAGCTGAGGGTTTTTAAGAAGATATGGGAAAAGCCCCCTAACTCACACATGCCTATGTACAGTGAAATGGTAGGGATAGCCATAGCGTTTGGGTGAATTTGGTAGGGTGGAGTAACTTACTATGGAAATTATGGAGAGCCGAAAAACGGCTATCAGTATGTAGTGTCCAAACACGTGAGAGCAAACACCAGGCATGTGCCATATCACCTTCTTGCCTTCATCATCCAAGATGATGCCACCGCTCAAGTCGAGGGAGTAAGGCAAGCCCTCTAACCGCTGACGCATGAACCTGGGTGTCCCGGCAAGGGTCTCTAGTGGTTTGTCAATGGGGGTACGGATGTCAGGTGTCTCCACTATAGTCTGGGCCCGGAAGCGAGGAGTGTTGACTAGAGTGACTCCTAGAGGAGTAGCTAATGGTATGTAGCCGCTAGGAACGTCCGTCAGCCGCAAAAAACCTGGTGTAGATGGTGATGACGTGGCTGGTATGGTGGCAGGCAAAGAAGGGGAGGGTAAAGAGCCATGTAAAAAATGAGGCGATGTCGAGGCATCAACGGCGACATCCCCACAACAATCGCCACTGCCACCACTAGAGCACTAGTGCCTAGACGAGTGTGAAGATTGTCTCGCCGACACTGAAGCTTCGGAGTGTGCTAAATGCTCCAAAACAAAGGGAGACACTAAAGGAGTAGGAACATGTGATGGTGCTCAAGAGCGATGATAGTCCACATACCACTATCTCTGCTCGGGTGACAAAGAAGAAAGAAAATCCTCATCATCCATACTTGCATTAAACACACGAACATTTAAACTTAATATTGAATGAATGGAGAAGAAAACATGGACAAGTAAAGAGAGAGAGAGAGAGAGAGAGAGAGAGAGAGAGAGAGGACTCGTAAAGGGGGAGGGATTCCTGTGTAGAGAGATTTCGTTGAATTTTTGTGAATTTGTAAAAGCACTGCGCTCCGGGTGCGATGGAGAATGAAGCTCCATCCTGCAGGTCTACGCATAAAAGCATGCTTTGGTGGTACAAAAAGGACTGTCCCTGACAGCACCCTTGACAAATCTCTGAGTTACAATTTCTACATGTCACATGAAAAACTACCTATCATACTATATATCAGTGGATAGATCTTCAAAAGAAGAATCTAAAGACACAAGGTCCGAAAAGTTTTGACCTAAACTACAAAAATTTAACCAGTCCCCACTTTTTCGTTGGTAGAAGTAAAATAGGTCCTTTTTTTGTATCACCAAACATAGCTTTCACCCCTGCTCATAGAAGTTGCTTGCCCCACCACTAAATCTAATTGATCGGGTGAAAGAGATGTTAAGAAGCATTAGTAGTGCTTCTTAGTGTTTCTTTCACCCAATCGACTAGAGCTAGTGATGGTACAAGCAGCATCTATATTGAGCAGACCAGCTTCGTGATTATAGCTTCAGTCTCCATCCCACTCGGAGCTAGGTACTGGTCATCCCTACTTGTGAGAACATACCTAGAGCATACGTACCTGGAGTGGATGCAAGGACCATTAAATACAATGATGCAATGTCTCTTATAGAGAGAAATGGACAAAAAACCATGTGAATATAATATACATTCTAAAACAGAGCTAAATTGTTCAAATGCAATATTCATGGATTTAAGAGGTCTCTCTCTCATCCTTGCAAAGCTCAACATAACTTCCTTTATCTATATAGAGCTCTTCATTTAAACAGATGTCCTTCGTTTCATTTTGTAGATCCTTTGCATGCACCCCATAGAGAGTAGGAGCTTGATGCTCGTTTGGCACCACATCAGCGTCTTCTCACTGAGCGTCTTCTCCGATCTTCTCCATTGATTCCACTGTGATTGGCACATGGTAGCCTTCATACATCCATGCACTACGAGGGGCTACCTCTATGACGTACCACCAGTTTGATGCAGACTTTGTAGGATGAAAATTCACCTGCCAGAGCTGCATAACGTACATGAGAGCTTCCAAGCACATAACTTCTAAAATTGGATGTTAACTATTTACATACTTACTTGTTCACAATGCTCGGGTAGTATGAAAGTATCTCTTAGGTCAGTCCATTTCTTAGTTGAATCCACCTCAAGAAAACCAGACTCTCCTCTACACACAGTAGCGTTGCGACCCTCTATGATTATCTTGAACCATTGCACATCGAACAAGTGGACAAAAAATCCTCTATAATCAATCCTCAAAATCTCTTGTAGCGTGCCGAAGTAAGTGAGTTCCGCCACCACAGGATCTGCATCAGAGGACCATCTTCGACTAGACTGTTCAAATTTTGCCATGATTCCACAATCTTGAGTAAAACGCTTTTTGTCGGTCCGTTCCACCCTAAAATGTCGACCTTTACACCATGCTGTTGTGTATGAATTATACTACAACCAATAAGGATTATGAGTGGACTTCAAACATCTAGAAAGTCACTAGTCATACATTGCAAACTTACCTTGGTTGCGCAACCCCGAGAGTACTCCCACTCCTCCTCAGCCACTTCTTCACCGCACTGTTGTGCGCTTTTCAATTGGTTGTGCAACCATCTTAAGCTCATGAATGTTGGTAGGCTTTCCAGACCCAGCAGATAGTGCATTGGTGATCGTCTTCCCCGTCTCCACCCGATTCGTGCCCTTTGTCGCTCTTGCTTTGCATCCTCATATTATGAAATCCACTTTTGCATCACTGGATTGTTAAGCATGCAAAATCGGTTGATTTTAGCCTCTAGATGTTCCATCATCTTCTTCTCAACACCGAGATTGCACATGACACCATAGCGTGTCCCGGGCTTTATCAAATCTGTCTAGCCACTCTCCAATGTACACTAGGGACTCTAATACCGGCCAACCTTCTGTCATGCTACCCTCCGGACGTGCCTTCTGACGCACATATCCCTTGAGCATTTTCATGAAACGTTCTAAAAAGAACATCGAGATTCTAGAATGTATTGTGCCAGCTATTTCCACCTCATCAACTATGTGAACAAGAAGATGCACCTGAATGGTTAGCATGGTAGTAGGAAAATGTTTCTCAAACATGCACAAAACCTCCGTAGCGTTTAGTTTGGCGAATGGTATGGAGTCTACGTTGATCTCCTTTTGTAAGATCCATTGCACCAACTTTGCAAGGTTGTAGATTGTGTTACGAACGTCAAGAGACAAACATCCCTCAATGGCCACCGGTAAAATAAACTGCAAAACACATGCAGCAATGATATTAAAGTCCACACACGAATTTGTTACACCATTCCCACTATGATATATTCCACTATGAACATACCTGATACATTTTATGCCAATCATGTGACTTCAAACCGGTAAGCTTTCCTGCTTTAGTAAAACACATTTAGAGTGAGTGCATTACGCTAGTGGGGGTCCGCAAAGATTGAATGGTCTCTTTTACTTTGCGTTCTTGGGCTCCTGTGAAAATCCATGGCATTTTAGAGAGTTTAATCGATGCATCAGATGCTATTTTTAACCAATATTGCTCCATACGATCCACATTTCTAAGGTCAACCCTGGCTCCCAAAGTATCTTTCTTGCCAGTCAGATGGTCCCATAGCAGATTACCCTCATTATTGAATATGTGCATTGGATCGAGCAAGTGATTAATCATGAGTCGGGGCCAATATGGTAACTTGTACCATAGAGAGAGTCTCTTCATCCTTGGGAGAAAACCGTCATTACACATGTCCTTCTGCTCTAACCACGCTTGTGCAGACATCCTCGGTGGCTCTCTTCCCAAAAAGACGTCGCGTAACACATGATTCTCTAGAAGATACGCTTGATGAACTTCGTATATTTGCTTCTTCAATGAGGGCACCCGACGTGCATTCAATCTAGGTCCACGTATAACACATGCTCTGTACCCGCTTGTTTGAAGCCCTTCATGTATACACATGATAATAGATAAGCTTGAGAAAAACCAAGATATACAGTGTTTGAGTTTAAGTGTAAATCACCTGAGCATTCTGCTAGTCCGCGATAGTCATGCATGGTCCACATTAGAATGCCTCTGATCAAAGCAGTCCGTCGACCTGTGTGTCGGCTCATATCCACCACTTCTATGCCAATCCAAATTGTTGTAGCTCTTCCAATAGTGGACGAAGATACACATCCATATTCTTCACTTTATACCGCCTGGGCACAATCAAGCTTAGCCATAGGTGCCCCTTCTTCGTAGTCAACCATGGGGGAATGTTGTAGTTGATGATGACAACGGACCATACTGTTGGAGCTATATATGGCTCACTCTACTGAACTTGGTCTCACCTATATATTTGTATCTTGTCCTCAATATGAATCAGTCTTTGGGAGCATATATGGTGTGTCTCTTGTCTCATCTCTCTCTCTCTCTCTCTCTCTCTCTCTCTCTCTCTCTCTCTCTCTCTCTCTCTCTCTCTCTCTCTACATCTCAACATGGTATCAGAGCGGTAACGATCACGCGCCGATTCAATTCATGGTGACACAACAGTATGTGTATGCGATTTGCATGTAAGATTCAAAATTGCTACAAGTTTTATTTTTGAGTGTTGATTCTTGTTAACTGTGGTTGTTTTGTGTTAAGAATAATATGATTAGTGTTTTATGTGGCGTTTATTTCTAATCAATCTAATCGTTGATTACGTTTTCTTGTTGATGACACCATGAACTTCATCTCAATTTTTCTTGCTGTTCTGCTCAAAATTTGGAGAAACGGGAAAAGCACAATGGAGCATAGCGCAATGGCACTTTTCATCCAAAACTTGTTCGTCTCCTGGAGCTCTTAGATTTGAGTTCTAGGTTTGCGTCAATCGGAGTTCGCAGCAGAAAGTTATGTTGTTTTTACTGCAATTGAGCTTGACGCAACTTTCTTCATCCTACTTCTTCGTGAAGTGTCCGCGATCGTTTTTCTTATTTTGGCGTTAACTTTTTCGAGAAGATTTAGCTTTTTGCTATTCGTATTATGGCCGTCAATCTTGCGTCTCACGCCACTCTATTTTGAGGACTCGTTTATTATTAACGTCTCCTTTACCCTGCCTTTTTTGGGTGACGTCTCTCACATCTTTGGACGTTCCTTGAGCATCCTTCTTACGTTTATCGTTGACAGAACGCAGTACTCATATCTCTCTCATTCTCAATTGCGGACTTCACCATATATGGTGTGCAGATTCTGCGATCTTATCTTATACGTCTTCTTCCAACAAGACATGGCTATGAATATTCTCGTCAACGGCTTTCCTTCTAGCCTGTGTTCTGTTCCTCCTCCCCAAGGTCAAGGATTTCGAGGCTGGAAAGCAAAGATGTTGTTAATTCTTGAAGGCGATGAACTCTCCGATGTTGTTCTTGGAAATTGTGTTTGTTCGCCTCAGCCTGTTGATACGGATAATGATAACGTGCTCATCACTGAAGGACATATATTTGAAGATTGGAATGTTGCCTATACGGATTGGCAACGACGTGATAAAACAACTCGTCGGTATATTCTTTCCGCTCTTACCGATTCCCTTTTGCTTGATATGTATGAACTGCCTACTTCCCACGACGTATGGAAGTACCTTATTGTAAACTTTCAGAAGAAATCTGTTACAGAAATACTTTATTTGAGAAGGTTGCTTAACAAGTTACAATATGAAGTTGGTATTGCCATGACGGGACATATTGAATCTTTCAAATCTATTATTAATCAACTGGTTGCTGCCGGTGATCCTGTTCCACAAAAGCAACTGATTACACTTCTCCTTGATACGGTGAAGGACTCTTCTTATAATAAATTGTTACTATTCTCTCTAATAAAGATGGTCTTGATTTCGACCAAGCTTGCATGTCTTTAATTGAATACTCTCAACGTCAAGAACGTCAGAATGCTGGTCACGATAAAACTATGATTTCACAAGAGGAGACTGAGTCACAACAGATGGAACGTGCTTTTTATGCTCGAAGGCGTCCATTTCAACGAGGAAACCGCAGAGGTGGCCGTCGCGGTAATATTTTCTCTCGTCTCAAATTTCCTAATAAGCAATGTTCTTATTGCAACAGAAATGGCCATACTGAAGATGATTGTTGGGCACGTCAATATGATGAAGAACACAATATTACCACAAAACAACCACGTTTATCTAGAGACTCTTCTTCTTCTTCTTGTGAATATTGTGGACGATGTGATCATCCCACTCATATGTGCTATAAGAGTCGATTCGACATAGATCGGAATAGAGCATATGCTATTGAACATCGAAACAACATTGTACCAGAAACAAGCTACGTCCTATGTTCAGTTGCTCCACACAGAATACTTCATGTACGTGATGGATCACTTTTTATTGTCGATTCTGGTGCTACAGGAAATATGACATATCACTCTAAGTGGCTCCATAACTATCATCCACTGCCAGTTCAACGTGTTGTTTATCTTGGTGATGATACTACTTGTCAAGTAAAGGGTATTGGAGACTTATATCTTGGTACCTTATCTTCTTCCACTCGAATTTTGCGAGGAGTATTACATGTACCAGATCTTCAACGTAATCTTCTTTCAGTTGCTAGACTTGTTGATCTTGGTCTGTTTGTTGGATTTGATCATACCAAATGCCGAATTGACAAAGATGGATAGACTATAGCCACTGCTCCTCGAAACGGTAATTTGTTTGAACTCTCTCTCAACGATGCTGTAGCAAATATTGTCACTGCTCCAGGTGATCATGATTGCAAAGTATGGCATCACCGTTTTGTTCATGCTAATTTCTCAAAATTCGTTGATCTTTAACTTCGTGATCTTGTTCATGGCATGGATATTAAAGCCCATCCCCATATGGGAATTTGTGAATTTTGTGCTCTTGGGAAACACAATCGTAAACCCTTTCCTCTTTCGAATACAACTCATTCTCATGACATATTGGATCTTGTTCATACTGATATATGTGGACGTCTACCTTCTTCGAGATCACAATATCGCTACTTCATTACTTTCATTGATGATTTATCAAGGTATACAACTGTATTTCTACTTAGACAAAAATCTGAAGCCTTATCTGTTTTCAAACAATTCCACAAGGCTGCAGAACTTCAAACTGGTCGTCGCCTTAAGAAGCTTCGTAGTGACAATGGAGGCGAATATGTTTCTCGAGAGTTTGTGAGTTACTCTGCTGACAGTGGAATTCATCATGAACACACTATTCCATATTCGCCTCAATAGAACGGTGTTGCTGAATGAAAGAATCACACTATTCTCAATGTTGTAAGATGTATGTTGATTCATTCTGGCTTATCTCGTGTTTTCTGGGCTGAAGCTACTTTGACAGCAGAATCATGTTCCTACTACTGCACCCTCTGGTAAGATACCCATCACAGCATGGACAGGTGACATTCCTTCTGTATCTCATTTTTGAACCTTTGGGTGTATTGCTTATATTCATGTTCCCAAAGAAACACGAACAAAGCTTGATGCTCCTGGTCTTAAAGTTATTTTTATTGGATATTCTGACACTTCCAAAGGCTACAAATTCTATGACCCTTCCTCCAAGAAAGTAATTGTGAATCGTGATGCTACTTTTAACGAACATCTTATGGGAGGCTCATGTTCTATGGATGACTCTGATGATACTTAATCATTGCTTCAGGATTTTCCATTTCTTTTAGAAGATGAAACTCTTCCTATAGAGCAACTTTCCTCTTCACAACCATCCATTCCAAATGTTGCCAATGATGATATTGATATTTTTGTTGATCTGCCTATTGATTTTGAACATGGCTCATGTCATGTTTATGATGACGATATTGCTGATAATTCTTTTTCTACTTCTGAAGATCCCGTTACTTATGATAAAGCTATCTCTTCACCACAAAAGGATCAATGGCAAGAGGCTATGGAAGCAGAGTACGATTCTCTTATCTCTAAAGGTACATGGATACTAACGGAATTACCTCCTGGTCGTACAACTATTAAATGTAAGTGGGTGTATAAGACAAAAGTAAAAGCAGATGGATCTTTTGACAAGTTCGAGGCGTGTTTAGTTGCAAAAGGTTACTCCCAAGTAGCTGGTGTTGATTATCAAGAGACTTTTTCACGAGTTGTTAGCATTACAAGTGTTCGAGTTTTATTGGCATTTGCTGTTCAATTTGATTTAGAAGCTCATCAAATGGATGTGCGAACTGCTTTTTTGAATGGTGACTTGGAAGAGGAAATTTATATGGAACAACCAGAAGGGTTTGTTATTCCAGGTAAAGAAGACCTTGTTGCTCAACTCCATAAGGCACTATATGGTCTCAAACAAGCTTCGTGAGCCTGGTATACAAAATTTGATCTTTTTCTCACCTCTAAAGGATTCATCTCTTGCTCGTTAGACACCAACTTATACATAAAACGCCAAGGTAGCAGTTTTGTGATTCTTGCTCTTTATGTGGATGATACCATCCTTGTCTCCAATGATTTGGGATTTCTTCAGCAAGTGAAAAAGTTATTGTCTTCTGCATTTGATATGGTGGATCTTGGAGAGATTCACTCTTGTCTTTGCATTCAAATCCAACGGAACCGTACAAAAGGTATTTTATTCCTTCGACAGTCAAAGTTTATTGCAGATACTATTCAAAAATTTGGTATGTAATCTGCACATTCAACCAACACACCTTGTCTTGCGAGCTCTACGAAGAACACTTCTGACAATGGCGGTCAACTTGTCACAAATCAACCTTATGCTAACTTGATTGGATGCCTTCAGTTTGTTGGCATGAATACTCGTCCTGATATTCTGTTTGCTGCTAATTATCTTGGACAACATCTTGCATGTCCTTCTCTTAAGCATTGGTCTGTTGCAAAGAGATATTGAAATACTTAAAAGGCACTACATATTTTGGTTTAGTCTATCGACGACAACTCGCATCGGATTCTACGCAATCTCTTTATCTTTTGGGTTACACAAATGCAGACTAGGCAAGCTCACATTTATCTATGCGATCTAATAGTGGAAATTGCTTCTTTATAAATGGTTGTCTTGTTTCTTGGACCAGCAAGAAACAACGTTGTGTTGCAGCTTCTACGACTAAGTCAGAATATGTTGCGGCATCACTTGCAGCTCGTGAGTTGATTTGGCTTCGACAAATGCTGGTTGATATTGGTCACTCTCCTCTTTCTAGCACACCCTTGCGGTGTGACAACCAAAGTGCTATTAGTCTTGCAAAAGACTATGTTCAACATAATAAGTCAAAGCACATTGTTGTCCATTATCATTATGTCAGGTATGAAGTACGCAAAGGAACCATTATGGTTGAACACTGTCCAAGTGACCAGATGATTGCAGACATTTTGACCAAAGGCCTCAATGAGGCATGTTTCATCCTCTTGCGCTCGGAGCTTGGAGTTGCTTCGGCCTCACTCTTTCTAGATTAGCTTCTTTGATATTGTAATAGGTTTGTACATATGACATTGTAATATTTTAGGTACCATGCACTATGCACACTCCACATTTGCACATTGTGATATCTAAGTCACTTGAATATTTGTACATAGGTGCACAATTCACTTTCACATCATCACTGCTGGTTCATATTTTCACATTGTATAGGGGCTTGGGTTTTTCCCTTGAACTCCCCAAGGGTTTTTTCATCCAAAGCTAGAGAACTTTGTTTGAGTGGGGATGTTGGAGCTATATATGGCTCACTCTATTGAACTTGGTCTCACCTATATATTTGTATCTTGTCCTCAATATGACTCAGTCTTTGGGAGCGTATATGGTGTGTCTCTTGTCTCGTCTCTCTCTCTTTCTCTCTACATCTCAACACATACAGTGTAAGATGTTGATCTTTGACCAAATGGATTTACACTATCCATAGCCAGGACTAGGCACAAATTTCGAGCTTCCCTGGCAAAATCTGTTGACCATGTTTCATCTATATGTTTCCAGGCTGCGCAATCTGCAGGAATCCGTAGCACACCATCCGAAGATTTATTCTACTCATGCCATGATGCTAGGGCGGCCATGGACTTACATTTGAAGAAATGATTGATGCGAGGAAGTAGAGGAAAATGTCACAAAACCTTTTGTGGAATTTTTGGTCCATGGAGATCTACGCGATATCTCTCGGAATCACATTTCAAACACTTCTCCATGTCTATGTATTCCCCTCTAAAAAGAATACAGTCGTTAGGACAAGCGTGGATTGAATTGTAGTCCATCCCCAAGTTTTGCAAAATCTTTCTTGCTTCCTCTCTGGAATCCAGCATCACATTATCAGCAAGCAGTATGTGCTCTTTGAGCAATCTACACAACGAAAAAAATATGGTACAAGTGTGTAAAAAGCTATCAAATCACTATACATCTAGAGTTTTTTATGAAAGTAAACACATTGTAATAGATCACCTGAAAAGTATTGTGGCGGTAGTATCACTCCATCAAAACTTTGTCTGCATGTTGAGAAGAGCCGTGAGCGCCTTTAATCCAGACACACGTGCTCCATCATACAATGGTGTATCGGCTTCACTTTTCATATCATCATAGATAATCCTTTCTGAATCCATGATCATCTCGATCATTTCATTGATCTCGGGATAAAAAATTTTCTTGTTGCGAATTTGGTCTGCATGATCATCCCCCAAGCTCTCAGAGGCTACATCTTGTGGCCTCACATATACAACGTGATCAAAGCGCCTATAATAACGTCTATTGGGATGGAAGATTGTTGCATGTTGGCCAGTGTCAAAGTCCGACGAGTTATAATTGGCAACAACTTGATCTATAATAGATGGATCGAACTTGCCAAATTCAAGAACGTGCTGCAAAGAAACGCGTCTCGTCCGTCTCGTCTCGTCCGGACATAAGATCCTCGTTGAGCGATCGGTGTTTCGGTTGGACGGCCCCACATCCTCGTCACTACTCATAATGAGGGTAAAAACCTTATAACCTGGACAAAAAATTAAATCTTCTATTGGAATTCTCCATCTTTTCTCTCTCTCTCTCTCTCTCTCTCTTTGTTCATACTGTACACTACCTCACATTGTCTAGTCATGTCCAATCCCCGCACACCTCGGTCTAGAGGTGCACGGAGAATAGAACCACCGGGTTATAATCTCGTCTTTATTGGTCAATGCGTATATTTGTGGGTACAAGAAATCTACACATCCATGTCTACAGGATAGTGCATGCAGTGGACCAAACCCCTTTGCCTCTTCTCTAACTATAGCATTCCACAACATCTTAACATCTTTTCACAGTAGATCTTTGTTCGAGGGATTACTTTACATGTTGGCCTCCAATCTGAGTATCATGCTGTTGAAAGCTCTCCACCTTAAGGTCGCATCCGTAGAGAGGAAGAGAGGGATCATCGTTCGTCTGACTCTAATTTTTTTACCGTAATCTCGAAGGTAGACTCTAATATAAAAACTCAATCTAAAATATAATCATTAATCTAACCTAATTGAACAAGTGGTGATTCCCTCCATTGAAGGGTAAAAGACATACCAATGGGGCTACTAGCTGCGTAGATGTGAATGGGATTCAATTTAACACGATTTTAAATTTCAAATTCGTCGTTTGGTCTTGCATGTGCACTCTCTCTCTCTCTCTCTCTCTCTCTCTCTCTCTCTCTCTCTCTGTGTGTGTGTGTGTGTGTGCAGCAGTCAAACATGCAGGTGAAATTGTTAAAGACATGTAAGCTTTGTCGAAATCGAGACCATGTTTATTAGAAAGAATGGTAATAATTTTATCATGAGAAGAGTCCTTCACCGTGTCAAGAAGAAGTGTAATCAGTTGTTTTTGTGGAACAAGATCACAGGCAGCAACGCGTTGATTAATAATAGATCTGAAAGACTCAATACATTCCATCATGGTAGTACCAACTTCATATTGTAACTTGTTAAGCAAACCTCTCAAATAAAGTATTTTTGTAACAGATTTCTTCCGAAAGTTTTCAATAAGGTACTTCCATATGTCATGGGAAGTAGGCAATTTATATACATTCAGCAAAATAGAATCAGTAAGAGAAGAAAGAATATATTGACAAGCTACTTTATCATGTTGTTTCCAATCCATATACCCAACATGACAATCTTCAAATATAGGTCCTGCAATGATAAACACGTTGTCATGATCCGTATCAACATGTTGAGACGGACATACACGATTTCCAAAGACAATATCGAAGAGTTCGTTGCCTTCAAGAATTAACATCATCTTTGCTTTCCAACCTCAAAATTATTGGCCTTGGAAAGTAGGAACAAAACACTGGCTAGAAGGAAAACCATTGACGAGAACAATCATAGCTATATCTGGTTGTGAGAAGACGTATAAGATAAGATCGCAGAATCTGCAAATCAAATATGGTGAAGGCTCCAATTGAGGACAAGAGAAATATAACGATTGTGTTTGGAAGGATGCTCAATAAACGTCAAAATATGTGAGTGACATCAGCCAAAAAAGCAGGGAAAAGGAGACGTTAATAATAAAAGAGTCCTCAAAATAGAGTGAGGTGAGACACGACGTGAGACTCAAGATTGACAGTTGCAATACTTATAGCAAAAAGATAAATTTTCTTTAAAAAAATGATGCCAAAAGTAGAAAAATGATCGCGGATGCTTCGCGAAGACGCACGAGGATTAAACATGCGTCAAGTTCAATTGTAGTGAAAACAACCTAACTTTTTATTGCGAACTCCGATTGATGCAAACCTAGAAGTCAAATCAAAGAGCTCAAGGAGATGAACAAGTTTTGGATAAAAATTTCCATTGCACTATGCTCCATATCACTTTTTCCATTTCTCCAAATTTTGAGCAAATGACCCCCAAAAATTGAGACGAAGTTCAAGGTGTCAAAAGACAAATCAATAAGAAAACGTAATCAATGATTCATTATATCTATTAGTAAGAATCAATACTCAAAAATAAGATTTGTAGCAATTTTGAATCTTACATCTGAATCGCACACATACTTTGTTTTGTCACCATGAATTGAATCATCGCATGATTGTTATCGTTCTAATACCATGTTGAGAGAGAAAGAGAGAGACAAGACAAGAGACACACCTTGTACGCTCCCAAAGATTGATTCATATTGAGGACAAGATACAAATATATAGGTGAAACGAAGTTGAGTAGAGTGAGCCATATATAGCTCCAACATCTTCTGATTGTCAACATTAATTAAGTGTTGATAACTCGTTTTAATTTTTTTCACTGGTATTTGTGATTTGAGTCTTGATTTTCTTCTAGGATTTGTATACTCTTACTAACACTAAAATTGGCCCTAACCACACTGGTTTTGCTTGGTTTACACCTCGATTGCTTCTCCGTCTGTAGCCAAAATCTTGGCTCTTTCCCGGTCGATCCTGGAGAGAGGCACACTTCAACAATTTGGTGAACCCGACACGAACTTGACCGGAGTAGACGGATCCAGTCATGTCAAAAAACCAAGAGAAAGAGATGCAAAAGATTATGATTTAATGGCGGCTATTTTGCAGCAGCAGTATGTAAGTCAGATTGAGAATATGAACAAACATTTGGGTACCAATTTCAAAACTAAGAATCAAGAATTGTAACAGTTTGCAGAACGTAATTTGGGTGGCTTTCAAGAGAAGGATAACACAAAACAGTTTCAAGTATTAGAGCCAATAATCGAAACGAGGAAATTTAAAGCGTCAGATAAGTGGAAACAAGAGATGCTGCTACAATTAGCACTTGAAAATTCCAAACACTCAGCTTTTGATCAACAAGTTATTTTTTATGGTTATGATCCAATAGGATACTTTGATTGCTATGAAGAAGAGCTAGAGCATCATGGGGTGCCAAAAGAGAACAAGATTCTAAAATTTGACAGGTTTTTATTCCAAATTTTATTGAGAGAGTCCAAGAGCTTCAACATCAAAATTTGCATAGCTGTAGCGAGTTTAAAGCTGTAGTTATCTGAGAACGTGGGATCCAAGCATGTATGAAGATGAAGAGGTATATGTTATTGCTCCTACCTATGTGGATGTTTGTAAGAAGATTATGACTAGCCTTGAAAGTGCTATTGATCAATGATTGCTTGAGGATGATAGGCTATTATAGGATAAAGATAATGAAGAGGTTGTCCAAGCTGTCCATGCAAAGCTTGGAATTGTAGATTCTTTGTTAATGGCTAAAGTTAAAGACCTACAGGGTCAAGAAAATCATGAGAATTTAGAGCGTATGTACACACAGGAGGGTTCACAAAGTGTAGATGTACATGAGAATGTACATGACTTATGTATATCCAATTTACAACGTTTGGATCTACCAGATTTTAAGAGCTTGGATGTGCAAGAGTATGTGCTTGGAGATATGCATAGTGATGATTTAGAGGGGGTGCAGACTCCTTCTTTAGCAAGAGTTTGTGACAGAGGGCTCACTTTATGACAGAATGATCACGAAACTGATGATGCTTATTCAAAGGAGGTGCACACAAAAGTGCAATCTCTTGGTTTTGCATATGATTGGTTGCATTGTGCTGATGATATGGACAGGATAGTTGATGCAGTTTCCAATGTGCATGTTTTGCTTTGTGCTACAGAAGTACAAAGATATTTGGATGAGGGGCAGAAACTTGATGATCAGTCTACAATAGATGTGGCTAGTATGCATGCCATGTGTGAAAAGCCTAGTTTATAACCTAAGATATGTATGATAGAGGAACTTTTTGAAGTGGTGGACCTTGAGCTTTTGTGCTTATTGGATGAATCTTTAGAAGTCTTCTCAATTATGAATTCAAAGGGTACCAAATAGTTTCGTTTCATGCATAAGCATGTTTATCCAAATGTGGTTGATGATGATCTTATGCAATTGTTGGATGATGCTCTATTGGGGTTTGGTCCTATACAAATTATGGGAACGTATTTTGATGCATCTCGGAAGTTTGATGAAGAGGATTTTTCCTGAGACTTGATGTATCTAGATATGCATGCTGGGAATTTCAATGCTAGAGGGGGTGAAGGTGAAGTACCAATCCTGCTACTCGTGATTGATGATCAACAATTGGATGAGAGAGTTGCACAAGGGATATGACAATATCTAGTGATACCTGCTGTTGTATGGGATTTTTTGTTACCCTATGACGTAGGGGATGTTGAGCTAGCTTTTGATCCAGGAGGAAACAATTATATGCATGGTCCCAGGCAATTAATTGATATGCTGTTTGATCCGGGTGGATATGTATATGTACATGATTTGGTGTGGTTGACTTATATACCATATGACCCAGGTGGTTTTTATGATGGTTTATGGGTTGATTCTTGCTTATACTTTATTTCTTGAAAATTCTTGAGTATTCCCTATGATCCTAGAGGAGGGAATATTCAAAAAAGGGCACATGTTGCAAAAACTTTTAAAGCATGTTCACAATGGGGCAGTACATATGCATTTACAAGTTTTTGCTTGCAGTTTGGAATAATGGTTGGCTCATACCGGAGGATGTGCAGGTTTAGAGGGGGTGGATGTCGTGCCGCTTTGCAGGCACGAGGTGAAAGATGAAAATCTGCATACTTATTTGAAGTTCTGCCAGCTTATGAATAATGTTAACATCTATTATGTCAACAAGACATCAACCATGTATGCTTTATGTGGGTTTCTAGACCAAGATGGGCTCCAGATAGGGCCTGACAGGGAGATAGGTGACGAATGTTCCACAAACTAGTTTTTGGCCCAGTTATGTAGAGCTTGAGGTGCTGAAGCTACAAGTCTAGATGGCTTGTCAAACAAAGCCACGATGTCCAAGTTATGGCAGTTTGAAGTTGGAAGTGATTGCAGATCCGAGACGGCTAGGCCAAGTGATGTTGGGTAGTCCAAGCCATTTTGGATCTTTGGGTGTGTACTGCTTGATTTAAGGAGCGTGTAGATCTTTCCAAATCGTTGATCCAATGCCAAGATACCATCGATCGAAGTTTTACCAGGTGCCAAGTTTGTGTCGGGTGTGTCTGCCTCAAAAGGCGTGCCATGAGGTGTTTTTTGGGACTTGGAGGGGTTTTGGAGCATGATATGCACTGTGCTAAGGTAGGAAAAAGTGACGACATCTCAATTGGAGCTTGGACCAAAAAGTTATAGCATTTGAAACTTGATGGTGGTGGTCGACTAGGAGGAATCTTGTATTTTTCTGCCTTTTTGGATGGCTTGGTTGGTGGACCTGGGTAGCTTTAAGGTCAGCAATGGAAAGTTATAGTGGGATGTCGCGGCTCAATCACCGAGTTTGGGTGCACCAAATAAAAGGTGCAACTATTCAAGAAAATAAGAAAGGGGCAATAAAATTCATGATGATATTGTCAGTCAAGGTTGCTTTGACTGGTATGTCACACTGAGAAATGCTTTGGTCTATATGTATACCAAATGTGTTGTCTTTTTGGAGGCACAAAAGGACCTTGATGAGCTTTTATTTAAAATGTTCAAAGAATGACAAACATGGTTGTGGGTGAGAGAATTCATGATGAAATTGCTCGAGAGGGGATGCTGGAGAAAGATGCTTTGCTTGGCAATGCTTGTTTAATTTGTATGCCAAATGTGGTGCCCTATAAATGGAGGGCCAAAAGGTCGCCCGCCAAACGAATTAAAATGGCACCCAAGGGCTAGTTAATTTGGAGAGCCTTGAGTGAAAAAAGGGTAATGGCGTGGAAAAAAAAACGAGCAAGAAAATGAGGACGAGCATAGGTAGAGACAGAAAAGCTCGCTCTAGGTGCTCTAATGCCAAGACGAAGATGGGCATCAAGATGAAATTTCTCACCTGGCCTTGGCGTTCCTTTTTGGCACCACTTTTGATACATTTGGTGTTGTTGCAAACGCGCGACTGCCATGTCAACACCTCTATTCCCACAACAACGGCATCATCATTGTGAAAATAGGGGAAAGGGAGCATTGCTATAAAAAAAAAGGGGGATGAAGGGCATGAAGGTGATGAGGGTTACAAAAAGAGGAAACAATTTGCATGAGGCAAGGAGGAGGACAAGGAGGGAGGTCTCCTGTCTTGGTGAAGGGCGGAAGGCGGCTCCAATATCCCTCAAAGCCTCTCTCTCTCACTCTCGGGACCTTCAGGCAACAAGGGAGTAAAGGGAGGAGCTTCTTACGATGCGGGGGAGGGGAGGGGGGGGGGGGGGGGAAGGGGGGGGGGGGGGGGGGGGGGGGGGGGGGGGGGAGGGAGGAGGAAAAATGTTATGTAATTGATATTTATCCATTTATTACAGTTGACAGGTGGAAAAAGAATTAGCAGATAATGGATTATGTAGAAGGATATATATTTTATGTATATTTGATTATTCAAGTGCTCTTTATGAGCTTTGGCCATTTATGACTAGCCGGCCAGTTTGTAACCAATTTGACCATTCAAGAAATCTATAAATCAAATACGTGCAAGAGGGAAATGGTCACTCTCTTGCACGGGGGGAGATTGCACCCAGTGTTTGTATTGCTCTTCTCTCCTCTCCTCTCTTCTCTCTCACCATGACGACGTAGCACTCCGCTCTAGTTGGTGCGCCTGCACCTGCTCTCTCAATCGCTCTCACTATCTGTCTCTCTCTGTTCGTGTATCTTGCGATCGTGCGACCACGTGATTGTGCCAGGTATGCCGATCAGTCTGTTTTATGCTGTTTATTATGTTATTTTGGGTATTTCGTAGGGCAGCCACACATCCGTTTGTAGCAAAAAATGTGAGAGAGAGGAATGGATATAGCATGAAGGGGAAGGGAGGAAGGAAGCAAGGGCAGAGGAAGGTCTTGGCAAGGAACGGGCTAAAAGGGGGGGACTGCATGAAGAAAAATGGGAGGAAGGGTGAGCAAGAAACCAGAGGGCTTTTTTCTTCTTCCTCCTCTTCTCTCTCTCTCTCTCTCTCTCTCTCTCTCTCTCTCTCTCTCTCTCTCTCTCTCTCTCTCAAGACTTGAAGCAAAAAAGAATGAAAAGGCAGTCAAAAATCGGCCATGGCAAAGAAGGGCTCTCTCTTTGTTTTGGTTAAGGCTATGATGAATTTTCCCTCTCTCTTTCTCTATTGACGGTACTGAAGGACGAGAAGCCGGAGGCAAGAGAAGGGATTTTTGATAAAGCTTGCAAAAAGGGAAGAGTTTTTGGTGAAAGGCAACTGTAATTCAGGAAGTCAAGCAGTGCAAAAGGGGTTATGCTCTGCAAGATAGAGAGCATGCCCAAATTCGACCGGGCAGAGGGCAAAAACAGAAATTTTTTGGAATTGATGAATAGGGGAGCTAGCGATTACAAATTTCTTTCGAGAGATTGGGGATTTTTTATCATGGGTTTGCAAATCAACAGGCATACCAACGACAATGTATGCAACCGATTTGTAACGGGGTTTCAGATATCAATTAATTGGAAGCATCTTTTGATGGTCAGCATCAATTAAGTGTCGATACCTGGTTTAAATTTATTTTTTGATGGTATTTGTGATCTGAGTGGTGATTTTTATTCTGAGATTACTCTATGTTCATCTCTATATACTCTTAATAACACTAAAATCAAACTTTACCGCACTGGTTTTTCTTGGCTTACACCTCGAGTGCTTCTGTGTCTACAACCAAAACCCCACTGCTTTCCCAATTGACCTTGGAGAGACGCGCACTCTGACAATTTGGTGAACTCAATGCAAAGTTGACCGGGGTAGACGACGCCATTCATGTCAACAGACCTAGAGAAAGAGATGCAAAAGATTATGGGGTTAATGGCTGCTATTTTGCAACAGCAGTATGTAAGTTAGGTGCAGAATATGAACCAACATTTGGGTACCAATCTCAAAACTGCGAATCAAGAATTGTAACAGTTTACAGAAAGTAATTTGGGTGGATTTCACGAGAAGGATAACACATAACAAACTCAAGTTTTAGAGCCAGTAATGGAAAAGAGTAAATTTAAAGCGTTAGATAAGTGGAAACAAGAGATGCTACTACAGTTAAGACCTGAAAATGCCAAACACTTAGCTTTTGATCAAGAAGGGATTTGTCATGGTTATGATCCAGTAGGATACTTTGATTGCTATGAAGAGGAGTGAGCATCATGGGGTGCCAAAAGAGAACAAGATTCTAAAATTTGACAGGTTTATAATCCCAAATTTTATTGAGAGAGTCGATGAGCTTCAACATCAAAATCTGCATAGATCGAGCAAGTTTAAAGCTGCAGTTACCTGAGAACGTTTGGATCCAAGCATGTATGAAGATGAAGAGGAAAATTTTAATGTGCCTACCTATGTGGAAGTTTGCAAGCAGATTATGGCTAAGCTTGAAAGTGCTATTGATTAATGCTTGGTTGAGGATGATATGATATTATAGGATAAAGATGATGAAGCGGTTGTCGAAGCTGTCTATGCAAAGCTTGGAGTTGCAGATTCTATGTTAATGGCTAAAGTTGAAGACTTACAGGGTCGAGAAAAGCAGGATTTAGAGGGCTTGTACAGAGAGGAGGGTTCACAGGGTGTATACGTACAAAAGCATTTACATGACTTGTGTATATCACATTTATAGAGTTTGGATCTACCAGATTTTAAGAGCTTGGATGTGCAAGAGTATGTGCTTGCAGATATGCAAAGTGATGATTTAGAGGGGGTGCAAACTCCTTCTTTATCAAGAGTTTGTGACACAGAGCTCACTTTATGGTAGAATGATCATGAAGTCGATGATGCTTATTCAGAGGGGGTGCACACAAAAGTGCAATCTCTTGGTGGTGCATATGATTGGTTGCATTGTGCCGATGATATGGATACGCTAGTCAATGCAGTCTACAACGTGCATGCTGAGCTTTGTGCTACAGAAGTTCAAATATATCTAGATGAGAGGGAGAAACTTGATGAGTAGTCTACAACAATGTGGCTAGTATGCATACCATCTATGGAAAGTCTAGTTTGCAGCGTGAGATATGCAAGATAGAGGAATCTTTTGAAGTGGTGGACCTGGATCTTATGTGTTTATTGGATGAAGCTTTAGAAGGCTTCTCAATTACAAATTGAAAGGGTACCAAGCAGTTTGGTTTTAGGTTTAATCACGTTTATGTAGATGTGGTTGATGATTATCCTATGTAGTTGTTGGATGATGCTATATTGGAATTTGAACCAATATAAACTAGGAGAATGTTTTCTGCTGCATCACAGAAGTCTGATGAAGAGGATTTTTCCAAAGACTTGATGTATCTAGATATGCATGCTCCAAATTTCAACTCTAGAGGGGGTGAAGGTGTAGTACCAATCCTCTTAATTGGATGAGCCAGTTTCATAAGGGATATGGAAGTATCTAGAGATACCTGCTATTGTATGTGATTTTTTGTTAACCTATGATGTAGGGGATGTTTAGCTAGATTTTGATCCAAGAGGAAATGCATGGTTAGCGACAATTAATTGATATGCCGTTTGATTCTGGTGGAGATGTATATGTGCATGATTTGGGGCGATTGACTTATATACCATATGACCCAGTAGGTTTTTATGATGGTTTTTGGGTTAATTGTTGTTTATTCGCTATTGTTGGGAAATTCTTGCGTTTTTCCTATGATCTTGGAGGAAGGAATATTCAAATAAGGCCACATGTGGCAAAAATGTTCAAAGCATACTCACAGTGGGGCAATACGTATGCATTTACAAGTTTTCTCTTGTAGTTTGGAATAATGGTTGGCTCATACTGGAGGATGTGCAGGTTTAGAGGGGGTGGATGTCGTGCCGCTTTGCGGGCACGGGGTGAAAGATGCAACTCTGCATACTTATTCAAAGTTTTGAAAACTTTTTAATAATGTTAACAGATGTTATGTCAGCAAGAGGTCAAAGATGTATGCTTTATGTGGGTTTCCAGACTAAGATGGTCTCCAGATAGGGCTTGACTCGGAGATAGGTGAAGAATGTTCTAGGGGCTAGTTTTTGACCCATTTATGTAGAGCTTGAGGTGCTTAAGGAGAAAGTCCAGAAGGCTCATCAAATAGAGCCACACTGTCCAAGTTATGGAAGTTTGAAGTTGGAAGTAGTTGCAGATCTTAGACACATAGGCCAAGTGATGCTAGGTAGTCCAAGACAATTTGGAGCTATGGGTGTGTAGTGCTTAATTTATGGAGCATGTTGGCTTTCAGATCATCGATCAGTGTCCTAGATTCCAAGATACGGCCGGTTGAAGTTTTGTCGGGGGCTAGGTTTGTGCCTGGTGGGCTGCCTTGAAAGGCGTTCCATGAGGTGTTTTTTTGGGACTTGGAGGAGTTTTGGAGCATGATATGCATTGTGATGAGATAAGAAAAAAGTGACGGCTTCTCAAATGGATTTTGGACGAACAAGTTATAGCATTCAGTCTTGATGGTGGTGGTCGACTAGGAGAAATCTTGTAATTTTTTCCCTTTTTGGATGGCTCGCGGCCGGTGGACCCAGGTAGGTCTAAAGCCATCAATGGAAAGTTATAGTGGGATGTCGCGGCTCAATCACTAAGTTTGGGTGTACCAAATGGCAAGTGGCACTTTTCGAGAAAACAAAAAAGGGGCAGTAAAATTCACGATGATATTGTAATTCAAGGTTTCTTTGACTGGTATTTCACACAGAGAAATGCTTTGGTCGATATGTATACCAAATGTGGTGTCCTTTTAGAGGCACAAAAGGATCTCAATGAGATTTCATTTAAAGGCTCAAAGAATGCCAAACATGGCTGTGGGTGAGAGAATTCATGATGAGATTGCTTGACAGGGGATGCTCGAGAAAGATGTTGTGCTTGGCTAATTTCCATGCCAAATGTGGTGCCCTTATGAATGGAGGGCCAAAAGACTGCCCGCCCAATGAATAAAAATGGCACCCAAGGGCCAATTAATTTGGAGAGGCTTGAGTGCAAAAAGGGTGTTGACGGCTAGGTCAACACACGACATAACTCACCAAAGCCTTATTTTTTTAGAGTTATGGAATGCTGTGGATTATGCTTAAAAACATCAATTGTAGTAAGTAGGTAGTTTAGTTGCAGAAGCCGGGGTGTAATGGCATTTCCAGATTGTAAATACAAAGCCATTTGACCCTCAAACTGTATTTTAGGTTTAACCTAAGGTGACCTTAGTATATAAGGTACCTAGGTCATTTTGTAAAGAAAACTTTATCATAATCATAAGTTTTAAGCTGTTGTTGACTCTGTTTGAGAGAGGAAGAGAGAGAGAGAGAGTTTAAGCTTCATCCTAGTGCTACTCCCCTCTCATTCAATGTAGTGTATATCCTACTTCACCATCACATTAGACTTAGCAAGAGCTACGTCACAACGCGAAGCATTCCTCGCGGAATGAACCAAACTTGCTCGTGCATCTATGAGCTACTCGTGACTGTATGTATATCAAACGATGTTTGTTTTTTGCATGTATGTAGACATTAGAATTGTAGCAACATAAGCTAAGCATAGGTACTCATAAATTTCAGTTCGGGCACTTCCAAATTTGGCTCTTTCTTTATACGCGTTTTTCGTAGATAGGTTTAGAGCTAGGGTTTTGAGTGTAGATGCTTAGGGACAGGTGTATCCTAGTGAGGGGATGGTGCTCCTTGAGTTTCGTACGATTCTGGAATGATTTGATGGGTTTTCTTCCACTGTGTGTATGTGATTAGGTGGTGTAGTTGAGAGTAGTGAGACTCTAGATTGTGGTTTAGTTGGCCTTCTAGAGTGTTGTATGTGTAGGATGGTCTCAGTCTGGCAAGCTAAATGGATCTCCTCCATGTGCCTCTCGTGTCATATGTGTCCTCAATTGACATTATGTTGATTTAGGTTGTGTTGAATACACTTTATGGGTGGTGTGATTCGCTCTTGCAACATTGGCATCATTGCCGGGGATACAAGGGCTTAGGTAGATATTCCTACTAACACTTGTATGATGGTTGCTTGCTTTAGTTTTGGCTAAATAAAGCATTTATCTTTAGTGGATGCAGAAGAGGTTACTCTGCAATGAAGTGGATAGCCATGAAGCGTGTGTCTTGTCAAGGGTCTGCGAATAGGTAGATTTAGTTAGAATTTATAGATTAGAGTAGTTGTTGTGGTGGTCGAGTGTTTTGTGAGTTGATAAAAGCATTTGCTAGTTCGTATGTGGCATTGAAGTGTTTTTCTACTCAAAGATGCAAAACCCCATATCATTTGTAGGAGTAGCTTTAGGTAAGTAATTTGATTTTGATCTAGAGCTATTCACCATTGAAGTGTTTGCTCGTTCGTATGTGGCATTGAAGTGTTTTTCTACTCATAGATGAAAAACCCCATATGATTTGTAGGAGTAACTTTAGGTAAGTAATTTGATTTTGATCTAGAGCTATTCACCATTTATTTATTTTCTAAAGTGCATTTGAAATCACAAAACAGTCTTCTTTTGAAGGTAAAAATGCAATAAACAGCTTTTTGTTGACATTTTTGCATGACTGATTGATGCTAAGTATAACCGAGGGCATGTGCAAGGGTTCTGTGTTGAAAAACTATAATTTTGTAAACTTAGACTTTATACGCGTATAAAGTCTCAAGGGGCATTTCGAGACAAAATTTGAAAATGTTGACTGCACCAGTGTGTTCAGAAGGGGGGGTTTTAACCTAAGTACACCTTGAAACTAAAGTTTTGAACAACTCTTGACACTCAAAACACAAAAGACGCAATGTTAGAAACGGGAAAAAGAAAAACTTGTGATTCAGAGCTCAGTTTTGCATGAAAATTGGTAGAAGTGATTGAAAACCAGTGTTAGAGGCTTGGGGATGCCTGTGAATGAATTCTGTCCAAAAGATCATCAACAGACATCATACGCGTTGTGAGCGGGATGAAAACACACACAGCGCCTCTATAACGAGCCGACACACACTCTTGGGAAGATACACACACACACTATGGGGCACCACTCGGCTTAGACAACACACCTGGCCGAGACAGGGACACACCTCTGGAGTGAGAGGAGAGAGACTATCCACTTGCCCACTCCACACAGACACACACACACACACACACACACACACACACAAAAACTCAGCTCAAAAGGGGATAATTTCTGATGTTTAGATACAATTGAGCTTGGGCCAACACCAATGGGGCAAACAGCTCACACAATATGGGTAAAAGATACCAGACACAATCACAAACTAGAGAAGAAACTTCGCTCATAGGAGAAACTTACACAGCCAAAACAGCAGAAAAAGAGGGAGGAATTTGGCAAAATGGAGAGCGCCATCGCGTCCGGAACGGCCCAAAACCCCAGTCTACAATGTCAAAGTGCTCAAATCCGACCTCGGATGAGCAGTTTACGGCCAAAACAGGCTCCAAAATGAGCAAAAACACACCTGCGGCTGTTCCTCCTCTCTTCTCCACGTTTTTTCTGGTCTTCTCTCTGTTTTTTCAGTTCCCACACTTAGCTTTTTTAGTTGGGCACCCTTGGCCTTTTAGATGACCTCAAACGGACCCCGAACAGGCCAAAAACTGACCTCGCAGTGCATAGTTATCACCTTTTTGCATCATTCGCACACCTGGCACTCGGCTTTTTTCCAATAATGCATCTCGCCACCACGTGAAGTGGCCCCAAAAAAAGGTCCTCATGATGACCTTTCTGCAGAATTCTCACAAGCAAACACCCACGTTGTGTATGTACTCATCCACGTGCAAATATTGACCCCATTCGGCCTCCTTACACCACTAGATGCCATTTGACGCACCTGCTGACCTCACGTCGTCGGCCCACGGATAGCTTCCTCGAGAAGTTTTACACGCTACCAACTCCTCCTTATTGTAGAAAAACACAATGGTACTAGTAACGATGAAAATCGATGCACTATGTACATGGTGTCCTACCTATACACATGTGGGCCCCACATAACCACCTGGCTCTGGAAAATGGGCAATACTTTATTTGATGCACCATGCATGGGTATGTACATATGCGCAATCTCTTGCTCCAAAAAACTCCTGACATAATTTGCCCATCCCCTAGCCTGCTAGATCATTCATGATCAGCAGCAGCAAAGAGAGATATGAGACTCGCCGCATCACAAGTCTCCTCATCCTTCACCAACATTTCTTGCTCCACCGACAACTCATCTTGCTCCACCATCATCAATCTAGCATGATACAATTTAAGACGCAATCCATTTACCCTTGACTTATGTAGAACACCATCCAGGTTAGCCAGCTGATATGTGCCATTTGGAAAACACTCTACTACCTTGAAAGGGCCTTCCCACTTAATTTGAAACTTCTTTTGGAAGGTGTTGTCCAGTTTACTGTTGTAGCGCAAAACCAAGTCATGTTTCTTGATACCCTTACTTTTGACCTTTTCATTTATCTTTGTCAAAGCCTTATCCTGCATCTGCCCATAATGCTCCAATGCGCTCATTCTATCCAACTGAACCTCTTGTAACTGCAAGAGCCTCTCTTTGAATGCATCACTAGGCGGCCCAAGCAACTGCTCTAACATCTTGACCGCAGGCAACTCTACCTCCACAGGCAATAGTGCTTCCTTTCCATACACCAAATGAAATGGAGTAAACCCTGTACCTGTCTTCACCGATGTACGGTAAGCCCATAATGCACTAGGCAATTCCAAATCCCAATTCTTTCCTTGGTGCTCTGTCACTTTAGAAAGAATTTGTACCAACTCACCATTGAATCTTTCATTCAAGACATTACACTGCGGGTAATAAGGAGTGGTATGCTGGTGCCTAATCTTCATCTTTGTGCATAAGAAGTCTAGCAGTTTAGCTCTAAATCCTGGCCCCTTATCTGAAAGTAGCTCTAATGGCACCCCAAACTTGCAACATATTTCATCATACACAAATTTTGCCACATCCTTTGCAGTGATCTGTTTTACTGCTATAGCCTCTGCCCATCTAGAAAGATAGTCCACTGCCGTCAAAATATAGCTTTTGCCCCTGCTTGTGATAGGTAACGGGCCTATTGCATCAATCCCCCACTTTTCAAACACATCAAACGCCATAATGGTTTTTCGTAGCTCTGGCTTCAACACTCTCTTCCCAAATGCTTGACACCTATTGCAAGACCTACACCAATGGTGAACATCCTTGTGCAAACTAGGCCATACATACCCCTCTTGCAAAAAATCTTATGCAAGGTGATCTTTAGAGCAAAATGGCCACCACATGCGCCTTCATGATTCTCTTCCAACACTCTGTAAAGCTCCTCCCGCCAAGGTACACGCCTCAACACGAGATCAGCTCCTTTCATGTATAAGACATCGCCAATCAATTTGTACCTGTATGCTCTACGCACAAAGCCATACTTCTTAGACTTCTGAATCTCCTTTGGAATGATTTCTGTTAGCAAAAACTCCTCTTCTTGAGCCAAACTTTCCCGACCATGATAAAGAGGTAAATTGGTCCTTAACACGAATAGCTCCCCAATCATGCCTTGAGCTGCTTCATGTGCCTCTCCATTTAGAGCACGTTCAATGTGTTTGATGCTCCATGCTTCAAACTTTTTTAACAGGACTTTAATTCTAAAGCACATTTCCTTTAATGAGGTGTTCTTGCTCTTCCACACACCTAGCACTTGCTTCACCACTAACAAGGCATCACCTTTTATGCTCAACCTTCGAACCCCATGCTTCAAACAAATGTGTAATCCGGCTTCCAATGTAGCATATTCAGCCTCATTGTTACTATGCGCATCCAATTTGAACCCTCTCTTGCATACTAGCTTCCCCTCTGGATCATAAAGTGCTATACCCCCTGAAGCTGCATCGTGGCTCTTTCTGTATGAACCATCAAAGAACAACACATGTGCATTGCTGATCTGTGGCACTTCTTCAACTACCTTTCTCACCACCTCTTCCTTAACAATAAGGGGATTCTCCTTGTAGGTCAACAAATCAGCTAGGGTAGCCCTTGTACTATCTTCCACTAGAAAAGAGAACTCAAACTCTTGCAGCTCAATTACCCATTTCTTCACCACATTTGACATGTTAATACCATTAATTAACTGTGGCAAAAAGTCATAACTCGTCAAGAAAACAAAAGGCCGTGGTAGCAAGTAATGACGAAATCGTCGACAAGCAAATATTACACTAGCCATCACTAGCTCTACTTCCGATAACTTTCTCTCCGCCACCAACTTCACTCTGCTTGCACAATACACTGGCCTCATATAATGGCTGCCCTTCCCCTTTTGCAATAGCATGGCTCCAATGGCATCATCCCCTACTGATGGATTTACATAAAAAACTTTCTCCCAATCAGGAGCCTGCATAGCTGACAACCCCCCTAACACCTCTTTCACCTCTTGAAACACTTCTTCACACTTGTCATCCCATTGCAATGGATCATGCTTTGCCACTTGCTGTAATGGATAAAGAAGCTGCGAAGACAATGGAATAAACCGTGCCATGTACTTCACTTTGTGTATAAAGGTTGCCAATTGCTTCGTACTCATAGGTGATGGAAGAAGAATAATAGACTTCACCTTATCTGGATCAGCCTCAATGGATATGGCCCAATAACTTCACCCTTGGCTGTGCTAGATGACATTTCTTTGGATTTAGTTGTCCTCCACATTCATCATATCGAGCCAATACCATCTACAACTTCTCATGATGCTCAGCCCTACTGCTATAGACACAGAAGTCGTCCATAAAAGCCTTAACACAACTACCAATGAATGGTTCCAACACCCAATTTGCTCTTTCTTGATAGAAAGATGGTCCATTTGACAACCCAAATGGCAATACTGTGTAGCAATAGCAGCCCCATGGCGTAATAAAAGTTGTCTTTGTGCGGTCTTTAAGAGCAATCTTCAATTGAAAATAGCCTGAAAAACCATCACACACACTGTACCTCTCATAACCTGCCACTGAATCCAAGATCTGACCAATGAATGGAAGAGGATATGGGTTCTTCTTAGTGGCTGCGTTTAAGGGTTTAAAATCTACCCAAATTCTCCACTTCCCATCCTTCTTTGGACTGACTACAACTGGACTCACCCATTCTGTGGTCTCCACTGGAACTATGAACCCTGCCTTCAATAACTTGTCCACCTCTACCCGCAAGGCTTCCATTTGCTCTTGACCCATCCTTCTTAGCCTTTGACGCACTGGCTTCGCACCTTCTTTCAGCTCTATATGCATCTCTTCACCCTTGAACCCTCTGATCTCTTCATATGAAGTAATGAACAAATCAGGAAAACTAGCCAGCATATGCAAAAATATATCCTTCTCCATAGCTGAGAGGTCTCCACTAATCATTTGCGTCATTAATTCCTGCTTCTTTGACAACTCAACTTTGGTTTGCATCAGCCCTTCAATCACTTCATAAGGCCCTTCACTTTCATCTTCAACCTGATTCGCAAATGCAACTAAACCAATCTCCTGAATTTCTTTGTCCATCAAAAGAAATGCAACATCAGCATCCTCATCACTGCTGGTAGTGCTATCACTATCCTCATCTGTCACCGTGGAAGAGTCTTCATCACTAGACTCATCCTCATCTTCATAAAGCTCCTCTAATCGTTTCCTTGTGTCCATATGATAAAGCTTCTTGGTACCTGTCTTTCCATAGAGGCTAATCGTACCATGTCGCCAATCTTGAACAGCTCCCACTGCACGTAACCATGGTCTGCCCAGTATAATAGGATATGCTCCCAACCCTGCTGGCATCACATGAAAATCAACCACTGCCTTTGCATCATATGCTTCCACTTCTAAGCTCTTTACAACACCCAAGCATTTTACTTTTTGATGGTTTGCCAATCTGATCCGAAAACCTGACACCCCAGCCACTGTGAGACCCATCTTCTCAACGCATGAGTGTATTATGACACATATTTGGGCTCCGCCATCCACATAACCTTGTCCCAAATTTTTCCTTTTATGCCACACATCTACTATTGGACAAATGTCTGGTAGCTCATCCATTGCCAACACCTTTACTGAACCTCTCTCTGGCTCTTTCTCCATTGGGTTAACCATCCTCTTCCACTGTCGCTTTAGCTTAGGCACCATCTCTATAAGCTGCCCAAAAGTAACATCTACCTTCCTGCTCATCAGATCCTCCTTCAAGTCATAGCTTAATTGCCCATCCCTTAGTGGAAAATTTGAAACATGAAACTTTCGACGAGCTCTCCTTTTCCTCTTGGCCTTGACATCCTCGCCTTCATGGCTCTTTCCTTTCTTCTTACTAGGACCTGGGGCACTTCTTCCTTCCTTATCCTCTCTGGTCCTCTTCCCAATAGGCATCACTAACGTATCCTCTAGCTTTGATGCCTTCTCCAAGGTGACTACACTTAGCAATTTTGTCTTTCCCTTTTCCTCCTGGGTCAGACCACTGGCTCCTTCGTCTCCCTTAATTTCGATGCCATAATCATTTGATCTAGTTAGCACCTGTCTTGGCAATGGATACATGTCTCCCCCCATCCTTGGTGGCTTATCACATTGCGGACTGATGTGACCCAACTCTCCACAATTGTAACATGTGGGCGTCTGCCTCCAAAACTTACCATTGCTTTGTCCAACACCATTCCTAGGCCTTTCTTCACCTCCTGGCTGATTTGCAAACCTCCCTCGACCTCGATTATTTCCCACTTGACCTAGCATGTTTAGGCTGAGATTCTTCATCAAATCTACCATTTGCCTCATGTCTTGCCTTAGGCCATCATCTTGCACTGCTACAGTGACCACTGCTGGCATAACCTGAGTAGTAACAGGAACCACTGGTTCATGATGAACCCCTGACATACGACCTTGTAAAGAGTCCATAGGCTGAAATTCAGACCTCATGGGCAAAGACTCCACCCCTAACTGGCTCATTTTCCTCAGCTTCCACTCTTTGTTCCTTGCTACCTCTAGTGCATCTTCATATGTCCTAGGCTTCTTTAGCTCCACTCTCCAACGTATATTCTCCCAAAGACCAGCTAAGAACCTGTCCTTCTTCATCATGTCAGGCGGGGGTACCTGTGGTGCTAAGGCCTTGCACATTCGCTCCCATGCCAATGAAAACTTACGTATGTACGTATCTACTGGCTCACCTTCCTTTTGCACCAAAGCCTGTACTTCTTGCCACACCTTGTCAGGATCTTCTATCTTCACAAACTCCACTTCCAACCCATTTCGTAGATTGTCCCAACTCAACCTTACAGGTGGATCAGCCATACGCAACTCCTCTTCAAATGCTTTGGACCAAGCTCGTGCATCACTCTTCAAACAAATTTGGAGAAGGCGTAACATTTGCGTAGGGTCATGAATCTGGTTGCTAATGCAGGCAACCTCCATCTTTTCTAGAAAGTCCTCCACATCTTCATCACTTCTTCCATGAAACTCTGGATAAGAGAAAGCCATGGCTAGAGAACCCCTTCAAACACACGTGCAAGAACCCAAAACTTTTTACTACCCAATCCCCAGAAACCTTAATGGAGCTCAGCTTTAGATGAGAACAAACACATGCACATCAAATGAGTTTTCATAGTTGATCATTGGAATTACAACAGGCAAAGGACATTCCAGGATCTCTCTCAATATTCTTGGCCCAAACATAAAGACTATGCGCTGCTGGAAAAAGATCTTCCTGGACACATGAACATTAATCTAAATTCTTTGAGTTAAATGAAAAGGAGTGAACTGAGGGCATTTTGATCATCCATTAAAGCCAACCATGAAGCTCCCAAGAAGGCACACCTGACTCAACCTCTGATTTTGCCAAAATTTCAGCAGCATAACAGCATAAATGGCTCAAAATACCAAAAAACCAGCCATCATAACTTGGGAAAATTTTGATAGAGTTTCCCCAGAAGTAGAGCAGTAAGAACCCAAAATATAGACTGTCTATGTATGCATAAACTATCAACAATAGAACCCGAGCATCAAATAGGACTCACTAGTACATAGCCTATGGCGAGGTCACAAAAAGGGTGCTCCAGCTACCTGTATCACCGAAAGGATCTCCACATTTGAGAATCCCCCAGCTCCATAAAAACCTCACGCTATCGACCCTCACACGAAGGCTAATGCAAATCGCATATAGTCAAGTCTCAGAAATGACTATCTTCCAGACCAAGTCTCAGAAAAGGCTGGGACTGCCAAATACAACCAAGTATGGCTCCACAAATGCGTACAATGGCAGTTTCCACAAGTAACATACAATCAAGCAGACAATGCGCTCAAATAGGCGCCAAGTGATGCATTCCCACAACAACTGCAAGTGACATCACTGCTAGTATATCACTGTACTCCAGCTACCTGTACCTGTGTGAATCACTTGTACCTGCCCCTGTCCCTGTCCCTATAACCTGTAACCTGTAACCTGTAACCTGTAATCTGTAATCTGCAACCTGTAATCCTGAATCTCGAAGCTTGAAGCTCGAAGCAGAAGCAGAAGGTACTCGAAGCAGATCCTCCGTGGGGGCGCCAAAAGAATGTGAGTGGGATGAAAACACACACAACGCCTCTATAACGACCCGACACACACTCTTGGAAAGATACACACACACACTATGGGGCACCACTCGGCTTAGACAACACACCTGGCCGAGACAGGGACACACCTCTGGAGTGAGAGGAGAGAGACTATCCACTTGCCCACTCCACACAGACACACACACACAAAAACTCAGCTCAAAAGAGGATAATTTCTTATGTTTAGATACAATTGAGCTTGGGCCAACACCAATGGGGCAAACAGCTCACACAATATGGGTAAAAGATACCAGACACAATCACAAACTGGAGAAGAAACTTCGCTCATAGGAGAAACCTACACAGCCAAAACAGCAGAAAAAGAGGGAGGAATTTGGCAAAATGGACAGCTCCATCCCGTCCGGAACGGCCCAAAACCCCAGTCTACAATGTCAAAGTGCTCAAATCCGACCTCGGATGAGCAGTTTACGGCCAAAACAGGCTCCAAAATGAGCAAAAACACACCTGCGGCTGTTCCTCCTCTTTTCTCCACGTTTTTTCTGGTCTTCTCTCTGTTTTTTCAGTTCCCACACTTAGCTTTTTTAGTTGGGCACCCTTGGCCTTTTAGATGACCTCAAACGGACCCCGAACAGGCCAAAAACTGACCTCGCAGTGCATAGTTGTCACCTTTTTGCATCATTCGCACACCTGGCACTCGGCTTTTTTTCAATAATGCATCTCGCCACCACATGAAGTGGCCCCAAAAAAAGGTCCTCATGATGACCTTTGTGCATAATTCTCACAAGCAAACACCCACGTTGTGTATGTACTCATCCACGTGCAAATATTGACCCCATTCGGCCTCCTTACGCCACTAGATGCCATCTGACGCACCTGCTGACCTCACGTCGTCGGCCCGCGGATAGCTTCCTCGAGAAGTTTTACGTGCTACCAACTCCTCCTTATTGTAGAAAAACACAATGGTACTAGTAACGATGAAAATCGATGCACTATGTACATGGTGTCCTACCTATACACATGTGGGCCCCACGTAACCACCTGGCTTTGGAAAATGGGCAATACTTTATTTGATGCACCATGCATGGGTATGTACATATGCGCAATCCCTTGCTCCAAAAAACTCCTGACAGCGTATGATGTCGTCTAAAGGGTGATTCTAGCAACCAAGATTGAGAGTAAAGGGGATTTTACTCTTTCAAGGGATTTCCTTGTCAAAAAGTAGTGATTTTGCACAACTTTGACATCCAAAAATTTCCATGAGCACATATTCTCGATCTACACACTAAGGGGCACCTCTCGTAAAAACATAACTAAAATCTGAGCAAAAAGACTTTATACGCGTATAATGTCTCAAGGCCAAATTTGAGGTCAAAAGTTACATCTAAGTGTACTCTTGTGATCTATAGCATAGGAAACATATAGGCCAAATTTCATCAAATTTCGATCACATTTGGGATTGTAAAGACCAAAAGGCAAGTAAAGGCTTGTATTGGCCATAGCTTGCACAAAAAGTGTCAAAATTTAATCCTAAAAGTTGCTATGAGCTGCCAGTGTAGTGAGAAACCTCTAGAGTAAAACTCACTTCATTCTGACCAGTTAGACATCATATGCGTATGATGTCTAAAGGGCACTTTTAGACACCAAAACTGAGATATGAGCTTACCAGGGTGTAAAGCACAACAAGACAAGCTCACAAACCAGATTTTGTCAAAATCTGAGCACATAGACATTCTATATGTGTAATGTCTCAAGGCCACATTTGAAAGTCAAATTTCATTTTTGACCACACAAGGGGTTGGGAAATGATGTTTTAAGCCTGTTTGCAAAATTTCATGTCATTCTGAGCCAAAAGACTTTATATGTGTATAATGTCTCATAGGCCAGATTTTGGTCAAATCAAACATTTGAGTATAACTCAGTGTCCTAGAGGATAAAAGAATTTGGAGCTCATTTGGGCTTGCAAAGAGCAAAAGACAAAAAACTACAGATTCTGGCTTATGGTGGTCTTAACTTGCTCAAGAAATGTCCAAATTGAAATATAAAACTTGCTGAGAGTTGCTTGAGTGATAAGGAATCAGTGGAACAAAAGTCACCTCATTCTTCCACAAAAGACTTTACACGTGTATAATGTCTGAAGTGTCAAAACAAAGGTCAAAACCATAAACTGATCATACCAGAGAGTAGAGGACATCAAGGAGAGCTCAAATACCAAATTTTGTCAGATTCTGAGCACATAGAATTTATACGCATATGATGTCTCAAGTGCCAAAGTAGAGGTCAAAAGTTACATCTGCCAATGATGAAAGTATCTAATAAACAAGCACCAGTATCAGCTACAATATATTATAGCAACCAAAGCGGGTATTTGCCTTCGAAGCGACAAAAAATGAGAGAAACACATGGAATGGTGAGGCATGTACAACCTCCACCTCCTATGTTTTGACCTGAAGAAAGAAGGTACGGATGGATGAAAAGACATTGCGGTTCATTGCTAATATAGGCTTAGTTAGATCAGAGTCTATTTATAGCCAAGAGGAATTGCAAGAAGAAGCTCCTCAACTAGAGATAGATTGTCACAAAAGCCGTGACAACCACTTGGTCAAACAATGTCTTGAGACTAAGATCACCCAAGTGAATACATATTGTCTTGATTGTGGTGTTATTCACTTGATCCCCAATTGTCCAAAAAATTCAAATCAAGTCAAGAAGACCACAACAAACGTCTCAAGAATTGTTTAGCTACCCTGTAGCTCGAAAAATGAGAATGTTGTACCAATTCAAGTAGGTACGAGAGTGCAAGCTCAAAAGGAAGCTGATGAGAAACTAGAGAAAGAGAAAAAAGAAACTGACCCGAGTCTAGAGAGAGGTGACCCAAAGAAGGATGCACCTAGTGAAAAAACCAAGAGCAAACGGAACAACTGGAAATCTAGAGAGGCTAGGATGAAAGCACGTAGGGAAAGAGAGCAAAACTCCCTGGCTAAAAAGTTTATCGAAGCTAAAGAGAAGATAAGACAACATGAGGAAATGGTTGCACCTTCTCTTACACAAATGTCTCAACCTATAGAAGAACCATCCACAAATGAGAAATCGAGAAGTGCTAGTTCGAGAGGATTAATATTGTTCGAAAAGGTTAATGAGCCATTAGACTCCCTCCTAAAAGCCTATGAAACACGGCTCACAAACAACCAAACTCAAGAACAGAGATGGATGACAAAATTACGGGCGGAACTAGAAAAGGACAGGCTCAAAATGTGCAAGAAAATGATTTAAAAAGCCCAAGATTACTAGAACCACAAGTTGGAAAACGTGAGGGTGTGATCCCTGTCCCACCTACACAAGTAATCCCACAAAACCAGGAACGAAAAGAGCTAGATTCAAGTCACAAGCATGGACAAAAGATCAAGGATCCTACATCAAATCCATGGATAGTGTTGAATACCACTGATAACTCTTCTGAAGGATTTCACATAGCTATACCTGAAAACTGTAAAAATATAGATGGTCTTGACAAATTGTGGAAACAAGTCATATAAGCCAATGAAGCGAGTGATCTAAGTAGATGAGTAAACCAATCGGGTGATAAAAGAGAAGTGTCTCTTCTACCAATAGAGGAATTTGAGGCTGCATCTCAAATGAATCTAGAAGTGGAATCATATTGGGGAGACAAAGGATCAATACAGTCTATGGACAATCAACTCCATTCACTAAGAACACTACCATTTTATAAGCGAGAGTACAAGGCCAAGTCAGATGTTATTGCAGTCCCGTCTCAAAGACTATCTCCCAAAAAGGTTATCCATACAAAAGGACTAATATATATTTTGTCGACACCAACCACCTGTACGATAACATTAGCCGAGTTTCTCAAAATACGACCAGACATGTCGGCTACTGTGTAAAAATTCCTAGAGAAATTTCGTGTTAAAAAATCAATGACTCAAATCAAGGAAGGCGTAAAAGAGCTTGAAATGCCTCAGCTAAATACTAGATTGGTGCCTCTAAACAAGGTAGGTGAGTATTATGCCGGAGAAAATGGAAACACCACACTTTTCCCGTGGAATTCCAAGGTGTAGAAACCATGGCAATCCTTGATAGTGGAGCCGAAGTTTCCATCGCAACAAAAGAGGTTTGGAAAAAGTGGAAAAAACCACCAATGTGGGATACAAGAATGAAACTGTAGCTTGCACACAGACACATGCAAAGGCCCATAGGAGTGTTAGAAAAAGTAGTTGTTACTTCTTGTTGCATTGAATATGAGCAAACCTTTGCTATTGCTGACTTTGGCAAGAAGAACAACTATGATATCATTCTAGGAAGGCCATTCATGAAACAATTGAAAATGGTCCAAGTTTGACCATATCTACTGGAGATATATGGAAACCACAACAAGGATAAACTTGAAGGACAATAGTTATAGAGATGTGAGGAGAACACCTATGGAGGATTTTGATTCCGCTACTATAGAAGGATCAAAACTTGTAGGATGGTTGGGTAAGCCTAAAGAACTGTGGATGTGTGGAGCTTCACAGTGTGGAAGCTAAAAGCAAGAGGAAGTCATCCTAGAAAGGGCAATTGAAGATACAGATTATATCCCAGAATCCTTTCCTGAGAGAGAGTTAGAGCCACCTGAATGGGAATGCATCTTGGCTACTCTTGATGTGTGCGCTATTCAAGATGATCCAACAACAAAGTTTTGAGATGAAAATAGCTATTATGTTGTTCCTTATTTTGGAGTGAGTGTAATCCAGGAAAACGAAGATGAAGAATAAGATGAGTTGTACAACTCTATAGAACATTTGGAGCTTCAAGAAGATGCAAAAATGGAAATCCAGATGATCCATCACGTGACAAAAACAAAACTTTAATCAAAGACCCAACAACCAATGTCATCGCTACAAGAATAAAGTGCATCAGAAATGGATTCCAAAATCCTCGGTGGAAACGCAACTGCAACAAGCACCCTCATATGTGGCTCCCATACATGAAGAAAAGACTCAACCAAGAAGAGAAGAGCCATGTCAACAAGCTACCAACATTCTAATCAAGTGGATACCAAAGTCATCCCAGAATCAACAACCCAAGACCAAGCATATAATAAATTTCCATAACCAACCATACCACAAAGGGAAAGTTCTGGATTGTAATCTTGCCAAGGATAGCAATGACATTGATGATTCTTATGACATCCCTTACCAGAAACTCAGGTCATCACCATCACTAGCAGCTTCCGTGACAACCATAGAAGGCAAAAAGAAAAGAACAATAGGTCAAAACCAAAAAGTTCGACAAATATGAATACTAAAGAGCTAGATTGGCCAAAAGCAGGTATAGATCAATAATACAAAGATCTTTGATGAAAAATCACAAGACCCAATGCCAATAAAAAAAAAATCAAAGCTTGCCAGAGCATCTATCAAAAACATAAAGTCGCAAGATTTCACAACTCAAATTTGGGTTCCCAAGAAGTTGATTCAAGCACAAAGAAGTCAATAATTTATTTGGATTCCAAAACAGTTAAAGGATCAACTCCCGACATCTGAATCTTGTCCTCAACCACGAGTACTAGAGCTGCAGGAAAGACCATTGAAGACTCACACAAAGACAAGGTGGATCCCAAAGAAGTCTCTTCAAACACAAATGAAGCAAGGACAAGTATGGATTCCCAAATGAGCAACATTAACAAAACAACCAGTTATCACAAAGAAGTGGGTCCCAACGAAAAACAATAACACTACTGTTACTACACCACTGCTTGAGTTCTTTCAATTCCTCCTACAGTTACAGTACAGCTAGAAGAGAACCCACTATTGCAGAACAATGACAAATGGGTGAAAGCATGGAATGGTGGCTGAAATAGCTGTGTCCATGGAAACCTACTATCAAAAACTTTGGCCTACAATTAGACATGAATTCACATATAATTTCTATCATGATATATGTCAATGGATAGCTCTTAAAGAATAAAATGTAGAAGTGCAATCACTTATAAATTTTATTTAGTTTGTATTCTTTTGTCCACAAGATTGTTTTTGTGATATGCTATCTAATAGCTTAAATATCATTCCACCTATTCATGCTTTCACCCAAATACGAGAACCAACCACAAGGCCAACTCGACTCTAAAGAAACATCAAGTAGATAAGTAAGCCTTCAACACATCTCTAAAACCTTCAACCAAGAAAAAGACAAAGGAGATTCAAACATCATCACATTGCTTAGAATAGGAAGCTTCGATCACAAATGCCAATAAGCAAATTGCTTATACCCACATCTTGCACAACATAAATCTTTTCCATGCATTGATTGTGTATGCACAATAGGGCTGTATTGCACGGTCTGCATAGGCACAACGCATACCCTTGGTGATACCATGCCATCAATGAGGACTCCGAATAGGAGGGGGGGAGGCATTATAAATGCGGACCTAATATATGAATAATAGTGTTTAGGGGAGTTACATATCCCGAGCAAATGAAAACGAGCGACACATTTTTTTGAGCGAATCTTTTCGAAAACTTGACACAAAATGTGTACTTTCTTGAGTTAACTAGGCTAATAAAATGCAGAAAATACTAAAGGTAACTACACAAATTGGCCATCGCAGGTAGAAACAAATTGGCCATCAAAGGTAGGAGGAATAAAATGTCAATCCATATGGGATTGGGGAGGCTTGTAGAGTGAGATGATTAGTGTGGGGAAGGAGCCTTGACATGGGGATAGAGGTTCCATTTGCATGCTCAAGGACTCCAACGTAATGGTAAGTTAACAAAACCACGTCCAAAAGTTGGCCCATGGCTCATCACAAATGTGGTCTTATCCATGGGGGCAACTATAAAAGCAACCTAATTTCTAGCCTATGACCAAAGAAAGAAATACTAAAAAGAGCATAAGACTTTGGGGCTAGTGTATCTAGAAACTCTATTACTACAACTCGCGACAAGGATCTTCTCCGGAACATGTTTGTGGCTTGGCAGCCAGTCGGTGTATGTACTGGAAGGGGTGGAAAAGGAAAAGGACAACATAAGATTTTTGGTTTTCAAAATGAGTCCTTGATGAGCTTCATTATGAGCACCCTTTTTCCTTTAAGACTGTCCTCTCTAATCACCATCAAAGAATCAGCATCGTAAGACCTGCATTGCGCTCTCTACGTAGATCAAAGAAATTCCATCTTTGTTTGATATCCAATAGGATACCAATTGGTTCCTTTTTCACTTGATGAGTTACGAGTCCATGTCTTGATCCCTACGATGTCGCCTTCTTCCCCAAAGCTATCCTCCTACTGAAGTTGAGGTGCTTGGACAAAATAGCGTAGCTCCTCAAGAGACGAATATTGGGACTTGTTGAGTATGGGACATCACTTATTACTCCTATTACTCTTCTGCAATAAGCTTGGCTCCATGACTGTCGTCCAGATTCAAAGGGTGGACATTGCTAATATAAGGGATGCAAAAGTAATCAAAACAGTCCGACGTGCCGAGGACCATGCCTCAACACCATCTTGGAGCGCGACGTTCTCTCCCATTGGCCTATCTTTCACGTCAAAGCAGAATTGGGAAACCCAACTTTATAAAGCCTAGCTCTGTGCCACCTACGCAAGATCTGGCCCAACATGTACGTCACCTGATATTTCTACATCCCCTGAGAGAGAGAGAAATTCACACAAGCATTTGTTGCTTCTAGGGGAAATGAGAGAGATGAGAGAGAGAGAGGGAGACAGAAACAAGACCACAATAGCATATCTTTATCATGGTGAGGGAGCGCAGGTAGTGATTATAGCTATCTTGCTGCTTATGATTGGAGTTGTGGACAAGCTCGTGCTGGTCTCCTACTCTTGCAGGGTTGATGTTATGACGTGGGCTAGCAGTCACTACAATATTGCCATGCATCAAGCCATTCAACCTGGCAATCGCTACTTCATGGGCAGTGCCAAGGGCTCCAGAAACCTGTGCGACTTCACGGGCATTGAGATTATTGACACCTTCAATGAGCTATCGGCCGCAAATGTCATTAGTGCGGCATCAAAACCTACGATGACAGCTGCCAGTTTAAGGCCGGCTCCAACAGCACTACAACACAACATGGAGATATCGACGCGCGTATATCGACAAAATTAGCGGGTGTCGCTATACGCGTCGATATACCCGTCTCAATGTATGTTGATATACGCATGGAGAGGCTTTACTTCCCACGCGTATATCGACGTCTATAGCGACGCGTATATCGACGCGTATATCGACGTAAAAAAATTGGGGGGAAAAAGCGAAACCCGCGAGCAGCATGGGCCATTTTTGCCTGCGCTCTGCTCAAATCTTGGCCTCCACCTGCTGCGCAGGTATTATGCCCTCCCCCCCCCCCCCCCCCCAACCCCTCTGTCTCTCTCTCTCTGTACATCGTGTGTGTGTGTGTGTGTAGGAAAGAGAGAGCGAGAGAGAGAGAGAGAGAGAGAGAGAGAGAGAGAGAGAGAGAGAGAGAGAGAGAGAGAGAGAGAGAGAGAGAGAGAGAGAGAGAGAGAGAGAGAGAGAGAGAGAGAGAGAGAGAGAGAGAGAGAGAGAGAGAGCGGTGTGTGTGTGTGTGTGTAGGAAAGAGAGAGCGAGAGAGAGAGAGAGAGAGAGAGAGAGAGAGAGAGAGAGAGAGAGAGAGAGAGAGAGAGAGAGAGAGCGGTGTGTGTGTGTGTGTGTAGGAAAGAGAGAGAGAGAGAGAGAGAGAGAGAGAGAAAGAGAGAGAGAGAGAATTAATGTATGCTTAGGAAATTAAAATTAAAGAAAAATAATTAAAGAGAGAAATGAAATGAAATGTTATATTAATGTCTTCGAAAGTCCAAAGTGACCTATGAGACATGAGACAAGAAAGTTACAATGTGATGGATCTGATACAAAGTCAGAGTAAGAAGATGACAAAATAAAATATTATGGAATCCTGAACTACTGGGTATGGACTAAACGGTTAAACCAGCTAGCTGGGATAGGTAGATCATAGGAGATCCAGCAGCTGTCACTGGCAAATCTCATCAATCTCCTCCATGGTTAGTAGTCTGACCAGGCGTTATGCATGTCCAGCCAAAGTGACCTAGCTAGATCCTCTGATGCAGCCTCTGTCGATGTTGTGTAGTCCTCTGCAATCGTGGACGTATAGATCTCCCTAGCTCAGTCGCTCGTTCAATCAGTAGAGAGATAGGGAAGTAGAGAGAGAGAGAGAGAGAGAGAGAGAGAGAGAGAGAGAGAGGAAATAGAGAGATAGAGAAAGAGAGTTATATATATATATATATAGAGAGAGAGAGAGAGAGAGTTAATGCATGCTTAGGAAATTAAAATTAAAGAAATATAATTAAAGAGAGAAATGAAATGAAATGTTATATTAACGTCTTCAAAAGGCCAAAGTGGCCTATGAGACATGAGACAAGAAAGTTACAATGTGATGGATCTGATACAAAGTCAGAGTAAGAAGATGACAAAATAAAATATTATGGAATCCTAAAGTGCTGGGTATGGACTAAACAATTAAACCAGCTAGCTGGGATAGGTAGATCATAGGAGATCCAGCAGCTGTCACTGGCGGATCTCATCAATCTCCTCCATGGTCAGTAGTTTGACTGGGCGTTATGCATGTCGAGCCAAAGTGACCTAGATAGATCCTCTGATGCAGCCTCTGTCGATGTTGTGTAGTCCTCCGTAGTCGTGGACATCTAGATCTGCCTAGCTCAGTCGCTCGTTCAATCAGTAGAGAGATAGGGAAGTAGAGAGAGAGAGAGAGAGAGAGAGAGAGAGAGAGAGGAAATAGAGAGATAGAGAAAGAGAGTTATATATATATATATATATAGAGAGAGAGAGAGAGAGAGGGAGATAGGAAATAGAGAGATAGAGAAAGAGAGTTTTATATATATATATATATATATATATATATATATATATATATATATAGAGAGAGAGAGAGAGAGAGAGAGAGAGAGAGAGAGAGAGAGGTAGGGAAGTGAAGAGTGAGACAAAGAGAGAGATAGGAAAATAAGCAAAAAGAGAGAGAAAGAGAGATAGCGAGAGCGAGATCGAGAGAGAGAGAGAGAAAGAGAGATAGCAAGAGTGAGATCGAGAGAGAAAGAGAGATCGAGATCGCTTTTTTGAGCAAGAACCATGCAAGGCTTCTGAATCTTTCTCAAGCTGCTCATCCATCTCCACATTATCTTCTGGCTTGGACATGGAGGCCCCGTCCGGTTTACAATCAGGTAGAAAACTTTCATTGGGCTGAGAACTTCCATGGCTTGTGCTTTCATCAAGTGCGGCATTGGAAATCTTTCTCTGACAGGCTACCTCGGAATGGAGGTAGGTGGGTTCATAGACAGAGAAGAAACTATGGAACTAAAAGAGGCAAAGGGGTTTTTTCTGCTACATGCATTGCCATGTACACCTGGGAGTGCACGTATGTGTCTACCCATATAGGATTTGACCAATAAAGATGAGATTTTGACTCGGTGGTCCTGATCTCCGTACACCTCTGGACCGAGGTGTACGGAGATTGGGCAAGACAAGAGAATGCGAGGTAGTTTACATTGTGAGGAGTATATATATATATATATATATATATATATATATATATATATTAAAACAACATTCATAATCATTGTAGATGGCAATGTCATCAACTAACATGGAGGAAAAGATTGCATGCTCGTGCATGCTCTGCAAGTATCAAATCCTGCGCAAGCGTAGGATATGTAATGAGCATGTGCACAAGTACGGAGAGTTTGCTAGAGAAACCGTACAGAATCTGCGATACGACTCCTACGGAACGGGCATTGATTTCCGCGACATAGCACCTACATCTGAGAGAGAGAGAAAAAAGATTATGCGTGAAGGTCCGACCAATATAGAGCCACAGATGGAAGCAGAAAAGGGCTTACAGACAGAAGACGACGGCATGGAGGAGATGCTGGATGCCTTCTTCCAGACAAGCGAGGAGAACGCGAACGAAGCAGCACCAGAAACCGTGCGCCTATCTCCTGAAGACATACATGGCACTGTGGTCGCATGGAAATCATTTCAGAACACAAAAAATTGATAGCTGAAGAAACACGTTTGACAGTGGGGTAATGGTTAGTTTCATGCAAAAGAGCAGGGCCAGTGCTAGAGACATGAATGAGAGCACTAGCAACTTCGATTACTGTGGTCTGGTGTCAGATATCCTGAAAGTAAGCTTCAAGCGGTTTGAGATGTTTTTGTTGGATGTGAAGTGGTTCAAGGTGATTACTTCTGGTCGCAATGCAATGGTACGCAGAGATGGAAACAAGCTTGTGCAAATAGATTCTACAAAGACTTGGACAGATGCGAGCGACACATTTTCTCTCCCCGAACATTGCGAGCAAGTGGTCTTTGTACCGGACCCTCGAGAGCGACAATGGTGGTTTGTGGTTCAAGTTTCTCCAAGAAATAAACAAGTATTTGAAGGGCAAGATCTCCTGGAGGAAAGTCAGTCAGACAACGTCCATACTACTGTGACATTAGATGAGATGGACGAAGGTATGGCAGGGGAAGATGACAGATATACGAGGGATGACGCAGACGAGCGAGAATTGACACTTGTAGATGAAGATGCAATGGATGAAGACAATCTCCCAGAACGAGTGGGGGCAGAGTTATGTTTGCAATTAGAGATAGACGATGATACGTTGCAAGATCTTATCGATGATGCCTCACTCGTCGAGGCCTAGGCCTGTAAGTGTTTGTGTGAAGACTTTGATTTAAAATTAAGCTTAAAGTTAATTTAAACAACTATGTTCTGACGCTTTATTTTACTTTCTTTGTGCAGGACTTTAGTATGGCAGACGAGATTCCAAATCCCGCTTCCATGAGTGCAGATGCATTCATGGGCTTTGTTACACGGATGACGCCTGCTCAGATGGCAGAGGCTTCTTAGTACTCGGTAGCCAGAGGCACGGGTACTACGCCTCCGGGCTTCACACCCGAGGGACCGACGCCTAGGGGGGGGATGCCTACGGGGTTCAGGACGCCTATGGGTACGACGCCTTCTTCTCCCATCACGGCCGCTTCGACAGCTAGGGATGGGGCAGAGGTGGGTATGTCCTCATCTCCGCAACACAGGCGCACTTGCCGATCTCGGTGATCGTTAGGTGGAGGTGGTGGTTGCTGTGGAGGAGGGTCCACAGATGCTTCAACCCCTCCTCGCTCACGACCCCTGTCTTACCCAGGCACACCTCTCGACACACCTCTTGGCACACCTCGGACACCTTGGGGGGCACACGATCCTAGTGCCTCCAACCTCTATACTATACGGGGAGATGGTTCTGTTGACATGGATAGAGTCGGGACTGAGATGCGACAACGGATTCGCCAACTCGTGGAGCGGCAGTTTTCGACCAGCATTCTGACGTCTTGGGATCAGCAAGACAAGTAAAAAGTCACTTACATAGTGGAGACCATCCTGAGAGAGTACCAGCGTGCTCCGGGTTCTTCCGTTGTTTCGGCGCGGTGGATCAAGGGTGTTGCACGAGACACCATCAAACATCGACGAGATGCAGCTCGGAAGGCTTTCAGGACCGGCTCGCCGAAGCCTTAGGGCATCCCACACGAGACATGGCTGCAGATCAGGGAGCATGAGCGGACAGCAGCCACGCGGTTCAGACAACAGCGTGACGCCGCGCAGGTACAACAGATGACTAGGGGGACATCTCATCTTGGCAGCGGAGGCTTCGTCACCTTTCTCTATGAGTTTGTGAGTTTCTAATCCAATCTTAACTATGGCGTTTTTTAAAATGCAATGAATCATGTATTCGTATTACGTTGATTTTTGTATAAACGCAGAATCTTGTGATGCATCAAGCTCCATCACGCGAGGAGGAGTCAGATGGATATCGCAGAGGTATCTATGAAGTACTGAATGATCTTGAAGCTTCAGGAGAGCCTGGAGACTGGGAGGCCTTACAGTCTCGCTGATCGCTTGAGGTGAGACGTTAATATGTGTGAGCTGATTTAATTAAGTCAGTATATGTGAAGTAATATCAATACTAATTTTGTGAGTTGTTCTATGTGCAGGTTGCGACGCCTAGTCATTAGTGGACCAGATTTCATATATATGCTTTGCGAGACATAGACACGCTTCTGTGTCTCTTTTTTGTACAAACAGTTAATGTTCAGACAGTTATTGTTTCCCTTATGGTTATGATTATTGTCATTGTCATTGTATAGACAGTTATTGTTTCTCTTTCTAGTTATTGTTAAATTTTTTTATGGTTATGGTTATCTGCATTATGGTTTTGATCAAAGTGGTTATAGCCGGTTATGGTTTTAAGTTATGGCTATGCTTTTAAGTTATGGTTATGGTTCTTTATGGTTATGCTTTTAAGTTATGGCTATGCTTTTCAGTTGGTACGGTTGTCTTTCATTGGCCTTAAATCTCATGTGAGATCCTACATGGATAGCATGTAGGAGGCGTATACATGATATGGTTGTTTTTTGAAAAGTTTATGTAAAAACAAAGGGAACTCTGCCGAAATTTCTGCGCGCGGGAGCATGGTTGATATTCTGTTGTTGCTCGCTTTCTTGGGCACAGGGCAGGAAGTCTGGCTGTGGTTGTGTCCATCTTTTAACAGGGCACAGGCCAGGCTACCTGCCCTCTGCCCAAGAAAAATTTTTTCTGCTATCGTCGTCGCTATATGGGTCGCTATGCCCGTCACTATGAGCGTCGCTAATAGCGACTAGTTTCACAGCAACGCGTATAGCTATGCGCATAGCAACGGGCAACGTCGATATATGCGTTGATAACACCTGTTTTTTTGTAGTGGGGAGAGAGAGAGAGAGAGAGAGAGAGAGAGAGAGAGAGAGAGAGAGAGAGAGAGAGAGAGAGAGAGAGAGAAAGAAGAGAATTTTAACATCGATATCGTAAGAAACTATCCCAAGAGACATTAACACTAGAATGGTAACCTAACAGGACATAAAAGTGTCCTTTCAGGGTTTTGGGAAAAAATTCCAAAACCATAGTAGATCCACTCATTTTGAAAAATCCTTTCATGAGCTTATAGTTCAATAACTACTATAAATGGAAAAAATGAGAAACTTATAATTTTTCTCATCCCTTGGTCACTACAAGCCTCCAAAGTTGATGGACCAGTGCATTTTGCCCAAAACAACAATTTCTTACGGTTGATTGCATATAAATAAGAGTAGGGATTTTTGTAGGACATGAGATAAAATGCCCCGTTAACTTCAATGGGTTGGTGACCAAAACATATGGTTGCTTTTACCTCACTATGTTTTTTTTGGGAAAAAAAAATAGGTACAAAAAAGCTGCATTTTTTCCATTCTGTGGACCTATTATCAAAGTTTCTATAGTCACGCTCAATGCAGATACTATATACATGTTTTCTTAGTTCCCTTTGGGCCTTTGGATTCAAAAGGAGCCATGGAGCATGTCAAAATGATAATGAATCTCTTACAATTGGAACCTTGGGAGCAATGATAAAGTTCTAAATAGAGCAAACATGAAAAAACTGGGTTTAGCATTATGACCTCTAGAAACCCATAGAAGCTACTCAATATCTAGCCAAGTTTGTAGTCTATGATTAGATATGGTTACTACCTACAAACTACACACAATTGTCCTAAGAAACTAGCTATATTGAGAAAGTTATACTTGCTACTCTAAAATGTATGGTATTCTTCAACAATCAAAAAACTCAACCATCATCATATGCTATGCTATATAGCATATTAAGTCCCCCAAAACTCAAGGAAGATTAGCTTTATGTTATACATTATACTTACATAATCAAAATTGAATTTGGATATCAAGAAAGCCACCAAAAAAATCATAAAAGTGCTAATTTTGACCAAAAAACAGGATTATGCAATTCTTGTAAATTGGTCATAACTTTCAATTTTAACACTTAGCTCTCCCTACAAGCATCAAAACATGTTGAGAACTATGAAGTCCTAACCTCTAGCCATCTAAACCTCACAAACATGAAGTTTAGAGTGGTATAGTTGCCAAAAATTGAAAAAAAGCCAAAAACAGGACCCGTTTTTTCACACTGTTTAGGTTCAAAAATGTTGTGCAAGAGTAAGGTTAATGGTGAGATTGATACTCCAAAAAAAATGCTAAGTTTTTTTCAGCTCATAAGGTAACTTTGTGGATATATAGCACCTATAAATTCATTTTCATACTCTTCAAATAATTCAAGCAAAATGGTCACTTAACAGGACACAAAAGTGTCCAAGGACATAAAAGTGTCCTGTTACCATTCTAGTGTTAAAGATATATCCAATGAGGAGAGTTGAACTCAAGATCTCCTATGAGAGAGAGAGAGAGAGAGAGAGAGAGAGAGAGAGAGAGAGAGAGAGAGAGAGAGAGAGAGAGAGAGGGACGAATCTCATTTAGGCTTGTAGAGTTTATAACACACACAAGTGAACTAAACTTGATTTTGCACCTAAAAGCATCGAAGAACTAGTGGCTTTGCATAATGGGCTTGAGGGCGCGGGTAGACTACACATCTAGTGTTCTAAATATCAGCAATGTTGAGCAAAGTCTATGTGTGTGTGTGTGTGTATGTGTGCACGCGGGCACCACACCACACTACATGTCACCATTTTCTCTTGCTAACAACATAAGGATAACTTTCATGTGCCAAGCAGAAAGAAGGCAAAAAGCATTCAATTAAAACAATGCACCTATCATGCACCTATAAGGCATGTAATGTGTTACAACCATGGGTCTACACCCTCAGCATGTACAGAGGGAAGGAAATCTTGCCTAAAACTAGTGTTCAGTGGCTTCAAGTGTTCAGTCTCTGTAGTGGGTCTTGCTCGGTTTTTCCATTTACTAGATAATGTTTGATTGGTGTATGGTAAGACTCTGAATATTAGAGGGCAATGTGTTGTGAGTTGTATTGAATTTTTGCATTTGATTGTGATATTTTTTGACAAAATATAGACTATATTCCCTCATAATAGTATTACAGGAGGAGTACGGGGACAAAAGTCATATATGAGCTCTTAGGGACATCTTTACAATTCACAAGCATTTAGAATTCTATTAGAATGATTATTCTTTTTTTTTATATAGTTGAGTTGATTTTTTGTTTTATTTTGTTATTTTTGAGATTTTTTTTTTTAAAAGACATGAAAATACCATAATCCAGATGAAGAAAAGAGTGAAGAGATATCGAGCAGTACAAAGAGAAGCAGGTACAGGAAAATGACAAAACTTTATGAGGTATGTCTTAAAAGTCATTTGCACAAGGCTATGATGTCAGAGGTGAGAAAAGGATGCCGATCAGTCTTCAGCAACAACATGACTCCAAAAATGATTGAGAATGGTCATCAAACTCTAGGATGGCCTAAAAGGACAAAGAAAGTTGGTGATGCAACTAAACAAAATCACCTATCAAGTGTAAAGTTGCCTATAAGACACTTCATGTGACTACAAGGCCATATATAGGGAGTAGATCTTTATACTGTAAATCTTCTATCTTGTATGTGATTTAATGAAGCCTAACAAACAAAAGGGACTAACAATACTGACAAGAAAAAAAGGGGCAGAGTTGATAGCTCAGTCATCTTTTGTGATAGATGTCTATAGGAGAAACAAAGATTCAAGCCAAATTCTAATCATCATCATAAGCTCTACATGTGTTTGGTAGTCAGAAGGTGCCATCAATGCCCACCAGACATTCTTGAGAGTGACATCCAAAAAAGTGCCAAATAATAGTCCAAATCAAGCCAAAATTTTTCAGAAGGCTATGACTAGAGAACACAAGCTAAGGGTTATTAATTTTATTTTTTATAAGTATAACCCTTAGCTAGCCAAAGATGCAATTTTTTCAAATTTGAATCTATAATAGGCATCTATATACCATGTACATCATGTATATGAATTTTGGGGACAAATGGACAATGATAGCTCATAGATGGTCATCTATAGAGAATGATGTACGACAAAGCCCGTTTGAAGCAAGTTACTAACTTGGGGTTTGTCCGGCTAAAATTAAGTCATGTATCAAAAGTAGAAGCAGTATTAATTATGATTTACAAAGCACACAAAAGCTAACAATGGAAAATGCGACTTGGATCACCTAAATCCAGGAACAAAGGAATCGCCAACGAAGGAAGAAGAGCAAGCACAAGTGGTAGACAAACTTCAACCTTCACAGGGTTGCATATCTTGTCCTTGATGAGACGGATTGCATGCTCAACATGGGTTTGGAACCTCAAATCAAAAAAATTATCTCCCAGATTAGGCCTAAAAAACAGACTTTAATTTGCATTGAAGTGCAGCTTGGCCTAAAAAAGTTGAAGGTTTAGTTAGACAATTTCTACAGAATCCTTATAAAGTTGTCATTGGATCACATGATCTGAAAGCCAATCACTCAATTCTACAGATTGTAGAAGTTATTTATGAGAATGAGAAATACTCAAAATTGACAGATCTACAAGAGCAACCAAGAGTCAAGCTGAACAAGATTGGGTTCTTTCTGAATTTAGAATCTGGCAATAGACCTATAATGAAAGAAAGAGATGATGCATCTGAGCATGGTATGAAAGACACGAAGATCGTCATCAATTATGACATTCTTGAACCATCTTAAGACTATGTACGTGGATTCGACGAACAAGACAAGCTCGTGCAAAGGATACAACCTAAACTTTCTTTACATCAGCAAAACGAAAACAAAGACCGCAACGACATCAACAACCAGGTCATGTCAGGGAAGACATGAGTGCGGAGGGAGAGAGTGTTGACCGCTGGGTCAATGCACGACATAACTCAACAAAGCCATATTTTTTGAGAGTTATAAAATGCTGCGGATTATGGTTAAAAACATCAATTGTAATAAGTAGGTAGTTTAGTTGCAGAAGTCGGGATGCAATGGCACTTCCAGATTGTAAATGCTAAACCATTTGACCGCTCAAACTCTATTTTAGGTTTAACCTAAGGTCACCTTGGTATATAGGTACCTAGGTCATTTTGTAAAGAACACTTTATCATAATCATAAGTTCTAAGCTGCCATCGACTGTGTGTGCGAGAGGAAGAGAGATAGCATGAGCTTCATCCTGGTGCTACTCCCTGCTCATTCATTGCATTTTAGATCCACCTGCACCATCACGTTAGCCTCAGCAAGAGCTACGCGACAACACCAAGCATTCCTCGCAAAACAAAGCAAATGCGCTGGTGCATCTACGAGCTACTCATGGACATAAGCATATATAACTATGTCCGTTTTCTACCTGCAAGTAGTCGTTAGAATTGTAGCGACATAAGCTACGCATAGGTACTCATAGATTTCAATTTTGGGCACTTTCAAAATTTGGCTGTCTTTATATGCGTTTTTCGTTGATAGGTTTAGAGCTAGGTTTTTGAGTGTAGAGGCTTAGGGACAGGTGTATCCTAGTGAGGAGATGGGGTTCCTTATGTTGCGTACAATTCTGGCATTATTTGATGGGTTTCCTTCCGTTGTGTGTATGTGGTTAGGTGGTGTAGTTGAGAGCAGTGAGACTCTAGATTGTGGTTTAGTTGGCCTTCCAGAGTGTTGTATGTGTAGGATGGTCTCTGTCTGACAAGCTAAAGAGATTTCCTTCGTGTGCCTATCGTGCCATCTATGTCCTCAATTGACATTACGTTGATTAGGTTGTGTTGCATGCACTCTATGGGTGGTGTGATGTAGCATCGAAAACTTTATCATAATCATAAGTTTTAAGCTACCATCAATTGTGTGTGAGAGAGGAAGAGAGAGAGCGTGAGCTTCATCCTGGCACTACTCCCCGCTCATTGATTGCATTGTAGATCCAACTGTACCATCATGTTAGCCTCAGCAAGAGCTACGCGACAACGCCAAGCATTCCTCCCGGAACGGAGCGAACGTGCTCGCGCATCTACGAGATACTCATGGGCATAAGTATATCAAATGATGTTTGTTTTCTGCCTGCAAGTAGTCGTTAGAATCATAGCGACATCGACTATGCATAGGTACTCATAGATTTCAGTTTCGGACACTTTCAGAATTTGGCTTTATCTTTATACACATTTTTTGCAGATAGGTTTAGAGCTAGGGTTTTTAGTGTAGATGCTTAGGGATAGGTGTATCCTAGTGAGGGGATGGTGTTCCTTGAGTTTCGTACGACTCTAGCATGTTGATCTAGGTTGTGTTGATGCACTTTATGAGCCGACGACTTCACCATTGATAACAACAATGAAATTAGCTGTACAATGGGCTGAACGAGGAGGGAGTAGTGCCAAGATGAAGTTCACGCTCTCTCTCTTCCTTTATCACACACAATCGACGGTAGCTTAAAACTTAGATTATGATAAAAGTTTTCTTTACAAAATGACCTAGGTACCTTATATACTAAGGTCACCTCAGGTTAAACCTAAAATAGAGTTTGTAGGCTCGAATGGCTTTTTATTTACAACCTGAAAGTGCCATCGCACCCCGGCGTCTTCAGCAAATAAATACTTGCTTATTACAATTTATGTTTTTAACCATAATCCGCAGCATTCCATAACTCTCAAAAAATAACGCTTTGTTGAGTTATGTCGTGCGTTGACCTAGCCGTCAACAAAGGGTAATGGCGTAGGAAAAAAAACAAGCAAGACAATGAGTACCAGCATAGGCAGAGAGGGAGAAGCTCGCACTCAGCACTCTGATGGCTAGACGACGACGGACATGAAGATATAATTTCTCAGCTTGCCTTGGTGTTCCTTTTTGGCACAATTTCCTTCACATTTGGCGCTGCTGCAAACCCGAGATTGCCATGTCATCACCCCTATTCCCATAACGACGGCGCCATCGTTGTGAAAATAGGGGAAAGGGAGCATTCCGTGGAAAAAAGGGGATGAAGGTCATGAAGGTGATTAGGGTTACAAAAAAGAGGAAAGAATTTGCATGAGGCAAGGAGAGGACCATGAGGAGCGCTCATGTCTTGTTGAAGGGTGGAAAGCGGCTCCAATGTCTCTCTCTCTCTCTCTCTCTCTCTCTCTCTCTCTCTCTCTCTCTCTCTCTCTCTCTCTCTCTCTCTCTCTCTCTCTCTCTCTCTCTCTCTCTCTCAAGACCTTGAGGCAACAAGGGAGGAAAGGGAGGAGGTTCTTGCGATAGTGGTGTTGGAATTAGGGTTGCAAAGAAACGCACACAGCTTGGAGAAGACGAAGGAAGCTCAAGGGACACAATAGAGAGTGTGTTACTTAGTGTGCAATGGAAAGATAGATAGACCTAGAGTGATGGGCATATATACAATGCACAGGGGGAAATAACATCCTAAAGAGGGAAAAAATGCCCCGGCGGTCCTAGTGTGTTCACACACATCACTACCACATGTATATGGTACCAAGTCCCCTCTGGAGTGATACGGTGAACGAGAGCTGGCACATGATTAAAGGGAAGTTCCATGCCCTAAGGACATGATCAATCCACAAAGGGGAGTAAGCCCAAAGATTTGCAAAAAGCTTCTGACTTCTCACGAGACAATGCCTTTGTGAAAAGATCTGCAAGGTTGTCCTTTGTTGGCACATAAGCCAAGCCAATCTCACATGTTGAGAGCCTCTCCCTGACATAGCGGTAATGCACCTCAATGTGCTTTGTGCGAGCATGAAAAACTGGTCTCTTTGCAACTGCCAATGCGCTCTAAGTGTCGGTGTAGATAGTGTTGGTAGTGTCCTGTCCAACACCCAAATCAACCATAAGACGTATGAGACATACACACTTAACCGTAGCTGTGAAGACTGCTCTGTACTCAGCCTCACATCTCAAAGTGTCCACAGTAGGTTTCTTCTTTCTCAACCATTATATACATGAACTACCAAGCATGAAACAAAAAACACTTTTGGACACTCACGTGTCAAAACAACCAGCCCAATCTGAGTCCAAAAAAACATGTAAGCCTAGTGGCAATGATCCCCCCTTGGGATAAAACAAGCCAAGATATAAAGTGCCACTAAGGTAGCAAAAAAATCCTCTTGACAGCCTACCAATGCTTAGACCCTAGGCTATGCATAAATCTGCTAACATGTGAGACTACAAACTGGATATCCAGCCTCGTGCTGCATACATACATGAGACAGCCAACAACAATTTGATAAAGATTGACATTAGCAGGATCTCCAGCGTCATGTAGACTCAACTTCGAACCTATTTCCATGGGAGTGGCAATAGGTTTGCAATCTTCAAGTTCAAACTTACATAGCAATGTCTCTATGTAACTTTTCTGACACAAGGGAATACCACCATCACACTACTTAAACTGTATACCCAAATAATGATGCAATAGCCCCAAATCTTTCATCTTGAAAGTAGCATTCAAATCAGCCTTAAATTCAGCAATATGTCTCTCATTTGGTCCAGTGATCAACAAACATCGACCTAAAGAACCACAATGAGAAGTACATCACCCTCACGCTTTACATACAACGTGCTTTCTGTTGGACTATTACGAAAGCCTGGTTTGACCAAATGAGTGTCAACTTTCTCATACCAAGCACGAGGAGATTGCTTCAACCCATTCAAAGCCTTCTTACATTTGCACACTTTTTCCTCTTGTCCTTTTATGACAAAACCGCGAGGCTGTGTTACATAAAAATCTTCAAAGATGTCACCATTCAAGAAAGCAGTAACAATGTCTGATTGATGTGCATCCCAACCAAAATGATATGCCAATGCACATAGAAAATGCACAGTAGTCATACGACAAGTGGGAGCAAAAGTCTCTTCATAATCTATGCCTTTTTACTGTGCATAACCCTTTGCAACAAGTCGAGCCTTATGGCGATTGATCTCACCATCCAGCTTGCGTTTCAACTTGTAAACCCACTTTGTACCAATGGCCTTTTTTCCAGGAGGAAAATCACATAAAGTCCATGTGTCAGTTTACATAAGTGCATCATATTCTGATTGCATGGCAGCCATCCAGTTTTTTGAATTCTATGCTTCATCAAAACAGAGAGGCTCCTCAATATCATTTAACCTATGCACAACCAAAGCATAACAATTTGATGCATAAGATGCATGGCGAGAGACTGAACGAGTACGTCTAGACAAAGGTGCATCCAATTTACTACCACGCAAAGTGTGCACCAGCTATTTTGGCATTCCTCTAGCCTGCTCATTTTCAGCCCTTTCCTCATCAAGTACATTATGTGCATCTGCATCAGTAATAGGCTGATTTGTAACATTTTCAAAAACCCTCATAGGTTGTACATTTACCTCATTGGAACTTACATTCATACTTCCACCACCAAAAAGAGTCAACAAAGTGTCATGAATGTCCTGTGAGCTTACAGTACTGTCTCTAGTACATGATAGCAAGGGCTGAACATAATCTTCCATAAACACTACACATGAAACCAGAATACATTTTGTTTGCGGATGATACAACCTATAATTTTTTCTTTCAACACTATAACCTACAAAAATACATTTGACAACCTTATCATCCAATTTTCTACGCTGTGTTTGTGGCACCAAAGCATATGCCAAACAACCAAAAACATGCATGTGCTCAATAGAAGGTTGCCATGCTTCATATGGAGTAATAGACTGCACAACTTTTGTAGGACACCTGTTTAGTACATAAGTGGCAGACATGATGGCTTCAAGCAAAAAGAATGCGGCAAAGCTTGACTTTTGACCATACATCGTGCCATTTCTGTACGTGACCTGCTTTTCCTCTCATCAACACCATTTTATTGTGGTGTATAAGGCACTGTACATTGGTGTCATTCCATGACTAGCTAGAAATGAATTGAATTCATGAGACGTATACTCCCCCCCTTGATGAGAACGGAGGGTGCCCATAGTACATTTTGAGACATTTTCAGCCATAGCCATAAATTGTTTGAAGTACATAAAAACTTCAGACATCGTTTCAAGCGGACATACCCATGCAGTCCTGGAGTAATCATCAATGAAAGTCATGAAGTAAAGGTAATTGCCCAAGGAGGAAGTTTGCATGGACCCACAAACATCACTATGCACAAGCTGCAACTTACATGTGGCCCAAAGTGAACCATCCTTTGGAAACTTTGAACGCTGCATCTTACCCAAAACAAACATTCACAAACATGTTTGACAGGTCCTTCAACAAGTGGCAAACAAGCAACCATATCAGATTTCTGCAAACACAGCAAACTGGCAAAATTTAGATGACCAAAACGTGCATGCCAAAGTTTTGCATCTGAAATAGCCCTGGATTGTGCAATTGCATTTGCAAAATTTTATCCACACCTGTCATACAAAGAGATCTTATACAGCCCACGGAAAAAAATCCCAGATGCAACAATTTCATTACCAAAACTGAGATCATGAACTGGACATCTACCATCGACAAATTTGACTACAAGTCCAAGTCTAGCAAGTGCGGATATAGACAAGAGATTCTTCCTGATCCCAGGTACGTAAAGTGCATCAAAAAGTGTGAAAGAACTGCCATTTGCAGTAGTAAGAACAATATTTCAAACTCTCGGAACCAGATAAGAGGCATTGTTGGCACAAGTGACTCAATTCCCATGAGGGACAGACTCGAGAGAGGTGAACAATTCACGATGTGAGGTAATGTGCTTTGTAGCACCACTGTCGAAATACCACACATATGAATCTGCAACAACTGACAAGCATGCATCATGGACAGTAGGATTGTAAGTGCACTCTACACTAAAAGCCCATTTTGCATCAACATCAGCATTACAGTCTCCTTTTACAGAAGATTCAACAATGGATGCATTTGTAGTGGAACCACCCTCTTTCTTCTTAGCCTCTTTGGCCTTCAACTTAGGACACTGCTTGATCAAGTGATCATTATCTTTACAATAATGGAAACGCATCTTTTTGCCCTTATCACCAGAATTGCTAGGTGATGTGCTGCCAGCAGAAGCATCGGAACAGAAGTTTTTCCACTCGCAGCAGAACCATAGGAAGTGGTTGCATTGCTGTTACCACCCTTTCTTTGAGAAGAAATAAAAGCATGTTCAATTGCATGCTGTCTAGTCCTGTTTTTTTTGGAAAGGGACTCTTGCAACAGCAATGTGCATAATGTATCAAACTTGATAACTTATGGATTTCCTTGGGTCATGAGTCTCCAAGCACTAGCAAAAGTCTAGTAAGAATGTGGTAAGACATCAAGAACAGTCTGCACAAGGGAACTGTCCGAAATGACTTCACCTACAGAGATAAGTTGCTCATTGATATCCTTGACACTAGCAAGAAAAGTGTCCATATCATCTTCCTCATGCATAATCTTCGACTCCAGTTCTTTACACAACAAACCAATTTTAGCCTCATTGAGACTTGCATAAAGATGAACCAAAATATCCCAAGCCTGTTTTGCTGCTTTTACTGAACAAATGTGAGGAACAATGGTGCCTTCACAAACAGCAGAATCAATGCATAAGCCTCTGCATCCTTTACATCCCAACGAGCTTGTAGCAGCAATCCTTGCAGCAAGACCTGCAATATCCTCAACATTGCCTACATCCTCAGAACCAGGACGTACATCAATGCCTTGCACAATATTCCAGACACCATTTGATACAAGAACGTGTTGCATCATATAAGCCCACATAGTGTAACTGTCCCCGTCCAACCTGTCCTTAGCAGCAAACATCTTGAAGATGTCTCTGTTGTTGTCAGCCACGATAAATGTTGCACTTGATGTGAAAACCACCCAAAAATAGGAGAATCGGAGCGGGAACAACACGTGCTACATAGGACAAACCGTAGAAAATTGTAAGGCACTTGTTATGCAAAAAACGGCACTAATAGAAATTCTGCACAAAATCATGAAATTGCCTGTGCAGACCTGCTTGTAGTGGAAACAGAGACTAAAATGAGTGTAAATCAGAAATATGAATCAAAAATATTTGTCCACCTGCAAACACTCGCCAAACCTCATTGTTATTGGAGAAAGTGAGCAGGCGTGTGCTGGAGCAACTGGCAACTAAGCACGGAAGGACGTAACCTACTCTGATACCAATTTTTGGAATTAGGGTTGCAAAGAAGCGCACACAGCTTGGAGCAGACCAAGGAAGCTCAAGGTACACAATAGAAAGTGTGTTACTTAATGTGCAATGGAAAGATAGATAGCCCTAGAGTGTTGAATTGGAGACGAGACACGATACAAGGGAGAAGAGATACAAACAACACCACCATCTGCAAGCCCCAAAGTATATAGAATACTCACACAGATGATGTATATATAGAGGGGACCCGGGTGCTATATATAAAGCTTGTGCTATTATATATAGAGCTCAACATCCCCACTCAAATAAGGGTCCCTAGCTGTGGATGAAAAAACCCTTGGGGGCTCAAGGGAAAAAGCCACAGCTCTATGTACACCCACCGTTATATTAAAAATATCATTGAATTTACAAAGAATTCTTATGAGGAGCTACATCACTCCTATAAAGTAAAACAATGGCCTTGAAAGGCTCAATAGAGAGATATCTTTGTGTAGACTTCCAACATCTGTTCACCAAAAAACTCTTCATAAACTTCTTAAGTATTCTGACATAATCTCTTCACCAAAAAATATCTCGATAAACTTTAACTTTTGGTCATACCTGCAAATATCATAAAATCAAGAAATATAATCGAGAAAATATTAGCAATGTCAATGAAATAATCAGAGTCAAAATGTCATAAGAGACGGTTTGCAATGTTGTCCTTTTGATAACATAAAATAAATAGTACATAAATACATGACACGAGATGATGTCCATACACGATTCAAAGAAAATGGCCATAACAATGATGGCATGATGATCAGATAGCACATATGCATGTATAATAAAACAAGAATATATGTGTGCACATATGTATATATAACGAGATGATCTCCAGAAAATATTCAAGACAATGGCCATAATAATGAAGGCTTTCCAATTAGATACGAGATAATAAGACACGCGATGATGTCCATATGATATGATATTCAAGAAGATGGCCATAACTACGATGACATGATGATCAAATATAGCAGATATGTATTTATAATAAAACAACAACATATGTGTGTACATAAATACATGACACAAGATGATGTCGAGATGATATTCAAGACAATGGCCATAACAATGATGGCATGACAATCAGATAGCACATATGTATGTATAACGAAATAAGAATATATATGTGCACATAAATACATGACACAAGATGATGTCCAAGCAGATATTGATAACAATGACCATAGTAATGATGGCATGCCGATGACAATGTCCAAGACGATATTCATAACAATGGCCATAACAATGATGACATGAGGATTGCTAATATCGGCGATGATATTCATAACAATGGGCACAACAATGATAGCATGCGGATGACGATGTCCGAGATGATATTCATAAGAATGGCCATAACAATGATGTCATGATGATCAAATAGCACAAATGTATATGTGCACATAAATACATGACACAAGATGATGTCCAAGAAAATATTCATAACAATCACCATAGTAATGATGGCATGACGATGGCGATGTCCGAGACGATACTCATAACAATGGCCATAACGATGATGGCATAAAGATTGATAATGTCCAAGACGATTATCATAACAATAGCCATAACAATGATGGCACGACCATGACAATGTTCGAGAAGATGTTCATAACAATGGCCATAACAATGATGGCATGGCGATTGATAATGTCCGCGACAATATTCATAACAATGGCCACAACAATGATGACATGACGATGACGATGTCCGAGATGATATTCAAGAAAATGGCCATAACAATGATGGCATGACGATCAGATAGCACATATGTATGTATAACAAAATAAGAATGTATGTGTGCACATAAATACATGACACGAGATGATGTCTGAGAAGATATTCATAACAATCATCATAGTAATGATGGCATGACGATGACGATGTCCGAGACGATATTCATAGCAATGGCCATAACAATGATTGCATGACGATGACGATGTTCGAGATGATATTATAGATGATTTCCATAGAAAGAAGTTTTTAGGTGGCAAGATGACGCATTCAACTCTATGGGAATGATCATCAAGGCACAAAATTTAGTCAATTACTCCATCAAGAATTTTAGTAATAATTCATTGTAAATTATGTGAATTTCTTTACGAGTGATAGAGCATCAAACTCTCCAGTATTGGTCATGTCACTACGTGAGTATCATCAATTGAAGTTAAAATACTCAACACAATTTCTAGTAGACCATCATACCAAGCACTGATGCTCAAATCCTTGGAGCATCATAAATTGAAGTTAAAATATTCTACACATCGTCTAGCAAACCATCATATTAAGCACTAATATTAAAACCATGGGCATACTATTCCATGGCATTAATGTCAGCTGGTATAAAATTAGTCTCTGATGAATAAATTCAGTGATTGAATATGACACAAAGTCTAGCTAAAAAACATAAGCCTCACGTACGTCATAAGAGCCCCAAGAACATAACCCGACCCAACAATTTTGTCCACATGATTTTTAAGGGCATGTTCAGTCAATTCTGATTCTACAATGTCAATCAAAGATATAAAAAAAGAAACTCTATGGTTTACAAATTCATAAACCTGAAATTATAAACATAAGCCTCACATATGACACAAGAGCCTTAAGAACGCAACCCCTACAATTTTCTGTCTACATGATTCTGAAGGGCCTGTTCAATCAAATCTCAGTCTAGAATGTCAATCAAAATACAATGAAAGAAACTCTATGATTTGGAAACTACAACCTCTTCTGACAAACTTACCGCAAGGCCTACAATCAACACCAAGACCAACTTTCTCATGAATAAACCAAATATGACATTCCTCATCACCATTGAGGTCAAAGCCATGGAAGCTAGTCGTTACTTTTGTGAGATTAGAGACCATCTTACTCAATAAACCATGGGCTGACATCACCTAAACAAACACTGACATCCTGCAAACATGTTCTTTGACAATCCACACATGACAATTTACACACAATGCTATCACCATAGAGCATGCATCACTTCCATCAAATACCACGCTAGTCAATGTCCTCGATGCCTATGGGTCCCTAATCTTATATTGATTCCAATTGTAGTTTACATCTTATTTCCCATCAAGACCTTAGACATAAACTATCCGCAATGATGTCTTCAGCCATCACATCGAGGCTGCGTTACAAATATGTAGACATATGTTGTTTCAACATTTATTCCTCGGCCGCATTCACTTTTAGTAAATATTTACTTAGGTTTCCATTTTTTGCACAGTTTTCAAGACTTTATCATATATGCAAGACTGTGTGCAAACTTGAGTCTGATAATCCTTTATCGCATGCAGAAAAAAAATATAGCAGGCTGATAGCGATTGCCAAGGTTGATAATCCTTTAATGCACAAGAAAAATAAGTATATGGTAATTCCTTATAAATTTATCCTCATCAGCATGGGAGCATTGGGAGGACGAGACGGGGTTAGCTTTGACGCTAGGGAATAGCCCTTGCCAGGCAGCGCTGTAATGGCGAGATGGTTATAACACATGTCTGACAGAAAAGAGGTCTCCGGTTCATGCTCGGGTGAGGCCACCATAGACGCAACGGCAGAGCTGCAGGTGATCAGCATCGGGTTCTAAAATCAACTCTTCTGCGATGAGCTAGGCCTTGAAAATTTGCAGGGCGCTTCTGAGCTTCTCTATTGAGGGAAGCCCATTAACTATGTGGGCACCATATCATGGCGCTCCTCTTGACTGCTCTCACAGAACTAGTTTTATACTTTTGGCTGCCATAATTGGCATCGCTTTTACTCTGTGGCAATGGTATCTCATCCCTTTGATCCCCATCTCTCAGTCTGCAAAGAACTGATCACAAGCACGTTTTTTAAATATGTTTTTGATTGGGGCAAGGCACTGTCTTTCTCCTAGGTGCTGCGCCTCCCTCCTTCACATGAAGCGGAAAGCTACACGATTGCGGATACAGCAATATGGCGCACTTGCTTGGCTCAGAATAATGCAGCTGAGCATGTTCAAAATATTGACAAGCTCGGTGAGGCACGGCGTCTCCTCAATATAGGAAGTATGATTGAGAAAATCTATATGTAGCTATACTATTGGGTAGAAAATCTAGCGGCTGGCTGAGAATAGATGGTAGGTGGTCATGCATGCTCATTATTTATAGCAGGATGTCTTCTTACAATATCGAATTAGACACATTTAAAAACAGATTAGGACTGGTGGCTGTCACCGTCACGACTCGCGAGAAAGTAGAAGTCAGAGAGTCGAAACTACATTGCCATGCAGGCTACCAATTACACGCCATTGAATCTCTCTCTCTCTCTCTCTCTCTCTCTCTCTCTCTTCTGTAGCCCGCTCTCACCCATGGGTATCTTATGCATTAGCGTTGTTGGCTGCCCCTGCTTAAGCTTTCGCAAATAAACATAGATTCGGGCACAACAAAGTATTCTTTCACTACTCGCAGTTAGGGTTGGGTTTAACTAATGCACTCCAAAGAACCTCACATGCCTCCCCATCAAGCAGACTTAGAAGAGGATCAGAGGGTAAATACAGCAAGATCGATGTCAGTCAACGTAAATTAGACTTGGAGACAATATGCAACTATAAACTCAAAAGAACTTAGCTTCTTCTATCGATGCCTGCATACACTTCCGATCCTACTCTGATACCGTGTTGAATCGGAGACGAGAGACGAGACAAGGGAGAAGAGAGAAAAACAACACCACCATCTGCAGGCCCCAAAGTATATAGAATACTCACACAAATGATGTATATATAGAGGGGAGCCGGGTGCTATATATAAAGCTTGTGCTATTATATATAGAGCTCAACATAGAGCAATGGGCGTATATACAATGCACGGTGGAAAAACCTCCTAGAGAGGGAAAAAATGCCCCGACGGTCCTGGTGTATATGGTAACAAGTGGGGGGGGAGGAAAAACATGAAATAGAGGAAGGGATAGAAGGCGAAGGGAGGAAGGAAGGAAGGGTGGAGGAAGATCTTGGCAAGGAACAGGCTGAAGGGGGGGGATTGGATGAAGGGAAACGGGAGGAAGGGTGACAAGAAACTGGAGGGATTTCTTCTTCTTCTTCTTCTTCTCTCTCTCTCTCTCTCTCTCTCTCTCTCTGGACTTGAGGCAACAAAGGAGGAAAAAGAAGCCATAAATCGGCCATGGCAAAGAAGGGCTCCCTCTTTGTTTTGGTTGAGGCTATGAAGGATTTTCTCTCTCTCTTTCCTTGCTCACGGTATTGATGCTACAAACGGAGGCGTGGACGGGCCTGCAAAATATACCCAAAACAACATACTACTAAGCATAAATGAAAGAATCTGCATACCTGATGAATCACATAACCATAGTCAAGATTGCACATGACAAAGAGAGAGAGGGAGTGGGAGAGAGCAAGAGGGCACGTGCGGATGCACCTTCTATAGTGGAGTGCTACACCGGCACGGTGAAAGGGAAGAGAGGAGAGGGAGAAGAATAGACACAAAAGCTGGGTGCAATCTCCCCCCATGAAAGAGTGAGCATTTATTTATAGATTCTTCAATCCTCAAAAATGAATACACATTGGCTGACCGGACTTAAATGGCCTTAGCTCATAAAGAGCATTCAAATAATGAAATGTCCATAAAGATGATATCCTTGTGCATAACCCTTGCCTTTTCCACATATCACTTGCACTATATAATAAAATATCAATTCCATTACATAGCTCTCCATTGGAAAGCAACTATCCTCGGTTGCAAAGATAAGAAATTTGCAGACGATACTAGCCAAATACAGTGATTAGAAATCTTTGTCGTAAATATCACATAGTAAAAGAAAAAAATAAAAGTACACAACATTGATTATGCCTACCATCATCCACATACTACCTATTCTAGTGTCCCATACCACTAGAATAAGAAGTATATGTCATACCCTCAGGAATCAGGATATGATTGGTCACACTCGTCATCAATAATCAATTCTCATCAATCTCAATGTCCATCCTTGAAATACTATCGTGACAAAAAATCATCTTATACCAAATCCCAACCCAATTCCAAGTGCACAAGATACGTCCAAATCCAAATCACTTTTATTATGTACCCGGGTAACAAAATCATACGAGTTGCAGTGGTGGCCAACCACTGCAGCATGATTTTGTGATCGGTGTTGCCTCAACTGGTGAATCTACACCGATGAGACGTGCTGCCTAAATCGGTTGATCTACACTAATGCCGCTTAGATCGGCGGATATGTATTTATCATCGTGACTCTATAATTTTCCAGTGTGCTGCCTAAATCGGCGGATCTGCACAGATAACTGGTGTTGCCTAAATCAGAGACTCTACACTAGGATGAGCATTTACACACTTCTTAAACCGGCAAATCTGTGTATTTGTGACCAATGGACTAGGCAAGGCATAAAAAGAAAAATTTTCCATTTATTTGATACCAAATTATAATATGTTCCAGTAGAAAATCACTAACAAATTGTGGATGGATATCCCAAAGCACCCTAGCTTATATGAGGAGCTGCGTAGCTAATGAATAATCATGTCAATAAAAATTTAATACAGTGCAAGTAGTAAGTATAGCTTTGATAACATCATTTGATGAACAAATATCAATTTATGAAGTAGATGTACGTAGATACGAGAGGGTAAATGACAATAGGTTGCTAGCGATTAATACAGAGCATGACCCTTGTGTAGCTTGTGGATTATTTAAAATGCCAACAATGATGAATATCAACATGGAAATAAAATGCAAATACTTGTGAACAACAATGCCAAGGTCATTTAAAGTATGCTTTCAAAGGTAGCTACATCGAAGAGGTTCAACAAAAATGTAAGTTGAAACCTACTTAGAATTTGATTCTAATTAATGTGACTAGAGAGATACATATTCTTATATGTGACTTAGAGTAGGGCTCGAGCAATTGAGAAATAACTTTTGTCTATGGCAGCACATCCTCATGGAATCTCTTATGCATGGGATTAGGATATGAGATGAGTTCGCAAAGCCACAATGTACATGAATAGTTTATAAATAAAAACTTTACTTGTCTAAAGTCAAGTAAAATTACACTTTCTACTGAATGGTACAAAATGTATCTTGTGTACACGCTGGGAGGTCACACACAACTGCATGCTCAGTGAAAAAAACAACATGCAAAGCATGGGGAAAAAAATCACAATGAAAATTAGAATAGAAAAGGATCAATAAGAGCCTTCCAGAAATGCTCATACTTGGGTAATCAAGTCGATGTGGGCAAAGACATCACATTTTTATCTCGTAATAATAATAATGGACCAAATATGTAAAAATGACTTATGAGCAATGTACATGGAAGGTTTTGCTGCATGTTAGTTTAGAGTTGGTTATACATTTACTCTATAGTTGATAGGAAAAAATCGATAAGAACCACAACATATATGCACCAAGAATAATGAGTTCCTCAAGGAGAATCCCCAATGCGTGTGGGGTCAAGATTGATCACGCTAAGTTCAGGAGCTCTTAAGAGATAAAAAATGTTAGTAGAATTAGAATAACGCAACTTTGGTGGGCCTAAATGCCAAAAATTACAATAAGGAGTGTAGCGGAGTATTATGATTTGATACAATTTATTACTGTGGCATGAAATTGAGATCAACCCGCGAGTGGTTTTTGAATGAGTAGGTCTGAGGAGCATTGATGGACACAAAAAGATGAGAATTTGCATCGTTGGGATAGTGGCGAGCATATCTATCATTGTGATCACTATAATTTTCATGCTTTTTCCAATACATCGAGCACCAAGCATATGGTTATGATCCCTTGTAGATTCATCATGTTTGTGAGGTTTGTCATGACGTGGCAATATACCTCATCTCGGGCTTGCAAAACAGTTGGACTCGAGGGCGAGAGAAAGAGAAAGGTGAGTGTTTTCCGTTTCCACCACAAAGGGGCAACTATTCCTCGAGAGAACCCAACCGGGGGGACGGTAGCTGGTTTTTGTTTGGTTCGTACACAGAGCACAAGATGCAATCCCGTACACGCAAGCTGAGAGCTGCTCTGCCAAAGTGGGTTCCATATTGTGGGGTACTACCACATGGCATGATGAAGGCAAAAGCAATTGCAGTAGAGTCCTTGGCCATTAGCAATATATTTCTGTAATGTTGAATTTTTTTCCTTAAGGCTCAAGGCAGAGAATTCGAACTATGTTGAAGAGATTCATGAGACTATTTAGTATAGGGAGGATGATGAGATTGGTGAAGCCACTGGTGGAATCGCCCAGAGGTGATACTGGAGATCAAAGCACCATTGGAGATGTCGCATGAGCGCCCAGAGCCATGCATGGTAAGTGAAAAAGTAGGCACGCAGCACGGTTAGAAAAGGTGGGTGTATTGTGGATGGTAGCGAGTCAACAAAAGGTGGTGCTATACGGTCATGTGTATGGGAGTGTTTATGGCCAGCATTTTCATGGAGTTGAGTATCCATGCATTATGGTTGTTGGCCACGAAGGTGGTTGGCAAGACTTTCAGTGAGGTTGCGGCCACGATGGTATGCAAGGGGTGGCTCGCATGCAAATGTCTGGCGTGGGAGGGGTGGATATTGGAAGCTTGGTTCTCCCTACCTCCGTGTGCAATGCACCTTTCTTACTCGCCGGTGCGCTTTCTGGCGCCCTCACTGGTGACTTATTTGTTGTAGCTGGTGCAGTCTCACAGGTGCAGTGACTGGAGCCTTGGCAGGCCGTGCAATAGATAGTGGGCTGTTGAGGGGTGCAGGCGTAGGGACAATAGCTAGTTGGGCTGTCCATGGAAGTGTTAGAAGTCTCCAGGGCCTACTGGTACTTAGAGCACCCCAGCTCACCGCGCCTTTCCTCTTCTGCTGCTGAATTTCTTGAAGATTTGACTCGGTGCCAGCAATTCATCGTCTTCATGTGTGCGTGCTACCAGTTTAGAAAGAGAGAGAGGTGCTAACTGCTCGTACAAAGAAACAGGAAGTTGAGTGTCGGCCGCATGATGAGTGGGGCAATTGGGGGGGTGGTTGAAGACGAGAGGGAGAGGGGTGGTTATCTGTCTACCACACCATGCAAGAGAGAGAGAGAACTGCTGGCTCTTTCAGTGGCTCTGAATGATGTAGTGGATTGTGTGAGACACACTGGCGCTCCTTTGTGGGCATGGCGGCCAGTTGGTATGAAATTGGGGCACCAAAAAGTTCAGAGAAACTCGCTGATGACGTTGCACCATGATTACTGCGTGCATGTAGACCGTTGCTGCTGAATACTCAGTCCTGTGCCATTTGGCTCTATTTCCTCTGGCTCTTTGCTCCAGTGCCCGTCGACTCCAAGTCGGCACGGGATTCTCTGCTCAACCCGCAGCCTGTGCGATACCTAAGAGCTAATATATATATATCTATTCACTCTTTTGGAAAATATATTTTTTTAGAGTTGTGGTCCTTTAGGACCCCTTCCTATCGTTTTGGCTTGGCAATTTTGAGGATAGGAATTTAGCATCAAGAACCACGTCCAAATCGTGCAAGAAAGAGGACATTAAATCTCCTCATCACCCTTGAATCACAGAACTTTTAGGGAGAAGAGAAGCACGAAAACATATTTGCTTCTAATTCTTGTTTTTACTCCCTTACGTTGTTTGGGATTGCTCCTACAATAGAGAAATCTCTACTACTTATCTGCTCCTCATTAATTATACCTTTATGTAATTGTCTTTTGTGTTAAAAACTCCTTATTCTTCTTCACCTGCATACAATTGGCTATATGCATCTTGTCGAGCTCACTATACCCGAACCTAACTTCCTAATCTAACTAATCTTCTTTAGCCTATTCCAGCCGTGTGATCCAAGTGGTTTTGGTTAATGAAATCATAGAATGATTAAACTAAGAATGAAAAAAAAACAAACAGTGCAATTGACCAACAAAGTTACCATTAATAAAATTACAAAAAATAAATAAGCTTAGCTCTCGGTATGATTCCCATCATTGATTCTCTTTGCCGGTGTGATATCCAAGAGCGATTGGTTGGCTCTGATATCACTGCTACAAATGGATGCGTGGACGGGCCTGCAAAATATACTCAAAACAACACACTGGTAAGCATAAATGAACAAATCCGCATACTTGACGAATCGCATAACCATAATCAAGATTGCACACGACAACGAGACACAGAGAGTGGGAGAGAGCGAGACGGCACGTGCGGATGCACCTCCTAGAGTGGAGTGCTACACCGGCATGCCGAAAGAGAAGAGAGGAGAGGGAGAAGAATAGACACAAGTGCTGGGTGCAATCTCCCCCCGTGCAAGAGTGAGAATTTTCCTCTTGCACGTATTTATTTATAGATTATTCAATGCTCAAAAATGAATACGCATTGGCCAGCCAGACTTAAATGGCCTCAGCTCATAAAGAGCATTTAAATAATAAAATGTCCATAAAGATGATATCCTTTTGCATAACTCTTGCCTTTTCCACCTGTCACCTGCTTAGATAATAAAATATCAATTCCATTACAATTGAACGATGATAAACCGGAGGCAAGACAAGGGATTTTTGGTGGAGCTTGCAAAAAGAAAATAGTTTGAAGGAAGGAAGGATTTTTGGTGAAAGGCAACCATAATTCAGGGAGTCAAGCAGTGCAAAAGGGGTTGTGCTTTGCAAGATAGAGAGCATGCCCAAATTCAACCGGGCAAAGGGAAAAATGGGAAAATCTTGGAATTGATGAACAGAGGAGCTATACAGGGTGGGGTTTGCCTGATAATTACAGATTCCTTCCAAGGGGTTGGGGATATTTGATCATGGGTTTGCAAATTAACAGGCATACCAACGACGATATATGCAACCAATTTGTAACGGGGTTTCAGATATCAATTAATTGGAAGCATCTTCTGATTGTCAGCATCAATTAAGTGTCGATAACTGGTTTAAATTTATTTTTTGATGGTATTTATGATCGAAGTGGTGATTTTATTCCGAGATTGCTCTGCGTTCATCTCTATATACTCTTAATAACACTAAAATTGGCCCTATCCACACTGGTTTCACTTGGTTTACACCTCAACCGCTTCTCCATTAATAGCCAAAAGCCCGACGCTCTCTCGTTCGACCTTACAGAGACCTGCACTTTGAAAATTTGGTGAACCCGACACGAACTTGATCAAGATAGATGAAGCCAGTCATGTCAAAAAACCAGGAAAAAGAGATACAAAAGATTATGGGGCTAATAGCTACTATTTTGTAGTAGCAGTATGTAAGTCAGGTGCGAAATATGAACCAACATTTGAATACCAATTTGAAAACTGAGCATCGAGAATTGTACAGTGTGAAAAAAGTGATTTGGGTGGATATCAAGAGCAGGATAATAGAGAAAATTTTCAAGTATCGGAGCCATTAATAAAAAAGAGAAAATCTAAAGCGTCAAATAATTGGAAACAAGAGATGCTGCTACAATCAGCACTTGAAAATGCCAAACACTCAAATTTTTTATCAGTCCAGGATTTTTGTTGGTTATGATTGAGTAGGATACTTGGATTGCTATGAAGAGGAGCTGGAGTAGCATGGGGTGCCAAACAAGAACAAGAATCTAAAATTTGACAGGTTTGTGATCCCAATTTTTTTTGAGAGAGTTGAGGAGCTTCAATAGCAAAATCTGCATAGTGGAGCAATTTTAGGCTGCAGTTATCCGAGAACATTGGGATCTAAGCATGTATGAAGACGATGAGGAATATGTTAATATACCTACCTATGCGGAACTTTGCAAGCAGATTATGGCTAAGCTTGAAATTGCTATTGATCAATGCTTTCATGAGGATGATAGGCTATTACAGGATAAGGATGATGAAGAGGTTGTCCAAGCTGTCTATGAAAAGCTTGGACTTGCAGATTCTATGTTAATGGCTAAAGATGAAGACTTACAAGGTCAAGAAAAGAATGAGGATTTAGAGGGTCTGTACACAAAGGAGGATTCACAGGGTGTAGATGTACATGAGCATTTGTAGAACTTGTGTATATCATATTTACAGGGTTTGGATATACCAGATTTCAAGGGCTTAGATGTGCAAGATTATGTGCTTGCAGATATGCAAAGTGATGATTTAGAGGGGGTGCAGACTCCTTGTTTATCAAGAGTTTGTGACACAAGGCTCATTTTATGGCAGAATGATTGTGAAGTTGATGATGCTCATTCAAAGGGGGTGCACATAAAAGTGCAATCTCTTGGTGTTGCATATGATTGGTTGCATTGTAATGATGATATGGATAGGATAGTTAATGCAATTTTCAATGTGCATGCTAAGCTTTGTGCTACAGAAGTTTAAAAATATTTGGATGAGAAGGAGAAACGTAATGAGGAGTCTACAACAAATATGGCTAGTATGCATACCATGTGTGGAAAGACTAGTTTGTAGCCTACAATAGCAGGATAGAGGAATCATTTGAAGTTGTGGACCTTGAGCTTATGTGATTATTGGATGAAGCTTTAGAAGGCTTCTCAATTACAAATTCAAAGGGTACCGAGCAGTTTGGTTTCAAGCATAAGCATGTTTATCCAGATGTGGTTGATGATGATCTTATGTAGTTGGATGATGCTCTATTGGGGTTTGGGTATATATAAACTAGGGAAATGTTTTCAGATGCATCTCAAAAGTCTAATGAAGAGGATTTTCAAAGAAACTTGGTGTATCCAAATATGCATGCTCTGAATTTTAATGCTAGAGGGGCTGAAGGTGAATTATCAATCCTCCTAACCGTGATTGATGATCAACAATTGGATGAGTTATTCGCACAAGATATATGGAATCATCTAGTGATACCTACTGTTGTATGGGATTTTCTATTACCCTATGATGTAGGGGATGTTGAGATAGATTTTGATCTAGAAGGAAAAGCTTAAATGGATGGTCTGGGGCAATTAATTAATATGCCATTTGATCCAGGTGGAGATGTATATGTGCATGATTTTTGGTGATTGACTTATATACCATATTACCCAAGCAGTTTTTATGATGGTTTATGGGTTAATTCTTATTTATACTCTGTTGCTGGGAAATTCTTGTGTTTTCTCTAAAACCCTGGAGGATGGAATATTCAAATAAGGCCACATGTTGCAAAGTTTTTCAAAGCATGCATATAGTGGGGCAATACGTATGCGTTTACAAGTTTTTGCTTGCAGTTTCGACAATGGTTGGCACATATCAGAGGATGTGCAAGTTTAGAGGGGGTGGATGTCATGCCGCTTTGGGGGCACAGGGTGAAAGATGACCTGCATACTTATTCAAAGGTTTGCCACCTTATGAATAATGTTAAGAGTTGTTATGTCAGCAAGAGGTCGGAGATGTATGCTTTACGTGGGTTTCTAGACTAAGATGGGCTCTAGATAGGGCTTGACAGGCAGATAGGTGAAGAATGTTCCATGGACTAGTTTCTGACCTACTTATGTAGAGCTTGAGGTGCTAAAGGAGCAAGTCCAGATGGTTCATCAAACAAAGCCACAATGTCCAAGTTATGGTAAATTGAAGTTGTAAGTGATTGCAGATCCGAGACGGATAGGCCAAGTAATGCCATGTAGTCCAAGCTAGGTTGGAGCTATGGGTGTGTAGTGCTTGATTTATGGAGCATGTTGACTTTTTAGATCGTCAATCAGAGTCCTAGATGCCAAGATACGGTCGATAACACTTTTGTCGGGGGCCAGGTTTGTGCCTGGTGGGCTAACTCAGCCATCAGGTGTTTTTTGGGACTTGGAGTAGTTTTGGAGCATGATATGCATTGTGCTAAGCTAGAAAAAAGTGATGGCATCTCAAACAGAGTTTGGACAGACAAGTTATAGTAGTTGACTCTTGACAGTGGTGGTCGGCTAGGAGGAATATTGTATGTTTTTTGCCTTTTTGGATGGCTCGGTTAGTGGACCCCAATAGGTCTGAAGTCTGCAATGGGAAGTTACAGTGGGATGTCGCGGTTGGTCATTGAGTTTGGGTGCACCAAATGGCATGCGGCACTATTTGAGAAAATTAATAAGGGGCAATAAAAGTCACGATCATATTGTCAGTCAAGGTTGCTTGGACTGGTATGTCACACTGAGAAATTCTTTGGTCCATATGTATATTGAATGTGGTGTCCTTTCGGAGGCACAAAAAGATCTCTCAAAGTCTCTCTCTCTCTCTCTCTCTCTCTCTCTCTCTCTCTCTCTCTCTCTCTCTCTCTCTCTCTCTCTCTCTCTCTCTCTCTCTCTCTCTCTCTCTCAACCTTGAGGCAAAAAGGGAGTAAAGGGAGGAGGTTCTTGTGACGGTGGGGGGGGAGGAAAAATGTGAAAGAGAGGAAGGGATATAGCAAGAAGGGGAAGGGAGGAAGGAAGCGAGGGTAGAGGAAGGTCTTGACAAGGAAGAAGCTGAAAGGGGGGGATGCTTGAAGAAAAACGGGAGGAAGGGTGAGCAAGAAATCGGAGGGCTTTCTTCTTCTTCTTCTCCTTCTCTCTCTCTTTCTCTCTCTCTCTCTCTCTCTCTCTCTCTCTCTCTCTCTCTCTCTCTCTCTCTCAACTTGAAGCAACAAAAGAGGAAAAGGAAGCCATAATTTGGCCATGGCAAAGAAGGGCTCTCTCTTTGTTTTGGTTGAGGCTATGAAGGATTTTCTCTCTCTCTTTCTTTGCTAATGGTATTGAAGGACAAGAAGCCGGAGGCAAGAGAAGGGATTTTTGGTGGAGCTTGCAAAAAGGGAAGAGTTCAAAGGAAGGAAGGATTTTTTATGAAAGGAAGCCGTAATTGAGGAAGTCAAGGAGTGCAAAAGGGGTTGTGCTCTGCAAGACACAGAGCATGCCCAAATTTGACCGGGCAAAGGGCAAAAACGGAGTTTTTTTGGGATTGATGAACAGGGGAGCTATACAGGGTGGGGTTTGCCTGGCCATTACGGATCTCTTTCGAGGTGTTGGGGATTTTGCATTAGGGGAAATTTGGACTCTCAAAGGGGCCCTATAAGGACTTTGACTTTCTCTCTCTTGCCCAAAACAGGTGCATGGTGAATTTTTTATAGAAGAAATTAAAAAATTTCGAAACTTTTGGATTTAGAATGTACTCATTGAGATCTATCCATTGATATATAGCATGCCATCTGATTCCTTATATTCTAGAAGATTCCATTTTCTTATGTGACAACTTTGTCTTCTAAATGGAATCTCTCCCCACATTTCAGCTTCAATGGGGAGGCCATAACTTCTACAGATCAACTCCAAATTTGTCGCAGTTTGGGGATTTAGAATCTAATTTTGAAGATATTTTCAATGATATGGGTTAATAGGGCTTTGACAAAGCATTTATGTACTTCACCGGGTTGTCCACTTTGGACAACAGAGGCAAAGTCAAACCTCCTTATAGGGCCCCTTTAAGAGTCCAAAATATCCCTAATGATCATGAATTTGAAACTCAACAGGCATACCAATGATGGTCTATGCAACCAATTTGTAACGGGGTTTTAGATATCAACTAATTGGAAGAATCTTCTGATTCTCAGCATTAATTAAGTGTCGATAACTGGGTTTTTTTTTGCTGGTATTTGTGATCATCTATATATACTCTTAATAACACTAAAATTGGCCCTAACCACACTGGTTTCACTTGGTTTACACCTTCACTGATTCTCCATTTATAGCTAGAAGCCTGACACTTTCTCGTTCGGACGCGCATGGATGGCTCGATCGGTGGACCCGGGTAGGTTTAAAGTCAGCAATGGAATGTTATAGTGGGATGTCACGGTCTGTCACTGGGTTTGGGTGCACCAAATGGCAAGCGGCACTATTCAGGAAAATAAAAAAGGGGCAATAAAATTCACGATGATATTGTTATAAATGGAGGGCCAAAAGGCCGCTCGCCCAATGAACTAAAATGATGCCCAAGGGCCAATTAATTTGGGGAGGCTTGAGTGCAAAAAGGGTAATGGTGTGGGAAAGAAATGAGCAAGACAATGAGGACGAGCACAGGTAGAGAGAAAGAAGCTCATGCCAGGCGCTCCGATGCTTGGACGGTGAGGAGCATGAAGATGGAATTGCACAGCTTGCCTTGGTGTTCTTTTTCGGCACCACTTCTGCCACATTTGGCACTACTGCAAAACCCGAGACTACCACATCATCACCCCTATTCCCACAACTATGGTGCCGTCATTGTAAAAATAGGGGAAAGGGAGCATTGCTATAAAAAAAAGTGGGGGATGAAGGGCATGAAGGTGATGAGGGTTATAGAAAAGAAGAAAGAATTTGCATGAGGCAAGGAGGATGACCATGAGGGAGGGCTCCTGTCTTGGTGAAGGGTCGAAGGCGGCTCCAATATCTCTCTCTCTCTTAGGACCCTAAAGGCAACAAGGGAGAAAAGGGAGGAGATTCTTGCGACAACGGGGTGAGTAAAAATTTGAAAGAGAGGAATGAATATAGCATGAAGGGGGAGGGAGGAAGGAAGCAAGGGTAGAGGAAGGTCTTGGGGCGAGGAGCGGGCTAAAACAGGGGGAGTGCATGAAGAAGAACGGGAGGAAGGGTGAGCAAGAAACTGGAGGCCTTTCTTCTTCCTCTTCTTCTTCTTCTCTCTCTCTCTCTCTCTCTCTCTCTCTGTGGACTTGAAGCAACAAAGGAGGAAAAGGCAGTAGTGAATGGGCCATGGTTTTGTTTGAGGCTATGTAGGATTTTCTCTTTGTTTTGTTTGAGGCTATGCAGGATTTTCTCTCTCTCTTTCTTTGTTGACGATATTGAAGGACGAGAAGCCGGAGGCAAGAGAAGGGATTTTTGGTGGAGCTTGCAAAAGGAAATTGAAATTAAGGAAGTCAGGAAGTGAAAATGGGGTTGTGCTCTGCAAGATAGAGAGCATGCCCAAATTCGATTGGGCAGAGGGAAAAAAAAGAATCTTTTTGGAAATGATGATTAGGGGAGCTATACAGTGTGGGGTTTGTTTGGCAATTACATATTGCTTCCAAGGGGTTGGGGATTTCTAATCATGGGTTTGCAATTCAACAGGAAAAACAACGAAGACATATGCAACCGATTTGTAACAGGTTTTCATATATGAATTAATTAGAAGCATCTTTTGATTGATAGCATCAATGAAGTGTCGATAATATTTTTTATTTTTTATTTTTTCTGGTATTTATGATATGAGAAGTGATTTTCTCTAGGATTGCTCAGTGCTCATCCCTATATACTCTTACTAGCACTAAAATTGGCCCTAACCATACAGGTTTTGCTTGGTTTACACCTCAACTGCTTCTCCGTCTACAATTAGAAGCCCGAAAATTTTGTGGTTGACCTTGGATAGATGTGCACTTCGACAATTTGGTGAACCCGACGCGAGCTTGATCGGGGAAGACGGAGCCAGTCATGTCAACAGACCAAGAGAAAGATATGCAGCAGATTATGGGATTAATGGCTGCTATTTTGCAGCAACAGTATGTAAGTGAGGTGCTCCCACTCATATTCCTTAATGTGGTATATAATACCTACATCTAACAGCTGGTTGATCTCCTGCCAAAGGGCTTCCTTTTGAATTTTCCCCAATCTCCTTAGATTTTGTGCTTTGGCTTGTACTCTTACTTGAGAGATATCTTGTGCTCAACATCCTTTGCCCCTTGCAAATCCTGGTACTCCGGTGAAAAAACATTTATAAAAGAGGCACACAATTGAACATAGCCTTCCCTCTCTTGTTTGGTCAAATCTTCGCTCAACATATGGCTACCTCTTTTGCACCTATGCCATAACCTGCTGTTGTACTTCCTCTTTTGCATGAGAGTCTTCCAAAGTGACCCCAAAACAAATTGACATCAATCTTTAGCATAGCATCCCTACTTTTCTCCTCCTTTGCATCTATATAGCCCTCATCATAGTCCATCTTTGTCTTGTACTCATATCTCATTGTATCATCTTTGCCTCTTCCCGCTATAGGATAGAAACGGCTCTCTTTGGTCTTCAAGTCTAGCATCACTTGCCTTCCTCTCTCTTTATCAGACAAGTTGAACACCGTACTTTCTCAATCTTCTTTATTATCTACTGCAACTTCAGCCATGGCCTACCCAAGATGATAGGGTACACATTATCACCTGCTTTCATCACAAAAAAGTAAATTAGGTACTCAATGCCCATCACCTTTACTCTTACATCTTGAACCACGCCCAAACACCTAGCCTTAGCAGCACATTCATTTGGCCACTAATTTTACAAATTTTTCCCTCATTGTAATTTCCTTCATTATGCAAATCTGTGCTCCACCATCTATATCAGCATGTACTTGCATCCTCTTTTTGATGGCAGCATCCACCAAAGGAAGACCATTAGCTGGGATACCCACTGTTAACCCTCACGGCTCACGGACACCCCATCACCTACGATGGACGCGTATTATGTATTTGGTAGAGTCAGGTACCGGGCTTGTCGGTCCAATAGGGAAAGGTAGAGTGATCGTCGATGAGAGGCGCACTTTAACTTGGACATTCAAGGGATTAGCTGGTTAAGCATGGGCGCCCAAGTGTGAATGGGGTGAGCTCCTATAAAAGCCAAATAAACCTAATTTTTACTCATTCTCTCATTTGTGCAATTGAAGAGTGCTCTTGCTCCATCTCCATCTTCTTCTTCTTCACCTCCTTGTGTGTGTGTGTGTGAGAGAGAGAGAGAGGGAGAGTGCGTGTGCGATCGAGCATTACGAAGGCACGACGGTGGCGAAGCGGTTGAGCGCGGCACGACTGCAGCTTCTTCTTCATCGCGGCGAGGAATCCACCACGAAGGCGAGCGTAGAGCGGTGAGTGACACACCCTTTGTTTTCTTGAGCTTGCTAGTTTAGGCTTGTTGTGTGCTTGGAGCCGTTTGTGGCTCGCATACGGTGTATTGGCAAGTCCCTTGCTTCGACAGTGCGACAAGGAGCGCACATTTTTGGCGCCGCTACTGGGGATATGCCCTACACTAAGCTCGGTTAGCACTTTACGCTTCCTTGTGGTGCAATTTCTATCATAGGAAAGGCAGGGAAAGAGTGTGTGGAGGTTTCTGTTTTTTGTGTTTTCTACAGTTGCTGTCAAGTTTTAATTTCTGCTATTGTCTGCGTTTTTTCAATTTCTGCAATTTCTGCATTTTCAAGTTCGGCGTTTTCAATTTCTGCAATTTTCTGCATCTCTGCGTTTTTTCAATTTTCTGCAATTTCTGCGTTTTTTCTGCACTTTCTGCATTTTCTGCGTTTTTCTGCATTCTTTTCAATTTCTGTATTTTCTGCATCAACGTGAAATTAAAAACGCGAGCGAGTGGGCGGCGATATTTTTCGAAAATAAAAAACGTGACTCTTAAAACGGACGGGTTGGTTTGTATAAAAGATAGATCGGGATCGGTTTCCCAAGCCCAAGCCCAAGCCCAAGCCCAAGCCCAGGCCTCAGTCCTCAGTCTTATGATATATACTAGACTCACTCTTATATATATACCCTACTCCCTCAAGAGAGAATGAGAGCATGTGGGACAAGTCCTCCACTCTCCTCCTTTCTCTTCCCACTTGCACCCTTAGACTTTCTAGTTTGGGCCTAGTTCCCTACTGGGAATTGACAGTTTTAGGGATTCCGAGGGCATAGAGTGACCAAACGGAGGGCTGTAAAGCACGGCACGACCCTCTGACCGATACGCTCGTTTCAAGCTATCACACGGCCCATTCCACGACACGCTCTAAAAAATCTAGCAAAAAAACAAACAAAAAACACGCTAAAAACTAGTCACAAGGCCTCCTAGAGCAGCTTTTTGACACCGTAGGGTATCAAAAGCACATGCACTTACGCTCTGGACGAGTGTTAGAGCACGATCACATTGGTAGTGCCTTTGTTCATACAGACATCCATTACCCATCCACGATAAGCTCTAGACCCTCAGCGGGGACACAAGGTAGCACCACCCAAGACCCTAAAATAGCCGCTAGTGATTCCTCCTCCGACTCAGAAATCATGGAAGCATACCCTAACCAAAACACTGAGAGAGAAGTCCATGCACCTCCCGAAGCTCCACAGCCTAGTACTAGTATGTTTAGCCGTTTCATGGAAACATTAGGTAGAGCTACTCACTCGGAACCTGATGCAAATGAAGCACACGAAGGGGGTGGGGAAGTGGACTCTCCTTTCACATCGCACGTGGACCCCACACCCCCAAAGAGTGTCCATGTGGATATCCTACCAACTTCTTACCAAGAAGGCCCTGTTGAGCTGCCTCCTTCAGAAGTTCCCTCTAGAGTACCGTTGGTGACAAGTAAAACCACGAGGAGCAACATTGCTTCTACCTCACAAGAAACCATTAACACGTCGACTCTAGAAGGATTGTTCATTAATGATCATTGGACATACGACCTCCACACTGAGGTGTTGACGGATCTACACTCTGGCCACGCCTACCATGTAGGATGGATAGAGATTGTACAATCCACCTCTAGTGCCACGAGCATCGAAGATCAACAGAAAATGATATGTACTGTTATCCATGGCATTATTTAATCAGAAAGGCAAAACCGAGGGGTAAATATACTCTCAACTGGCCCCATGAGATTTCTGGATACGAGCAAGGCTCAACAGCCTACTCTATCACAAATGGAGACTCCTCTAATGAGCCCCATGGACCCATCTTACGTCATTTCACTTGGGGTCTCTATGCAATCTGAGCCTCCGAGTGAAAACTTTAGCTTCCCTAACTTGGCTCAACCCTCTATCAAGGAAAACACAGTGCTCACTCCAGGGATAAGCCTGACAGAGAATGTACCGATGAGATCTACGGTTAGCGCAGTGCCACTACCTAGTGTCGTAGTACCTAATATGGGGCCTCGACCGTATGTGCCCCTAGCCCCTTATGCACACATGGCCCCCACACCTCCAATTGTACCACTTGCTTATGCTCCTCGAGTGCCGCTCCCTAGCTCTTATCCGAGTGGACCTATGCCCGGTTATGTTCCATATCCTGCATCATCCACACATATGCCAAGACCGGTACCCGTTCCTCTCCCACATATGATTCCAAGAGTACCTCCACCGGCCCTGCCTCCTCACATAGGTGACTTGGCAGCGTTTGCTCAAACCATAGGTCGATCTATCGCGGAAAATATGTGTCACGCATCTGATAGAGAGCCTAGAAGTAAGGCAGTACAAATTGCCAAACACATTGAAGTTCAATGGGGACGAAGATGCTAGGAAACACATTGAAGTGTTTGAACAAGTATGTGATTCCTTAGGGGAACGCAACGAACTACATAAGTGCAATGCCTTAAGCTTGACATTAAGTGGGAAGGCTGGAGATTGGTATAGAACCCTAAGGGTGGACGAGAAAACAATCTACCCTACCCTTCGAAGGTTGTTTCTAAAGGAGTACATACAAGAAGGTGTGCTTTGGGGTGTAGCATCTCAGCTACAGAAGGCCGAACGTAAGGAAGGAGAGTCAGTAAGGGACTTCATTAGTCGTCTAAAGCACTTAAACTCTCGCTGCCCTGTAAATGAGCGCTTCAACAATAACCAACTGCTTGATCGATTCATTCGAGGGTTGAGGAATGAAGGAATCTATAATGGACTAGTGATTAGAGGTATCACAACCTGGGAAGATGTCACTGCCAATGCAATCCAATTAGAGGACAACTTGATGATAGCAGGCATGAGGGTGTCTACTGACACGAGATCCACTAGCTCACAAGCCATTGAGTATGAACCCATGACTGCAAAGCCCATTGCCAATGAGCCAAAGGTATTTGAGACATTCTTGACAGACCTCACCAAGGCAATCCAAGAGTCTCTTAAGGATAATCGACCCCCTCAAAATAGTCACATGTATCCAAGAAGGGAGCAACAATGGTGTTCCATTTGCTTAGGTCCACATAGCACTAGTGAGTGCCCTACGTTTAGAGTAAAATTTAATGGAACTTGCAACGCATGTGGTAGGTATGGTCACCAAGCTAAGGATTGTTTAATGATCAAACGTATGATGGCAAATAGACCACCTGTAGCCTGGACGGATGCGCCTCGAGCTCCTGTATTGATGCCTACTCCACCTGTTGAGCAACTACCGCAACACATGGTCCCTAGATCTCAAAATGTTGTACAAGCTACACCGTTACCACCTCCTGTGCTAGGACCGCAGCCCCCGCATCCAAGAGTCGCCCCTATGAACCAAATAGGTTGCGAGCCATCAAATGCTTATGCAGATGGCTGTGAGGAGGAAATAGACACTAGTATTGCCTACGGACTTGATACATTGGAAGAATGTCCTATATACTACATGGAAGATTGTTGGGGACAAGTCAAGCCGGTTTATCAAGCTGCTGCTCTCGCATCCAGAGGTCAAAATATCAACACCCAGGCTAGGAGGCCACCTCTTCAATGCTACGAGTGTGGTGGACCACATCGAGTAGCGGAGTGCCCTATTAGGCTGCAAAAGAATGCTGCACAGATGCAAATGAATCAAGGGAGCACATCTGCAATGCCAATACTCACATGTAATCGTTGTGGCATAGATCACTTGATTGCCCAACGCCCCTATAACCCAAATGCGCCTAAAATCAAACCCCTAAATTTGGTTGAAATTGCTAGTGTGACGTCGCCAATACCACCCGTCGCACCCGCTTATGCGATTACACGGTCCATGCTTCAAGGGCCAGGCCATATCCTCGAAGAGAGAGATACAGCGTCAGTTATCCAAGCAAAGAAAAAGAAGACACGAAGGAAGAAGTCGCAGAATACAGAAAATTCAAAGCCAAGTTCCAAAACAAACATAGGAACAGGAGATGACCCCGTGTATATGAATGACCTCGAGGATGATTCAGATTCAGTCGAGACAATGGAGACTAGAACCAATACCACAAAGGGAAAGACCGACAAAGAAAACCGTAACATGGAACCAAATGAAAACCGAATGAGAGAAAACCATAAAGAGCCTCTCAAAACACCACAAGTGTTTCCAAATCCAATCCAAGACCCCCAAGATAAACCGCAGGGGCAAAAAGGGAAGAATCGTGAAAAGAAGATTGGGACGTACCCAAACCCAGTAGACGAGATTAAGCAGGTGAAACATCTAAGAGGTTTAGTGGAGGGGACTCAAAGGAAACTAGAACCAGAACCCATGCATATCAAAATTCATGACACAGTGTTTCCCACGCAAGTTCATCCACCCCACATGAACCATAGACCGTTAGCCATATCTAGTATCATCCAAGAAGGGAGTGAGGACAGGACATCAGAAAGTGAGCATACACCCTTCTTGTTGGAAAGGATGTTTAACGAAGGTATACCTGATCCCATTGAGGAATATGAGATTCCATCCTCACCAGTTCCTAGTCAAGGACCTACACCCTGCAAAACGCCAATGAATGTTGCCAAACTAGTGGACTTCATGTCTTCTGAGGTCCGAACCACGATCATAGCAAAGCTGTATGGAGATCCTGAGTTATTCCTTGCACTTCGAGCATTCCTTAACGGAGAGCTATGAACGGGATTACCGCAGTTTGCGCAACCAAATAGGCATGACTCGATTATGATTGATGAGGAAAATCATGTGCAATCACTTGACTTAGATGGACACGAGTCTGTGATCGAGGTACCCATTAACGAATTAGGGCAGTATTTTGAAGGCGACGAGTCTAATGCGACCCTACCCATCACTACCAAGGGATTAACTATAAAGGGAATTCTTGATGGTGGTGCGGGAGTTAGCATCGTTACAAAAGATTGTTGGGAATCCATGGGAAAACCCCGCCTCAGTGTTACTAACATTGTGGTAAAGATGGCAAATGGTACCATAGCCAAACCTATGGGGATGCTCAAGGATCTTAAGATCAAAGTTCTAGGACACAAGGTACGACATACGTTCATTGTAATGGATTTCTCTAAACACCTTATGTCATATGAAATGATTTTAGGACGACCATTCATGAGGGAAGCACAAATGGTTCATGATTGGTCTAAAAATCATGTCTATTTGCAATTCCAAGACTCTGTCCTTAGAGTGGATTTGGTGACTGGTAAGGTACACCCATTAGGGAGTAAAACCATTATTGATCATCGCTCTGACACCACAGTTCACTCGGCCCCACTACAATATTGTTACACTTGTAAGAAGGATACAGACATTGGCCAAGATTCTCCTTACATGGATGTGTTACCGGGTATGACCGAATCAGACAATGTGGATTGGGTCCACCTAGCATCAACCATAGACACTTGGGGAAATAGGGGGACGACCTGGGTAACACCTGAGGGGGATGAAATGCCTATACCCTTAAATATGCTACAAGCAATGCGTATCGCTTCCGACAAGACTCATCCTAAGGTAACGAAGAAAACATACAAGTGGGTCCCTAAAGCTTCTTTAGTGACCATAGCTAGTGCTAAAAAACAGAAGCCTTGTAAGAAACATACCACTCACTCCAAGAAAAGTAAGAAAATGTTGCGATGGATCCCTAAACGACTATTGGAAGCCCAAGGCTACTATCAAGGAAATGATCAAATCTGGGTGCCAAAACGTAGATTGTGCTCTTACCTATCACCTGACCCAAGTGAGCCCAATCCCGTAGCTCCAAAACGAATCAATGATCGTGGAAAGGAAAAAATCACAGAATGCTACACACCCGCTCCCGAGCTAGTTTGGGTACCAAAGAAAGAACGATTTGTTCCACCTAGCTCAGGAAGGGGGGAGTCCCATGAAGATTCTAGCTCATCATGTGATACATCCATAGAGGTAAAAGCTTCTACACAACCTCCATCTATAGTAGTGGACCTCCATGAAGCTACAAAAGAATCCACACCTCCCAGTGTTCAAGAATCACCTAATGAACCACTTCAAGTTCGATCCTGGGAGAGTACCTTACCACCCTTGCAACTTGACGAGGCACCTAGGGTAATAGAAAACTACTGGCAAAAATCCTCACCTATTACCAACTGGAACAATTGGTTTCAAAGGGTGACAAGCTCATTTCAAACGTATGATCTACCCAAGGAAGGGGGGAGTGTTTGTGGACAATCCATTATTCACTTGTTTCCCTCTCAACCTTTTTCTCTGACCTCTCAATTCCGATCTTAGGGAATGTACATATAAAGCTTTATACTCAAAAAAAAAAAAGAGCAAGAGCAATTAGCAAACGAGTATGCACATTAAAGTCAAAACATTGACTCAGACCTACACATGTCACATTTGGTACAGTGAAACAGAAACCTATGCCATAAAACACCTTTGATCCTCATCACTTGAGTGATGGAGGGTAGGTAAGATTAGTACGATAGGAGTGTTTCTGTTTTAGAGTTGAGAGATTAGCAAAGTTCTCTTTTCCCACTGATGTGCCTCCTAGAAGTATTGTTTGTGTTTCATAGTGTGTACAGGAGGAGCGTGTTGCTATTGATAGGATTTGGATCTTCATGGAACCTTCAGATCAAGCGCGACCATCAACACAAACAGGTGTTTCTTGTCCATTCGCATTGCCCTTATCTTTTTTGCATCCATGTTTGTCTGCTTTGATTGTGATTGGTAGCATAATATTCAGCGCATTTGCTTAGTATCAAACATTTAATTCAATGTAATGTTTTGTCATAATCACTTGTTTAGGTGTAAAAATCAAGCAGTCCGACTAAGCTAGTTTGACCAAGCTAGATATTAGAAATCTTCTCTTAATACCATGGGGAATGCCTTCCTAATAAGCAATGGTTACTTAGGTTCTTAATCTGATTTAGGCAGCATTGTATGAAATGTACTAGGGCTTTCTAGTGGGCTTAACCCTATTGAACTTTAGCTTAAGTATTATAAAGGGAGTTTACTAATGTGATGAGCCTGGGGAGGGTAACAGTGTTATATGACCCCCCAAAGTTACAAAATTAAAATGCTGAAAATGAACAAGCAAAAAATCAAAGTGCTACAATGTAAAATTTTAAGCTGGAAGAGAAATCTCAGCTTTATTTGGTACTTCACTCACATGTATTGCCTATGGTACTAGAGCCCTAGAGGTTCCCAGTGTGGGCGCTTTTCCTTGAAAAGCAAAAAACCCAAGGCATACAAAATAAGCACACACATCATAATTGAATGAATGTGAAAAGACTTTGGGGGGTCAAAGAAAAAGTAATCAGTCAGGCGATGATTTCATGAGAAATTCCTTTTATGGTAGCTTAACTACAAGGTTTTCTAGATATAGCCTCTAGTCAGCCCTCGAACATGAATACTTGGCTCTCGCGATTAAACAACTTAATTGACCACAGAAAATTAAGAAGCTTACCCATGGTATTAATATTCGATCTCTAGTGCCTTTCGACCGTCAAATTAGTGACCCCAGACTTGTTTAATTTTTTACCTTTACATCTGTTTATGCATTTGATTACATTGAAATTTAATGTTCATTGCTGCCAAATTGTTTGAAATTCTTTTACCAATCAATGTGTCTACCTAAAACTGCATATGCTTTTTAAGAGAATGCAATTACTGTGCCAATGTTGTTTGATTTTGCAGTGACTGAAGAAGGCTAAGGACATTCATCTCAAATGCTCTTCCACCTCGACGAACCAGCTTCAACTCAATAGCTTCCGAGGACGGAATCTACATCAGGAAGGGGGGCATGTTAACCCTCACGGCTCACGGACACCCCATCACCTACGATGGACGCGTATTATGTATTTGGTAGAGTCAGGTACCGGGCTTGTCGGTCCAATAGGGAAAGGTAGAGTGATCGTCGATGAGAGGCGCACTTTAACTTGGACATTCAAGGGATTAGTTGGTTAAGCATGGGCGCCCAAGTGTGAATGGGGTGAGCTCCTATAAAAGCCAACTAAACCTAATTTTTACTCATTCTCTCATTTGTGCAATTGAAGAGTGCTCTTGCTCCATCTCCATCTTCTTCTTCTTCACCTCCTTGTGTGTGTGTGTGTGAGAGAGAGAGAGAGGGAGAGTGTGTGTGCGATCGAGCATTACGAAGGCACGACGGCGGCGAAGCGGTTGAGCGCGGCACGACTGCAGCTTCTTCTTCATCGCGGCAAGGAATCCACCACGAAGGCGAGCGTAGAGTGGTGAGTGACACACCCTTTGTTTTCTTGAGCTTGCTAGTTTAGGCTTGTTGTGTGCTTGGAGCCGTTTGTGGCTCGCATACGGTGTATTGGCAAGTCCCTTGCTTCGACAGTGCGACAAGGAGCGCACACCCACCCTTAATGCCATGTTTTGCACCGCATGCACATTGCCCTTAGCTGTTGGTAGCCTCGTGATCATGCTTGTAGACCATTGTCTCCTTCGCTTCGGATTCAAAACCAACAGCTGCCCAAAAGTTATGTTAGCCTTTTGGCCCTGCACATCACTTACCAGATCATATTCGGGGTAGTCCTGCCCTAGCTGGAAATCTTCTTGCTTGATCTTATGATGCAGTCTCTTCTTGCTAGTTTTGGGCTTCTCTCTACCCTTGTACACCTTCTCTTTTCCTTTACAAGCTCTAGTCTCTTGCTTGGTTTCTAATTCCCTTTCAGCTCTTGCCCTTTTGTTGGCCAAAGCTTTGACATCTTGCTTATCCACCCCAACTCACCCAAAGGACTTCACCACCATCTAGAGGAGCTGGTTGCACCGGATTCGTGACCACCTGCTCTCTTGGGCCATCAGAATATGCTTGGCATCTTCCCCTACCAAACAATAGGTAGATAGCACCTCTTTTCCTCCATGGATCAGGGCAATCCTCTGCATAATGTCCTTTCTGAAGGGGATCGGGAAGCACCACAGACGGAGAGTGAGAGAGAGAAGGAGACACACACACAATGTGGGTGGGGAGACTGTGAAGTGGTAGCTCCCCCTATACAGTATACTCACTATAAGTATAGGGTAACAGTGGGCGGGCGCCCATGACCTGGGCGACAGATCAAGGCACATAGGCCTTAACCCCAACAACCTCCCACTTAAAGGCCAATGTGCCTTTAAGCAAGATCTACTAGTGTACAACTAATAGAAGGTGAGAGATTCTCTCAACCTATGCTCACTGACTCTCGATGAGCTAGTGCATCCGGCTCTCCTGATAGACAAACATCCCGCTGCGGAAGCCACACAAAGCTAGCTCCAAGCTCTGCAAAGAGTCTACAAGAGCTCATGCACTCCTGCAAGTATCGGTCCAATAGGTGCAAACCTCCCCTATGCTCTATGAAAAGATCAGTCATTGAACAACTAATCAACCCTGCTGCAAATTCTCCCACTGCAGCTGCTATGTCGATCTTCGAGATTAGCATCTCGTACATGAGGACACCGAACGTTGATGCAACCCTGGAAACCTCTCCCACCTCCAACTCAGAACTCAACTCGTGGCAATCCTGTCCCCTATCATAGAGACCATGGCACTCTAACTCCGAGCTCTGGAGTGACTCCTCGTGCCCACCACATATCACATGTGTACCAAGAGTATCCATCTGTCCTGAATCTGCATCAAGCTCTGGCATAAGCATATCAAGAATTGACTCCACAATAGCCAACATCTCAGCATCCATGTGAGTCATCTTTGTCATCACCTCTGATGACTCATCCTACTGTGACTCACTAGAGCTGTCCCGCTCTACCTGTGCATCTGTAGACGCAACCTGCACAACAAGGTCGCTGCTCTGCACTCCATGCAAAGCATCCTGCAACCCACAAGAAAAAGAGACTCGCCTGCGAGTCTCTCTTAAGGAACCTTGTCAAGCTCAAGTATGCCTTACTCTGTCTACACACGGAATGGCCCGCAAGTCCTTTACTTCAAGTTCTGGTAGCAGAACCAACTCAAAAGATGTGAAAATACTTCATCAATTGCCCAAAGAAGTCCACTAGAAGCCAATCATATAATCTTATTAAATGCATAACCAAACACTCTTATGACTTAGCATAATCTAGAAAGCAAAATATTTCATCATGCAGCCTGCTACATCAGGTATCTGGTATCCTCTGCATCTGTAACTTTCACTTTAGTAACTCCCAGGATCAAATGGAATGATAAGAAATTGCCCAAATATTGGAGCAACATAATATCCACATGAGCATACATTTCCGGTATCAATCAGCATCACATATTTTTGGTGCAAAGATGCTACCCTTGGTTCAAATAGCATGCAATTTCTATGCATACTGATTAGTATCCATCCATATTGAATCTACTTACGAACATCTTTAGAATCTCCTGGATCAAGCACCATTGATATCACATAGCATTGATGGGCTCTGCAATATATTACAGCTTCACTTGAAGCATAGTGCAACACCCACATCCCATACACTGTTGGCAACTTAATCTCGTTACCTGAAAGCATTAAAAATATCTGACTCCCTTTTAGTGGCAGCCAAGACGTCACTGACACAAGCATCAATAGGAATAGCATCCAAATCCAGCCACATCTGGCACATTGTCCAAGCAATGAAAAACCTTAAGCATTTTATGTTGTATCGAGGATGATTTAGCATCATCACCCCCTCTAGCTTCATAGCCATCACGAAAAACCTTGGGAGTTTCTCGACCTGTATCATCAAGCAACTTTTCACCTCTTGGATTTTCATCTTGATCATGCAAAGCAGCTTTAACATGTAGATCTTCATCCATAGCATCCTGGGGAAAATCACTCTTAGAAGTCTCAACATTAATCAAAAGTGTAGGAGTTATCTCCTCATGCAGTTCATCTACAAGCATAGATGTAAAATCCATGTTTATAATCTGTTCACAATCAATATGATCCAAGCAATCTTCATACTCCTCGATATCATCCTCTGCTTCCTCATCTGCATCCATGTTACTTAGCAATACATTTTAGAGTTGTAAAGGCTCATCTGGCACCCCCTCTAAAGAGGTATACGCATCAGAAAGCTCCTCTATACTGCCATAAACAACTCCTTCAGATCTAGATAGAAATTCACCGATTATAGCATCCTCTTCTGTGATAGCATCATCTAAAAGCATATTGTTAGTAGCAATCATAGGTTCATTGACATTGTCAGGCTCATCCTGTGTTGGGTCCACAATCTTGGTCACTTCATCAGCTACTACTGTGTATATAATAGCTTTGTTTATGCAATCATCTATAGCAAACATGTTGTCCTGCGTGCTTATAGTGCTGATAGTTTTTGAAATATCATGTAGAGGATCATCTGTTTGATGAACTCCTTCAGAATAACCCATGTCAAAAGCCACCAGCTTGTGAACCACTTGCCGTACAGTATATGTCTTCACTGGAACCATTATTAGAGGTAGCGTCCATGCGAGAAATCTTTGAAAAAAATTCATACAAATCTGTTCCAGCTTTAAATTCATTGTTTACCTTTTCTTCTTTGCTCAAATTAAGCTCCTCTGAAACTGAATCTGCTACTTCCAACTTAGCATTCTCTTTGGCTTTACTTCTTGCAAAAATATGCACCTAGAATTCATCATAGTTGAGGATATGCATCTGATCCCCTTCACCTTTACTGAAGACAACCTTATTTCGTTCAGTCATCTCCTTTATTTTCCGATCTAAAATCCTTGAGCTTTCATAAATAAATTCCTCTGCAAAATACTCCCACCGTCTGGGATATTCTTCTGTCAGTTCTTGAACTTTCTTTTTAAAATCCGAGTTTACAGCCTCTTCAAAAGCTACAATCATCCGATCTTCTAGAAATTTCGGCTCTTCATCTCAGCTTCGTAACATGCAATAAAGCCTTCTGGATCATATCCCTGAAAAACATAATACTGCTCACATACAACATCAAGTGCTAGCTCTATAGCATCATCAACCTGCTTTTTTATCTGCATGGCTTTTGCTTCCTGCAGATACCCCTGAACCAATTCCATCATTTTGGGCAAATCTAAAACTGCTAGATTTTTATCAAATCCATTGGCACTGAAATCTTCAATAAACTGCTTTAATTGTTCTGGCATCTACATCTTTACCTCCCACCCCGGCTCGTTTCGTGTTGGGTTCACCAAAGATGTCGGGGGATATGTGTTCGCTACGTGAGCCGGGCAAGCGCTGGGCCTCTGGCTGTGGGAGGTGTGAGAGACTAGATGCAAGACACAAAGCAAAAGACTCTGAAAACACCTTGAATGCTTAAAAATTGACAAGCAGAATGTTCCAAGCTGTTAATGATTAGCTCCAGTGAAATTCAATTAAAAATGTTTGCCGTTAATGGCACTGATGGTGATAGGAGATTTTAACGCTCTCAAATGAGATCATGACTATAAATTTCTCACTTATGCCTACCATTAGAGTCATTTGAAGCTGATCAGGACGTACATATATGATGAAATTCCCTGTTTCATTCCCTTGTAATTCTCAATTATGGTAGAGGGAGGTTACCCTCTCTCCTGCTTCCTTACGCTTGACTAATGCTCGTAAAGAGAGAAACCTGTTTTACTCATGGATGAGAGAGACCCTCTTGCTTGCTTATGTATGAGAGAGAGAGCCACCTTCGTTCTCCTTTCTTGCTTATAGGCTTCCTGCTTGTAAACTCCTTGCTCTCCCACTTCACCCTCTCCTTGGTTTGATAACAAGAGTGTTCTCCTTCGAGCTTCTCAATCTGTGCAATAATAATTTTAGAGTTCAGTTGGAGGGCTTCTTCTCTTTATCAGTTGGTATTGTAATTCCATGAGAGCATTTTAAAGTATTCTTGCCTTGAATTATGTATTTACTGAAGTGAATGATTAACACTTCTAGAATTATGTTAAGAGAGAGAGAGAGAGAGTGAGAGCGGGAGTGTCAGCATCAGTGCATCAAAAATCAATTTCACAAACGTAAAAATTTCCCCTCTATGGTATATTCCAATAGAAAATTTTCTCAAATAACATACATTTTTTTTAATTTAACTATTTTCATGAATTTTCCAAGCGGATTTTCTCCTTCTCCCCCTCCTTTTAACTAGCTATTGTGAATTTTCAAGATCCAATGATCACCCAAAAACTAAAAACTAAACCTACAAGAAACAGTCCGTGCCGACACGGACTGTTTCATGCGGCGCACACTGTTTCCATTATGTTTTTTGTTTGTTTTTTCTAGAGAGAGAGAGAGAGATGTTTCTCAACTCAAGTGCAGTCTAGACAAGAGAGAGAGAGAGAGAGAGAGAGAGAGAGAGAGAGAGAGAGAGAGAGAGAGAGTCGGCATTAGTGTTCGGGGAAAATCAATTTTACAAACGTACAAATTTCAATTTATGTAGATTCACGGATTGAGATCTAAACTGGCACGGACTATTTCCAGTATTGTAGAATGCTACATGAGATGTTGCTAATAAGAAAGCTCAATGTTTGTGAGAAATTCGCTCGGTTTTTTCTTTGCTCGGGAATGTTATCTCGCCGTTTGGTAAGACTCTCAAAAATTCATATTAAGGATACATAATCTTGTGTCATTACATGATAAGAACAATCAATTTAAGTCCACACCTTAGTTTTTATAATAATGAGGTGAGCTAAAAAACACTTTCAAGATTGTCAGGTACCACCCATTTGTATCATGTGTTCTCTGCATCATTTAATGTAGGTGTGTACTCAAGAATCATGACATGGTTAACTAAATTCGTGCCACAAATGTATTGCTACTATAATTAATCATCTTAGTCGAATGTTCACAACCTAATTATTGAATGTAAACACCACGATGAATCTAAGATTTGTGTCTTGTGTTGATTCAAATTTACATTGTGTCAATTTTGTAGCAATCTGGAAAAACTGATTTGGTTGGATTGCAAGAGCAGGATAACACATAAAATTTTCAAGTATCGGAGCCAGTAACGCAAAAGAGGAAATTTGAAGGATTAGATAAATGGAAACAAGAGATGTTGCTACCATTAGCACTTGAAAATGCGAAACAATTAGTTTTGTATCAGCAGGGGATTTTTTATGGTTATGATCCAGTAGGATACTTGGATTGCTATGAATAGGAGATAGAGTAGCATGGGGTGCCAAAAGAGAACAAGATTCTAAAATTTGACAAGTTTGTGACCTAGATTTTATTGAGAGATTCCAGCAGCTTCAACATCAAAATATGCATAGCTAGAGCAAGTTTAAAGCTACAGTTATCGAGAACGTTGGGATCCAAGCATGTATAAAGATGATGAAGTTTTCAAGTAAATTAGGGCTAAGATTCAAACACCTATTGATCAATGCTTTCTTGAGGATGATAGGCTATTATAGGATAAATATGATGAAGAGGTTGTACAAGCTGTCTATGCAAAGCTTGGAGTTGCAGCTTCTATGTTAATGGCTAAAGCTAAAGACTTACATGGTCAAGAAAAGCATGAGGATTTAGAGGGTCTGTACACACAGGAGGGTTCACAGGGTGTGGATGTGCATGAGAATTTACAGGACTTGTGTATATCATATTTGTAGGGTTTAGATATACCAGATTTTAAGGGCTTGGATGTGCAACAATATGTGCATGCAGATATGCAAAATAATGATTTAGAGGAGGTGCAAACTCCTTCCTTATCAAGAGTTTGTGACACAGGGCTCACTTTATGGAAGAATGATTGTGAAGTTGATGATGCTTATTCAAAGGGTGTGCACACAAAAGTGCAATCTCTTGGCGTTGCATATTTTAATTGCATTGTGCCGATGATATGGACAAAACAATGGATGCAATTTTCAATGTGTATGCTGAGCTTTGTGCTATAAAATTTCAAAGATATTTGGATGAGGGGGAGAAACTTGATGAGAAGTCTACAACATATGTGGCTAGTATGCATACCATGTGTGGAAAGCCTAGTTTGCAGCCCGGGATATGCAGGATAGAAGAAACTTTTGAAGCGGTGGACCTTGAGCTTATGTGCTTATTAGATGAGGCTTTAAAAAGCTTCTCATTTTAAAATTTAAAGGGTACAAAGAAGTTTGGTTTCATGCATAAGCACGTTCATCTAGATGTGGTTGATGATGTTCTTATGCAGTTGTTGGATGATGCTCTATTGGGTTTTTGGGTCTATATAAACTAGGGAAATGTTTTCTGATGCATCTCAGAAGTCTGATGAAGAGAAATTTTCTAGAGACTTGATGTATCCAAATATGCATGCTCGGAATTTCAATGCTAGAGGGGGTGAAGGTGAACTACCAATGCTCCTACCCATGATTGATGATCAACAATTGGATGATCCAGTTGCACAAGGGATATGACAGTATCTAGTGATACCTACTGTTGTATGGGATTTTTTGTTATCTATGATGCAGGGGATGTTGAACTAGCTTTTGATCTAGGAGGCAAAAATTATATGCATGGTTCAGGGGAATAATTGATATGCTATTTGATCCAAGTGGAGATGTATATGTGCATGATTTGGGGTGATTGACTTATATACCATATGACCCAGTTGGTTTTTAAGATGGTTTATGGGTTAATTCTTGTTTATACTCTATTGCTCAGAAATTCTTGTGTTTTCCCTATGATCCTAGAGGAAGGAATATTCAAATAAGGCCACATGTTGCACAATTTTTCAAAGCATGCTCACAGTGGGGCAATACGTATGTGTTTACAAGTTTTTACTTGTAGTATGGAATAAAGGTTGGCACATACCAGAGGATGTGCAGGTTTAAAGGGGGTGGATGTCATGCCACTTTGCGGGCACAGGGTGGAAGATGCAAATTTGCATACCCATTCAAAGTTTTGTCAACTTATGAATAATGTTAACAGTTGTTATGTCAGCAAGAGATTGAAGATGTATGCTTTATGTGGGTTTCAAGACCAAGATGGGCTCCAGATAGGGCCTGGGACAGATATAGGTGAAGAATGTTCCAGGGGCTAGTTTTTGGCCTAGTTATGTAGAGCTTGAGGTGCTGAAGGAGCAAGTCTAGATGGCTCGTCAAACAAATCCACAATGTCCAAGCTATGCTAGTTTGAAGTTGGAAGTGATTGCAGATCCGAGACAGATAGGCCGAGGGATTCTAGGTAGTCCAAGCCAGTTTGGAGCTACGGGTTAGTACTGATTGACTTATGGAGCATGTCCGTCTTTCCACATCGTGGATTGGAGTCCTGGATGCCAAGATACAACCGATCAAAGTTTTTTCGAGGGCCAGGTTTGTGTCGGGTGGGCCTCAAAAGGCATGCCATCAGGTGCTTTTTGGGACTTGGAGGGGTTTTGGAGCATGATATTCATTATGCTAAGCTTGCAAAAAGTGATGGCATCTCAAACGGAGTTTGGAAGAACAAGTTATAGCATTTGAAACTTGACGGTGGTGGTCGACTAGGAGGAATCTGGTAATTTTCCCCCCCTTTTTGAATAGCTCAGTCGTTGGACCCGGGTAGGTTTGAGGTCAGAAATGGGAAGCTACAAATGGATGTTGCGGCTTGGTCACCGGGTTTGGGTGCACCAAATGGCAGGCAACACTATTTGAGAAAATAAAAAAGGGGTAATAAAATTCACGATGATATTGTTAGTCAAGGTTGCTATGACTATATGTATACCGGATGTGGTGTCCTTTCAAAGGCACAAAAAGATCTTGATGAGCTTTCATTTAAAAGGTTTGGAGAATGCCAAACATGGCTGTGGGTGAGAGAATTCATGACGAGATTTCTCAATAGGGGATGCTAGAGAAAGATGTTGTGCTTGGCAATGCTTGGTTAATTTGCATGCCCAATGTGGTACCCTTATGAATGGAGGGCCAAAAGCCATCCGCCCAATGAACTAAAATGCCACCCAAGGGCCCATTAATTTGGAGAGGCTTGAGTGGAAAAAGGGTAATCCCATGGGAGAAAAACGAGCAAGACAACGAGGACGAGCGCATGCAGAGAGAGAGAAGCTCGCGTCGGGTGCTCCGATGTCTGGACGGCGAGGAGCATGACGACGGAATTGAAGAGTTTGCCTTGGCATACATTTTTGGCACCACTTCTGCCACATTTGGCACTGCTGCAAAACTTGGGAGTGCCACATTATCACCCCTATTCCCACAACGACGGTGCCATTTGTTGTGAAAATAGGGGAGAGGGACTATTTGTATAAAAAAAAGGGGGATGAAGGGCATGAAGGTGACGAGGGTTGTAGAAAAGAGAAAAGAATTTGCATGAGGCAAGCAGGAGGACCATGAGGGAGGGCTCGTGTCTTTCTGAAGGGCGGAAGGTGGCTCCAGTATCTCTCAAAGTCTCTCTCTCTCTCTCTCTTTCTCTTGGGACCTTGAGGAAACAAGGGAGAAAAGGGAGGAGATTCTTGCTATGGTGGAGGGAAGGAAAAACGTGAAAGAGAGGGAGGGATATAGCATGAAGGGGAAGGGAGGAAGGAAGCAAGGGTGGAGGAAGGTCTTGGCAAGGAACGGGCTAAAACGCAAGGATTGCATGAAGATGAACGGGACGAAGGGTGAGCAAGAAATCGGAGGGCTTTCTTCTTCTTCTTCTTCTCTCTCAGTCTCTCTCTCTCTCTCTCTTTCTCTGTGTGTGTGTGTGTGTGTGTGTGTGTGTGTGTGTGTGTACTTGAAGCTACAGGAGGAAAAGGCAACCGTAAATTGGCCATGGAAAAGAAGGGCGCTCTCTTTGTTTTGGTTGAGGCTATGAAGGATTTTCTCTCTCTCTCTTTCTCTGCTGACGATATTGAAGGATGAGAAGCCCGAGGCAAGAGAAGGGTTTTTTGGTGGAGCTTGCAAAAAAAAAGAGTTGGAAGGAAGGAAGGATTTTCAGTGAAAGGAAACCGTAATTGAGGAAGTCAAGCATTGCAAAAGGGGTTGTGCTCTGCAAGATAGAGAGCATGCCCAAACTCGACCGGGCAGAGGGCAAAAAAGAGAAAATTTTGGAATTGATGACTAGTGGAGGTATACAGTATGGGGTTTGCCTGGCAATTACATATTTCTTCCAAGGGGTTGGGGATTTCTGATCATGGGTTTGCAAATCAACATGCATACCAACGACGGTGTATGCAACCTATTTGTAGCACAGTTTTAGATATCAATTAATTAGAAGCATCTTTTAATTGTTAGCGTCAATTAAGTGTTGATAACTGGTTTTAATTTATTTTCATTGGTAATTGTGATATGACTCGTGATTTCTTCCGGGATTGCTCTACGTTCATCTCTATATACTCTTATTAACACTAAAATGGACCCTAACTGCACTGGTTGCGCTTGGTTTACACCTCAACTAGTTCTCCGTCTACAAACAGAAGCCCGATGGTTTCTCGGTTGACCTTTGAGGAGAGATACGCACTCCAACAATTTGGTGAACCCGACGCGAACTTGACCGGGGAGATGCATGTCAACATACCAAGAGAAAAAGATGCAGAAGATTATGGAATTACTGCCTGCTGTTTTGTAGCAGTAGTATGTCACTGAGGTACAGAATATGAACCAGCATTTGAGTACCACTTTCAAAATTGAGAATCAAAAATTGTAGCATCAATAGAAACTTATTTGGGTGGATTTCAAGAGCAGGATAACACCTAAAATTTTCAAGTAGCGGAGCCAGTAATTAAAAAGAGGAAATCTGAAGTGTCAGATAACTAGAAACAAAAGATGTGCTACAATTAGCACTTGAAAATGCCAAACACTCAGTTTTTGATCAGCAAGGTATTTTTGATGGTTATGATCTAGTAGGATACTTGGATTGCTATGAAGAGGAGCTAGAGTAGCATGGGGTGCCAAAAGAGGAGAAGATTACAAAATTTGACAAGTTTTTGATCCCATATATTATTGAGGGAGTCAAGCAACTTCAACATCAAAATCTACATAGCTGGAGCAAGTTTAAAGCTGCAGTGATCCGAGAATGTTGGGATCCAAGTATGTATAAAGATGATGAGGAATATGTTAATGTACCTAACTATCTAGAAGTTTGCAAGTAGATTAGGGCTAAGCTTCAAATTGCCATTGATCAATGCTTTCTTGAGGATGATATGCTATTATAGGATAAAGATGATGAAGAGGTCATCCAAGCTGTCTATGCAAAGCTTGGAATTGCAGATTCTATGTTAATGGCAAAAGCTGAATACTGACAAGGTCGAGAAAAGCATGAGGACTTAGAGGGTCTGTACACAAAGGAGGGTTCACAAGGTGTAGATGTACATGAGCATTTACAGTCCTTGTGTATATCATATTTACAGGGTTTGGATATACCAAATTTTAAGGGCTTGGATGTGCAAGAATATGTGCTTGCAGATATGCAAAGTGATGATTTAGAGGAAACAATTATATGCAACTTTTGGGGCAATTAATTGATATGTCATTTGATCCGAGTGGAGATGTATATGTGCATGATTTGGGGGGATTGACTTATATACCATATGACCCAGTCGGTTTTTACAATGATTTATGCGTTAATTGTTCTTTATACTCTATTGCTGGGAAATTCTTATGGTTTTTCAATGATCTTGGAGGGGGAATATTCAAATAAGGCCACATGTTGCACACTTTCTCAAAGCACGCTCACAGTGGGGAAATACATATTCATTTACAAGTTTTTGCTTGCAGTTTGGAATAATGGTTGGCACATATCAGAGGATGTGAAGGTTTAGAGGGGGTGGATGTCGTGCCGCTTTGCGGGCGTGGAGTGAAAGATGCAAATCTGCATACTTATTCAAAGTTTTACCAACTTATGAATAATTTTAACATCTTTTATGTTACCAAGAGGTTCAAGATGTATGATTTATGTGGGTTTCAAGACCAAGATGGGCTCTAGATAGGGCATGACACGGATATAGGTGAAGAATGTTCAAGGGTCCAGTTTTTGGCCCAGCTATGTAGAGCTTGAGGTGCTAAAGGAGCAAGTTCAGGCGCCTCGTGAAATAGAGCCACAATGTCCAAGTTATGGTAGTTTAAAGTAGGAAGTGATTGAAGATCTGAGACGGATAGGCCAGGTGGTGCTACATAGTCCAAGCCAGTTTGGAGATATGGGTTGGTAGTGCTTGATTTATGGAGCATGTTGGTCTTTTTAGATCGTCGATCGGAGTCTTGGATGCCAAGATACAATTGCTCGAAGTTTTGCCAGGGGCCAGGTTTATTCCGCGTGGGCTGCGGCAAAAGGCATTGGAGAGGGGGAAAGGGGAACACACCCAACACACAACACAATGCCTCACTATAGCAAGGGTATACACAACACCCCAATCCACTAGAGTTCACCTTCAAAACTGGACACTACCCGAAAGCAAACCACCACTTGCACACACCCATATGCACACACACCTTGCAATGCACCAGACAGATCCAATCACTCCACTCTTCTCAATTCATAGCCTTCGACACGCACATAGTCTCTTTATATCTCTCTTTTCACGACAAACCTCGGGGGGGGGGGGGGGGGGGGGGGGGGGGGGGGGGGCACACATGCCGACACACGCACGCAAGCAGAGAAGAGACCGTGGAAGGCGGAATGATGCCAAGGAGACACCAATGAATGGTCTTCTTGCATATACAACCATGTACAATCAACCTGCACCCCTACCGGCATAAACCTCGGCAAAAACTTCAACAGCATAAAAGCTCACAATGGCTCCCCCAAAAAAACCTAAGTGAAAAAGCCCCAAAATATTATCGTGTACATCCTTTTATAGGGGTGTCTAGGAGACCCAAAAATAGAAAAAAATGAGAGCTCTCTTGCTTGTGCAATTCTCTGCAGGTTCATTTAGAATTATCTTGCATTGCTAGGACTTGCCATAGTCCATTTTTGCATCTCTTGCATGGTGCACACTTCTTTATCCTATTTGTCTGCCCGTTCACTCTTGCATGATCCAGCCTCTTTCTCTCTCTCTCCCTTCCCTTGTTTCACCATGGGACTGCCCCTTTAAATTGGACCTTGATTACTCCTTGATCGGCCTTAGACTTTCCCTCCATTTCCATTTCAACTGCAACTAGCATGAGACGCCTCCCTTATGGAAGATTTACCGACATCGCTCTTGGGAAGGGCACCCTTGCCTTCAAAACGTGTTGGCCCCAACAGGCGTGGGATCAAGCCCCAATTGGGCGCATTGCCATGTCAGCAAACTCCTCCCACCTACACATCGCGCGGGCGCACCACCTTCCGCTACCCCCACCAAAACAGCTTGCACTGCCACCCATGCAGGGCCGCACGCCGCCAGTACAGATCCATCACAGGCCCGCCATCATCAAGCTGCTTGATATCTCATCCTCGCCTCACACAATTGCAATGGGCTCACACCCTTGATTACATACCCCAATAATAGTTGACCTGCTAGCGCATATGAGATTAACCCGTGCCATGTGGAAGCACCTAGATCATTGAGCCTCTAAAGGGACTGAAAAATCTTCAAAAAGAATAGCCTCATATACTCCTCTTTTGGGCCCTCATCCCCTTGCACCCATATACTGCTCCAATGTTGGATTTCCAAGCAGTAAAACCTCGACATAAATAACAACATGTTGACTTGAAAACCCTCAGCTCTAGACACACTCCTAGATTCCCCAAGCCCCCAAATCGAGGCTGCAAAAATGTGGATATTCATCTGCAATCAATCATGAACAAATGCACCCAATCTTTCCAACTTCTATAACTTTTGGCTCTGAGCTCTATTTGACATGAAGTCAACTGTTGTTAGCTCCATACATCACATAGCACCTTCTCAAACTCTGTCACGGTCCAAAACATGCCAGATGGCATCACTTCCCATGTGGTCAGGTGAACTCCAACAAGTGGACTCCAACCTAGCCCCCGACAAAACTTCAAATGGCCATAAGCTCCAATACGTAGCTCTGATATGTAATCTAAAAAGATGGGTAGGCTCCATAAATTGAGAACTGCGTGCCTACACACTGACATGCACTTGGACTACATGTCCCTAGCTGCCCTATCCAGTAGGAATCTGGAATGCACTTAACCTTCAAACTCCAATAACTTGGGCTTCGTAGCTTGATTTGATGAGCCATCTAGACCTCCTCCTTCAGTACTTCAAGGCCTACATTATTGGACCCAAAGACTACACCTTGCACCTCCTTCATCTGATTCCCAAATTAGCGCCTTCAGGAGACTTTCTTGGCCTATGAACATCATCAGTCATACATCTCCGCTGCTACTTTTCTTCCCATGATCTTTCTAGCTGCTCCAACCCTTTGTCATGCTCCTGCTAGCCTACACATATCTACCAATGCCATCTTCTATGGTCGACACACTTTGGCTACACCGTCATTCCCAACCTCCTAGTTGAGAATTTATGCTCAACCAAACAATAGCTTTATTCCACTACAAACTGCAAAACCTTCAACACACTATGAGAAAACCAAAACCATATATACAGAGTTTAATTTTCCCACTACCAAACCTTCAAGTGGGTTGCACCACCCCCTTTATCACATAGCTTCTGCCTGCATCAAACACCTACCTTTGGTATCTTCTATCCATCTCTGTAACACCTCGCCATAGTGTTGTACCCCAGCACATAGACCATCATGTTTATAGGCTGCCCATAGCTTGCCTTTAGCACTCCATGCATACCTCATCAATAAAACATCCACTCCATATTGAGCAACATCAAGCATATCATCAACCAAAAAACATGTACACCAAGCTCAAACACATGTCCGACCCTCCCTCCCGACCAAATAAAGTGGAGGCCTCAACCATAGACCCTTGCATCTGCTGAACCAACCACCACATAGCTGTTTCTACCATCATATTCATCAACCATATCTCACATACCTTCAATGGAAGGAAAGCCATATTTTGGGAATCTCCTTTCTCCACCACTCGACATGTCTGCCGCATTGGAATCTCCACCGTCTTTGGTAACACAACCTCCTCTTTGGCCACACACTGAATTCCAGCATCATCAAACCCTTCCTCTTCAACCCGCCCTTCAAGGTTTCTCAACACCAACTACTCATCAGCTCAGCCACCTGCTCTTCAATCACCTCTTCTACCACTACATCATGCTCCATCAAGGAAGAGAGAAACTTGTTCTCTATTGCATCATCCTCTTCTTCCTCCATAGGAACGACTGCTCTATCTCTCTTGACAAAAATATGTGCCTGTTGCACCACCATGGCACATTTCACCGCCACTTTCATCAGCATGGCCATTAGCATAGCACCACACACCACCTTTACCTGCATACCATCATTTGTAGGACTAGACCACTCCACTTGGTCTTCATCAAGCACATCAGCTTGCTCTATTCCTTGCTCTTCTTGTACATGGGCTACTACCATATCATCAACCACATAATAGGGAAGCTTTACCTTTACCACCTTAGGTTTGTCAGACTCCATCTCCTCGTCATAGGATGTGGATTTATCCACTCTATTCTCCTTGATTGTCTCAAAGCAAATCAAGATTGTATCTTCATCATCATCGACATCATATACCGACCCGTATCTGCATCTTCATCCGCTTGTTGCACCACAAAAGCTTGACCATATTCATGGATTTGATCAATTTCTTCATCTGCTTCTGAACCCTTGGTATCTGCAACCTGATTGCATTCTGCTATCTTTTCATGCAAACTTTCCACAAGAACAAGCTTTACCTCTTCAATCCGCACTGGAACCTCAACATATGCTACCACTTTTTCAACTTGATTCACTTCAACATGGAGCTTCTCCTCTTTGAAAAGCTCGTCCACCCTCGGCACATGCACTTCACAAATTGGAAATATCCAAGGAACAGAACCTACAATAGGCCTTACCTCAATAGGCTTTGCACTTTGAACACTTGGAATCACCTTTGGTCGGGACCAAAGAACACTTTGCTACCTCCACACAATGCATATAATTTGTCGGATTCACCACACCTAATTCTAGCTTTGCTTCATCTTTTTGCTCTTCATCTTGGCAAGATAGACCATGTCTTCCTAGGTAACCGCACCATCTTCGACCTTTTTTCTAATCCTCGGATGCAAGCTCTCTAACAGATTCAATAGCTTCAAGTATTGATTTCCTTTTACCCTAGTAGCAATCTCTAACTGCTTCCAACAGGCTTTAAACTGCTCAATGAAAATGGAAAAATCCTTACTCACATCCTGGCGTACTTCCTTCAGCTTTGCACTAGCTTTATTTGGTGTAATCACCTCTCAAAACCGCTCCAGAAACTGACTTTGCAAGTTTTTCCATGATCCTCGATTGCTACTCTTTAGACCATGGAACCACACTTTGGATTTTCCTCGCAACAATAGAGGCACCGTCTGCAGCATATTTGCATCCATCAACATATGCATCAACAAGAACCATAACTCAAAATCTGCTAACCAATCCTCGAGATCTTCAATGCTCGTAAATATGGGACCAAATCCTGGCCCCACCATCTCTCAGCTTCAAAATCGACCATCCAACATTTCGACCATCAACCAACCACTTTGTCGGCTAAAAAACACCGCTGCAAACCTCAAATTGGAGCATCAGACCACTCCTCAGTGGGGGCACCAGAAGATGGAGAGCAAGAAAGGGGAACACACCCAACACACAACAAAATGCCTCACTATAGCCCAGGGTATACACAGAGCCCGAGTCCACTAGAGTTCACCTTAAAAACTCGACACTATCCGCAAGCAAACCATTGCTTGCACACAACCATACACGCACACACCTTGCAATGCACCAGATAGACCCAATCACTCTATTATGGTCTCCACACACACACAGGCCCTCTCTTTCTCTCTGTTCACGACAAACCTCGGGGGAACACAGACGCTTGGAAACACACATACACAAGCAGAGAAGAGAAGGGGGAAGGGGGAATGACGCCAAGGAGACAACAATGAATGGTCTTCTTGCATATACAACCATGTACAATCAACCTGCACCCCTGCCAGAACAAACCTCGGCAAAAACTTCAACAACATAGAAGCTCACAATGGCTCCCTCAATAAAACCTTAGAGAAAAAGACCCAAAAAATTAACGTTTACATCCTTTTATAGAGGTGTCTAGGAGACCCAAAAAAAGAAAAAAATGAGAGCTCTCTTGATCGTGCAGTTCTCTTGCAACTTCATTTAGAATTTTCTTGCATTGCTAGCACTTGGCATAGTCAATGTTGGCATCTCTTGCATGGTGCACACTTCTTTGTCCTATTTGTCTGCCCTTTCACTTTTGCATTATCCATCCTCTTTCTCTCTCTCCCTTATCTTGCTTCACCATGGGACTGCACCTTTGAATTGGAGCTTGATTACTCTTTGACTGGCCTCAGGCTTTCCCTCCATTTTCCCTTTCTACTGCCACTGGCGTGAGACCCCTCCCCTATGCAAGCATTAATGACATTACTATTGGGGGGGCACTCTTGCCTTCAAAAGTGTTGGCCCCAATGGGGGCGGGACCAAGCCCCAACCGGGCACATTGCCACGTCAGCAACTTCTATCGCGTACACATCTCGTGGGCGTGCCACCAGCCATTACCCCAACAAAAACAGCTTGTACTGCCACCCCTGTAGGGCCGGGCACCACCAGCAGAGAGCCGCCACAAGCCCGCCATCGCCAAGCAGCTTGAGAGCTCATCCTCACGTCACACAATTGCAATGGGCTCACGCCCTTGATTATATACCCTGATAATAGTAGACCTGCTGGCGCTTATGGGATTAACCCATGCCACGTGGCAGATCCTGAATCATTGAGCCTCTAAAGGCACTGAAAAATCCTCGAAAAGAATAACCTCATGTACTCCTCTTTTGGGCCCTCATCCCCTTGCTCCCATATATTGCTCCAATGTTGGATTGCCAAACTGTAAAACTGCGGAGAAAATTTCATCATGTTGACTTGAAAGCCCCCGGCTCTAGCCGCACTTTGATATTCCCCAAGCCCCCAAATTGAGCCGCAAAAATGTGAATACTCATCTGCAATCATTCACAAAAAAATGCACCCTATCTTTCGAACTCCTCTAACTTTCCGTTCTGAGCTCCGTTTGACGTGTAGTCAACCCTTGTTAGCTCCATACATCACATAACACCTTCTCAAACTTTTTCGCCATCCAAAAAATTCTAGATGGCATGACTCCCCATGTGGTCAGGTGGGATCCAACCTAGCCCCCGACAAAACTTCAACTGGCCATAAACTGCAATCGGTAGGTCTGATATGTAATTTGAAAAGACGGGTAGGCTCCATCAATTGAGCACTATGTGCCTACACATTGATATCCACTTGGAACACGTGTCCCCAACTACCCTATCCAACACAAATCTACAACCTACTGAAATTTTGAACTCCAATATCTTTGGCTCTCTAGCTCGGTTTGATGAGCCGTCTGGACATGCTCCTTGAGCACTTCAAGCTCTACATTACTAAGCCCAGAGATTGCACCTTGAACCTTGTTTATCTGCTTCCCAAATTAGCCCCTTATGGAGCCTTTCTTGGCCTATAAACCACATCAGTCATAAATCTCCATTGCTACCTGTTTGCCCATGATCTTTCTAGCTGCTGCAACCCTTTGCCATGCTTCTGCTAGCCTGCACATATCTACCCATGTCATCTTCTATGGTCGACACACTTGGCTGCACCAATGTTCCATCAGGTGTTTTTTAGGACTTGGAGCGGTTTTGGAGCATGATATGCATTGTGGTGAGCTAGCAAAAAGTGACGGCGTCTCAAATGAAGTTTAAACGAACAAGTTATAGCAATTGAAACCTGACTGTGGTGATCCACAAGGAGAAATCTGGTTTTTTTTTTTTGCGTATTTAGATGGCTCGATTGGTGAACTTGGGTAGGTTTAAAGTTGAAAATAGGCAGTTACAATGGGATGTTGCGGCTCGATCACCCGGTTTGGGTGCATCAAATGGCAGGCATCACTATTCAGAAAATAAAAAAGGGGGAATAAATTTCATGAAATGATATTGTCAATCAAGGTAACTTGGATTGGTATGTCACACCGAGCAATGCTTTGGTCAACATGTATACCAAATGTCATGTCCTTTTGGAGGCACAAAAAGATCTCGCTGAGTGTTCATTTAAAAGGTTCGGAGAATGCCAAACATGGCTATGGGTGAGAGAATTCATGATGAGATTTCTCGATAGGGGATGTTGGAGAAAGATGTTGTGCTTGTCAATGCTTGGTTAGTTTGCATGCCAAATGTGACGCCCTTATGGAGGGCTAAAAGGCCTCCAGCCCAATGAATTAAAATGGTGCCCAAGGGCCAATTAATTTGGGGAGGCTTGAGTGGAAAAAGGGTAATGGCATGGAAAAAAAAAGGGGCAAGAAAGAGAGGATGAGTGCTGGCAGAGAGAGAGAAGCTCGCACCGATGGCTCTGATGCCTGGATGGAAATGGGCATGAAGATGGAATTGCTCAGCGTGCCTTGACATTCCTTTTTGGCACCACTTTTGCCAAATTTTGTGTTACTCCAAACTCTAGACTACCAAGTCATCACTCTTATTCCCACAACGATGGCGCCGTCATCGTGAAAAATAGGGGAAAGGGAGCATTTTTTTTAAAAAAAAAGAGGATGAAGGGCATGAAGGTGATGAGGCTTACAACAAAGAGGAGAGAATTTGCATGAGGGAAGGAGGAGGACCATGAGGGAGGGCTCGTGTCTTGGTGAAGGGAGGAAAAAGGCGTGTCAAGCCGAGGGCTAGAGGGCAGGGCCTGACCTAGGGGATTCAAGGACTTAGGCCAAGGATCGGACTGAAGGTGTGGGCAGGGGATCCATTTAGGGAAATGGGCTATGGGATCTCCTGTGATAGGTTCGCTGGGAAGAGGATCTAGGAGGCGGTCTCCCTATGGTCTTTCACTGGTATTAGAGCACAAGGGAGATGGACGAAGGGACAGCTATGAAGGAGGGGAAAGGGAGGGATGCATGAAGCTTGGATGTTCTCTCTCTCTCTCTCTCTCTCTCACACTCACTCTATCTCTCATTGTAGCTTGGATGTTCTCTCTCTCTCTCTCTCTCTCACTCACTCTATCTCTCATTGTAGCTTGCATGTTCTCTCTCGTTCTCGGTCAATTTCATGGAACACGACCTCTGTACAGCGGACGACATCCGAACAGCACCGCGGGTAACACCCCTCAAGTGGGGGAAGCTGGGAGTTGGACCTGTTCCAGACAATGCGGGACTACTGCATACGCATTGCAGGGCTTTGAATAGGAGTTCTCGTCACACGCTCCGTACTCTGTAGAGCGGACGACATCCGAACAGCACCGCGGGGGAAGCTGGGAGTTGGACCTGTTGCAGACAATGCGGGACTACTGTATACACATTGCAGGGCTTTGAATAGCAGTTCTCGTCACACGCTCCGTACTTGGTGAGCATCAGTTGGTGAGCATCAGCTTGCACTCCTGCTCTTGCTTTCTCTGTCAGCGCGACGACAATTCGCCATAGCTCGTGGTAGAGCGTTTCTTTCACACATGGGCACCATCCTTGGCTTGGTTTTTTTGCATTAAACCCAAAGCAAGCGTGCATGCCCACCTCGGGCACACTCCTATGATGGAAAAAAAATCGATTTTTCCGAGATAGTACATTAATGGCTTGAGACTCAACAAGGGTGTCCTCAATGGCGAGTTGCAACCGATCGACAAGTGCTGAGATCCATGGACACATTGATTGACAGGTCAAATCCCATGATTAACCAGTTATGCAGTAGATTTTGCTTTGGGTTCGATGAAGTTTTCAAACATGCTATGAAGCTCTTGCATGAAGGCACAAGCACGACTTGTGACAACTCCATATGCTGGAGAGGGGGAATAGGGAACACACCCAACACACAAAATGTTTGCCTCTCTATAGCCTAGGGATTCCACAACATCCCTAACCTCTCTAATAACACCTTCAAATTGGCTAATTTGCACTAAGAATTCCACTTTAGCATACCAAACCACCACCTCACACCTTGCAAGAAACACCCTTCAACATAAACACACCCACACTGCTCAACTCACCCTTTCGGGCTAACAAGACACCCCAATTCTACCCTTTTAGTGACACCCTTCAAGTTGCAGGCAAAACCCTCTGCAAACAGCGGCAAGTACACAGAGCAAGAGAAAAGGAGGGGGATGGGGAGAAGCAACACTAGGGTAGGGGCAAATATTTGGTATTATTGCATGGGGGGTAGTACAATAAAGTATGCAGCTCCAATGGCAAGCTTGCAATACATAGGCTTGAAAACCTTCAATCACTCCCTCTGCCAAAAAAGCCCTTGAAAAATCACTCTTGTGCCCTTTTATAAGGCTTGGCTAAGGATAAAAATGAAAAAAACAAGAGCTATCTAGCTCGTACAATGAACTGGAGTTCCTTTATAAATTTCCATTGCATGGTCACCACCTGGTACTTTCTTGGTGTTTGGTATCCGCATGGTGCACACTTGCCCAATTTGGTCGCCCGGCTCTTCTTTTGGCTTCATCCCTTTGTTTTTTCCCTCTCTTACTCTTTCTCAACACACTTGTTGTGGGAGCCCATTTTTTATTTTCACCCTGAAGCCTTCAGGCTCTCCCTTGCTATCCCTTGGTGGGATTCCTCCCCTTGACCAGCCTTAAGCTTGCCTTCTTTCTTTCCTCTCTCTATCGTGGGACACATCCCCTACTATGCACTGGGAGGGTGGGGGGCAATAGCAAGGTCGCTATTGACCTCTCCCTCTAAGTCCAAAAATCGGGGCCTTGGAAGGCTACGGGCACGGGCACGGGCCCCTCATTCAGAGGCTTGCCATGTCATCCCTATCGCAACAACCACTGTTACCTGCCGACAAAGTAGCGCACACCACCAACACCACCGCACTTCCCAAAACAGCCACAAGCACGCCCACGGGCCACCCCCTGCCGCCACGAACTGCTAGAGCAGCTCTAGCCTCGGGGGTCCACCATAGCTCACGCCATATGCTCCCCATTCTCCACTTCATACCCCAAAATGGGCTTCATCTCCCATCCCATATATCCCATCCTTGGGCAACTGGCTCCCGCATGTGGGTTTTTGCAGGGCCACGTGGTAGCACCACCAAGCTCTAGCCTTTTAAGGCTTTTGAAAAACAATAAAACCCATTGTTTAACCAAAACCTTGTTCCCTCTAGTTTGCAAGACCTGCCATTGATGGCTCCATTGCCTGGTTGTTAGACTGCAAAGCCCGGGCATAGCTCCATGTTGTGCACTCCAAACGCATTTGACTTCATCGTTTTTTCAGTTCTCTAAACCCTCGAATTGAGGCCGCAAACAACTGATCAAATCACGTGCAATCCAATTCGAATAAGTGCACCTCATCTTTTGACTGCAGTATCTTCCCGCTCCGGACTCCGTTTGACGTGCAGTCACTTCTTGTTAGCATCATATACTACATACTATGCAGCAAACGCATGGCCAGCTTACCCAATGCGGGCAAGTGGGCCCGGAACTCGCCCCCTGAAAAAAATTTAATTGGCTATATCTTGCTAACCCGAGCTTTGATTTACAATCCAAGAAGATAGGTATTCTCCATAACTCGAGCACTACACATATATCCTTTGACACCTGCCTGGGCTACCTGTCCATAGCTGCCCTGTCCGACAAAAATCTGCAACACACTGAACCTTCAACCTTCAATAACTTCGACTCCTAGCTTAGTTTGATGAGCCGTTTGGACCTGCTCCTTCAACACTTCAAGCTCTACATTATTGGACCAAAAAGCTGGACTTTGCATCTCCTTCATTTGCTTCCCCAATTAGCCCCTCATGGAGCCTTCCTTGGCCTATAGACCACATCAGGCATACATTCCCGTTGTTGCTTGTCAGCCCATGATCTTTCTAGCTGCTCCTTTCCTTTGCCAAGCTTCTTCTATCCTACACATATCTGTCCATGCCACCTTCTAGAGTCGATACTCTTTGGCTACACCATCATTGCCCACCTCCTAGTAGAGCATTTATGGTAAGCCACTTAAGAGCTTGATCACCCTATAAACTGCAAACACTGAACACACTATGAGAAACTTAAAAAAAACTCGACCGTATGTACACAGTTTTATTCCTAACATATGAGAACTGCTTAGGTTGGTTGCCCAACCCCCTCCATTAGAACCTGATGCACTGTTGGCACCAACTCTATTTCAAAATAGAACTTGAGACGCAGATCATTAACCCTGTGTTTGAGAAAACGACCATCCATCCTTAGTAATACATAAGTACCATTGGGAAAACTTGATGAAACTTGTGAGGTCCCGTCTACTTTTTTTTGAAGTTCTTCTAAAAGGTGAAATCAAGATAGCTCTCATACTTCATCACTAGATCGCCCTTCTCAATCAGCTTTTCTGGTAAATGTTGGTTGAACTTTGCTACTCTTTTCTCTCACTGCTTCACATAAAAATCTATCGCTTCCTCATGATCCATCCTCAAAATTTCAAGAATTGTAATCCTATCCTACAAAACATCTTGATGAGTCTTATCAACAAACCTTTGAGAGCCCCTAATTGCACATGCACAAGTAATAATGCTTCCTTGCCATATACCAACTCATAAGGAGTAAAGTTGGTAGCCACTTTATATGAAGTCCTGTAAGCCCACAAACATTTTTCAAGGTTAGATTCCCACCCTTCAACCTATTGGTAGATGTACTTCATAAGCATCATGACTATCTGTCCATTGGCACTTTCCACCAAACCATTGCACTCTGCATGGTATGGAGATGAAAATTGGTGTTGAATCCCCAATTTTTCCACTAGGGCACGTACCAACTTACTTCTGAACCCTTGTCCTCAATCCGATATAAGCACCCAAGGCACTCCAAAATGACAACATATACAATAAAAAACAAACTGAGCAACAGTATGTGCATTTACCTCTTTGACGGATTTAGCCTTGACCCACTGGGTAAGGTAGTCTATGGCCACCACAACATATTTGTTACCACTTTTTGACTTGGACGATGGACCAATTACATCCAAACCCCACTTTTCAAAAGCATCATGTGCTATGATATCCCCTTGCTCCTCGGATAAGAGTCATCTTTCCCCATCACTTGGCACTGATGACACGTCTTGGACTAATAATGCACATCTCGCACAGCAGAAGGCCACCAAAACCCACTCCTTAAAATACAAAACAAGACTTGATCCTTACCCTCATGATCGCTTTCTTCGTCTCCTCCTTGTAAAGGACTCGACGTAGGACCCCATCTCTACCGTGCATCATAAGATCCTCTCCAATCAGAGTGAACTTTCAAGCTCTTTGAAAAACTCTCCTTTTTTGTAGCTTGGAAAGCCCTTCAGAACACTCACCTATTCATCAATATCCTTCAAAGTATCTCTACCTGCATAAGTAGCCGATGCCACATACAAACTCGACACATGAGTCTCAACACAACTGCTAGCCAACCGATCTGCTTCCTGGTTTTGTTATCTTCTCACATGTTTGAATTGCACCGCTTCAAAAAACTTCAACAGCTTCTTTATGGACAAAAACCAATTCTTGAGAGAATTCTTCTTTACCTGCCATTGGCCCAAAAGTTGTTTGACAACCAATAGAGCATCACCTTTTACTACTAACCTTGATATGCCAAACTCAATGCATTGCTTGAGACCCAGATGTAGAGTAAGATACTCTACCTCATAGTTGGTATGCACCTCCTCCAAGTCGTAAGCTTTGGGAAAAATAACTGTGCCATGCGGATCTTGAATGACCACACCTCCACCTACTTTTTGTGTTACCCTTCTGTAAAGTGCCATCAAATCGCATAGTGAAGGCCCCTTCCAAGTGAGGTTCTTCCTTATCCTCCTCTCGCACTACTCTTGGTTAAATTGGTAATTCGACCTCCTTGTTGACTAGGATATCTGCCAAATGAGATCGTCTCGTGTGATCCACTTTGAACTCAAATTCAAACTCTTGAAGCTCTATCACCCACTTCATGATTCGTTTCCCTAGCAAAGGATTGTTAGCAGCCAACACATTAAATTTTTGAACAATCAAATACACTTTGAACGTTCTGCAGGTAAAGACCAAAGCCATCACCCATTGTTCTGCCTCCATATAAGTAGCTTCCCCTGGACTAATGGCTTTTGAAGTAAATAGGCTTATAACTTCTCCCCACCTTTTGTAGCAATACAACTCCAATAGCTACCGCACCCACTAACATAGCAATATAGAAATCATCCTCCTGGTTAAGAAGGCACACCATAGGTAGGTGACACAGAATACCTTTCACTTTGTCAAATTCCTCTTGAACTTCCTCATCCCATTGAAATCCATGCACCTATTGAGCCCTTTTCTGAAGAGGGTACACATATTGAGACAACATCCAAAAGAAGCGGGATGAATACTTTAGCTTATGCATGAACGATGCCAATCCCATCGCACTGGTTGGAGGCTCCATAAGAATGAATGCCTTCACCTTTTTTGGATTTGCTTCAATTCCATTTTGTGATACCACATGACCCAACAGTTGAGCCCTTGGTTGTGCCAACTTGCACTTTTTTGGATTCAATTGACCTCCTTTTTCATATAGCCTTTGAAAACATAGCCTTAACTTGGACAAATGTTCTGCCCTAGAACTATAGCTACCAACATCATCCATAAAAACTCTGATGAAATTACCTAAGTATGGCCCCAACACCTTGTTCATCCAATCTTGAAAGGTAGCATACGCATTCATCAGTCCAAAAGGCATCCTGCGGTAGGCTAAGCAACCCCATGGAGAAATGAAGGTAGTATTTAGCTGGTCCAAAGCAATACCAATCTGAAAATACCCTGAAAAACCATCCATAATAGAATAGCATTTCTATCCGGCCACCTGGTTTAAAATCTCATCCTGGAATGGCAGAGGGTAATGATTCCGCTTGGTCGCAGCATTCAAAGGCTTATAGTCTACACATACTCGCCATTTTCCATTTTTCTTTGGGGTAATAACAACAGGAAAAACCCACTCGGACTCTTTTACTGGATATATAATACCTGCCTTCAGCCACTTGTTGATCTCTTTCCATAGAGACTCTTTTTGAATGTATCCCAACCTCCTAAGCTTCTATGCTTCTGGCCTGTATCCTTCTTTAAGTAGGATCTGATGCTCCACTCCTTTAGCTCCCCTCAGATCTTCACACATTGTCGCAAATAGGCTGGGATAGGATGCACATAGGTCCATATAGCCTTCCTTCTCCTGCTTTGTTAAATCTGTACCTAGCATATCTTCCACCTCTTTAGCCTTCAGACTACAAACAGGAGCTTGCATAACTTTCCTTGCAATGGTAGAGTCTATTGTGACTCTAAATAAATTTGTATCCAGATTCAATAAATCCTCATCACTCTCCTCCTCTTTGACACTAGTTAACCCTTCATCATAAGTAGACTCAGTTTCATACTCATAACTGGTGCTAAAGTCTCGATTATCTCCCTCGACTGATGGATGAAAATGGCTCTCCTTGGTCTTTAGATCCAACACAATCTGTCCTCCATTTTCTCAATTCGGCAAAGTAAACACCCCTGTCTCCAAATCTTGCTTAGCCTCATTTTTCAACAACCATGGCCTCCCCAATATAATTGGATAAGAATTTTCTCCTGCTTTCATGACAAAAAATTCAATTAAGCATTCAACTCCCATAACCTTTACCTTCACATCCTGTGACACTCCTAAACACCGATATTTGGCATGGTTGGCAATCCTCATTTGCACATTGGACCCGACAACGTCTTTAATACCAATATCCCTCATAGCAGATTCAATGACTACAGAGACTTGGGCACCACTATCAATGTAGGCTTGAACATGCTTCTTCTTCTCAAGCAAAACGTCCACCACAGGAAGCACATCGGTTGGACTCCCCACCCTAAAGGCTAAATTTTGTATCGCATGCACATCTCCTACCACTCGAGGAAGCCTTGTACTAACATTGGTTGACCATTGCCTTCTTAACTTAGGGTTGAATGCAAGCATCTGCCCAAAAGTGATGTTAGCCTTTTGGTTTTGAAAATATCTTACCAAATCCTACTCCGGATTACCGCATCCCAACTGAAAATCCTTTTGAGTAATTCTTCGTCTTCATCTTCTTCTACTTGGCTCTGGCTGCTTTCTACCTTCATTCACCTTTTCTTTCCCCTTCTTTGCTCTAGTTTCACGTTCCGTCTGGGTCTTGCTTTCAGCTCGTGCTCTTTTGTTGGCCATAATATTTTGTAATTTATCATTACCTGATGGAGCTGCCTGTGCTTGGTTTTCAACTGCTTGCTGCTCTATTTGGCCATTCAACTGTGCCTAACCCCTGCCTCGACCAAATAGAGGATACATGCCACCCCTTTCCCTAGGCGGGTGAGGGAAATCTGGATCCTAGTGGACCTACTCTCCGCAATTTAACATCTTCCAGGCAATTGCCTAGCCCTGCCTCTTCCTGTCCTTGCTTGACCTTTGTCCATAACACTTAAACACAACTCTTGCATTTCCTCAGACAAATCTTGAACTGTACGTACCCATTGTTGAGGAACGGTTTCTGTCCCTTGATTGGGCTGATTCTCCATTTAAACTTCTTCTCTCGGATTCGAGGTTGGATTGGGAACCACTTCCTTGTACTCCAATGCACCTTGCTCAATCTTCTTCTTTATTTTTTGGCTCTTAGACCGTGCAATAGCAAAAGCCCCATTGTAATTCTACGGGCCCTCAAAATCCATCTTTTCACGAACTTTGGGATGCAAAGAATCCATAAAAGTTTCTAATTTAAAGTACTCACCACCATTGATCAACTGCATGGCCACTACAAAGTCCCTCCAACACCCTTCGAAGTGGGCGAGGAAGACACCAAATTCCTAGTTCACGTCCTGCTTCAAATTTTTTAACCTTGCATCCAAATCGAAAGGAGGTACCTCTTTTTGAAAATATTGTAGAGAACGGGCCAACAACGCCGGCCACATAAGTCTTGGCTCTCCTTCCAAAGCATAGAACCATGTCTTTGCTCTTCCCTGCATCAAAAACGGAATCATTTGCATTTTGCTATCTTCATTTGGCATATGCAATGATAGCATATACAACTCAAAATTTGCCATCCACTCTTTTGGGTCTTCTTCTCCGGTGAAAACTGGTCCATAACTATGTGATGCCATCTCTCCTTGATGGAAACAACCTTCTTTGATCACCATCGACGAGCAATCAGTTGCTCGTCCATGGGGGCACCAGAAGATGGAGAGGGGGAATAGGGAATAGGGAACACACCCAGCACACAAAATGTTTGCCTCTCTATAGCCCAGGAATTCCACAACACCCCTAACCTCTCTAATAACACCTTCAAATTGGCTAATTTTCACTAAAGATTCCACTTTATCATACCTAACCACCGCCTCGCACCTTGCAAGAAACACCCTTTAGCATAAACACACCCACACTGCTCAACTCACCCTTTCTGGCTCACAAGACACCCCAATTCTACCCTCTTAGTGGCACCCTTCAAGTTGCAGGAAAACCCTCTCCAAACACTGGCAAGTACACAAAGAGGAAAAGAAAAGGAGAGGGATGGGGAGAACCAACACAAGAAGTAGGGGCAAATATTTGGTATTATTGCATGGGGGGGGTACTACAATAAAGTATGCAACTCCAATGGCAAGCTTGCAATACACAGGCTTAAAAACCTTCAATCACTCCCTCTGGCAAAAAAGCCCTTGAAAAATCATTCCTATGCTCTTTTATAAGGCTTGGCTAAGGCTAAAAATGAAAAAAACAAGAGCTATCTAGCTCGTACAACTAACTGGAGATTCCTTTAGAAATTTCCATTGCATGGTCACCACCTGGCACTTTATTGGTGTTTGGTATCTGCATGGTGCACACTTGCTTAATTTGGTCGCCCGACTCTTCTTTTGGCTTCATCCCTTTGTTTTTTAACTCTCTTAATCTTTCTTGACACACTTGTTGTGGGATCCCATTTTTTATTTTCACCCTGAATACTTTAACACTAGGTTGGTAATGGGACACATTTATGTCCTGGGACATTTTTATGTCCTATTAAGTGACCATTTTCCTTGAATTATGTCAAGATTTTCAAAATGGATTTTGAGGTGCTATCTGTCTAGAAAGTTGTCTCATGAGCTGAAAAAAACTTGACATTTTTTTGGAATATCAATTCCATCTTTAACGTTGTCCTTGCACAACATTTCACAACCTAAACTGTGTGAAAAAACGGGTCCTGTTTTTGTCTTTTTTCAACTTTTTGCAACTATACCACTCTAGAATTCATGTTTGTGAGGTCTATAATGCTAGAGAACTATCTTTAGTAGTCCTCAACATGTCTTGATGCTTCTAGGGAGGAATAAATGTTAAAATTGTAAGTTATGACCAAATTACAAAAATTGTCAAATCCTGTTTTTTAGCCAATTTTAGCTCTTCTATGATTTTTTTGGTGGCTTTCATGATATCCAAATGCAGTTTTGATTTTCTATGTCGCATATTGTAACATAAAGCTAATATTCCTTGAGTTTTGGGGCACCTAATACTCTATTTTGCATAGTAGACAACGATGGTTGATTTTTTCAATTATAGAAGAAAACGAAACATTCTAGTATATCAAGTATAGCTTTTTCAATATTGTTAGTTTCTTGTGACAACTACATGCATTTTGTAGGTAGTAACCATATCTAGTCATAAGGATCAAATTTGGCTAGATATTGAATAGTTTCTATGGGATTCTACAACTCATAATGTTGAACCCAGTTTTTTCATGTTTGCTATATTTAGCACTTCATCTTTGTCCCCAAGATTCCCCTTGGTAAGAGATGTATTATTCTTTTCACATGCTCCATGGCTCCTTATGAACCTAAATGACAATAGGGAACTAGGAAAACATGAATATATTATTTGTAATTGAGTGTGGCTATAGAAACTTTGATGATAGGTTTGCAGAATGGTAAAAATTAAACTTTTTTGTACCTATTTCTTTTGGAAAAACAAAAAATAGTGAGTGAGAAGCAATCATATGTTCTGATCACCAACCCATTGAAGTTAACTAGGGAATTTATCTCAAGTCTTACAAAAATTCCTAATCTTATTTTTATGCAACAAAACGTAAGAACTGACTGTTTTGTTGAAAATGTACTAGTCCATCAACTTTGGAGGCTTGGTGTGACCAAAAGATGAGAAACTTAACAAGTTTCTTATTTTTTCCATGTGTAGTAGGCCTTGAACTATAACCTTATGAAAGGATTTACAAAATGAGTGGATCTACTATGGTTTTGGAGGTTTTTTTCAAAACCCTGAAAGGACACTTTTATGTCCTATTAGGTTACCAACCTAGTGTTAAGCTCTCCCTTGCTATCCCTTAGTGGGATACCTCCCCTTGACCGGCCTTAAGCTTGCAAGAGTTGTGTTTAAGTGTTATGGACAAAGGTCAAGCAAGGACAGGAAGAGGCAGGGCTAGGCAATTGCCTGGCAGATGTTAAATTGCGGAGAGCAGGTCCACTAGGCTCCAGATTTCCCTCACCCGCCTAGGGAAAGGGGTGGCATGTATCCTCTATTTGGTTGAGGCAGGGGTTAGGCACAGTTGAATGGCGAAAGAGAGCAGCAAGCAGTTGAAAACCAAGCACAGGCAGCTCCATCAGGTAATGATAAATTACAAAATATTATGGCCAACAAAAGAGCACGAGGTGAATGCGAGACCCAGACGGAACGTGAAACTAGAGCAAAGAAGGGGAAAGAAAAGGTGAATGAAGGTAGAAAGCAGTCAGAGCCAAGTAGCAGAAGATGAAGACGAAGAAGTACTCAAAAGGATTTTCAGTTGGGATGCGGTAATCGGGAGTAGGATCTGGTAAGAGATGTTCAAAATCAAAAGGCTAACATCACTTTTGGGCAGATGCTTGCATTCAACCCTAAGTTAAGAAGGCAATGGTCAACCAATGTTAGTACAAGGCTTCCTCGAGTGGTAGGAGATGTGCATGCGGTACAAAATTTAGCCTTAAGGGTGGGGAGTCCAACCGATGTGCTTCCAGTGGTGGACGTTTTGCTTGAGAAGAAGAAGCATGTTCAAGCCTACATTGATAGTGGTGCCCAAGTCTCTGTAGTCATTGAATCTGCTATGAGGGATATTGGTATTAAAGCCGTTGTCGGGTCCAATGTGCAAATGAGGATTGCCAACCATGCCAAATATCGGTGTTTAGGAGTGTCACAGGATGTGAAGGTAAAGGTTATGGGAGTTGAATGCTAAATTGAATTTTTTGTCATGAAAGCAGGAGAAAATTCTTATCCAATTATATTGGGGAGGCCATGGTTGTTGAAAAATGAGGCCAAGCAAGATTTGGAGACAGGGGTGTTTACTTTGCCGAATTGAGAAAATGGAGGACAGATTGTGTTGGATCTAAAGATCAAGGAGAGCCATTTTCATCCATCAATCGAGGGAGATAATCGAGACTTCAGCACCAGTTATGAGTATGAAACTGAGTCTACTTATGATGAAGGGTTAACTAGTGTCAAAGAGGAGGAGAGTGATGAGGATTTATTGAATCTGGATACAAATTTATTTAGAGTCACAATAGACTCTACCATTGCAAGGAAAGTTATGCAAGCTCCTGTTTGTAGTTTGAAGGCTAAAGAGGTGGAAGATATGCTAGGTACAGATTTAACAAAGCAGGAGAAGGAAGGCTATATGGACCTATGTGCATCCTATCCCAGCCTATTTGCGACAATGTGTGAAGATCTGAGGGGAGCTAAAGGAGTGGAGCATCAGATCCTACTTAAAGAAGGATACATGCCAGAAGCATAGAAGCTTAGGAGGTTGGGATACATTCAAAAAGAGTCTCTATGGAAAGAGATCAATAGGTGGCTGAAGGCAGGTATTATATATCCAGTAAAAGAGTCCGAGTGGGTTTTTCCTGTTGTTATTACCCCAAAGGAAAATGGAAATGGCGAGTATGTGTAGACTATAAGCCTTTGAATGCTGCGACCAAGCGGAATCATTACCCTCTGCCATTCCAGGATGAGATTTTAAACCAGGTGGCCGGACAGAAATGCTATATTATTATGGATGGTTTTTCAGGGTATTTTCAAATTGGTATTGCTTTGGACCAGCTAAAGACTACCTTCATTTCTCCATGGGGTTGCTTAGCCTACCGCAGGATGCCTTTTGGACTGGTGAATGCGTATGCTACCTTTCAAGATTGGATGAAAAAGGTGTTGGGGCCATACTTAGGTAATTTCATCAGAGTTTTTATGGATGATGTTGGTAGCTATAGTTCTAGGGCAGAACATTTGTCCAAGTTAAGGCTATGTTTTCAAAGGCTATATGAAAAAGGAGGTCAATTGAATCCAAAAAAGTGCAAGTTGGCACAACCAAGGGCTCAACTGTTGGGTCATGTGGTATCACAAAATGGAATTGAAGCAAATCCAAAAAAGGTGAAGGCATTCATTCTTATGGAGCCTCCAACCAGTGCGACGGGATTGGCATCGTTCATGCATAAGCTAAAGTATTCATCCCGCTTCTTTTGGATGTTGTCTCAATATGTGTACCCTCTTCAGAAAAGGGCTCAATAGGTGCATGGATTTCAATGGGATGAGGAAGTTCAAGAGGAATTTGACAAAGTGAAAGGTATTCTGTGTCACCTACCTATAGTGTGCCTTCTTAACCAGGAGGATGATTTCTATATTGCTATGTTAGTGGGTGCGGTAGCTATTGGAGTTGTATTGCTACAAAAGGTGGGGAGAAGTTATAAGCCTATTTACTTCAAAAGCCATTAGTCCAGGGGAAGCTACTTATATGGAGGCAGAACAATGGGTGATGGCTTTGGTCTTTACCTGCAGAAAGTTCAAAGTGTATTTGATTGTTCAAAAATTTAATGTGTTGGCTGCTAACAATCCTTTGCCAGGGAAACGAATCATGAAGTGGGTGATAGAGCTTCAAGAGTTTGAATTTGAGTTCAAAGTGGATCACACGAGACGATCTCATTTGGCAGATATCCTAGTCAACAAGGAGGTCGAATTACCAATTTAACCAAGAGTAGTGCGAGAGGATAAGGCTATGTTTTCAAAGGCTATATGCAAAAGGAGGTCAATTGAATCCAAAAAAGTGCAAGTTGGCACAACCAAGGGCTCAACTGTTGGGTCATGTGGTATCACAAAATGTTCAACTGCTTGCTGCTCTCTTTGGCCATTCAACTGTGCCTAACCCCTGCCTCGACCAAATAGAGGATACATGCCACCCCTTTCCCTAGGCGGGTGAGGGAAATCTGGAGCCTAGTGGACCTGCTCTCCGCAATTTAACATCTTCCAGGCAATTGCCCAGCCCTGCCTCTTCCTGTCCTTGCTTGACCTTTGTCCATAACACTTAAACACAACTCTTGCATTTCCTCAGACAAATCTTGAACTGTACGTACCCATTGTTGAGGAACGGTTGCTATCCCTCGATTGGGCTGATTCTCCATTTAAACTTCTTCTCTCGGATTCGAGTTTGGATTGGGAACAACTTCCTTGTACTCCAATGCACCTTGCTCAATCTTCTTCTTTATTTTTTGGCTCTTAGACCGTACAATAGCAAGAGCCCCATTGTAATTCTACGGGCCCTCAAAATCCATCTTTTCACGAACTTTGGGATGCAAAGAATCCATAAAAGTTTCTAATTTAAAGTACTCACCACCATTGACCAACTGCATGGCCACTGCAAAGTCCCTCCAACACTCTTCGAAGTGGGCGAGGAAGACACCAAATTCCTAGTTCACGTCCTGCTTCAAATTTTTTAACCTTGCATCCAAATTGAAAGAAGGTACCTCTTTTTGAAAATATTGTAGAGAACGGGCCAGCAACGCCAGCCACATAAGTCTTGTCTCTCCTTCCAAAGCATAGAACCATGTCTTTGCTCTTCCCTGCATCAAAAACGGAATCATTTGCATTTTGCTATCTTCATTTGGCATATGCAATGATAGCATATACAACTCAAAATCTGCCATCCACTCTTTTGGGTCTTCTTCTCCGGTGAAAACTGGTCCATAACTATGTGATGCCATCTCTCCTTGATGGAAACAACCTTCTTTGATCACCATCGACGAGCAATCAGTTGCTCGTCCGTGGGGGCACCAGAAGATGGAGAGGGGGAATAGGGAATAGGGAACACACCCAGCACACAAAATGTTTGCCTCTCTATAGCCCAGGGATTCCACAACACCCCTAACCTCTCTAATAACACCTTCGAATTGGCTAATTTTCACTAAAGATTCCACTTTATCATACCTAACCACCGCCTCGCACCTTGCAAGAAACACCCTTTAGCATAAACACACCCACACTGCTCAACTCACCCTTTCTGGCTCACAAGACACCCCAATTCTACCCTCTTAGTGGCACCCTTCAAGTTGCAGGAAAACCCTCTCCAAACACTGGCAAGTACACAAAGAGGAAAAGAAAAGGAGAGGGATGGGGAGAACCAACACAAGAAGTAGGGGCAAATATTTGATATTATTGCATGGGGGGGGTACTACAATAAAGTATGCAACTCCAATGGCAAGCTTGCAATACACAGGCTTAAAAACCTTCAATCACTCCCTCTGGCAAAAAAGCCCTTGAAAAATCATTCCTATGCTCTTTTATAAGGCTTGGCTAAGGCTAAAAATGAAAAAAACAAGAGCTATCTAGCTCGTACAACTAACTGGAGATTCCTTTAGAAATTTCCATTGCATGGTCACCACCTGGCACTTTATTGGTGTTTGGTATCTGCATGGTGCACACTTGCCCAATTTGGTCGCCCGACTCTTCTTTTGGCTTCATCCCTTTGTTTTTTTCCTCTCTTAATCTTTCTCGACACACTTGTTGTGGGATCCCATTTTTTATTTTCACCCTGAATACTTTAAGCTCTCCCTTGCTATCCCTTAGTGGGATACCTCCCCTTGACCGGCCTTAAGCTTGCCTTCTTTCTTTCCTCTCTCTGCCTTGGGACACATCCCCTACTATGCACTAGGGAGGGGGGGACAATAGCGAGGTAGCTATTGCCCTCTCCCTCTAACTCCAAAAATCGGGGCCTTGGAAGGCTACAAGCACATGTTCTCATTGGGCAGCTTTCCATGTCATCATTGTCACAACCACCACTATTTCAACGACCACTGTCACTTGTCGACACATTAGCGTGCACCACCGATGCCACCACACTGCCCAAAACCACCACACGGGGGTCCGCCATAGCTCACGCTATTGGGAAACAAGCAAATTGAAACACCTCTATAGGGATGTCACCCAAGAGCGTTGAAAGAGAACTACAAGATACCAAAATATTCCCAAAATCCTTTTGACACACCACAAGTCCAATAGGAGTAGACCCTTGGGAATTTACTAGCCGTTGCCCACCCAAGAGACTATATCACATAGGAGCAAAACCCTGCCAAAGCATGGATTTATAGCACACGCCGACCAATGCATATGAAGACAAGATCCTCTCCTTTCACAATCAAACATCACAAACCCACAATTTCAACATCAATTCCACAATTCATAGATACATGCCCTCCGAATCTGTCTACACACAATTTGCCACTAGGTTGCCATAGCCATAACCCTGCAGAGAACTAGTCGTAACCTGATGAGCACAACTCCAATTGGGGCACTTTAAAGCTTGAAAAATGACTGGCGAGAAAGTTGCAGATGACTAAAATTGACTCCATACGCCCCCATGAGCAAAATTGACACGAACAGAGAGCTGTCCCAGCACGACTACACGTAGAGAAGGCTAGTCGGGGCAAAAAAACTGCATCCAAGAGCACCAAGGAGACAGAACGAGCTAATACCTGCAAATTTTTTATCTTTGGCTGAAAGTTTTTTAGTTTGTACATGAGTTTTAGTCATATACAAGGCTCACTTCAAAAAACTCACTCACGGGCACTTAAAGTAGCCCGACAGCTGTCACTAGACTAGCGACTTGCAGTGCATGTACATGTGCTTGCTAAAGCAAGCTAAAAAACCCACAAAAAGAAAGCCCACACGCCCTTTTGACATCGGGCGTCATGTCCGTATGTACAAATTTACAAAAAACGGGGTGTCAGAAATTCACCCAACATAGTTTGCCACACCCCAGCCTGCTAGATCATTCATGATCAGCAGCACGAAAGAGATCCTGTAAGCCACATGAGGGAGTCTTCACCTCATCTTCATCATTAACCACATGATCAGAAAATTCTTCAAAAGAATGCTCATCCTCAATCACAGTCATCAACCTTGCAATATACTTCTTCAACCTGTAGCCATTCACACGTGCTTTATGCGGGGTACCATCCAAGTCAGCAAGCTGATATGTGCCATTCGGAAACCTGTTTAAGACCAATAAAGGACCTTGCCACTTGATTTGAATTTTTTTTTGAAAAGTGATATCAAGCTTACTATTGTAACGAAGCACCATGTCACCCTTCTTGATGTCCTTGTTCTTTACCTTCTCATTTGCCTTTGCTTGACTCTTCTTCAAGACCTGCTCATAATGCTCAAAAGCTAACACCCTATCCAATTGTACACATTGCAAATATAAAAGTCTTTCCTTGAATGCATCCTTGGGCTCTTCTTCAAGCTTTAGCATCATCTTCAAGGATGGTATCTCCACCTCAATAGGAAGTAAAGCCTCTTTGCCAAAAACTAGATGGAAGGGAGAAAAACCAGTACTCTATTTGATGGCAGTCCTATAAGACCATAGAGCACAAGGTAGCTCTAAATCCAAAGTCTTCACATTGTTTCTTGTCATCTTTGTAAGCATCCTTATGAGCTCTCCATTAAACCTTTCATTCATGCCATTGCATTGAGGATAATATGGAGTAGTAAACCTGCGATGCACATGAAGGTTCTCACATAGATAATCCACCAACTCTCCCCTGAAACCTGGACCCTTGTCAGAAAGTAACTCCAATGGCATGACAAATTTGCAGCAAATATCTTCATATATAAATAAGGAAACATCTTTACTCGTGGTGTGCTTAACAGCTTTGGCTTCGGCCCACCTGGATAGATAGTCAACAGCAGTAAGTATGTAACATTTGCCTCTAGCTGTCATAGGTAGAGGACCTATTGCATCAATACCCCACTTCTCAAAGAAATCATAAGCCACAATGGTGCCTCTAATTTCTGATTTGAGAACCCTATTTGCCATTCTTTGACACTCTTTACAAGACTTGCACCAATGATGAACATCACGTTGAACACTTGGCCACACATAACCCTCCTGCAAGACTTTCTGCAAAGTGATCTTTGAAGCAAAGTGAACACCACAAGAAACCTCATGATTCGCCTCTAAAATTTTGTAGATTTCCTCTTTCCAAGGCACTTTTCTCATCACAAGATCAGCCCCCTTCATATACAAGGCATCACCAAGTAGCACATACCTTTTGGCACGACGTAGGAAGGCGTACTTTTTTGGCTTTTCCAACTCTGATGGAAGCATACCTGTTTGTAGAAACTCTTCCTCCCTCTTTAAAGCTTCCCTTCCCAAATAAAGAGGAGAATCAGCCCTTATCACATATAATTGCCCAATTGAAGCTTGCGCTGCACCATGTGCTTCTTCATTTTGAGACCTGTCCACATGCCTTAAACTCCAAGCTTCAAAATGCTTAAGCAGATTCTTCACTTGAAAACACATATTTTTGAGCCTTGGATTCTTACTTTGCCACACCCCAAGTACTTGTTTAACCACCAAAAGAGCATCACCTCTTACCCTCACACGACGGATGCCAAGCTCAAGGCAAAGGTTGAGACCTTTCTCCAAAGTAGCAAACTCAGCTTCATTGTTGCTTTGTGCTGTAAGTTTCAAACTCCTTTTGGTTACCAAAGCACCTTGAGGATCATAAACTACCACACCTCCTAAAGCTTCACCATGCGTTTTCCTGTAAGATCCATCAAAAAACAATAGATAGGCATTGTCTATGTCAGGAGCTTCCATGTGTTGCTTCTTCACTGCATCCTCCTTAAGAAGAAGAGGGCTTTCCTTATAGGTAAGCAAATCAGCCAATGTAGCCCTTGTACTCTCCTCAACAAGAAAAGAGAATTGGAATTCCTGTAGCTCCACAATCCACTTCATGAGCCTCTTTGACAAAGTAGGGCTATTCACCAATTGAGGTAGAAGAGTGTAGTTAGTGAGGAATGTGAATGGTTTAGGGAGAAGGTAGTGCCTAAACCTTCTACATGCATAAATCACACTCACCATAATGAGCTCCACCTTAGTATAGCCTCTTTCCACCTCTAGCTTCACCCTGCTAGCACAATAAATAGGCTTCATGTAGTGGGAATTGTTACCTCGTTGAAGAAGCATAGCTCCAATAGCATCCTCACCTACTGATGGATTCACATAAAACTCCTTATCCCAATTAGGAGCTTGCATAGAAGGAAGAGAACCAAGAACCTCTTTGATACCTTGAAAAACCTCTTCACATTCATTTGTCCATTGTAGAGGATCCAACCTTGCTACTTGTTGTAGAGGATAAAGAAGTTGAGAGGACAAAGGAATGAACCTTGCCATATACTTCACCTTTTGAATAAAAGTAGAAATTTTCTTTGTATCTTTAGGTGATGGGAGGAGCACCAAAGCCTTCACTTTGTCAGGATCCGCTTCAATCCCATTGTTTGAGATCATATGCCCCAAAAACTTCACTCTTGGTTGAGCAAGATGACATTTCTTTGGGTTGAGTTGACCTCCACTTTCATCATATTGCTTCAATGCCATCCCAAGCTTTGCACAATGATCCTTTCTAGAGCTATAAACACAAAAGTCATCAATAAGATCCTTCACAAACTTGCCAAGAAAGGGAGAGAACACCTTGTTGACGCGCTTCTGATACCACGCACAGCCATTCATAAGACCAAAAGGAAGTACACAATAACAAAAGCATCCCCATGGCGTGATAAATGTGGTCTTCTTTTGATCTTCCAAAGCCAAGGTGAGCTGAAAGTATCCAGAGAATCCATCACATACGCTATACCTCTCATGCCCTACAATAGAATCAAGTATGTCATCTATGAAAGGAAGAGGGTATGGATCCCTCTTCATGGCTGCATTTAGAGGCTTAAAATCAACACATATCCTCCACTTTCCATCCTTCTGGGGTGTGACAACAACAGGACTCACCCATTCTGCAGTGCTCACAGGACATATGAAACCTGCTTCAAGAAGCTTGTCTACCTCTTCCTTTAAAGCATTAATTTGTACCTGTCCCATTCTCCTTAGCTTTTGGCGTACGGGCTGAGCTCCTTCCTTGATTGGAATGTGGATTTCCTCTCCCTTAAAGCCTCTAATTTCCTCATAAGAAGTGATGAATAAATGGGGAAATTGTTGTATCATATGTAGGTACTCACTCTTCTCATGACTAGCCAAGTCGGGAGACAACATACCTTGTATCAGCTCCTGCTTGACATTAGGTTGAACTTTGGGTTGCATCAGCTCTTCAATTTGCTCATAAGGACCAGAGATATCCTCATTCTCCATAAGGCCAAGAAATCTTTGTTTCTCATCAAGCTCTTCTTCAAGAAACAAGGAGGAAACATCTAGATCACTATCGCTGCTATCTTCCACTTCACTACCCTCATCCCCATTGTCTTCTTCATCACTTTTCTCATCAAAATCAGCATCCAAATATTGCTTGATAGCCATGTCAAACCTCTTCTTATCACCCCTTCTATTGTAGAGAGTGATGGTACCATGTCCCCAATCCTGTATAGCTTTGGTTGCCTGTAACCATGGTCTTCCAAGGATGAGAGGGAAAGCACCAATACCCACGGGCATAACATGGAAATTGACCAGCACTTTAAAATCAAATACAACCACCTCCAAGTCCTTTAAAACTCCCAAGCACCTCACCCTTGATTGGTTGGCAAGCTTTATGCGAAAACCTGAATTCTTCACCATGTTGAGTCCCAACTTTGATATAATAACACATACCTGTGCACCTCCATCAATATAAGCCTCTCCAATGCACTTATTCTTATGCCATGCATCCATAGTAGGGCATATATCAGGTAGCTCATTCAAAGATAGGACTCTCACTGACCCCCTTGTAGGCTCCTTCTTGATGGGATTGACTACGTGCTTCCATTGCCTCTTTAACTTGGGACACATCTCCATGAGTTGCCCAAAGGTAACATCAGCCTTTCTACCCACCAAATCCGCCCTTAAACTATAATTTGGTTGCCCTTCTCCCAAAGGAAAGTCGGATGCATTGTAATGTTTCCTGGGCTTTCTCTTCTTCTTCTCTTTACCTGTACCTGTTTCAACCTGTTTCCCTCTTTTATGGCTGGGACTTGCATCACTCATGTCATGATCTCTTGTAACCCTCTTACCTACGGGCATGACCATAGCTCCAAAATCATCCTCTTTCTTCTCCAAACGGATTATGATTACCACTTTTGTTTTGCCCTTCTCTTCTGCTGTCAATCCACTTGGTCCTGCTTCCCCTTTAATCTCAATACCATAATCTTGAGCTCGAAAAGGAATTTGTGGAGGAAGAGGAAACATGTCGCCACCCATTCTCTTTGGCTTGTCACATTGAGGGCTTTTATGACCCCATTCACCACAATTGTAACATTGAAACATATCCCCTCTTCCAAACATGCCTCTTCCTCTACCACCTGTATAACCCTCATTGCTTCCATAACCACGTCCATATCCATAACTTTGACCTCTTCCACCTCCCATCATATGCACACTAAGATTCTTCATAAGACCTACAACCTCTTGCATCTCCTTGCGAAAGGCATTCACATCATGAGAAGCTTGTTGATCATAACTTGGCTCCCTGATGAGGACCCTTGGTTGCTCTACCGCTTTCACTTCAAGCTTTGGCTCCAAGTTGATGAAGACGCTCTGCTTTCCACTCTTTATTCTTTGCAATTTCAACTGCCTCCTCAAAGGTCCTTGGCTGCTTAAGCTCTACCTTCAAGCGTAGGTTACTCCTCAAGCTTGCAAGAAACCTGTCCTTCTTCAACATGGCTGGAGGAATTTCAGCCCCCAAAGATGTACACCACTTTGCCCATAACGCATTGAATGCCTTGAAAAAGTCTTCTATGGTTTGGCCTTCATCTTGTACTAAGCCTTGAATAGACTGCCATACCTTTTGTGGGTCTTCCACCTGTTGAAAGTATGTAAGAAAAGCATGCCTTACCATTTCATAAGTCATAACTTGAGGAGGTTGGGCTGATTGTAGATCCTTTTCGTAGCCTTCCAACCATTCCCTAGCATCTCCCTTCAAACAGAAGTAGAAGATTCGTAGCACCAACGCTGGGTCTTGCTTGTCAGCAAGAAGGCAAGCAAACTCCATTCTCTCAATGAAAGCTTTGGAACTTCCATTTAATTTCCCACTAAACTCCAGAAAATTAAATGCCATGTCTTCAAAACCTGTAAACTGAAGGTAACTTGAAGCGATTCCTCGGTGGCGGGCACCAAAACACTGTTGGGAAACAAGCAAACTGAAACACCTCTATAGTGATGTCACCCAAGAGAGTTGAAAGAGAACTACAAGACACCAAAAGCTTCGCAAAATCCTTTTGAAACACCACAAGTCCAATAGGAGTAGACCCTTGGGAATTTACTAGCCGTCGCCCACCCAAGAGACTATGTCACATAGGAGCAAAACCCTGCCAAAGCATGGATTTATAGCACACGCCGACCAATGCATATGAAGAAAATATCCTCTCCTTTCACAATCAAACATCAAAAACCCACAACATCAACATCAATTCCACAATTCATAGATACATGCCCTCCGAATCTGTCTACACACAATTTGCCACTAGGCTGCCACAACCATAACCTTGCAGAGAACTAGTCGTAACCTGATGAGCACAACTCCAATTGGGGCACTTTAAATCTTGAGAGAAAGCTTGAAAAATGACTGGAGAGAAAGTTGAAGATGACTAAAATTTATTCCATACGCCCCCATGAGAAAAATTGACGCGAACAGAGAGCTGTCCCAGCACGACTACACGTAGAGAAGGCTAGTCGGGGCAAAAAAACTACATCCAAGAGCACCAAGGAGACAGAACGAGCTAAAGCCTGAAAATTTTTGATCTTTGGCTGAAAGTTTTTTAGTTTGTACATGAGTTTTAGTTATATACAAGGCTCACTTCAAAAAACTCACTCACGGGCACTTATAGTAGCCCGACAGCTGTCACTAGACTAGCGACTTGCAGTGCATGTACATGTGCTTGCTAAAGCAAGCTAAAAAACCCACAAAAAGAAAGCCCCCACGCCCTTTTGACATCGGGCGTCATGTTCGTATGTACAAATTTACAAAAAATGGGGTGTCAGAAATGTGCCCAACAACGTCATATGCTCCCCATTCTCCACTTCATACCACAATTGGGCTTCATCACCTAGCCCATATATCCCATCCTCGGGAATCCGGCTCCCGCATGTGGTTTTTTGCAGGTCCAGGTGGCAGCACCACCAAGCTCCGGCCTTTTAAGGCTTTTGAAAAACAATAAATACCATTTTGTAATCAAAACCTTGTTCCCTCCTTTTTGCAAGGCCTCCCATTGATGGATCCATTGCCTGGTTGTGAGACTGCAAAGCTTGGGCATAACTCCATGTTGTCGACTACAAAGCCATCCGACTTCATCGTTTTTCAGTTCTCGACTTCAATATCTCTCCACTCTGGACTCCATTTGACATGCAGTCACCTCCTATATCATCATATGTTGCATACTATGCACCAAACACGTGGCGAGCTTATCAAAACACGAGATGGTGCATTTCCCAATGCGGGCAAGTGGATTCAAAACTCGCCCCCCATAAAAACTTCAATTGACTATATCTTGCTAACCCGAGCTCCTATTTGCAAATCGAGAAGACAGGTATGCTCCATAAATCGAGCACTACACATATATCCTTTGACATCTGCTTGGGCCACCTGTCCATAGATGCCCTATCCGGCAAAAATCTGCAACACACTAAACCTTCAACCTTCATAACTTGGGCTCCGTAGTTATGTTTGATGAGATATTTGGACTTGCTCCTTCAACACTTCAAGCTCTGCATTATTGGACCAAAAAGATACTGCACTTTGCATTTCCTTCATTTGCTTCCCCAATTAGCCCCTCATGGAGCCTTCCTTGGCATATAGACCACATCTTGCATACATTCGCACTACTGCTTGTTAGCCGATGATCTTCCTAGCTGCTCCTTCCTTTTGCCAAGCTTCTGCTAGCCTGCACATATCTGTCCATGCCACCTTCTAGAGTCGACACTCTTTGGTTGTACCAACGCATTCAACTTTTGTTGAATGCTTTGTTTGCAAAGAACCGCTGTTTGGTTGAGGGATCAACACCAAGCACGGCTTGAGTACACAATACTTTGACAACTCACGTTCATCGGAGGTTGAATGTTGATACAAAGGCAACTCATGAAGGGCCTGTGACATATTCAATTATAGTATTCGGCAAGGCCGATCGGTAAGTATAACTTCAAGTAATTGTCTACCATCAGAAACATTTCAAGAGCAAGGTTCCCTATAGCGACACTCCAATAAACCGATTTGTTTCTTACGCCGGTTGTTGATTTTTGATCTCTCCTCGTTGTGCTATGTGGAGGTGGAGGCAAGCAAGATTTCTAGGAGCACGGCTCCATGCATTGGATGCATACTCATTTCCAAGCCACTACAGCTTGCTAGGGAGCAAGCAATATAGGTACATGAAGCATCATGGAAAAAACAATAACATCCGAAGCTAGGAGTTGAATCCAATGTTGACCACCATATGAATTTTCACAATGCCAACTTGGCAAGCAAAGGTTGCTTTGAAAAAGCAGTATTGGACAATTGCTCACATTTGATAGCAGGTTATTTCATTACGTGACAGACGTGCGTATATGATACACAGAACACATAGGTACATACGACATCTCCCACTCGTGCAACAGATATGGCTATGCACCATTTTTAAGCGAGTTTTCTTCCACGAAATCTCGGGCCTACTGGTTACAACAACGACTAGGTTAGCCAATTTTATGTTCTTCTTATTTTTCCATGTTTACATCTTTGATTGGAAACTATTGCTTTTGTGCAAAGCAATGTTCTTTGGCACTTTTACATGAAGCACAGCTTCTCCCTTGTGCCAAAGGTACAGCCCAATGACTTGGCATCAAGGACAGCGGTACACAAGTTTGAAAAAACTGGCAAAATAGGGAATATCACCTCACAGAATCCCTACCAGTTTAGACTGTACAAGGCACTACTGGTTTTGGTTCGCACGTTTGAGGCCATCACTTTTGACAAGGGCTTAAAATTATGTATGCACGGCATGCTAGCTAGGTGGATTCAATTCTACCTCTCTCAACATGGTATCAGAGTAGTACATTTTTGCTTTCGATGTTTCTCCTGATTTTACAAAAATGATGTGGTCTACAACTTTGCAGAAGGAAGTTTTTTCAAATTCTGCAATGATTTTGAGTTATCGTTCGCGGACTGCGTACATACCTGAAAAGAAACTTTTAAATTTTGTTTTTAATTTTTTTTCTAATTGAAAACGATTTTGCAGAGACTACCCGTGCACCAGAATCAATGTGGTCTACAACTTTGCAGATAAAGGTTTTTCAAATTCTGCACTGATTTTGAGTTATCGTTCGCGGACTGCGTACATACCTGAAAAGCACTTTTGTTTTATGTTTTTGATTTTTTTTCTTAATTGGAAACGATTTTACAGAAACTACCCATGCATCGGAATCAATGTGGTCTACAACTTTGCAGATAAAGGTTTTTCAAATTCTGCACCGATTTTCACTTATCGTTCGCAGATTGCGTACATGCCTAAAAAGAAACTTTGCAGAAACTACCCGATATTAACATCGGAATTGGTTTAGTCTACAACTTTGCAGAAGAAAATTTTTCCAAATTCTACATCGATTTTGAGTTATCGTTGGTGGACAGCGTACATGTCTGAAAAGCAACTTTCGCTTTTTATTTCCGATTGTTCTCCTAATTGAGAACGATTCTGTAGAAACAGCCCATGAAAGCACTGAAATGGATGTGATCTATAACTTTGCAGAAGAAAGTTTATTCTTCAAATTCTGCACTGATTTTGAGTTATCGTTGGCGGACTGCGTACATGCCTGAAAAGCAGCTTTCGTTTTTTTTGTTTTTTGATTTTTCTCTTAATTCAGAACGATTTTGCAGAAACTGTTCGCTTGAGCCATTGGAATCGATGTGGTCGACAACTTTGTAGGAGAAAACTTTCTCTAAATTCTGCACCGATTTTGGGTTGTTGTCTCGGACTGCGAATATGTTTGAAAAGAAAAAATTTACTTTTTGCTTTTGATTTTTTTCTTAATTGAAAACTTCTCAATTATATTTTTTCTTCATCAATCATATATTTGTTACTGACGTATCTTTGTTGCAGAAGGCAGTTACATATCGTTGCGATTCAGTCGAGCTGTTGATGATAGTCCAAATTCTATCAAGCTACTGTTGGTACATGATGTTTTGTTACATGATATACGCGTCCATTGATTCTCGTATATTATTCTTCTAGAGATATAGTTTACGTGGTTTTATTCATAATTTCTCGTTGATACCATAGTGATTTTGATGGTACCATGATAATGTTTTGTTAGTACTTTGGTCATGGTGATTTTCGTTGATACCATGATGATATTTCATTGATACCAAGGTTATTCTCGGTGATGCCATGATGATATTTCGTTGATACCATGGTTATTCTCGGTGATGTCATGATGATATTTCGTTTTTTCCATGGTGATTTTTGTTGATACCATGATGATGTTTCATTGATACCATGGTTATTCTCGGTGATACCATGATGTTGTTTCGTTGATACCATGGTTATTCTCGGTGATGCCATGATGTTGTTTCATTGATACAATGATTATTCTTGGTGATATCATGATGTTGTTTTTTTGATACCATGGTTATTCTCGTTGATACCATGATGTTTTTTCGTTGATACCATGGTTATTCATGGTGATATCATGATGTTTTTTCGTTGATACCATGGTTATTCTCGGTGATACCATGATGTTGTTGCGTTGATGCAATGATTATTATATGATGCTTTTCCTTGATACCATGATGATTTATTCATTTTTATTGATACAATGATGATATTTTGTTAATGATGATACTCATTGATATCACCACGTTGATAAATATTGTTTTATGTAGTATATACACATGCCATTTGCATCACGTATCATGCATCTTGTACTTTTTATGTTCATACTTTATGTTCCTGACGGACGCAAACCAGACCCCGAACCCCGACGGCCTGTAAAACGCCGGGGGCCGAATGGCGCACCTCGAGCCTGCCACGGTAAAGTGAACAGGGGGCACAACCTAGCTTTGAGTGCGGCTAGGACGCAAAACCACGATGATATGAACACCGCAAACTTACACACCGAGAGAGAGAGAGAGAGAGAGAGAGAGAGAGAGAGAGAGAGAGAGAGAGAGAGAGAGAGAGAGAGAGAGAGAGAGAGAGATTTGCAAATGATGAAAACCCTCAGGGGTGTGAGGGTGAATTATTTCTGCAATATTTACAAAGTGGCACGCTGTGGTGGTAGAGAGGTAGGGAGAGGAGATGGTGCAACCTACTTGGTGCGTTCTCTAAGACGACTCAATGGTTGTGAATACTTACTACCAAGAGCGTGCATGCGTGTGTGCATCGACCATTGGAGTCAAGAGATGGATGTGGTTCCCTTCGCATGGTGCAATTCCCAAGGAAAACCCAACACACAAGCCCCCTCCTCGTGATGGTGATAATGTGTCAATCCTTCCCACTACACTCTACCAAATGCTTGGCTCTTCATGAATTGCCCCCCCCCCCCGATAGTGACCTCTCAGTGCCAATTTATAGGTATTGGCTTCTTGGATTATGGTAATCCCAGTGTGGTTAGGGTAAGCTTAATCGGAGAGACAAAGCAAGTGGTGGGCCCGGTGTGGTTGACCCTTGCTTTGTTTTGGGAGGTTATTAAAAGATGGGAATCTCTAGGTGGGCCTTTGTGACCATCACCTAGAGAGAGGATATTTACAAAAAAATGGAAATTTACAATGGCTCGGGTGAAAACTGAAGATAATGATGAAAATAACCTATAAATTATTGGAATGGTGTCATGGTTGTGTGTTGCCGGTGAATGGTGTGCTGCCGGTGTGTCGATGTCGGGCGTACTTCTTTTTGGAGTCGGCCGGGGCATGCCTTCGGCACATTTTCTCCTTTTGTTGTTAGCGACGGGTGCTTTGGATCCTTCTTGTTTATTCGTCGATATCCTAGTCGTTTTTCCTTCCTATTGTGGTGCAGTGCGTATATGCGTGTGTGTGTGTATGTATTCGTGCATGAGGGCGGGTGTGTGTGTATGTATAGATATGTGTGCGCAAAAACGTGCGTGGGAAGGGGCTGACGGCCAGCTGCTACTTCTACTGCGCGAGGCGGATTGGGGGGGGGGGGGGGGGGAAGATGGGGTAGAGAGATAGGGAGAGTGTGTGTGCGGTGTGTGTGTGTGTGTGTGTGTGTGCATATGTATGTATGGTGTGTGTGTGTGTGTGTGTGTATTGTGTGTATGTGTGTATCGTGCTCTGCTGCGGCCTGAGTTCCCGAGTGGAAGAGAGAGGGTGGTGTTATGGTGGGCTCGTGCACAGCTCCAAAGGGGAGTGGGGGGTTATGGTGTGTGTGTGTGTGTGTATGGTGAGAGAGAGAGAGAGAGAGAGAGAGAGAGAGAGAGAGAGAGAGAGAGAGAGAGAGTGAGTGTGAGGGAATAGAGGGAGGAGGGCCGCGCCTTGTGGGCCGCCGGACAAGGGAGTGAAGGAAGGGGGGGGGGGGGGGGGGGGGGGGTCTACTGTCTTTCATGGGAGCTTAAGGACGAGGGGAGGGAAGCAAGTCAATGGGTGGGAGTGAGGGAATATATCAGCGGGCCAAGGGAGGGTGGGGGGGGGGATGAGCCGAGGGAGGGTGAGGCAAGCGGGTGGGGAAGAGGGGGGAGGGGTTTGGGAGGGAATATTAGCGGGCCAAGGGGGGGGTAATGAGAGTGGGGGGGGGGGGGGGGTGTTTCCATGCGGCTCACACCGAGGGAGCACGAGAGAGGGGTCGGGGGGCTTTTTTGCTCAAAGTTTCTGCCTGGCCCGGGGGGGGGGATAAATTGGGAGAGAGAGATATTAGGGAGGGGTATGTAGGGAAAAGGAGAGAGAGAGAGAGAGAGAGAGAGAGAGTGAGAGAGAGAGAGAGAGGGTGTTATTTATCCAATGCCCGTCGGGGGGGGGGGGGGGGGGCGAAATAAGCTAGGGGGGATAATGAGTTTTTTTTTCTTTGATTTTCGAAAGTCGGCTATCATTATCCCTCTCCCTTTGGCTAGAGGCATTCATGCTTCTAGCCCTTCATCTGCTTCTTCATTTGCAGAGTTAGAGGGTTCTCCCTCTTCTGGAATGTCTAGCACGAATTCTGGGTCAAACCTAAGAAAATACCTTTTAAGTGTCCATCCATTGACCCTAGTCTTGTGAATTCTCCCATCTGCTTCCATCAGCTTATAGTTGCCGTTGTCATAGCGTTTCTTGATGATGAATGGCCCTTCCAATCTGGGTTGAAATTTCTTATCCTTCCTAGTGTCAAATCTGTTGTCATATCGTAGTACTAACATGCCTTTTTCCAATCCCTTTTCTTTAAGCCCTTGATTGAAGGTGAGCCAGCATCGTTCTATCTGTGCTGCATAGTGATTGATTGCTTCTTCCCTATCCATTTGGAGTCTCTCCAGATCCAAGATGTGTTTTCGGAGGTTTACAATTGGACGATGTGTCTGGCTAGCCAAGACTCGTAAGCTGGCTATTTGTACCTCAATGGGTAGAGTTGCCTCCTTCCCATAAACTAGATGGAAAGGAGTGAAACCTAGTAATGTTCGGAACGTTGTTCTATAGGCCCAAAGAGCAGCCATGAGATGTTTATCCCAGTCCCTTGTGTGGTTGTTCACCTGTTTTCTGATGATTTTGCAAATCATTCCATGTACCTTCTCTACCAGACCATTGCATTGTGGATACTATGGTGTGGAATGCCTACGTGTGATGCCTAACTTTTTCATTAGTTCTCCCACAAAATCACCTCTGAACCTTGGTCCTCTATCTGATATTATCTCAAGAGGAATGCCAAAACGGCATACGATATGCTCAAAAATGAACTTTGCTACCTCTTCGGCTGTAATGCGGGTGGTGGCCGTTGCTTCTGCCCATCGAGTCATGTAGTCTACACCCCCTATGATGTACAATTTACCTGATTGGGCCCCTGGTAAAGGACCGATTGCATCTATTCCCCATTTCTCAAAAGGACCATATGAAATGATAGGGGTTTGTGGCTCGTAGGTTAACGTGCGATCACTGGCCACTTGACAAGCCTTACATGTTTTACCCCAATGGTGCACATCCCTATTCAAACTAGGCCAAAAGTATCCTGCCTGTAGAATCTTCCTACTGGTGATATCTAGAGCAAAATGACCGCCACAGACGCCGTCATGGCAACTTGAAATTACCTCTGTGATTTCACTGGAGGTTGGCACCCGCCGGAGAATTCGATCTTTGCCCTTACAATACAAGTGGTCGTCTATAAGGCGGTACCTAGTAGCCTTCCTTACCAGCCATTTTTTTTGGCCTTTGGTGTGTCCTGCTCGACATTCTCCTATATCTAGAAAACTGATGACATCAGGCATAGCATTACTACCTTGGAAGAGGGGTAGTTTTAATTTGATTGCCCCTACGGGAATGTCTTGTATTCTTTCTTTAGCTAGTGCATCTGCCTCTTGATTTTTTGCTCTGTGGACATGGAAGAGTTTCACTGCTTCAAACTTCTTTAGAAGGTCCTTAACTTGGCTAAGTTGACCAAGTAAAACCTGATTTTTGCAATCCCAGGTGCCATTTATCTGCCTTATCAAAAGCAAAGCGTCGCCGAACACATTTAGGCGGTGAATTCTTTGTGAAATACATTGTTCCAACATTTAGGCTGCATATTCTACTTCATTGTTGGAGTGGGAGTGTAATAACTGTTCCATGGAGAATACTCTTTCTTGCTGCTCATTGAAAATGACCATGCCTGCTGCAGACTGATCCATTGTTCTCTTGTATGCTCCGTCAAAGAAAAGAGAGTGAGCTCTCTCTAGCTTAGGACTCTTTATCGTTGGTGTTCCTTCCTTTGCTTCCGTGTTGACCTTCAGCTTCTTCTCTTAATGGCGATGAGTGAGAATTCCCGCTAAAATATCCCTGGTGGAGTTTTCTACTTGCATGGTGTAGTCAAACTCTTGTAGTCTAATTAACCACTTTGAGATCCTAGATGAGACATCCATGTGTCGCATTACATATGGGAAAACCTCCTCCATTGTTAGGATTACAAAGGGTCTAGGCAGGAGATAGGAGCGGAACTTTGTGGTAGCAAACATTAGTGCCAGACACTTTTGATCACGAGCTAATCCATAGCCTTTACACCTCTTTATTGAACCTTTGTATTCATTATTGTATTTGATAGGATAGGAGTAATGTAAGTCCTCATAAAACATTCATTGTAAAAGGAGTGATGTAGCTTCTCATGAAATATTCATTGTAAAAGGAGTGATAAAGCTCCTCATGAACATTTGTATATTCAATGAGTTTTATAATATAACGGTGGGTGTATATAGAGCTGTGGGTTTTTTCCTTGATCCCCCAAGAGTTTTTTCATCCACAATTAGGGACCCTTATTTGAGCGAGGGTGTTGAGCTTATATGTAAAGCTACTCAATATATGGCTTCTCTATATATGGCACCCAGGTCCCCTCTATATATACATCATCTCATGTGTGTATTCTATACACTTTGGGGTTCTATGTCTGTGCTCTCTCTTTCCTCTCAACAGATTTGAATTGTGAAGGCAACACCCAGGGTTTCCAGTGCAATGTTGCTTGGTTTTTTCTTACGTGGACGACGTGCTCCTCTACATTTGAATACGGGTAAGTGACCATTAAGTTCAAATCTCAAGGTATGCATCTATTGATTTGGTGTTATTCCATTTTTTAGTATGCTTTTCTTGGCTTCTTCAAGTCATATAGATCTACTTGAATATTTCTGAGCCATGCCAAGGGCATGTCGAAACAAAGTATTTTGGGTCGTAGTGTCCATTATACATTACGTTGTTTTATGAACCCACTTGTCGGGATCGATTTGGCACATGTTGTCACATGGGATACAACATGGTCTAGGAACTCAAGAAGTTTTGTTTAGCCAATGTGGATCAATGATAATGAGGGTCCCTCTCACTCTTGTAGCGAAGTGTTTTGTAGTTACCTCGACACACAAGTACATCTTGTACTTGATGGATGTCGCTTTTTTGGCCATCCTTATTTGAGACATATTCCACATATGGAGAATATGAGTCTCTGGGACTGACACTGGCACCTAATTCCTAATGATGTGTCACAACTAGGTCCCTACGTGCAGGTCGCATCCGTTTATTAGACCATTTGGACCACACCGTATCTTGAACAATTTCAGTGGCAAAAAATTGACAGGTACTAAGTACAGACTTGTTCCAATTACAAGTGTTGTGTAGCCACCTTAACGGAGGGTTGTTTCTACATATAGCCAAGTATGCTATGTTCATGAGAATGTCTCATGGTTGGTACCTAGGTGTGACTGGGTTGTCACATTCTGTTATGGTCCAACTTCTTTTACTAGGCTATCCCGTATGTACCGTGGAAAGTCTTTTCATGAAATTGCGGTTCGGATATTTTTGTGTTAAATGCATGCACACTAGATGTTATGGAACCTAGTGTTTAACACAAATTTATTTGGAGCGGCATGCAAATTCATGGACTTCATTCTTTTGCACCCTTTTGCACTGCCCGTTGTCGAAAAGTGTGCCGTCTAGCTGGGAAGGTGCAGAACCTCTGGCTGTGAGAGTTCATGATGAGAGTCACAAACCCTTTGCAAGAAAGCGTTTGTGGAGAATCACCAACCTTCTTTCTAAGGGTGACAGATAATTTAAGAGCGTTCGTGATAGCAAAGTCACAAACCCTCTTTCCTATCGTGCTTGGAAATTGCTTGTTTTCGTAGTCGAGAGTATGATGAGAGGATCATCGAATCACATTCAATTTCACTTAAAAAGACCATTAAAAAACACTAATGTTTCAGCCATGAAAACTTGATGCTCATACAAGCACAATTCTCAATCAAAACCCAAACCTCTTTCATGGTATCATGTAGCCTCGCCCCCAATTACGTAGTCGTAACATCAAACAGCTGAAAGGAATACACGAGCTTCCACCTTCATGGAGACCATTTTCTGAATTTGCAGAGATTTAAGAGCTTCAAAAGTGAATCCCACACACCATTTTGTTAAGGGGAAACCCTAATTCACTCCCTCACTAGCTCAAATACAAGATTTCGAAGAGGCAGGAGTGCCCTACACATAGATTAAACAACCATGGAAACAATTACACAGTAGAGAAAAATTGATGGTTTTTTCTGTGAAAATCCCCCTTCTCTCTCCTCCGCACGGCATTATGAGCTGATGTGTCAATTTCTGGGCCATTTTGCCACTTTGGACCAAAACTAGGCCATTTTCAGCTCATTTTTGACCCAAAAAATGCCAATTTTGATGCGAAAAATCTCAAACGGAGTCAGAAAAATTCCTAAATTTGTGGGATCACTCGCATAAGCATAAAAATCATAGATAAGCATGATTTTTCATCCATATACCATTTTGAGTCACTTTCCATGCAATTCTGCAACGGCGCCTGTTAGCTGCTATTTTTGGCAGTTTTTGCCCGCATCAGTCTTTGTAGGCGAAATGAGTGTGCCACCATGAAACACTTGGACTATGTACATTGTCAAACCAAATTAAGCATCTTACCAAGTGGAAAAGCATGCAAATCGGCCACATCTAGGGCCACGACTCCCCGGATAGGTATGTACATGATAATGACTGCAGTAGACGCTTCAACATATATCACAATATGTACATGATTGCTTTTATTTGCATACATCGAGAACTTTCAAGAGTGAGGTGAATGTTTTATTACACACTATGTACTTGCCACGGCACGACATCCACCCCCTCTGAACCTTCACATCCTCCGGTATGTGCCACAACAACATTTGTAGAGCATTAAAACTCATGGTCAGATGCTATATTCTCACTTTCATCCTCAGTTTTTATATAGTTGGATTCATCATCCTCTTCACTTGGTTGTGCATCAAATGGATGAGAATCCCCTCTTCTTTTGAATAATTTAATTCTTTTTCCTGCAATGGGAATTTTCAGTTCGGTCCCATCCAGCTCACGCAAGGTGTAAGTTGCATTTCCATGCACATGTTTGACAACATAAGGACCAAACCATCTATTTGCGAGATTCCTTATTGTAGAGTGCTAGTTTTCAAGGCTACTATCATACACCAACACCCAATCACCTTCTTCAATGTCTTTCGGTCTGAGCCTATGCATCTTGTCAAATTTGTCTGTGTTTTTTAACCTTGCATTCTTTAGTCGAGCTTTTGCAGGCTCAATGTATTTAGGCCTTCTTTCCAATTTCCGTATGCGCAATGCAAGAAGGTCTTCTCTACTGATTCCATCTTCCCATGGCAATACATTCCATGTAAGAACTACATCTTCAATTAGCATCATAGGTTTTTTACCATACATCAATTCAACAGGCATATAGCCAGCAACTGAACTATGTGTTGTACGGTCAGCCCACAATGCAAAGTGCAGTAACCTTGGCCACTCTCCAAGATTCCCTTCACAAGCCTTAGCTAAAGCTTTGATTATTGGAGGATGTCCTCTTTCACTTTTTCCATTTCCCTCTGGGTTATAAGCACAAGTTAAAGCTAGTTTGATGCCCATTCTAGAGAAGAATTCCCTTGCTTCATCAGCATCCAATTCTCCTCTATCTGCAGTTATCTTTCCCACAGACCCATAGCGACAGATCACATCTTCAAGAAGAAATTTACATACAGCTTGTGTACTCTTTGTCCTCAGTGCTCGTCCTTCAACTTGATTAGACAAATCTTCTCTTGCAAGCACCAAATACCTCATTTGCCAAAGTCCCAAAGGCATTGTAACCAAATCCACAACCCATTTGTAATGGATGTCTAATGGATAAGTAGGATGTAGTCCATCACGATGTTGTACATTTGAATACATTTGGCATGTCACACAAGACTCCACAAACTCAGCCACATCCTTATACATCCCTTTCCACCAATACCTTTCTTTTACCTTGGAAAATGTTGCCCATACACCTCGATGTCCTGCCCATAAACTTTCATGGAACTCCTTGATGATTTGTTGCTGAGTAGCCTTATCGCATACTACACGCAATGGTGTTCCATATCTTCATTTAGGATGCTTCCATAGGTAGCCATCCCTCAAGAAGTATCCGTATGCTTTTCTGCTTATCCTCTTAAATTCTTGCTCAGTTTAATCATCCTGATTCTGCAGAGTACTTAAGTAGCGACCTATCAAGAGCCATTCATCCTCATACAGTTCCTCTGAAAAGGACTCAAGTGACGACACAAAAATGCATAACTACTCTTTGCATGATCAATAGTGTAAAACTTTGTGCCTACATCATCTCCCTCAATAATCATGTTCTGTTCATCTTCATACCTTGCCCTAGATAGCATATCTGCCATTGGATTGTCTTTCCCTGCAATATGCTTGAACTCAGGATTCAAGGACTTTATGTAGGCTATCCATCGCAGCATTGCAATATGAGGAGTCAAACAGTTTGTGATCATTCCAAGAAGAGGCAAACAATCAGTTTCCACAACCACTGATGCCCCTATCAAGTGCTCCTTGTCAAACCTCAATGCTGTAACCACCCCCCATAGTTGCCTTTTTACTTGTGCATAATCGCGTTGGCGAGAACTCAAAATCTTGGCTCCAAATCTCACCACATACCTTTTTCCTTCATCATCATCTTGCCCTACTGCCCATCCTATCCCTCTAGGACTCATGTCCACTGTCACAATGACAGGTCTCTCACATGCATAGTCCACCTTTCTCAAGGTTGGTGATGAAAGAAGTAGATTCTTTAGCTTTCTCATGGCTTTTGTGTGCTCTTCTCCCCATCGAGACCTCTGATTCTTTCTCAGCAACCTATAAAGGGGATCTGCTACATGTGCATAATGTGGTATCCAAATAAGATAGAAGACAGAAGCACCAAGAAATATTTGAACTTCAGTTATAGTTGTACATGTTTCTTTCATGTTTTTTATTGCATCTATCTTTTTTGGACAAGGCCTTCTACCATAAGGACCACACATATGCCCCACAATCAACACTTCATTAACACCAAATACAGACTTTTTCCCTGACAGGGTAAGATTAACTTCTTCCAGCTTTGACAAAATCTTCTCACAATCTTCGATATGGTCTGCAACAAACTTACGGCACCCCCTCGAATCCATAGCTTCATCTTTATCTTTGTCTTCACATCCTTTGATGGGCACATCATCAAGAAATGGCATTGTGATTTGAGGTATGAAGTCACGTAGAACCTGGTTCATCCCATTCATCATATGTGCAACTGAATTTGTTGCTCCTTGAGGTAAGGTACACATCCTTACCAGTCCCAAAGGTGTTTTCATAGCTGTCAGATCTCTACTCTCAATATCTAGCTGAAATTGATCGTTCCCTGAATAGAGATCTCCCATTGAGTAAATTGACCTTCCTGCAAACGCCTCTATAAATTCATCCACTATAGGTCCTGTACCCACATTCCTGATGGTAACCTTGTTTACAGGTTGCATATCTTGTATGAACGGCAAAGCTCTATTCTTCATAGGCACAGTGAACCACCTGTTTGAATATGGCGCACAAGAAGGCTCCAAAATATCCATGCTAATCTTTTCATTGAGTAGTTCTATTAACTTTGGAAAATGTGCTTTTGGAACCGGAATTGGGTGTAAATTCCAAGGTACGTGAGGGATAGTGAAGATCACCATAGGTGCAACAACATTAGGATCAACACACCCTATCTCATGTGGCTGGAAAGCAAAAGCCTTACCATGTCTTGAAAGCATTTCTTTAAAACTCTTTTTCTCTTCTTCCGTTAAAAACTCTTCACAACCAACTTTTATCTCTTTTAGGGATTCCATTGTGAACTTGTGTCCAGTTCTTTTTGGATCCCTGAGACTCGGGTGCAAAGAAGCTTGCTCTAGCTTTTTTCTGTAATTTGATGGTAAATGTAAGGCCACTGGTCTCACTTTCTTTGCCACCATTTTGTACTTGGTCTCCACACGCACTTCCGTTCCTTTATTAGCATTGAAATCTTTCTGATCATCAAAAGCCTCAATCACATCATACATTTCCATAGAGCATACTTCCACAATGTGGGTTCCATCTTGCATGCTAGATTCCATTATAGCTTCAAGCTCAAGCATAGTATCTACATAAGAAACTTGTTCAAAGAAACCTGAAATGTATTCACTATCCTCTATGAAACCATTTTCTTTCATGTATTTTTGTATACTATATACATATTGTCGCGCACTTCTTTTCATATCCTCAAGCTTCATAAAACATACTGACCCATGCTCTGTTAATCCGTGGAAACCTGTAGAAAAATCTTCTTCTCGCTTTGGGTCAGGTGAGAATCTTTTTCTTCTTGTACCATTGCAATCCCGCTTCACAATGGTACATGGCCAAAACCCCTTGTCTCACTGTAATCTTTGAACTCTTTGTTCGCTTTTGGTAGAGGATACTCACGAAGACTATTGCGATTCCTCTCGTGATTCACACACACAATCAAAAATTGCACAGCTCGCTTCCCATCTCTGCTCTTTACCCTAGCATAAGCAGAACCATCATCCAAGACCTTTCTTTCCATGCAAACGGCTGTAATGTATGGCTGCCCAAGGATAAGAGGATAGGTAGACATCTCCTACACAAAGAAATTTTGCTAATCCTTCACATTACCAATCGTCACTTTCACATTTGGACAAGCCCCATACAGCTCTCCTGATGAGTTATTTGCAGCTCTAATCATCCACCCATGGTCTGTGTCTATCGGCCACTTACCCTTCATGTAAAGACTCTTGGACATAAGATTGATCTCAGAGCCATGATCTATCAATGCAACATATGGCTCCTCAAGATCACCCACCTTGACTAAGGTTTTTGTTGTAGCTCTTGCCCAATGACTTTTGGATTAGTGGCTTTTATAGGAGGCTTCATCATCATCATCATCTGCAAATCGAGCATGTGCATCTCTTCGAGAAGACTGGTAGCATCCTACCACATTTTCATCACAATCACTCTCTTGGACATGTATTCCATGTGCCTTACGTGACTCCCCTTCACCCTTAGACTGTGGAGGAATAGACTCAGTGAGAGTTTGCCTCTTTCTTTTTATGATATCTATAATTTCTTCATGAAATTTGCGTTTAGCAATGCCAAGAACCTCACCCAAGGTAAACTCAACTTTGCTATTCAAAATCCTTTCCTCCAATACTTGCTTTAAGTTTGTGGCAGCTTCAAGGTAAGATTGTAGTTTGTATGCAGGGCCTTTTGCTTTAGCTTTTCCTTACTCTTTCTTCTTTCCTATAGATGCCTCCTCCATAGGAAGCTCACGAGGAGGAGGCACATGTGGTGGAGCCTCATAAGAAGGTCCTGGATCCTTTCTTCCACCAGCTCTTGTAACCCTCTTTGAAGTAGAAGGACCTGCATCTCCATTCTACGCTTCTCTTCCACAATTGCTTCATTGTTGTAGCATTTTGCAAGATAGGCATGCACTGATAAAGAGTCCATAGGGTCATCCCAACCTGTTGTATGGCGTATGAAATCACCGGCTTCATGTAACACCTCTTTAGTTACCTTCCCTTTTTCAGCTGAGGCTACTGCATATGGCCACAAGCTATCAACCTCCTCAAAATCATCTGGAGTATACTTTAACACTTTATTTGGAATTAGCTCTATCTTTGCCCCATAGGTAGCAGCCTCCACTGCAGAAATAGCATGACTAGTTGCCATATCCTCCACTAACTTCTGCATACCTCCTTTTCCAAAGTTAGTTCCTAATGGCATACATGTCTCCCATAGATGGATCTTGCCATCCTTAAAAAACACAAGGTCTCTTTTTAAGGCATCACTAAAGCTATCACAATCCCTTCTGTCATGGTCCATGCCATCACACCGTATGCATCTATGCACAAATCCTTCTTTGCTTTGGGATTTTTGTCCTGCAGGTTGTCCTTTCTCTTCAAGCCTTGTTAGCTTTAACTTCATTTCTCGCATGCCCTTAACAAGCTCATCAAGCATTGAATTATCACCTTCTGGACTCACAACAGTAGGCTTTGGTGAAATCTCTGACGTGCTAGGAGGAGAGGTAGTACCATTCACCACCATCTTGTCCCTACGACGTTGCCTCTTAGCAAGCAATGAGACTGCGTCTTCAACCTCTTTGCACTCAGCCTTTAAACCCTGTTCTGTATTCTTGTCTTCAAGGAGTAGCTCTAGATTTTCTTGGAGCTCGTGACCTGCAGCTTGAAGGAACAATTCGGTCTTTCAATATCCAAAGTAGCCCGCTCTATTCCTGACAGTTGAGCATAGCGTCGCTCAAACTCTCTCAACAGTTCGGTGATGGAAAGTCCTTCTTTTGGCTTTGCAACCCATTCCAAGAAGGTCCTTTTTGTAACCCTTTCAGAGTCCTCCATGAAGTATTCTTCCTTTAGGGATAATTTGAATTGCTCCCAACCTTCTCCATGCTCCTCCATGATGCCCCTTACATGGTCTCTAATCTCGGGGACCACAACAAGCTCAAAACTATGAATCATGTCCACCTCTTGAACTCGTTGTAGCTCCATCTCCTTTACACAACCACGAAGAAACTTTTTGACATATTTCCCTTGAAATTGGTCCATTTTGTTCACAATAGCGCTAGCTTGAAGGGCTTTTGTTGCTGACGCCTCCCTTCTTTCTGCAGCTTGTTGTTGTTGCATAAACATGGCGAACGCTTGAAACATTTGCATTGTGCCATGATCAAAACGCATGCCTTGTTTCTCTTGTTGATCCATAGCTTTAATTATTTGTAATTAAACCTTTCAAAACAAGTATTTGAACCCCCACCCCAACTGCTTCGCGTCGGGTTCACCAGAAATGTTGGGAAGTGTGCGGTCTAGCTGGGAAGGTGCATAACCTCTGGCTGTGAGATTTCGTGATGAGAGTCACAAACCCTTTGCAAGAAAGCATTTGTGGAGAATCACCAACCCTCTTTCTAAGGGCGACAGAGAATCTAAGAGCGTTCGTGATAGCAAAGTCACAAACCCTCTTTCCTATCGTGCTTGGAAATTGCTTGTTTTGGTAGTCGAGAGTATGATGAGAGGATCATCAAATCACATTCAATTTCACTTAAAAAGACCATTGAAAAACACTAATGTTTCAGCCATGAAAACTCGATGCTCATACAAGCACAATTCTCAATCAAAACCCAAATCTCTTTCATGGTATCATGTAGCCTCGCCCCCAATTACGTAGTGGTAACATCAAACAACTGAAAGGGATACACGAGCTTCCACCTTCATGGTGACCATTTTCTGAATTTTCAGAGATTTAAGATCCCACACACCATTTTGTTAAGGGGAAACCCTAATTTACTCCCTCACTAGCTCAAATACAAGATTTCGAAGAGGCGGGACTGCCCTACACATAGATTGAGCAACCATGGAAGCAATTACATAGTAGAGAAAAATTGCTGGTTTTTTCTGTAAAAATCCCCCTTCTCTCTCTTCCCCACAGCATTATGAGCTGATGTGTCAATTTTTGGGTCATTTTGCCACTTTGGACCAAAACTAGGCCATTTTCAGCTCATTTTTTACCCAAAAAATGCCATTTTTTATGCGAAAAATCCCAAACAGAGTCAGAAAAATCCCTAAATTTGCAAGATCACTCGAATAACTATAAAAATCATAGATAAGCATGATTTTTCATCCATATAACATTTTGGGTCACTTTCCATGCAATTCTGTAACGGCGCCTGTTAGCTGCTATTTTTGGCAGTTTTTGCCTGCATCAGTCTTTGTAGGCGAAATGAGTGTGCCACCATGAAACACTTGGACTATGTACATTGTCAAACCAAATTAAGCATCTTATCAAGTGGAAAATCATGCAAATTGGCCACATCCAGGGCCATGACTCCTCGGATAGGTATGTACATGATAATGACTGCAGTACACGCTTCAACATATATCACAATATGTACATGATTGCTTTTATTTGCATACATCGAGAAATGTCAATAGTAAGGTGAATGTTTTATTTCACACTATGTACGTGCCACGGCACGACACCGTGCAATCTCTCTTGTAGAATTAGTATGAGTCGACACCCTGCCATACAAGGCAATGGATCTGTATGGGTGCCTGGGGTTGGATGGTCTAAACTCTATGAGATTACTCCACTCCAAGCCGCTTTCAAACTAGTTGGTTGCCTCCACTCCATATCAATTATATGTCTGGATACTCAATGGTTGAGTCCTAGTTTATCATCATCATGGAAGATTGTCTGTAAGTGGTTAGGGGGAAGCACCTCACCCTTACTGCTGCTATTCATCCCGTGTTGGATGGGCAGCTTACAAGTATTTTTTGCTAAAGGATATGTTAAGAGCATACGTTAGCACAAGGCATTCTGAATGGGAGATTCTCTCCCTATTCTAGAATTAACTTAAGTAAGGTTTTCAACTTTGAATACCTGTTGTGGTGGGATTGGATACTGTTTCAATAGTTTCGTAAGTCAAGGACTTAATAGGTGTGCTGACAACGTATGCTCGCAGGTAACCTTCATTAGCGGTGAACATGTAGTTCTATGTGTTCCAAAATGTTCAAAAGTTTGACATAAGGACACACCCTATTCTACTTCTTAGTATCTTGAGCTTTTTAAGATACTCACGCGAGTTGGTAATCTGGCTCCCAACTTCATGGAAAGTTGCACCAAGGTTTTCTTTCATTATTCCAGTACCTTTAGAAGATCTGAAAACTGGTTATGCCTTTGGACAACTCTTAGTTGTGGTTACTCCTTTACAGTACTCAAGTGAGTTATAAATGGAGTTACCATTTAGACCCAAGTGCTTGCAAAAGGACAACAATGTTGAAAATCCAGATGTTGCTCTTGGTTTCATTGAACCTCCTCACTTCATCAAGTATCAATTGGCCCGTGTATGGGATTCAAACAAGGAAAAGTCAGTGTTCTTATGAAGATACTACCACTCATGTTTTCGACGATGAAAACGCTTCTCCAAGGGGGCAGTAATCTTAGGCCAAGGGGTAGACAACAGGGCCCAACCTATGGGAGTCAAGGACTTAGGCCAAGGTCCGAACTGAAGGTGTGGACAAGGGATCCTTTTAGGGCAAAGGGCCATGGGCTCTCCTATAATAGGTTGGCTAGGAGGAGGATCTAGGAGGCAGTATCCCTGCGGTCTTTCAAGGTGGCTCCATTAATATCTCTCAATATATCTTTCTCTCTCTTAGGACCTTGAGGCAACAAGGGAGGAGGTTCTTGCAATGGTGGGGGGGAGGAAAAAAGTGAAAGAGAGGAAGGGACATAGCATGAAGGGGAGGGAGGAATGAATCAAGGGTGGAGGAAGGTCTTGGCAAGGAACGAGCTACAAGGGGGGGACTGCATGAAGAAAAATGGGAGGAAGAGTGAGCAAGAAATTGGAGGTCCCTTTTCTTCTTCTTCTTCTTCTTCTTCGTCTTCTCTCTCTGTCTCTCTCTCTCTAGACTTGAAGCAACAAAGGTGGAAAAGGAAGCCATAAATCGGCCATGGAAAAGAAGGGATCTCTCTTTGTTTTGTTTGAGGCTATGAAGGATTTTATCTCTCTCTTTCTCTGTTGACGGTATTGAAGGATGAGAATCCAGAGACAAGAGAAGGGATTTTTGGTGGAGCTTGCAAAAAGGGAAGAGTTCAAAGGAAGGAAGGATTTTTTATGAAAGGCAACAGTAATTGAGGAATTCAAGTAGTGCAAAAGTGGTTGTGCTTTGCAATAGAGAGAGCATGCTCAAATTAATTCGAGCAGAGGGCCAAAAATGGAAAAATTTGGAATTGATGAATAGGGGAGATATACAGGGTGGGGTTTGCCTGGCTATTACGGATTTCTTCCGAGGGGCTGGAGAGTTTTGATCATGGGTTTGCAAATCAACATGCATACCAATGACGGCGTATGCAACCAATTTGTAATAGGGTTTCAAATATCAATTAATTGGAAGCATCTTTTGATTGTCAACATCAATTAAGTGTTGATAACTGGTTTTAATTTATTTTTTACTAGTATTTGTGATTTGATTCGTTATTTCCTTCCAAGATTTCTCTGTGTTCATCTCTATATAGTCTTACTAACACTAAAATAGGCCCTAACCACATTGGTTTTTCTTGGTTTACACCTCGACTACTTCTCCTTCTACAGCTAGCAAAAGCCCGACGCTATCTCGATCGACCCTAGAGAGACGTTGTCGTGCAGCTCCGCTGCCATGATGAGGAAAAGAGAAGAGAAATGAAAGCTAAGCTTCTTTGAAGCCTACACATTAAGTGAGCAGTGATCAGGGCTTGATAACAGGCCAAGCTTAATGATTAATGTATGCTAGATGCAGCTTTAAAGGGCCAACAAATGCATCAATGATGCCAAAAATGATTATGCTTGCAGTGACCACATATGAGATATTATGATCTAGAACTACAGTGCTTGAAGTGATATATCGGCTTGTCTTTACGGCTCGTCGATTGGAGCCACGGTGAGGTAGTTATGGCACTTTGAGGTTTAAGTCGATTGCAGATCCGCACCGGATTGGGAAACTGCAGCTCAGGTGACAGAGATGAAATGAATGCATGGGCCTAAAGTTCTCACTTTGGGAAGCGCGTTGGTCTCTTCAGATCAGTGATCGGAGTCCCGATCGCCAAGATACTCGCCGATAAAGATTCACCGGGGGCCGGTTCCATGCAGTCCGCCCGGTTCGCTCCGTCGGTGTGCCAATTGGGGGTTTTGGAGCCTTTCCAGGTTATGTGTGTGTTCTATGCAGCGTATGAAGGCCATAGGAAGTGACGGCACGGCAAACAGAATGCGAACGGGCAAGTTATGGCAATTTCAAATCGGCGACAACTATTAGCCGGTAGGAATCTGTGTGGTGCTCACGGAAGTGCATTAAGTTTGAGGAGCCTTCAAAGTCCAAAATTTCCATTTCTTGGAGCTCATCAATTGGGGATTATTCCAAAAAGGGATGCGGCTTAGAAGCCCCAAACTGTTTTAACCAAATGAGAGGGAAGGTCTTTCACCAAATGCAATCACTTATACTTGCATCTTGAAGGCTGGCAGAATTCATGATTATATTGTCAGGCAATGACTGCTCGAGGAAGATGTGCTACTAGGCAATGCTTTGGCTAAATGTGGTGCCTCTTAAGAGCCGAAGGCCGAATGCCGCCCATACTCACGTGGCCAATGGTTGTCCATATGACCCATAAACAGTGGCCACCCAAATAATTGAAGGCTTGAGTGTGAATGTGGGAAAAGAAAAGCAAGGGGAAGAAAATGGCGAGCGGCAAGCAGCGAGGGTGCAGGAGGAGAGAAGGAGCTTGCAGCACCTTCCCTGAAGCTTGGACGAGCCCACCAGGAAACGGGAACTGCACAACTTGTCCACACGCACCGTTCCGGCACCGGTTGTGGAATTGTTTTTGCTGCTCGAAATCCACGTTGCCACATCAGCAAGAGGTGGGTTTTACGCCTCCCTAGCAACGACGGAGCTGTCGTTGCTAAGGGAGGAAGGGAGCTATTAATAGCTTTGATTATTTTGCATGAGAGGTCTCCAAGCGAAGCCAAAGAGAGCTTAAGCAGCAAGGAGGCAACGAGGAGGTGGGGGAATAACGAAAGGCATAGGAGGTCTTTTGCATGAAGCATATTGCAAGCAAACCAAAGCTTGGAAGAAAGGGAGTCGAGGGAGGAAGAGGGCTCCGGAAGCAAAGCTTGGAATGAAGGAAGATCGTAAGGGCACTCAAGAAAAAGAGAGGAGAAGAAGGGTAAGAAAAGAGAAGCAAAGCTCTCTCAAGCTTTCTCTCGCTCTCTCTCGTCCTCGGTTCGGAGCAAAAGAAAAGCTCTCTCTCTCTCTTGCTCGTATTGGGAAAGACACGACAAGGAAGTTGGCTTTCTCTCTCTCTCCCGACCATCAGTATCAAAACTGTTAGGAGTTGCATCCTAAGGACTCTGCAGTGCCTTGACTTAATGCTTCTTGGACACACCAACTGTCCTCCCCCGCCTTCCAGTTGTTTTTGTGTGTTGACCACGTCGCACGCACAAGCCCCAATAATGACAAAGATCACGGTAGTTCTTGATCTTTTGTAGCCTTTCCAGGTCATCTCTCAACTTCATATCAAGTTGATTAGACACCACTTGAGAAAATTGGCCATCCTTGTAATCTTTCTTCATGTTCAAGAACCAGTCAAGAATCTTGAATTAAGGAGGATTGGCAACAATAAACATGAGGTTTTCAAGCTCTTAAGCAGACAACTCTCTTGTTCATGTCTACAACCGCTTTCTTGCAAACGAGGTTAGAAAAACGTCGGCCGATACTCCTAATAGATGTCAGAGCAAAAATGATCTTCTGTCGTCCATCCACTTTGGTGTTGAGAACATGCAAAATGTGCTGACTCTCTCTCTCTCTCGTGCGCCGCACGGATGTGGTATCTGCAGTTGAGTTGAGAACTCTCTCTCTCTCTCTCTCAAAAACTGAAAGAAAAACTGCTGGAAACAGTCCACACCGGCGTGGACTGTTTCCAGCATTTTTTTTTTCAGTTTTTGGTTGAGAGAGAGAGAGAGAGAGTGTACAACTAAAGCCTGAGTTGAGAGAGTGCAACTGAAGACCACAGCTAACGCCTGCCTTGAGAGAGTGCAAGGATCTCTCTCTCTCTTGGGGTGCATAGCATTGCTACTAATTTAACCCCACCCACTAAATACACCATGGAAAAATCCTGCAGAGAAATCCCGATTCTCCCACAGAAGAGCACACACATCGTCATGGGGATCGATCCTTGCACATACAATTTTGAATTGAAATTCGGACGGGGGTGCATCAGGCCTCTGCAACAGTGCAATACAGGGGCGACGCGCGCAGAGTGAAGCTTGAGTTGACCACCTCTCTCTCTCTCAAACAAAAACTGGAAAAAGAACTATTGGAAACAGTCCCCGCCAGAAAAACTACTGGAAACAGTGTTTGTTTGAGAGAGAGAGAGAGCAGCTAGAAGCATCAAGCTTCTGGTGCACTCTCTCACCACACCTCAAGCTTTTGGTGCACTCTCTCAATTCAGGCTTCTAGCTGCTCCCTCTCTCTCTCTCTCTCTCTCTCTCTCTCTCTCTAACAAAAACTAAAAAACAAACTGCTAGTAACAGTCCGCGCTCCCGGTCTGCGCGGACTGTTACTAGCAGTTTGTTTTTTAGTTTTTGTTAGAGAGAGAGAGAGAGAGAGAGAGAGAGAGAGAGAGAGGGAGGGAGAGAGAGAGAGAGAGAGAGCATTTGAAGCTTGAATTGACCACACCTCAAAGCCCTTTTCCAGCACTATCATGCGGCATTCAGATTTGCATGGCAAAGCCGGTACAACCTTCTTCATTTGATGTGAGAGTTTTATCTCAGCGCAAGCTCGTGTGTATCTGACGAAGCTTCAGTATGAGACGCAAGGAGTCTCTAGGGATCAGCGAGAATTACGACTGGCTCAATGCGTTCGCTCAGAGAAAACTCGACATGAGTGATCTTATCAGTTTGGATAATGAATGAATTTGGCTTCGAGGGTAGAGTCAATGACAAGAGATTTGCAACAAGCGTCAATGCTACACTCAATCGATGGAGGACGTCTCGATGGCAGATGTATCCACTTTCTTTTGGATGCTGTGGGCAGGCTTTGAGAGAGAGAGAGAGAGAGAGAGAGAGAGAGAGAGAGAGAGAGAGAGAGATTATGTACAGATTTTTGGCAGCAGGTTTGCCAACTAAATGGTAGTGAGTCCAATTGAATTGTGAGAGAGCTTATACTACTTTGGAGGTATTGGTAATGAGTTATTATAATAGCCCACTTTGTGTTGCTCACTTGTTCTAAAGGTGTGCCTAAGACCTTAATGTTAGGTACTGAAGGGCAACCTTTTCTTTGGAAAGACAGGCACTAGGAACTTGAAACGGCATATTTTCATTCTAAATGCCCTTTTAATGACAAAATATCACAAAAATTACAAGTCAATTTTTGTAATTATGTAGTGTGCTCGGTGACAAATATTGGTAGATTGTCTATTTATTGTCAAAACAGTCTACCACATGAAGCCTAAAACATGCTTTTGTTTTCCACTGTACACTTTCCGTTTTCAATGTCATAGCATGTGACCCGCGAGTTGTTGCGGTCTAATAAATGACACATGTTCTTCAAATGCTATCTTCCCTTCCAGTTACAAAATAATCATTGCTTTATTTCTCTCCTCATCGTACGACGTATATTATACCCTCTGATGTGGAAGCTGCCCTGCCGAATGGCCCATAAGCTCATCCTTATCAATAAATCACAAATGGCAGATCCTCAGTTTTTCTAAGGTTGTTGGTGCTCACATAGGTCCTGCATCCACACTATCTCTTCTCAAAACAAAGCACGCTCTCTCTGACGGCAAAATTCTGGCCCCATTTACTTCAAGCTTTGCTCCAATGTCCCTTTGAGTATGAATCAACAAAGGATGGGCACATTTGTGGCTTCTGCACCTTGCCATAGTAATGAGGTAGAATGGAGTATGGAGTGCGCATGTGTAAACAAAACTACTAGAAACAGTCCACGCCGACACAGACTGTTTCCAGTAGTTTTTTGTAGTGTTTGGATGGGAGAGGGAGATAGAGAGATAGATAGAGAGAGAGAGAGGGAGAGACAGAGACAGAGAGAGAGAGAGATTTTTGAGCTTGCAGATATCATGCAAAGAGAGAGCTCTAGACTGGTGAGCAAGTAAGAGAGAGAGTGAGAGAGCAATTTCTTGGCTTAATACTAATATCGTGAAAATTGTGTCGCAGCTTAATATGGTAAAAATATTTGGCATATTGTGCCATAATTTCCATTTTCCAAAAATGCGGGAAGGCAAGGGGAAAATGAGAGCATCTCTAGCACAAATGTAAAGAATTTCATTGGCAAGAGAGAGAGAGAGAGAGAGAGAGAGAGAGAGAGAGAGAGAGAGAGAGAGAGAGAGAGAGGGAGAGTAGGCATGGAGGAGCGCCAGAGGTATCCAAAATACATTAAAAAAAACCTCCTGAAACAATCGACATCCAAAAGACATCAAAAAACAAAAAACAACTCTTGAAACAGTTTGCTCCAGCACGAACTGTTTCAATAGGTTTTATTTTTAATTTTTAGAGAGAGAGAGAGAGAGAGGCTTTCAATGACAACTAATTGTAACTTGTGCTTGTGAGGTAAGTGGGTTATTTACTGCCTATCTAGAGCATGCAGTCTATTAAGCCAAGTGGGAATGTGAATAAAAACGGAGTGGTGGCAAAGACGAGCAGGTGTCGCTGTTCTCTGTGGCATTGGATGGAGAGAGAGAGAGAGAGAGAGAGAGAGAGAGAGAGAGAGAGAGAGAGACAGAGAGAGAGAGAGAGAGAGAGAGAATCAACATGGTGAAGGATGCCCAAAGGCATACTACAATAGTAGAAGGCTTCAAATGACACCCCAAGATTGAGTGCAATACCATAAGGCTTCCAAAGAATTGAGCTCCTTGCTTATTCTACCAAAGGAATTAAAAGAGCTGATATAGGTATACATCCTAGGGAAAGATTATTTGAGGGTGGGTGCTTCAGATGTGAATCTCCAATCGCGACCAAATTGGCATCCATGATTCTTGCCTCACACCTTTTACTTTCCTTCGTAAGACCTACAACCTTTTGAAAAGGACTAGGTTGCTTGCCTCTGACCCTTCGTTTTCCTCTAGTAATAGTTGTCTCACATTTTCTTTCTTTGAACGACAGAATCACCTCATAAGCTATTAAGTGCCCTTAAATTCTTCGCAAATATGCCTCTCTACAAAGAATATCATAAGGTGGTGAGTCCTATTGGTCTTTTAGTTCCACACTTGTTGTTTGTAGTGATCTGAGCCTATCACAAATTTTTGTTTACTATATTTTGTTGGTTTTTCCTTGCTTCTAGAGGTTTACAATAAAAGAAAGAGTGAAAACAACCTCTTGGAAAAATTCAAAAAATGATTTGATGGGAATTTTTCCTTGACTAGTTCATCGGAGGTGAAAGGGAGAACCTAGTGGTAAAGGGAAGGAAAAATATGTAAATGTGAGAAGAAAAGTTATGATGTGGTTGTGGAGCCATGCACCCATGATTCAAGGGTCATGAGTGGCTCATATCATCATGGCTTTGGAGCCATATGATGATTCAAACAGATGGGACCCATGTGGAAGACTTGATAAAGGAAGGAAACACACACATGATTTTGCTGGATTTTTAAACATTACTTCCACTCCGATCCAAGAAAAGTTGTCTTCATCAAAGTTGTAGCTGATGAGCTGGATATTCTAACCATATTTTTTTAATAATTTTTGCATCTACGGTCTAGGAGATATGGCCAAAATGGCGGACGCAAGTTTTTTCAACTGTGGTGGAGACCACCCCCTCCACCTTTGCACACACACCCTTCCTTTTCCACATTAATTCCTTCTCTAAAAATAAGCCATTAGTCTTCTCACCCTCCCCTCCTTCCTCCTCTCTCTCAAGCTCAAAAAAACCATCACAAATTCCTCTTCTAATCACCTCTCAAATCATGCTTAATCTTGTTGTAATTCATAAGTTCTCATTCAACCCCTTTCTATTATTACTAGATATGTATTGATTTTATGTAGATTCTTTACATTTTAAAATAAGGAAGCTCTTGGACTCAAGCTATGGAGGAAGGAGTGAAGACAACACAAGTAATGATGGAGCCAATTAGTTGCAAATCATTTGTTGCAAAGCTTCTTCATTGGTTGAATGTCCCTAATCAAGCTTCATTTGTACAAATTGCACTTGGATCTTAACCTCACTCCTAATCACTCTCTTTCCTATATAAAGAGCCCCCCCCCTTTGGAATTTCAAGTCTCCCTCAGCCCCATTGAGTCTTTGTATCACTCATCATGAGCCCATAAAGCTCATTCATTCACGCTATTCTTGCACATTCTAGAGTGCAAATTGTTTTATGCTACTAACCTCCCCTCCTCTTACTTATGTTAATTAAGAGAGATCTTTTATGTGTGTGTGAGAGTGCTTGATGTGATTTTGGCTAATTCTTGAGTTGTTGTTTAGTAATCTACATGCTATTTGTGTTGGGAGTGCTTGAAGTTATCCATTCCTTGTACACACACTAAGGTTAATGCTTCATTCATAGTGATCTCTCTCTCTCTCTCTCTCTCTCTCTCTCTCTCTCTCTCTCTCTCTCTCTCTCTTTGTGTAGCCGTCCTAGTCCACGCTTCCAAGACTAGGTGGTGCCCTCATTTCATTTCCCTTGTGGCGCAATGGAGTTTGTTTTGGTGTAGAGGCCGCCATTCCAAATTTCCTTCGTCATAAATTGGTGCCCCCACTGAGGAGTTCTCAAGTAGTGCTCTGCCAATCCTATGAAGGAAGGTCCATCAAATTATCCGAGACTTCCACTATGGTCTTCCCAAGAAGCTCAAGAAAAGAGGCGTCTTTATCGACAAACGGCACGTATGCGGGTAAAGAGATTTAACTACATACACCCTTCTTTGCTTCAAGGAAAATCTTGTAGTCATAAAGTCCCTAGGTCAAAGCATTGTGTTGAGTGCTTCGTGGCTAGTGTGAAGACACTTCCTTTGAAGCCTCGACTTCAGGTGGTGAAAGCACTCTCAAACTCGAGTATTAACAAGTTTTTGGAGGGGGAGCTACACATCAATGGTGTGCGGTATTGGCAAGAGGCTACATATGGTGATGCACTCCAACTACTACTAGCAAGAAGGCTCAAGGTCGTTGAGAGGGTAGCCATTGAACCCTATGAACTCTACAAAGCTGAAGATGGTCACACCAAAGCTAAGCTAATCACTGGTGAGCAAATTCTTCGCATCTCTCAAATGGTGGGATCCAAGAGAGCTGAACTTCAATGAAGTGCTTCATGGAAGTTTGTATTTAATGCACCAATGAATAATCCCATTTTCTACAACTTTCAATCGGTTCAGAATATTAGGGTGAATGTGCGCATTGATAGAAAGATTTTTTTCCAACAAAGATTGGTCTTCTATTTTGGAGCTGAGAGGTTGAGAGAGATATTGTTGTCCCCTGACCCTATAATATTTCCTATTTTGGAGTATAATGTATCTTTTGATGTTCACATCTTCATCTTGATTTAAGCATACTCCATGAATCATAGGGATTTATATGGACCTTTCCAACCTCTTGCTAGACAAACTGTGCATATAATAGCTAGCACAAAGCTTAGGTTCCAAAAAATCATAAGGAACTTACTAGGCACTCGTCGTCTAGCTGAGATTAATGCATCTATCAATCCATTTATTCTACCCTTAATAAGATATGATTTGGGCCTAGACGTTTTCATCTTTGTGCTGTATTGAGAGGAAGGCAACCCATTTTATGATGGCTTTCCCTAATTTTTTTGGGCGTAGTGGGGAAAATGTTGGGGATTTTTTTGATAACTTGGAGATGGCTTTCCTTGTCTCTGGGAGGGATGACGAAGCATTGAAATTGAGAGCTTTTCCTTTGGTGCTCAAAGAAAAAGCTAGGGTATGGTTCCAGGCTCTAGATCCAACCCAAAGATCTGATTGGGAGGGATTGAAGGCGGCTTTCCTACAAAGATTTCAACGAGCCAATTCAGCAGAAGAACTATGGCAATGGCTTCTGGCCCTTCATCAAGTTGACCTTCATGGTTATGCAACCTATGAGGAAGGTTTTCTGAAACTTTGGGAGAAATGGTCAGACTCACTAAACCCTGGTGAGCGAGCTCCCAATTTCCTCCAAAAGGATCGATTTATCTCAGGTTTGTACCCCTTGCTAAGGGAGAAGGTAAAGAGAAAATTTCCAAATACTTTTGAAGATGCCTTAAGAATTGCTAGGGAAAAGAATCGAAAGATTCTCTATCAAGCCCAAGCTGGCTAGCTAGCTTTGGGAGGCAATATCACAACTATGGAAGATTCTCACGTACCTCCAAATGTGCCTAATGCACCAGACTTCAATAGAGGCCAACAAGAAGATATGCTCCAACAAATAAACAATCTCACAAACCAGCTAGAGGGTTTGAGAGTAAATCTTGTGCAGGGTGCAAGAAGGCCTATTGAGGGGAATGGTGGGAATCGGCCACCAATGCGACGTCAAGCAAGGGAAATGTTGTGTTACAATTGTGGGGAAAATGGCCACGGCATGTATAATTTCCCTCATCCCAGAAGATATGACTACCCCATCAGAGGTCCTCGACAACAAGTAAGTCCTCCCCATGCTAGAGCTCAAGCACAAGAGCAACCGCAACCTCAAATTTTGCAGCCACCTCGTGCTCAAGCTCAAGCCTCTGCTACTCAACCAAATGTGAGCATCATAAGGATGGAGGAGGTCATCAAGGGTAGAAGCAACCAGGAAGAAATAGCTAAAGGGAAGATGAAGATAGATGAAGTGGCTACAATGCCTATCAAGCGTGTGCGTGTCCAAGATGAAGTAAGTAAAGAAACAAGCAAGGATGCAAGCAATGAAGCAAGTACATCTCGGGCAACTAAAGATGAATCCAAGAAGAGAAAGACCCGTACTAGGTCTCAAATTGACATCTCTGATTTCCCTATGGGATCTCGAACACAAACTTATGACTTGACAGCTGATGTGATTTCTCAAGGACCAAAGATTACTTGGCCACAACTACTTCATATCTCCCCAAAGCTGCGACGACAATGGTCAAAAATGGTGAGCACGAGGGAAAAGCGAAGTAAGCTAGTAAGTGTAATAAAAGCATATGGTCTCAAGGATATAGTGCCTTTGGTGGAGGCTCAAATCAAGGGACAACGGATTCCAAAAACTTACATTGACAGTGGAGCAGAGGTTTGTGTCATGACAAAAAAGCTAATCCATCAATTGGGTTTAGAGGTAATGGAATCATCAAACTTTAGGGCAAAAATGGCAAATAATGTCTCTATCACTTGTGTGGGTGTAGTGAAAGCTTTGAGAGTTTCTGTTTTTGGAATCACTACAGAGGTTGATGCTTATGTGATTCCAGTAAAGGGAGAAGGATACCCCCTTAATTTAGGACGACCTTGGCTCATGGGTATAGGAGCTAGGCAAGATTGGGCAACAGGAGACTTGGAGTTGAGGCCTCGCGTGGGTGGCCATAGTCGGAAGGTGGTTTATAACTTGAAGAATGGGTGACAAGAGAACCTTGAACTAGAGACGTCAGCTGATGAGTGGAGATCAAGTGGATGCTACTCATCCATGGACGAGGAAGAGAGTTCAAGTGAAGAGAGTGACAGCACTCTCGAAGTCATGGGCGTCACCATAAAGGAAACTACCTCATCAGAAGACAACCCAAGGATCCAAATGTAGAATGTGTGGGATGCCAGCCTAGAGAAGATGTTATCCAAGGATATAAAGGAAGAAGAAAAGGAGGGTTATGTAAATGTTCTCAAGAAGCATGCATCATTGTTTATTTCTGATTACACTCACATTACAGGTGTCACTGCAATGAAGCATCATATCCATCTAAAAGAAGGTAGCAAGCCAGTAGTACAAAAACTAAGAAGATTAGGAGTTGTGCAACAAAATGCATTGTTGTCCGAGGTGAAGAGACTCTTAGAAGCCGGATTCATATACCCAGTAGAAGATTCAGAATGGGTCTCCCCAGTAGTGGTGAGGCCAAAGAAGAATGGTAAATGGCGAGTGTGCGTTGATTACAAGCTACTAAATGCTGCAACAAAGAGGGACCACTTCCCTCTCCCATTTCAAGATGAGATTCTAAATGAAGTAGCACGCCATGAGCGATACACAGTGTGTGATGGCTACTCCAGCTACTTTCAAATACGCATTGCAGAGGAGGACCAGAAAAAGACTACTTTCATCACACCATGGGGCTGTTTTGCATTTCGAGTCATGCCTTTTGGTCTCACCAACGCTCCAGCCACCTTTCAACGATTCATTAACACGGTCTTGCAACCTTACTTTGGTAAGTCCATAAGGGTTTTCATAGATGACTTTTGTATTTACAGCTCCAAAAGTATGCATCTCAGCAAGATTGATGAAGGATTTACTCATTTAGCTAAGCTGGGTGGACAACTAAACAAGGACAAATGTCGCATTGGGGAAAGCAAGGTTACACTATTGGGGCATGTAGTGTCCATTGATGGAATCGAGGTAGATCCTGAAAAGATAGAAACATTGCTAAATCTACCTTCCCCAACTTCCATCAAACAATTAATCTCTTTCTTGCAAAAGCTAAGATATTTGAGTAGATTCATAGACTTGCTCTCCTAAGTGATATTTCCTCTACAACAGTTGACTCGTCAAGAGACGCTTGTTTGGAGTGAAGAAAGTGATGGGCATTTAGAGAGATAAAAAAAATGTTAGGGTCACTCCCTGTAATCCTCCAACCTTGTTGGGAAGAAACATTCTTTGTAGACCATTGGTGCTGCCCTCCTACAAAAAGATCCAAAAACATCCTTTATGAGGCCTGTGTATTTTGCTAGCCGCCTCATGGAAAACACAGATAAGGCGTACACCCCGATGGAACAGCTAGTTGTTAGCTCTCATGTTTGCGGTAACCAAATTTTGACCATACTTGCTGCCGAAGAGGTTTGTAATTATCACTGTGGAGGATATGTTTCCCTATGCACTACAACATATGGAAATCTCTGACAAAATAGCAAAGTGGGTGGTGAGACTTCAAGAGTTTAATTATACAATACAGGTTGAAAGAACAACTCGAGCATGCTTAGCCGACATTTTAACAAACAAGTGCTATGAAAAACTTTTCCATTTGAAGAGAAAGGAACTTCCACCACCTCTAGCTCTAGAGGCTCTGGTCAATGCTTATAGCCTCTACTTTGATGGAGCATACAAGAGAAAGGAACTTCCACCACCTCCAGCTCTAGAGGCTCTGGTCAATGCTTATAGCCTCTACTTTGATGGAGCATACAAGAGAACCAAGGATAAGGCAGCTGCAGGCATCGTGGTCTTATCTCCATTGGGAGAGAGGATCCATGGTGAAGGGATCACTCTAGAAGATTTCCACTCCAACAATGAAGCAGAATATCAAGCTCTAATTCATGGCCTTTGTTGGTGCCTGGATAATTCAATTGAGAGATTAAATGCTTTTGGTGACTCCATGCTTTTGGTAAGGCAAATGCAAGGTACATGGGCTTGCAAAAATTCCAGTCTCTCTACTAAAATGAGAGAAGCCAAAGCTCTTATGAGGAGATTTAGGGAGGCACAAGTACATCATGTGCCAAGAGACCAGAACAAGGATGCATACCACCTAGCATCATCGAAGTTAAATGAGTCAATAGTGGGAGTAGTGGCCATCAAACTTCCACTTCAGCAAGGCAAGGAGGACTTAGAAGATATTATGCACATTCTGGAGCAAGGAGAGGCTCCTAAACACTTGAATGCAGGGGAAAGGCGATGGTTAGCTAGGAAGGCTACCAGGTATCGCATAGTAAATGATAACTTGTATTGTCTTGGTAAGGATGGTGTGCTTAGGAGAGTGCCTTTGAAGAGTGAAATTGAAGAGATTTTGAAAGCTTGTCACGATGATATGTGCGGAGGACACTTTGCACACGAAATCACTAGTAGAAAGGTTCTACAAGCTGGGTTTACTTGGCCAAGTCTTCATCGTGATGTCAAATAATGGTGTCAAACATGTGATGAATGTCAGAAAGCAGGACCACGACGGCTCATAGCTGAACCTCAAAACCCAATAAAGGTATATGGGTCCTTTGAGAAGTGGGGAATTGATACCATAGGGCCTCTACCACGCACTCAGTCAGGTAAAGAGTACATCATTATGGGAGTAGACTACATGACTAGATGGGCTGAGGCTATGCTGACCAATAGAATTACTACTAAGGATGTGAGTCAGTTCATCTTTGACCACATCTGTTGCCGGTTTGGCACCCCTCTTGAAATATTATCTGATAGAGGACCAGGGTTTAGAGCAGACTTGGTAGGAGAACTCATGCAGAAGCTAAATATTCAGCATCAACACTCTACTCCTTACTACCCTCAGTGCAATGGCTTGGTGGAAAAGGTAAATGGAATCATTTGCAAAATTCTCACCAAACAGGTACATGCCAGGCGCCAAGATTGGGACAAACACCTGAATGGAGCTCTATGGGCCTATAGAACCTCCTTCAAAACCACATTAGGGTACACACCCTTTCATTTGGTTTATGGAAAGGAGGCGCTTTTGCCCATGGAAGTGAAGTTAACAAGTCTTCGAATATTGGGTAGCCAGGTAGGCTCTCAAAAGGAGAAAGTACATCAAAGGATCATGGATCTAGAGAAGCTGCAATTGGATCGTGAAGAAGTCATCAACCACTACTCTCAAGAAGCAGAGAAGCGCAGAGAAAAGTTCAACAAAAAGCTAGCATCCAAAGACATTAAAAAGGTATCTCTAGTTCTTCGATATGACAATCGCTTCGATACTCGTAAGGATGGAAAGTTTCTTTTTCGATGGGAAGGCCCGTTCTTGGTCACCAAAAAGTTCAAAAATGGCTCTTACAGACTTCAAGACATTGATGGTAAAGAACACAAGACCAGGACAAATGGATGGCATCTAAAGCCTTATCACATCAGGATAAGGTCAGCCCAAGATCAAAGAAAGTAGGCTACAGGTATATATACCCCTAGCCTGGTTTGGGGGGGCTATGATCCGAGCCTATCACAAATTTTTGTTTACTATATTTTTTTGGTTTTCCTTGCTTCTAGAGGTTTACAATAAAAGAAAGAGTGAGAAAAACCTCTTCGAAAAATTCCAAAAATGATTTGATGGGAATTTTTCCTTGACTAGTTCACCGGAGGTGAAAGGGAGAACCTAGTGGTAAAGGGAAGGGAAAATATGTAAATGTGAGAAGAAAAGATATGATGTGTTTGTGGAGCCATGCACCCATGATTCAAGGGTCATGAGTGGCTCATATCATCATGGCTTTGGAGCCATATGATGATTCAAACAGATGGGACCCAGGTGGAAGACTTGGTAAAGGAAGGAAACAGACACATGATTTTGCTGAATTTTAAAACAATACTTCCACTCCGATCCAAGAAAAGTTGTCTTCATCAAAGTTGTAGCTGATGAACTGGAGATTTTGACCATATTTTTTAAATAATTTTTGCATCTACGGTCTAGGAGATATGGCCAAAATGGTGGACGCAAGTTTTTTCAACTGTGTTGGAGACCACCCCCTCTACCTTTACACACACACCCTTCCTTTTCCACATTGAGTCCTTCTCTAAAAATAAGCCATTAGTCTTCTCACCCTCCCCTCCTTCCTCCTCTCTCTCAAGATCAAAAAAACCATCACAAATTCCTCTTCTAATCACCTCTCAAATCATGCTTAATCTTGTTGTAATTCATAAGTTCTCATTCAACCCCTTTCTATTATTACTAGATATGTATTGATTTTATGTAGATTCTTTACATTTTAAAATAAGGCAGCTCTTGGACTCGAGCTTTGGAGGAAGGAGTGAAGACAACACAAGTGATGATGGAGCCAATTAATTGCAAATTGGTCAACAAATCACTTCGAAGGAGCTTCTTCATTGGTTGAATGTCCCTAATCAAGTTTCATTTGTACAAATTGCACTTGGATCTTAACCTCACTCCTAATCACTCTCTTTCCTATATAAAGAGCCCCCCCCCTTTGGAATTTCAAGTCTCCCTTAGCCCCATTGAGTCTTTGTATCACTCATCATGAGCCCATAAAGCTCATTCATTCACTCTATTCTTGCACATTCTAGAGTGCAAATTGTTTTATGCTAGTAACCTCCCCTCCTCTTACTTATGTTAATTAAGAGAGATCTTTTATGTGTGTGTGAGAGTGCTTGATGTGATTTTGGCTCATTCTTGAGTTGTTGGTTAGTAATCTACATGCTATTTGTGTTGGTGCTTGAAGTTATCCATTCTTTGTACACACACTAAGGTTAATGCTTCATTCATAGTGATAGCTCTCTCTCTCTCTGTCTCTCTCTCTCTCTCTCTCTCTCTCTCTCTCTCTCTCTCTCTCTCTCTCTCTTTGTGTAGCCGTCCTAGTCCACGCTTCCAAGACTAGGTGGTGCCCTCATCTCATTTCCCTTGTGGCGCAATGGAGTTTGTTTTGGTGTAGAGCCCGCCATTCCAAATTTCCTTCGTCAGTAGCAGCTAGGCAAGCAATTAATGCCCTTGCAGGGCAATATGTGTGCCTATATACAAAAGCTATGGAGGTGGGGGATACATGCAAGCGATAGGGTGGATGCAACTAGTGCTGTTTGGGACACATTGCAAAAGAGACCATTGCTAGTGAAAAACAAATGTAGGGAGTAGGGCATCACATTGTCGGTGATAGTATGAATCCTCATGAGGAAAGAGTTGAGAGGCTATGGGTGGTGCAATTGCCATTCTTACTAGTATTGACGATCGTAGATGGTAGCACTAATATTTGGATATTCCAATTTTCATATAAGTTGTGAGTTGGAGGTGGGGGATGTAAAGAATGAGGATGCAAGAGAGCTACACAAGACAAGCACAAAGCACACAGAGATGGAAAGCTTCTTCTTCTTCTTCACAGAAAAGAGAGTACAAAATGACTAAGTGCTAAAGCTGAAAAGTAGCACATATGTACATGCGGTCACTAAGTGTGAACTCGCTAGAAGCGTACTAGGCTGGCACTATAAGTGTAGTCCAGCTGTAGAATCACTAGCAGAGATCCTCCGTGTCGGTCACCTAACGCGCCAGTGAGTAAATGCCGTAAGCAGCCAAGACCCGTAGTGGATGCCACCTCAAGGTGTAGAGCTCGACATCTCAACAGGGGATACATGCAAGCGATAGGGTAGATGCAACTAGTGCTATTTGGGACACATTGCAAAAGAGACCACTGCTAGCAAAAAACAAATGTAGGGCGTATGGAATCACATTGTCGGTGATAGTATGAATCCTCATGAGGAAAGAGTTGAGAGGCTATGGGTGGTGCAATTGCCATTCTTACTAGTATTGACGCTCGTAGATGGTAGCACTAATATTTGGATATTCCAATTTTCATATAAGTTGTGAGTTGGGTAGAGAGAGAAAGGGAGGGGGACGGGGGAGGTGTTTAGGGATACCTAAGCTATTGTATGTCTTTTACTATGCAAATGCTTTTTATAAAACAATTTAATATAAATCATGTTTGGCTCTGCTCGGTTTTATCATTGCTCGAAGAGTTTTACTCGGAGTTTGGAATTCCCCGTAGATGTTGTCAGGAGTTTTTTGGAGCAAGGGAGTGCGCATATATACATATACATGCATGGTGCATCAAATAAAGAATTGCCCATTTTTCAGAGCCGGGTGGTTACGTGGGGCCCACATGTGTACAGGTAGGACAGGGTGTACATAGTGCATTGATTTTCACTATTACCAGTACCACTGTGTTTTTTCTACAATAAAGAGGAGTTGTTAGCACGTAAAACTTCTCGAGGAAGCTATCCATGGGCCGACGAAATGAGGTAAGCAGGTGCGTCAGATGGCATCTAGTGCAGTCAGGAGACCGAACGGGGTCAATATTTGCATGTGGATGAATACGGACACAACCTGGGTGTTTTCTTGTGAGAGTTATGCAGAAAGGTCATCATGAGGACCACTTTTTGGAGCCACTTCACGTGGTTGCGGGATGCATTATTTGGAAAAACTGAGTGCCAGGTGTGCGGATGATGCAAAAAGGTGACAACTATGCACTGCGAGGTCAGTTTTTGGCCTGTTCGGGGTCTGTTTGAGGTCATCTAAAAGGCCAAGGGTGCCCAACTAAAAAAGATAAGTGTGGGAACTCAAAAAAATAGAGAGAAGACCAGAAAAAACGTGGAGAAGAGAGGAGGAACAGCCGTAGGTGTGTTTTTTGCTCATTTTGGAGCTTGTTTTGGCCATAAATTGCTCATCTGAGGTCGGATTTGAGCACTTTGACATTGTAGACTAGGGTTTTGTGCCGTTCCGGACGCGATGACGCTGTCCATTTTTTCAAATTCCTCACTCTTTTCCTGCTGTTTTTCTGTGTAAGTTTCTCCTATGAGCGAAGTTTCTGCTCTAGTTTGTGATTGTATTTGGCTTATTTTACCCATATTGTGTGAGCTATTTTCCCCATTGGTGTTGGCCCAAGTTCACTTGTATCTAAACATCAGAAATTCTTCTCTTTTGAGCTGAGTTTTTTGGGTGTGTGTGTGTGTGTGTCTGTGTGGAGTGGGCAAGTGGATAGTCTCTCTCCTCTCACTCCAGAGGTGTGTTCCCTGTCTCGGCGAGGTGTGTTGTGTAATCCGAGTGGTGCCCCATAGTGTGTGTATCATTCCAAGAGTGTGTGTCGGGTCGTTATAGAGGCGCTGTGTGTGTTTTCATCCCGCTGACATTCTTTTGGCGCCCCCACGGAGGATCTTCTTCGAGTACCTTCTGCTTCGAGCTTCGAGCTTCGAGATTCGGGGCTACAGGTTACAGGTTACAGGTACAGGTACAGGTGATTCACACAGGTACAGGTAGCTGGAGTACAGTGATATACTAGCAGTGATGTCACTTGCAGTTGTTGTGGGTATGCATCATTTGGCGATTGTTTGAGCGCATTATCTGCTGGATTGTACGTTACTTGTGGAAACTGCCATTGTATGCATTTGTGGAGCCATACTTGGTTTTATTTGGCAATCACAGCCATTTTTGAGACTTGGTATGGAAGATAGTCATTTCTGAGCCTTGACTTTACGCGATTTGCATTAGCCTTCGTGTGAGGGTCGATAGCGTGAGGTTTTTATTGAGATGGGGGATTCTCAAATGTGGAGATCCTTTCGGTGATACAGGTAGTTGGAGCACCCTTTTCGTGACCTTGCCATAGGCTATGTACTAGTGAGTCCTATTTGATGCTCGGGTTCTATTGTTGACAGTTTATGCATACATATACAGTCTATATTTTGGGTTCCTACTGCTCTATTTCTGGGGAAACTCTGCCAAAATTTTTCCAAGTTATGATGGCTAGTTTTTTGGTCTTTTGAGCCATTTATGCTGTTATGCTGCTGAAATTTTGGCAAAATCAGAGGTTAAGTCAGGTGTGCCTTCTTGGGAGCTTCATGGTTGGCTTTAACGGATGATCAAAATGGCCCTCAATTCACTCCATTTCATTTAACTCAAAGAATCCAGATAAATGTTCATGTGTGCAGGAAGATTTTTTTCCAGCAGCGCATAGTCTTTATGTTCGGGCCAAGAAGATTACGAGAGATCTTGGAATGTCCTTTGCCTGTTGTAATTCCGATGATCAACTATGAAAACTCATTTGATGTGCATGTGTTTGTCCTTATCTAAAGTTGAGCTCCATTGACGTTTCTGGGGATTGGGTAGTCAAAAGTTTTGGGTTCTTGCACGTGTGTTCAAAGGGGTTCTCAAAGCATTGAAACTTGGGTAGCCATGGCTTTCTCTTATCCAGAGTTTCATGGAAGAAGTGATGAAGATGTGGAAGAATTTTTGGAAAAGATGGAGGTTGCCTGCATTAGCAACCAGATTCATGACCCTGCGCAGATGTTACGCCTTCTCCAAATTTGTTTGAAGAGTGATACACGAGTTTGGTCTAAAGCATTTGAAGAGGAGTTGCGTGTGGCTGATCCACCTGTAAGGTTGAGTTGGGACAATCTACGACATGGGTTAGAAGTGGAGTTTGTGAAGATAGAAGATCCTGAGAAAGTGTGGCAAGAAGTAGAGGCTTTGGTGCAAAAGGAAGGTGAGCCAGTAGATGCGTACATACGTAAGTTTTCATTGGCATGGGAACGACTGTGCAAGGCCTTAGCACCACAAGTACCCCCGCCTGACATGATGAAGAAGGACAGGTTCTTAGCTGGTCTTTGGGAGAATATACGTTGGAGAGTGGAGCTAAAGAAGCCTAAGACATATGAAGATGCACTAGAGGTATTAAGGAACAAAGAGTGGAAGTTGAGGAAAATGAGCCAGTTAGGGGTGGAGTCTTTGCCCATGAGGTCTGAATTTCAGCCTATAGAGTCTTTACAAGGTCTCATGTCAGGGGCTCATCACGAACCAGTGGTTCCTGTTACTACTCAGGTTATGGCAGCAGTGGTCACTACAGCAGTGCAAGATGATGGGCTAAGGCAAGACATGAGGCAAATGGTAGATTTGATGAAGAGTCTCAGTCTAAACATGCTAGGTCAAGTGGGAAATAATCGAGGTCGAGGGAGGTTTGAAAATCAGCCGGGAGGTGAAGAAAGGCCTAGGAATGGTGTTGGACAAAGCAATGGTAGGTTTTGGAGGCAGACGCCCACATGTTATAATTGTGGAGTGTTGGGTCACATCAGCCCGCAATGTGATAAGCCACCAAGGATGGGGGGAGACATGTATCCATTGCCAAGACAGGTGCTAACTAGGTCAAATGATTATGGCATCGAAATTAAGGGAGACGAAGGAACCAGTGGACTGACCCAGGAGGAAAAGGGAAAGACAAAAGTGCTAAGTGTAGTCACCTTGGAGAAGGCATCAAAGCTAGAGGATACATTAGTGATGCCTATTGGGAAGAGGACCACAGAGGATAAGGAAGGAAGAAGTGCCCCAGGTCCTAGTAAGAAGAAAGGAAAGAGCCATGAAGGCGAGGATGTCAAGGCCAAGAGGAAAAGGAGATCTCGTCGAAAGTTTCATGTTTCAGATTTTCCACTAGGGGATGGGCAATTAAGCTATGACTTGAAGGAGGATCTGACGAGCAGGAAGGCAGATGTTACTTTTGGGCAGCTTATAGAGATGGTGCCTAAGCTAAAGCGACAGTGGAAGAGGATGGTTAACCCAATGGAGAAAGAGCCAGAGAGAGGTTCAGTAAAGGTGTTGGCAATGGATGAGCTACCAGACATTTGTCCAATAGTAGATGTGTGGCATAAAAGGAGAAATTTGGGACAAGGTTATGTGGATGGCGGAGACAAAATATGCGTCATAACACACTCATGCGTTGAGAAGATGGGTCTCATAGTGGCTGGGGTGTCAGGTTTTCGGATCAGATTGGAAAACCATCAAAAAGTAAAATGCTTGGGTGCTGTAAAGAGCTTAGAAGTGGAGGCATATGATGCAAAGGCAGTGGTTGATTTTGATGTGATGCCAGCAGGGTTGGGAGCATATCCTATTATACTGGGCAGACCATGGTTACGTGCAGTGGGAGCTTTTCAAGATTGGCGACATGGTACGATTAGCCTCTATGGAAAGACAGGTACCAAGAAGCTTTATAATATGGACACAAGGAAACGATTAGAGGAGATTTATGAAGATGAAGATGACTCTAGTGATGAAGACTCTTCCACAGTGACAGATGAGGACATTGATAGCACTACCAGCAGTGATGAGGATGCTGATGTTGCATTTCTTTTGATGGATAAATAAATCCAGGAGTTTTGTTTAGTTGCATTTGCGAATGAGGTTGAAGATGAAAGTGAAGGGCCTTATGAAGTGATTGAAGGGCTGATGCAAACCAAGGTTGAGTTGTCAAAGAAGCAGGAATTGATGACACAAATGATCAGTGGAGACCTCTCAGCTATGGAGAAGGATATATATTTGCACATGCTGGCTAGTTTTCCGGATTTGTTCATTACTTCATATGAAGAGATCAAAGGGTTCAAGGGAAAAGAGATGCATATAGAGCTGAAAGAAGGTGCTAAGCCAGTGCTGCAAAGGCTAAGAAGGATGGGTCAAGAGCAAATGGAAGCCTTGCGAGAAGAGGTGGACAAGTTGTTGAAGGCAGGGTTCATAGTCCCTGTGGAGACCATAGAATGGGTGAGTCCAGTTGTAGTCAGTCCAAAGAAGGATGGGAAGTGGAGAATTTGTGTAGATTTTAAACCCTTAAATGCAGCCACTAAGAAGAACCCATATCCTCTTCCATTCATCGATCAGATCTTGGATTCAGTGGCAGGCCAGTTATGAGAGGTACAGTGTGTGTGATGGTTTTTCAAGCTATTTTCAATTGAAGATTGCTCTTAAAGACCGCACAAAGACCACTTTTATTACGCCATGGGGCTGCTATTGCTACACAGTATTGCCATTTGGGTTGTCAAATGGACCTTCCTTCTATCAAGAGAGAGCAAATTGGGTGTTGGAACCATTCATTGGTAGTTGTGTTAAAGCTTTTATGGATGACTTCTGTGTTTATAGCAGTAGGGCTGAACACCATGAGAAGCTGCAGATGGTATTGGCTCGATATGATGAATGTGGAGGACAACTAAATCCAAAGAAATGTCATCTAGCACAGCCAAGGGTGAAGGTATTGGGCCATATAGTGTCCGAAAATGGCATTGAGGCTGATCCAGATAAGGTTAAGTCTATTATTCTTCTTCCATCACCTACGAGTACGAAGCAATTGGAAACTTTTATACACAAAGTGAAGTACATGGCACGGTTTATTACATTGTCTTCGCAGCTTCTTTATCCATTACAGCAAGTGGCAAAGCATGATCCATTGCAATGGGATGACAAGTGTGAAGAAGTGTTTCAAGAGGTGAAAGAGGTGTTAGGGGGGTTGTCAGCCATGTAGGCTCCTGATTGGGAGAAAGTGTTTTATGTAAATCCATCAGTAGGGGATGATGCCATTAGAGCCATGCTATTGCAAAAGGGGAAGGGCGGCCATTATATGAGGCCAATGTATTGTGCAAGCCAAGTGAAGTTGGTAGCAGAGAGAAAGTTTTCGGAAGTAGAGCTAGTGATGGCTAGTGTAATATTTGCTTGTCGACGATTTCGTCATTACTCGCTACCACGACCTTTTGTTTTCTTGACGAGTTATGCCTTTTTGCCACAGTTAATTAATAGCACTAACATGTCAAATGTGGTGAAGAAATGGGTAATTGAGCTGCAAGAGTTTGAGTTCTCTTTTCTAGTGGAAGATAGTACAAGGGCTACCCTAGCTGATTTGTTGAACTACAAGGAGAATCCCCTTATTGTTAAGGAAGAGGTGGTGAGAAAGGTAGTTGAAGAAGTGCCACAGATCAGCAATTCACATGTGTTATTCTTTGATGGTTCATACAGAAAGATCCATGATGCAGCTTCAGGGGGTATAGCAATTTATGATCCAGAGGGGAAGCTAGTATGCAAGAGAGGGTTCAAGTTGGATGCGCATAGTAACAATGAGGCTGAATATGCTACGTTGGAAGTTGGATTACACATTTGTTTGAAGCATGGGGTTAGAAGGTTGAGCATAAAAGGTGATGCCTTGTTAGTGGTGAAGCAAGTGCTGGGTGTGTGGAAGAGCAAGAACAACTCATTGAAGGAAATGTGTTTCAAAATTAAAGGCCTGTTAAAAAAGTTTGAAGCATGGATCATCAGACACATTGAACGTGCTCTAAATGGAGAGGCACATGAAGCAGCTCAAGGCATGATTGGGGAGCTATTTGTGTTGAGGACGGGAAAGTTTGGATCAAGAAGAGGAGTTTTTGATAACAGGAATCATTCCAAAGGAGATTCAGAAGTCTAAGAAGTATGGCTTTGTGCGTAGAGCATACAGGTACAAATTGATTGGTGATGTCTTATACATGAAAGGGGCTGATCTCGTGTTGAGACGTGTACCTTGGTGGGAGGAGCTTTACAGAGTGTTGGAAGAGAATCATGAAGGCGCATGTGGTGGCCATTTTTCTCTAAAGATCACCTTGCATAAGATTTTGCAAGAGGGGTATGTATGGCCTAGTTTGCACAAGGATGTTCACCATTGGTGTAGGTCTTGCAATAGGTGTCAAGCATTTGGGAAGAGAGTGTTGAAGCCAGAGCTACGAAAAACCATTATGGTGTTTGATGTGTTTGAAAAGTGGGGGATTGATGCAATAGGCCCGTTACCTATCACAAGCAGGGGCAAAAGCTATATCTTGACGGCAGTGGACTATCTCTCTAGATGGGCAGAGGCTATAGCAGTAAAACAAATCCCTGCAAAGGATGTGGCAAAATTTGTGTATGATGAAATATGTTGCAAGTTTGGGGTGCCATTAGAGCTACTTTCAGATAAGGGGCCAGGATTTAGAGCTAAACTGCTAGACTTCTTATGCACAAAGATGAAGATTAGGCACCAGCATACCACTCCTTATTACCCGCAGTGTAATGGCTTAAATGAAAGATTCAATGGTGAGTTGGTACAAATTCTTTCTAAAGTGACAGAGCACCAAGGAAAGAATTGGGATTTGGAATTGCCTAGTGCATTATGGGCTTACCGTACTTCGGTGAAAACAGGTACAGGGTTTACTCCATTTCATTTGGTGTATGGAAAGGAAGCACTATTGCCTGTGGAGGTAGAGTTTCCTGCGGTCAAGATGTTAGAGAAGTTGCTTGGGCCGCCTAGTGATGCATTCAAAGAGAGGCTCTTGCAGTTACAAGAGGTCCAGTTGGATAGGATGAGCGCATTGGAGAATTATGGGCAGATGCAGGATAAGGCTTTGGCAAAGATAAATGAAAAGGTCAAAATTAAGGGTATCAAGAAACATGACTTGGTTTTGCGCTACAACAGTAAGCTGGACAACACCTTCCAAAAGAAGTTTCAAATTAAGTGGGAAGGCCCTTTCAAGGTAGTGGAGTGTTTTCCAAATGGCACATATCAGCTGGCTAACTTGGATGGTGTTCTACATAAGTCAAGGGTAAATGGATTGCGTCTTAAATTGTATCATGCTAGATTGATGATGGTGGAGCAAGATGAGCTGTCTGTGGATCAAGGAGTGTTGGTGAGGGATGAGGAGACCTGTGATGCGGCGAGTCTCATTTCTCTCTTTGCTACTGCTGATCATGAATGATCTAGCAGGCTAGGGGATGGGCAAATTATGTCAGGAGTTTTTTGGAGCAAGGGATTGCGCATATGCACATATACATGCATGGTGCATCAAATAAAGAATTGCCCATTTTTCAAATCCAGGTGGTTACGTGGGGCCCACATGTGTACAGGTAGGACAGGGTGTACATAGTGCATCGATTTTAACTATTACCAGTACCATTGTGTTTTTTCTATAATAAAGAGGAGTTGTTAGCGCGTAAAACGTCTCGAGGAAGCTATCCACGGGCCGACGACATGAGGTAAGCAGGTGCGTCAGATGGCATCTAGTGGCGTCAGGAGGCCGAACGGGGTCAATATTTGCACGTGGATGAATGCGGACACAACGTGGGTGTCTTCTTGTGAGAGTTATGCAGAAAGGTCATCATGAGGACCACTTTTTGGGGCCACTTCACGTGGTTGCGGGATGCATTATTTGGAAAAACTGAGTGCCAGGTGTGCGGATGATGTAAAAAGGTAACAACTATGCACTGCGAGGTCAGTTTTTGGCCTGTTCGTGGTCCGTTTGAGGTCATCTAAAAGGCCAAGGGTGCCCAACTAAAAAAGATAAGTGTAGGAACTGAAAAAACAGAGAGAAGACCAGAAAAAATGTGGAGAAGAGAGGAGGAACAGCCGCAGGTGTGTTTTTTGCTCATTTTGGAGCTTGTTTTGGCCGTAAATTGCTCATCTGAGGTCGGATTTGAGCACTTTGACATTGTAGACTGGGGTTTTGGGCCGTTCCGGACGCGATGACGCTGTCCATTTTTTCAAATTCCTCACTCTTTTCCTGCTGTTTTTCTGTGTAAGTTTCTCCTATGAGCGAAGTTTCTGCTCTAGTTTGTGATTGTATTTGGCTTATTTTACCCATATTGTGTGAGCTATTTTCCCCATTGGTGTTGGCCCAAACTCAATTGTATCTAAACATCAAAAAATATCCTCTTTTGAGCTGATTTTTTTGGGTGTGTGTGTGTGTGTTTGTGTGGAGTGGGCAAGTGGATAGTCTCTCTCCTCTCACTCCAGAGGTGTGTTCCCTGTCTCGGCCAGGTGTGTTGTGTAAGCCGAGTGGTGCCCCATAGTGTGTGTGTGTGTGTATCATTCCAAGAGTGTGTGTCGGGTCGTTATAGAGGCGCTGTGTGTGTTTTCATCCCGCTCACAACGTAGAACACACACTGAGTACACATATATAGTGGGGACTCCTAGCTATATATAGCATAAGTGTGGGCTCTCTATATAGCTCCAACAAACTACTCTAGCAGTTGTTTCACTAGAAAGGGGACATCCAACTAATCCAACATGTGCTTCTTCTAGAGTGGGTATATATTCATCCTCATTTGCATAGAGACACAAATGTTGATCCTTTCCTCTCTGATACAATTGGTTTTCAATAAGAGAATATTATCTTGCTTCAGTTTCAATAGATCTTTGGTGGCGTTTACTCATATGCTCTGAAAATATTCTGCTTGATAAGTAAGTAACTAGATAGTTACTCCACTTGAGAACGAGTGATATTTGAAATAATATCACATGAGGTATGGGTGTTTGTTTCTATCATCGAAGATCGTTTTCCACAAATGAGTGACCATCACTACTCATGGTTGGCCTAAATACTCCAAGTCTCATGACCCATTGCATAGTTTGGTCTTCCACTAAGTAAAATCCTACTATGATAATGTGTTCTTGATTTAGGTATTGGGTTTTCTCCTCAAGATTAATACATAAAAGCAATATTCCATCTTGATTTTTTTTGTATAGCCTTCTAGCTAGTAGTTGAACATAGCACATTGCCCAATTAATCCTGGTGTAATAGAAATGGTATTTGAGAACCCACTTGAGCTACAGTCATCATTGAAACCATATTTTCTGACCAACGGGGTATCATTTCCATGGAGAACAAATATGTGTTTGGTAGATCATCGCCTACCTCTTTTGGTGGTTCTCTTGAAATAATCCTTGATAAATGATCTTCTCTTTGGTGTGTGGTCTCCTTTTTTACAACTACAGTGAAATCAAATTCCTAGCCCTAATGAGCTGGTGCCAATAGACTTGAAGACTATATAATTTCACCAATCCACGAATCACTAAACATTTTGTTTTTTTTTTCTATACATGGTCTACACAAGTTATACATCTTTTTTATATATAAAACTAAGTATGATCATGACTATATAAATGCAAATCACTACTTATGTGCTATGATCATATCGCCTACAATCATATTAGAAAACAATTGTTATGTATATATGTGTATGTCCATATCTCTTAGTTTATGTTTTCATCTCAATAATTGGGGAATTCCAAACTCCGAGAAAAACTTTTCGAGCAATGATAAAACCGAGCAGAGCCAAACATGATTTATATCAAATTTTTTTATAAAAGGCATTTGCATAGTAAAAGACATATAATAGCTTAGCTATCCCTAAACACCTCCTCCCTCCCCCTCCCTTTCTCTCTCTACCCAACTCACAACATATATGAAAATTGGAATATCCAAATATTAGTGCTACCATCTACGAGTGTCAATACTAGTAAGAATGGAAATTGCACCACCCATAGCCTCTCAACTCTTTCCGAATGAGGATTCGTACTATCACCGACAATGTGATGCCCTACGCCCTACATTTGTTTTTTGCTAGCAGTGGTCTCTTTTGCAATGTGTCCCAAACAACACTAGTTGCATCCACCCTATCGCTTGCATGTATCCCCCACCTCCATAGCTTTTGTATATAGGCGCACATATTGCCTTGCAAGGGCATTAATTGCTTGCCTAGCTACTACAAACAACAAGTGTGGAACTAAAAGACTAATAGGACTCACCACCTAATGTTGTTCTTTGTAGAGAGGCATATTTGGGAAGATTTTAAGGGCACTTAATAGCTTATGGGGTGATTGTGTCGTTCAAAGAAAGAAAATGTCAGACAACTATTACTAGAGGAAAACGAAGGGTCAGAGGCAAGCAACCTAGTCCTTTTCAAAAGGTTGTAGGTCTTACGAAGGAAAGTAAAAGGTGTGAGGCAAGAATCATGGATGCCAATTTGGTCACGATTGGAGATTCACATCTGAAGCACCCACCCTCAAATAAGCTTTCCCTAGGATGTATACCTATATCAGCTCTTTTAATTCCTTTGGTAGGATAAGCAAGGAGCTCAATTCTTTGGAAGCCTTATGGTATTGCACTCAATCTTGGGGTGTCATTTGAAGCCTTCTACTATTGTAGTATGCCTTTGGACATCCTTCACCATGTTGATTCTCTCTCTCTCTCTCTCTCTCTCTCTCTCTCTCTCTCTCTCTCTCTCTGTCTCTCTCTCTCTCCATGCAATGCCACAGAGAACAGCGACGCCTGCTCGTATTTGCCACCACTCCATTTTTATTCACATTCCCACTTGGCTTAATAGACTGCATGATCTAGGTAGGAAGTAAACAACCCACTTACCTCACAAGCACAAGTTACAATTATTTGTCGTTGAAAGCCTCTCTCTCTCTCTCTCTCTCTCTCTCTCTCTCTCTCTCTCTCTCTCTCTCTCTCTCTCTAAAAAATAAAAATAAAACCTATTGAAACAGTCCGTGCCGGAGCAAACTGTTTCAAGAGTTGTTTTTTGTTTTTTGATGTCTTTTGGATGCCGACTGTTTCAAGAGGTTTTTTTTAATGTCTTTTGGATACCTTTGGTGCTGTCACAAATGTTTTGGGTAAGCACTCAATGTTAAAAAATAAAAATATCAAGTTAAAGAGAGGGGGGGAAGGAGAAAATGCGCTTGAAGAATTCATGAAATAAGAGTTAAATTGTGAAAAATATATGCTATTTGGAAAAATTTCTTATTTGAATCTACATAAATTGAAATTTGTACGTTTGTGAATTTGATTTTCCCCGAACACTGATGCCGACTCTCTCTCTCTCTCTCTCTCTCTCTCTCTCTCTCTCTCCTGTCCAAACACTACAAAAAAACTACTGGAAACAGTCCATGTCGGCGTGGCCTGTTTCCAGTAGTTTTGTTTACACATGCGCACTCCATACTCCATTCTGCCTCATTACTATGGCAAGGTGCGGAAGCCACAAATGTTCCCATCCTTTGTTGATTCATACTCAAAGGGACATTGGTGCAAAGCTTGAAGTAAATGGGGCCAGAATTTTTCCTTCAGAGAGAGCGTGCTTTGTTTTGAGAAGAGATAGTGTGGATGCAAGACCTATGTGAGCACCAACAACCTTAGAACAACTGAGGAACTGCCATTTGAGATTTATTGATAAGGATGAGCTTATGGACCATTAGGGAGGGCAATTTACACATCAAAGGGTATACGTCGTGCGATGAGGAAAGAAATAAAGCAATTATTATTTTGTAAGTGGAAGGGAAGATAGCATTTGAAGAACATGTGTCATTTATTAGGCCGCAACAACTTGCGGGTCACATGCTATGGCATTGAAAATGGAAAGCATACAATGGAAAACAAAAGCGTGTTTTAGGCTTCATGTGGTAGACTATTTTGACAATAAATAGACAATCTACCAATATTTCTCACCGAGCACACAGCATAATTACAAAAATTGACTTTTTGTGATATTTTGTCATTAAAAGGGCATTTCGAATGAAAATATTTCATTTCAAGTTCCTAGTGCGTGTCTTTCCAAAGAAAAGGTTGCCCTTCAGTACCTAACACTGAGGTCCTAGGCACACCTTTAGAACAAGTGAGCAACACAAAGTGGGCTATTATAATAACTCATTACCAATAACTCCAAAGTAGTATAAGCTCTCTCACAATACAATTGGACTCACTACCATTTAGTTGGAAAACCTGGTGCCACAAATCTATACATAATCTCTCTCTCTCTCTCTCTCTCTCTCTCTCTCTCTCTCTCTCAAAGCCTGCCCACAGCATCCAAAAGAAAGTGGATACATCTGCCGTCGAGACGTCCTCCATCGATTGAGTGTAGCATTGATGCCTGCTGCAAATCTCTTGTCACTCACTCTACCCTCCAAGCCAGATTCATTCATTATCCACTGATAAGATCACTCATGTCGCGTTTTCTCAGAGCGAACACGTTGAGCCAGTCGTAATTCTCACCAATCCCTAGAAAATCCTTGTGTCTCATACTGAAGCTTCGTCAGATACACACGAGCTTGCGCTGAGATAAAACTCTCACATCAAACCAAGAACGCTGTACCAACTTTTCCATGCAAATCTGAATTCCGCATGATAGTGCTGGCAAAGGGCTTTGAGTTGTGGTCAACTCCATCTTCAAATGCTCTCTCTCTCTCTCTCTCTCTCTCTCTCCACCAAATAACTAAAAAAAAACTACTGTAAATAGTCCACGCCGGCGCGGACTATTTCCAGTAGTTTTTTTTTTAGTTTTTGTTAGAGAGAGAGAGAGAGAGCAGCTGGAAGCATGAAGCTTCTGGAGCACTCTCTCACCACACCTCAAACTTCTGCTGCACTCTCTCAATCAGGCAGAGGTGCACTCTCTCACCACACATCAAGCTTCTGGTTCACTCTCTGAATTCAGGCTTCTAGTTGATCTCTCTCTCTCTCTCTCAAACAAAAACTGAAAAAAAAACTGTTGGAAACAGTCCGCGCCGGCACGGACTATTTCCAGCAGTTTTTTTTCCAGTTTTTGTTTGAGAGAGTGAGAGGGAGAGAGAGAGAGAGAGAGGTGGTCAACTCTGGCTCCACTCTGCGCGCGTCGCCTCTGTATTGCACTGCCTCAGAGGCTTGGCGCACCCCTATCCCAATTTCATTTTCAAAATTGCATGTGCAGGGATCGATCCCCATGACGATGTGTGTGCTCTTCGGTGGGAGAATCGGGATTTCTCTGTAGGATTTTGCTATGGTGTATGTAGTGGGTGGGGTTCAATTAGCAGTGATGCTATACCCCTAGAGAGAGAGAGATCCGTGCACTCTCTCAAGTCAGGCGTTAGCTGCACGCCGGCGTGGACTGTTTCCAGCTGTTTTTTTTTTAGTTTTTGGTTGAGAGAGAGAGAGAGAGTTCTCAACTCAACTACAGATACCACATCCATGCCGCGCACGAGAGAGAGAGAGAGACAGAGAGAGAGAGTGAGTCAGCACATTTTGCATGTTCTCAACACCAAAGTGGATGGACGGCAGCATATCATTTTTGCTCTGACATCTATTAAGAGTATCGACCGTCGTTTTGCTAACCTCGTTTGCAAGAAAGCGGTTGTAGACGTGAACAAGAGCTTGAAAACTTGATGTTTATCGTTGCTAATCCTCCTCAATTCAAGATTCCTGACTAGTTCTTGAACAGGAAGAAAGATTACAAGGATGGCCAATTTTCTCAAATGGTGTCTAATCAACTTGATATGAAGTTGAGAGATGACCTGGAAAGGCTACAAAAGATCAAGAACCACCGTGGTCTTTGTCATTATCGGGGCTTGCGCGTGCGACGTGGTCAACACACAAAAACAACTGGAAGGCGGGGGAGGACAGTTGGTGTGTCCAAGAAGCATTAAGTCAAGGCACTACAGAGTTGCAATTCCTAACATTTTTTATACTGATCTGTGCAATAATAATTTTAGAGTTTAGTTGGAGGGCTTCTTCTCTTTATCAGCTGGTATTGTAATTCCATGAGAGCATTTTAAAGTATTCTTGCCTTGAATTACGTATTTACTGAAGTGAATGATTAACACTTCTAGAATTATGTTAAGAGAGAGAGAGAGAGAGAGAGTGAGAGCGGGAGTGTCGGCATCAGTGCAGAAAAAATCAATTTCAAAAACGTACAAATTTCCCCTCTATGGTATATTCAAATAGAAAATTTTCTCAAATAACGTACATTTTCTTCAATTTAACTATTTTCATGAATTTTCCAAGCGGATTTTCTCCTTCTCCCCCTCCCTTTAACTAGCTATTTTGAATTTTCAAGATCCAATGATCACCTAAAAACTAAAAAATAAACCTACAAGAGACAGTCCGTGCCGACACGGACTGTTTTACGCGGCGCAAACTGTTTCCATTATGTTTTTTGTTTGTTTTTATAGAGATAGAGAGATGTTTCTCAACTCAAGTGCAGTCTAGACGAGAGAGAGAGAGAGAGAGAGAGAGAGAGAGAGAGAGAGAGAGAGAGAGAGAGAGTCGGCATCAGTGTTCGGGGAAAATCAAATTCACAAACGTACAAATTTCAATTTATGTAGATTCAAATAAGAAATTTTTCCAAATAGCATATATTTTTCACAATTTAACTCTTATTTCATGAATTCTTCAAGCGCATTTTCTCCTTCCCCCCCTCTCTTTAACTTGATATTTTTATTTTTTAACATTGAGTGCTTACCCAAAACATTTGTGACAGAAACAAGTGATAAAAGTGGCTCAAGGATAAGCTGAGGCACACTTTTCTCGAACACTAGACTACATGGTAGTGACATGATCAAACTTCCAATTTAAGTTTGGTAGAGAGAGAGAGGAAACTCAAATCATCTACAAACCCTAGAGAGAGAGAGAGAGAGAGAGAGAGAGAGTCGACATGGTAGTGGCATGAAACCTCCATAAACTAAAAAGAAGGCCCTGAAACAGTCAAGGTGCAAACTGTTTCAGGGTTCTTTTTAAGTTTTTCGAGGTTTGATGCCACTACCATGTCATCTCTCTCTCTCTCTCTCTCTCTCTCTCTCTCTCTCTCTCTCTCTCTCTCTCTCTCTCTCTCTCTCTTTCTCTCTCTCTCTCCAATCCAAGTAATCCCTTCTACAACTATGACTATGCAGCGTTTGATGCCACTACCATGTCATCTCTCTCGCTCTCCCTCTCTCTCTCTCTCTCTCTCTCTCTCTCTCTCTCTCTCTCTCTCTCTCTCTCTCTCTCTCTCTAATCCAAGTAATCCCTTCTACAACTATGACTATGCATCGTTTGATGTCTAAGGATATCCAAATGTGGACTTATTAATAATCTTGCAAGAAGCTTCACTAGTCGCTTTAAGAACTGCTTCCCCTGAAATCTAGAAGGGTTGGAGTTGCAATTTTAATATTCATTGTAGACCTCATTATCTCTATGAAAATTGAATGGACTCCTTATAACTCGTGTCGGTCAAAAATCAACCTATTAATTTTCTAAAAAGTTCCAACTCTTTGTTCTGCAGTTGAGTCTAGATAACTCTTTTTTCTATAGTTCTCTCTCCCAACTCTTTTTTAGATATTATTAATCTAGATAACATAGAAAAAATTAGCATAGGTGTGTAGAATAGTGTGTATGTCGATATGCTATGTATGTAGTGAGGAGGCGTGGACTGAGATCTAAACTCGCACGGACTATTCCCAGTATTGATAGAATGCTACATGAGATGTTGCTAATAACAAAGCTCAATGTTTGTGAGAAAGTCGCTCGGTTTTTTCTTTGCTCGGGAATGTTAGCTCGCCGTTTGGTAAGACTCGTGTTCTACATACACTTTGGGGCTTGCAGATGTTGGTGTCGTCTCTCGCTCTTCTCCCTCATCTCATGTCTCGTCTCCAGTTCAACATGGTATCACAGCATCTCGATGAAAGTTTTTGACAAAGATACATATTCATCAGAGGAGCCAAGTAGCGATCTCTTTTTCTTTGATTTGTTCGATGCTTGATTATTGTATTAGTTACAATATCTGTGACTAAATCATAACGTCAACTTAATGCCTTGGTCGCTGTCCAACTGGATTAATCATATCAAGGTGTGCGCATGACTAGCATGTCCTGATTAACGAATGATAACGTGTGCGCATGACTAGCAAGTCCTGATTAACGAATGAAAAATCTAGGTGACACTACTTAAATCACTTCTTTGTATTAAATAAAAATTTGTAAGAGATCTTCCTTTTATCCTTACATGTGATATTGAAACAAATGACCAATTAAGGTCTAAACTAAATTTTTTGTTGAAAACATGATAAGTTCAATTTTAAAATATTTTGCTCACCAAATTCATAAGTTTAGATTCATTTTCATGCCAAAAACTTGAGTAATATTTCAAGGTCAGTGTCCAAAAAAAATACAGTGGAAATAGCATAGCATCTCGTCAAGAGCCTAGCGAGCGGCTTCATCCCAGTTGGTGTGCCGGATAGGAAAAGATTCGTCGGTTAGGAGCCCTCAAGGCTGCAGACTTGCTGAGAAAGCGGCGCTTCATCTACACTTGCACTGCTCATCTACATGCAATTGGCAATGACGCTCGTATGCATGCAATCGGCTGCTTTTGACTTGCTTTATTTATCTGGTTACGTCCCTGCTTTAGACTTGCTTTATTTAATTGGTTACGCCCCAAATTAGCACAGCTCTTCAAATAACGCGATGTTTTCCTTTTTCTTAAATATGGGCTCGAGGCAGTCCTACGTCAATCTTCCCTGCTTTTAGATGCTCATAAATAACGGAAAAAAACAGATTGACGTAGAATTGCGAAGAGCTTCGGGTGCAAAAATGATTTGAATTTCCTCTATTAACTTCAAAGGCTGATGATTTAACTACCAGCATCATGCAGAAAGTGGAAGCATGTGACGTAAACTCAAGGGTCATGGTGATAGAAAAAAGCTGAGAGTTGTCAGCAACGAGTAATAACCCAAAGATGGCGGAAAAATCTGAGGAAAAATCGATAAAATTGATCATTTGAGAGTCAATAATATATGAGCAACGAGTAATAACCCAAAGATGGTGGAAAAATCTAAGGAAAAATCGATAAAATTGATCATTTGAGAGTCAATAATATATGTAGCAGCAATTCCATACAAGAACAAGATGCATAGTTGACTTTATTTAGGGTTGCCACAAGTCTAGGCTAATATTAGCACTGCCTTTGTTGGCCCAAAGTCTCCCCTTTCCTTGAGTTCCACTTGTTGTCACTTTGACACTCCTACTGCTAAATGGTGATGCTTTTGTCTCTCGGATTGCTCATAGTAGCTATGCACTAAGGATCCCAATACGTTTTGCATAATTTCTTCACGGAAGGTAAAATTGTTTAATGTGAGTCATTTCACATTCAAAAGTAGATGAAAAACACTGAGCGTAGATGATTGCAGGATGATATGAAAGCTTGGTGGCAGCTTTATTGTTATAATTACTTATTTTAAATTTCCATTGACTTGAGCATTACTTTAGTTCAAGAAAACTCTATCGAACACTTTTGTCATTACAATTCAAAGATAGCATCATAAAAGTCCAAAGATAGCATAATGATAGTCCAAAGATAGCGTCCCATATTTAAAACTCGTGAGCCAACTTGTGTATAGATAGAGCTATCTATTTCAAATCTTGATTATATGGTTGTTGCCTCATCACTGGGTGGAGTTTGTCACTTATATTTGGTCAATCGATAGTTCTACATCATGATTTTACTAATACTTTTCTCGATGATGTGATAGATGATGGATGTGATTGAGACCTTGTATGTGCACATGAGATTTCGATGCCTCGTACTCACCATTGGTTTTATGTTTGTGTACTTGAGAGCTCGATGTCTCATACTTACCATTGGTATTATGTTTGTGTACTTGAGAGCTCGGTGCTTCGTACTTACCATTGGTATTATGTTTTATTTTGTCAAAGGGCTCGGCGCCTCGTCCTCATCATTGGTATTATGTTTATTTCGTCATATTTCAAGTGCAAATATTCTCAACATCAAGGATCAGAAATGTCACAAAGTTTATACATACTTGGTAGCCTGTTATCGTCCTCTTAATTGGTGCTATTGTTGTTATCGTCTTGTTGCACCATCGTCGTCATTGGTACTATGGCTGTTATCATCTTATTGCACCCTCGTCGTCATCAAGGATTTGACAATTGTCATTATACAGCACTAGTGTTTCATATCATTTTTATGCTACTTGTGTTTATAGGCGCACATGTACTGCATTCTTGTTATATGTACCTGTTGCATCATTATTTGTTTCTTTGTCGTCTCTACAGCAGCGTCACGAACCGTCTCCTAAGGACAATTTGATGTGATTATTTCTAGCCTTCACACTTCGATATGTTTCTTGAGTTAATTTTATTCGCAGGATAAAATGAATGTCAAGAAGCATGTACATGGGCTCAAAGATGTTGAAGATGATCAAAGACATTGAAGAATTTGCATCGATTCAATTGTATATATAGGGTTGTTAAACTTCCAAAGACGCTTGAGAGCGCACATTGTATATCATGGAGTGATGTAGCTCCGCAAAAATGAATTTTGTAAACTTTCATAATTGTTAATATAGCAGTTCATGTATATGGTGCTGTGGGTTTTTCCCTTGTACCCCGAAGGGTTTTTTTCATCCACAGTTAGGTGTAAAGAATGAGGATGCAAGAGAGCTACACAAAACAAGCACAAAGCACACAGAGATGGAAAGCTTCTTCTTCTTCTTCACAGAAAAGAGAGTACAAAATGACTAAGTGCTAAAGCTGAAAAGTAGCACATATGTACATGTGGTCACTAAGTGTGAACTCGCTAGAAGCGTACTAGGCTGGCACTATAAGTGTAGTCCAGCTGTAGAATCACTGGCAGAGATCCTCCGTGTCGGTCACCTAACGCGCCAGTGAGTAAATGCCGTAAGCGGCCAAGACCCGTAGTGGATGCCAGCTCAAGGTGTAGAGCTCGACATCTCAACATTAGGGACTCCTATTTGAATGGGGATATTGGAGCTATATAGAGAGCCCACACTTATGCTATATATAGCTAGGAGTCCCCACTATATATGTGTACTCAGTGTGTGTTCTACATACACTTTGGGGCTTGCAGATGTTGGTGTCGTCTCTCTCTCTTCTCCCTCATCTCATGTCTCGTCTCCGGTTCAACACGATTTTAATGGAAGGCATATGGTGTCCAACAGTTTTTGAATATGTGATGCATGCTAACGATCAAAAATTCCAACAAGGGTAGATAGCATGCCTTTGAGATCAATGACAGGGGACTAGAGCTTTTGCAAAATGGGACATAAATTTTGTCGAACCAATACAACCACCTACTTATAGAACTCACGCTCAATATATCATTGTAGCTACGGACTATTTGACCAAGTGGGCAAAGGCTAAGGCAACCATGAAGAATGATGACAGAACCACAAACGCATTCTTGTATGAGAATGTATTCACAAGATATGGACTTCCAATAGAAATTGTCAGTGATAGGAGAACTCATTTCCTCAATGAGGTAATTGAATATCTGTTGAATGAATTTATGGTCATCCATAAAAAATCAGCTCCATATCATTCACAAGCTGCAAATAGACAAGTTGAGCACACAAATAAAATTCTGAGCTCGGTATTGACTAAAGTGGTTAGTTCTGGATGCACTGATTGAAAAACGAATCTACATGCCACTCTATGGACGTATAGAGTTTCATTCAAGACAATTTTAAATGCTACACCCTTTAACCTTGTTTATGGTCTTGATGCCATACTACCGATATAATTTCGATTGCCAACACTAAGGGTTGCTAAACATCTCGAATGGACCAGACATGAATTGTCAAAGAGGCTTGAAGATTTAGAAAAGCTTGTTAAACAAAGGCTAACGGTTGTATCTCACATCTATGAAAAAAAACAAAAGAAAAAACAATTTTCTGATTCACATCTAGTCACAAAAATCTTCAAAAAAGGGGACCTAATTTTAGTTTATTTCCTTAAGATATATATTTTCAAGTTCAAGAATAAGAAAAATGGACCGTTTATCACTGAGGAGGTATCTCCAAATGGAGTAGTTAAGTTGTCCACTATAGATGGTAAGCCAGTGACTAACTGGATTAGTGGATGCCGCTTAAAGAAGTACCATTTTCCCACTAGCCAATGATTTGCTAGAGAAAATGCATGCAAAAAAATAGAGAAAGATTAAACGACAGCATGTTCTTGATGAATCCAAAGAGGAAGCTAAACTTTGAGTACTCAAGAGGAAAGCTTTGGAACCAGATGAAAGACTATGGGAATCAAAAAATGATGCAGTATCAACAGAGGATGAATGGTTGGATGGAATTGACCTTTGTATCACAATAAAACTCAACAATCATAGCACAAATCCATTAGTAGATATCAGAGCTTGAAAGAATGTAGTCATTTACTCCACTTACAAGAAAGCTATGAATCAGTCTTTAGCATCAGGAATATTTTCTATCAAAGGATGCAACAAAAACTCAACATTGGCATTGGAAGTGGTTAACTTGAATGTGATAGTAAATGGATTCTCATGTCATCATCAATTTATATATGTACCATATGAACATATGAATGAAATGATGATTCTTGGAATCTCATGGATGTGAACATACAAGGCAGGACCACATTCGGACATCAATCAACTCAAGCTATCACTTAAAGGATAACAACTCTTGGTTTCAATTACACGAGTGAGGGATTGAGAGGAATGAGTGTGTGTGTGTGTGTGTGTGTGTGTGTGTGTGTGTAGAAGTGTGGAAAGTGGTGAGAGAAGACTATGGGCTACTTGTGAGAAACGTGGGCAGACTGGGGTCCAGCCAAAAACGCATACCTCACTGGTGATAACTCCAACAATTATCAAAAATTTTGAGGTGATTATTTAGATCTTAGTCCACATTTTTCTTCTAACCACCACTTCAAATTCGGAGTGGAGATGGATATAAAAAATCCAACAAAATGTCTATTTTTCTTCACAAAAAAGTCTTCAGTGGCCCCCCTTTTGTTGAATTTGCATATGGCTCAAAATTGGGTGAGCCCCTTCTTGCATAAGAGCATGACCTAATTCATTCTTAGGAGTTTGAAAATATACATGGTTATTCATTATGCATAAATATAATATATAGATATGATGGAAAAAATAGGCTAGTATATATAAACAATTCACGGAATCTAGAATAGTGTGAGCTATATATATATATATTTATTTATTTATATATAAAATATAGAGAACCAAATGAGGAGGATCCTCATTTGTTTTTATTGATGTATATTTATTTACAAGAGATACAGAAAAATACCAAAAATAAGAGAAGCTTGAATAAAATGATTTTTTATAGAGTATATGGTAAGAAAAATCATGGTAATGGTTAGTAAATGTACATACCATACTTAGGTAAATAACGCACTCCTAGATAGAATATTTAAATAAATAGAAAAATAGTTATAATAAAAAATCCCTATATTTAGACCCTTTATACAATGAAATATCTACACAAAAATGGACCCTAATATGTTTTTATTTATTTATTTGACTCAACCAGCCCAATGACTAGTTAGCTGAGGGTTTTAAGAAGATATGGGGAAAGTCCTCTGACTCAAACATGCCTATGTAGAATGAAATGGTAGGGATACCCACAGTGTTTAGGTGATTTTGGTAGGGTGATGTAGCTCACTATGAAAATTTTGGATATCCAAAAAACAATTATCATTAGCCCTCCCCCAGGATGATGGTATATTCATGTACCATCATAAAGCATATTTTTCGAAGAGAGTTTCTGAGTCCTTGACAAGATTTTCATTGTTTTTCCCCTTGGTATTTTGGCTTGAGTTACACTCATGCTTCATGCAATAAAACTTACATGAGAAAGATACCTTTTGACAGATCTTTGGTAGATCCTTGGGTGGAAGGCGACTCAATTAGGGCTTCAGGCGATACCCGTTTATGTTTGTGGAGTGTTCCTTACCATTCAAGTCCATAAGTTGATAGTAACTTGAATTGAAAGTCTTCTTGACTATGTATGGCCCCTGCCATTTGGTTTAAAACTTGGCATCAAAACAATTATCAAGTCGGTTGGCATACCTTAGCACAAGATCTCCTTCCTTAATGCCTTTGTTCTTCAGTTTCTATCGAGATTTTCTTTTGCTTGTATAGCTTTCCTCTTGTAGCACTCGTAAACTGCTTCTCTTTCCACTCAAGCTCCAATAATGTAAGAATTTGATCCATCCATACCTCTTGATCACCTTGTGCACCTCTTCCATGAAGTTGTATCATTGGGATGTTGATCTCAATAGGCTGCAAATCCTCTTGGCCATAAATCAAGTGAAATAGCGTGAACTCTGTGGCTTCCCTATATGTAGTTCGATACGCACACAAGGCACCATCCAAGAAGTCATCCCATAACTTTCTCTTGTTTTGCACCATCTTTCTAATGATGTCTGCAATGATACCATTAGCCTTCTCCACCAAACCATTTGATTGTGGGTAGTAGGGTGTGATATGAAGATGTAGAATGTGAAGCTCTTCACAAACTTCCATGAGTAAACCCTTCTTGAACTCTGGACCATTATCAAAAACCATCTCCAGAGGTGTGCCAAATCTACAACAAGTATTAGTGTAGATGGACCTGCTCACCTTTTCCCATTTACTCTTGCCACACTTTGAGCCTCTACCCAACTAGTCATGTAATTTACAGCCACTAGAATGTAGAGTTTAGCATTTTGTGTTCCAGGAAGAGACCCATAGCATCAATGCCCCATTTTTGAAAGGGTCCATTTGCAAGAACTATTTGCCTTGGACCATGGACCAATCTTCTATTTCCATTTACCTGACAGTTGTGATAGCTTTTACACCAATGTTGGACATCCACATGCAGGCTTTCCCAAACATACCCCGTAAGGAAAATCTTCTTCACAGTTAACTCTTGAGCAAAATGACCATCACATGCCTCTTTATGCAAACCTTTCAGAATGGCTGGAATTTCCTCAATAGTTGGTACTCTTCTACATACTTGATCCTTTCCTCTTTGATAGAGGGAGCCTTCTAGGAAAACATAGAAACTTGCCTTCTTCATGAGTCTCCTCTTTTGAGCTTTTGTGAAGTCTTGTGGAAAATCGCGCTCCAAAATGTAGCCAATAATGGGAGCCACTGACTTCGATCCCTGGTATCTTGGTTCTTTTTGACAACTACTGCCACCATGATGACCCGCACTTCTTTCTCAACACATGTGACTGCACTTGTTGTGCAAGTAAATCACCATCCTCATTTTGTTTCCCAAGAATATGATTTAGTTTCACTTCTTGTTAACCCTCACGGCACACGGACACCCTATTGCCTACGATGGACGTGTATTATGTATTATTTAGAGTCAGGCACCGGGCTTGTCGGACCAATTGGGAAAGGTAGAGTGATCGCCGATGAGAGGCGCACTTTAACTTGGACATTCAAGGGATTAGTTGGCTAAGCATGGGCGCCCAAGTGTGAATGGGGTGAGCTCCTACAAAAGCCAACTAAACCTAATTTTTACTCATTCTCTCATTTGTGCAATAGAAGAGTGCTCTTGCTCCATCTTCTTCTTCTTCACCTCCTTGTGTGTGTGTGTGTGTGAGAGAGAGAGAGAGAGGGAGAGTGTGTGTGCGATCGAGCATTACGAAGGCACGACGGTGGCGAAGCGGTTGAGCGCGGCACGACTGCAGCTTCTTCTTCATCGCGGCGAGGAATCCACCACGAAGGCGAGCGTAGAGCGGTGAGTGACACACCCTTTGCTTTCTTGAGCTTGCTAGTTTAGGCTTGTTGTGTGCTTGGAGCCGTTTGTGGCTCGCACACGGTGTATTGGCAAGTCCCTTGCTTCGACAGTGCGGCAAGGAGCGCACATTTTTGGCGCCGCTGTCGGGGATATGCCCTACACTAAGCTCGGTTAGCACTTTACGCTTCCTTGTGGTGCAATTTCTATCATAGGAAAGGCAGGGAAGGAGTGTGTGGAGATTTCTGTTTTTTGCGTTTTCTGCATTTTCTGTCAAGTTTCAATTTCTGCTATTGTCTGTGCTTTTTCAATTTTCTGCATTTCTTGCGTTTTTTCAATTTCTACAATTTCTGCATTTTCAATTTCTGCGTTTTCAATTTCTGCAGTTTTCTGCATTTCTACGTTTTTTCCTGCATTTCGGCATTTTCAATTTCTGCATTTTCAATTTCTGTATTTTCTGCATCAAAAACAAAAAAAAAATTGGAAAAAAAAAAGTGATAAATTTTTTTTAAAAAAAAATCGGGAAAAATATTTTCTGGAAAAAAAAAAAACCCGGAAAATAAAAACGCGAGCGAGCGGGCGGTTTAATTTTTCGAAAATAAAAAACGTGACTCTTAAAACGGACGGGTTGGTTTGCATAAAAGATAGATCAGGATCGGGAACATTTCCCTAGGCCCAGGCCCAGGCCTCAGTTCTCAGTCTTATGATATATACTAGACTCACTCTTATATATATACCCTACTCCCTCAAGAGAGAATGAGAGCATGTGGGACAAGTCATCCACTCTCCTCCTTTCTCTTCTCACTTGCACCCTTAGACTTTCTAGTTTGGGCCTAGTTCCCTACTGGAAATTGACAGTTTTAGGGATTCCGAGGGCATAGAGTGACCAAACGGAGGGCTGTAAAGCACGGCACGACCCTCTGACCGATACGCTCGTTTTGAGCTATCACACGGCCCATTCCACGACACGCTTTAAAAAATTTAGCAAAAAAACAAACAAAAAACACGCTAAAAACTAATCACAAGGCCTCCTAGAGCAGCTTTTTGACACCTTAGGGTATCAAAAGCACATGCACTTACGCTCTGGGCGGGTGCTAGAACACAAGCATATTGAGGGTGTCTCTGTTCATACGGACACCCATTACCCATCCACGATAAGCTCTAGACCCTCAGCGGGGACACAAGGTAGCACCACCCAAGACCCTAAAATAGCCGCTATTGATTCCTCCTCCGACTCAGAAATCATGGAAGCATACCCTACCCAAAACACTGAGAGAGAAGGCCATGCACCTCCCGAAGCTCCACAGCCTAGTACTAGTATGTTTAGCCGTTTCATGGAAACACTAGGTAGAGCTACTCGCTCGGAACCTGATGCAAATGAAGCACACGAAGGGGGTGGGGAAGTGGACTCTCCTTTCACATCGCACGTGGACCCCACACCCCCAAAGAGTGTCCATGTGGATATCCTACCAACTTCTTACCAAGAAGGCCCTGTTGAGCTGCCTCCTTCAGAAGTTCCCTCTAGAGTACCGTTGGTGACAAGTAAAACCACGGGGAGCAACATTGCTTCTACCTCACAAGAAACCGTTAACACGTCGACTCTAGAAGGATTGTTCATTAATGATCATTGGACATACGACCTCCACACTGAGGTGTTGACGGATCTACACTCTGGCCACGCCTACCATGTAGGATGGATAGAGATTGTACAATCCACCTCTAGTGCCACGAGCATCGAAGATCAACAGAAAATGATCTATAATGTTATCCATGGCATTATTCAATCAGAAAGGCAAAACCGAGGGGTAAATATACTCTCAACTGGCCCCATGAGATTTCTGGATACGAGCAAGGCTCAATAGCCTACTCTATCACAAATGGAGACTCCTCTAATGAGCCCCATGGACCCATCTTACGTCATTTCACCTGGGGTCTCTATGCAATCTGAGCCTCCGAGCGAAAACTTTAGCTTCCCTAACTTGGCTCAACCCTCTATCAACGAAAACACAGTGCTCACTCCAGCGATAAGCCTGACAGAGAATGTACCGATGACATCTACGGTTAGCGCAGTGCCACTACCTAGTGTCGTAGTACCTAATATGGGGCCTCGACCATATGTGCCTCTAGCCTCTTATGCACACATGGCCCCCACACCTCCAATTGTACCACTTGCTTATGCTCCTCGAGTGCGGCTCCCTAGCCCTTATCCGAGTGGACCTATGCCCGGTTATGTTCCATATCCTCCATCATCCACACATATGCCAAGACCGGCACCCGTCCCTCTCCCACATATGATTCCAAGAGTACCTCCACCGGCCCTGCCTGCTCACATAGGTGACTTGGCAGCGTTTGCTCAAACCATAGGTCGATCTATCGCGGAAAATATGCGTCACGCATCTGATAGAGAGCCTAGAAGTAAGGCAGTACAAATTGCCAAACTCACGCAAAAATTCAATGGGGATGAAGATGCTAGAAAACACATTGAAGTGTTTGAACAAGTATGTGATTCCTTAGGGGAACGCAACGAACTACATAAGTGCAATGCCTTAAGCTTGGCATTAAGTGGGAAGGTTGGAGATTGGTATAGAACCCTAAGGGTGGACGAGAAAAAAATCTACCCTACCCTTCGAAGGTTGTTTCTAAAGGAGTACATACGAGAAGGTGTGCTTTGGGGTGTAGCATCTCAGCTACAGAAGGCCGAACGTAAGGAAGGAGAGTCAGTAAGGGACTTCATTAGTCGTCTAAAGCACTTAAACTCTCGTTGCCCTGTAAATGAGCGCTTCAACAATAACCAACTGCTTGATCGATTCATTCGAGGGTTGAGGAATGACGGAATCTATAATGGACTAGTGATTAGAGGTATCACAACCTGGGAAGATGTCACTGCCAATGCAATCCAATTAGAGGACAACTTGATGATAGCAGGCATGAGGGTGTCTACTGACACGAGATCCACTAGCTCACAAGCCATTGAGTATGAACCCATGACTGCAAATCCCATTGCCAATGAGCCAAAGGTATTTGAGACATTCTTGACAGACCTCACCAAGGCAATCCAAGAGTCTCTTAAGGATAATCGACCCCCTCAAAATAGTCACATGTATCCAAGAAGGGAGCAACAATGGTGTTCCATTTGCTTAGGTCCACATAGCACTAGTGAGTGCCCTACGTTTAGAGTAAAATTTAATGGAACTTGCAACGCATGTGGTAGGTATGGTCACCAAGCTAAGGATTGTTTAATGATCAAACGTATGATGGCAAATAGACCACCTGTAGCCTGGACGGATGCACCTCGAGCTCCTGTATTGATGCCTACTCCAACTGTTGAGCAACTACCACAACACATGGTCCCTAGATCTCAAAATGTTGTACAAGCTACACCGCTACCACCTCCTGTGCTAGGACCGCAACCCCCGCATCCAAGAGTCGCCCCTATGAAACAAGTGGGTTGCGAGCCATCAAATGCTTATCCAGATGGCTTTGAGGAGGAAATAGACACTAGTATTGCCTACGGACTTGATACATTGGAAGAGTGTCCTATATACTACATGGAAGATTGTTGGGGACAAGTCAAGCCGGTTTATCAAGCTGCTGCTCTCGCATCCAGAGGTCAAAATATCAACACCCAGGCTAGGAGGCCACCTCTTCAATGCTACGAGTGTGGTGGACCACATCGAGCAGTGGAGTGCCCTATTAGGCTGCAAAAGAATGCTGCACAGATGCAAATGAATCAAGGGAGCACGTCTGCAATGCCAATACTCACATGTAATCGTTGTGGCATAGATCACTTGATTGCCCAATGTCCCTATAACCCAAATGCGCCTAAAATCACACCCCTAAATTTGGTCGAAATTGCTAGTGTGACATCTCCAATACCACCCGTCGCACCCGCTTATGCGATTACACGGTCCATGCTTCAAGGGCCAGGCCATATCCTCGAAGAGAGAGATACCGCGTCAGTTATCCAAGCAAAGAAAAAGAAGACACGAAGGAAGAAGTCGCAGAATACAGAAAATTCAAAGCCAAGTTCCAAAACAAACATAGGAACAGGAGATGACCCCGTGTATATGAAGGACCTCGAGGATGATTAAGATTTAGTCGAGACAATGGAGACTAGAACCAATACCACAAGGGGAAAGACCGACAAAGAAAACCGTAACATGGAACCAAATGAAAACCGAATAAGAGAAAATCATAAAGAGCCTCTGAAAACACCACAAGTGTTTCCAAATCCAATCCAAGACCCCCAAGATAAACCGCAGGGGCAAAAAGGGAAGAATTGTAAAAAGAAGATTGGGATGTACCCAAACCCAGTAGATGAGATTAAGCAGGTGAAACATCTAAGAGGTTTAGTGGAGGAGACTCAAAGGAAACTAGAACCAGAACCCATGCAGGTCAAAATTCATGACACAGTGTTTCCCACACAAGTTCATCCACCCCACATGAACCATAGACCGTTAGCCATATCTAGTATCATCCAAGAAGGGAGTGAGGACGGGACATCAAAAAGTGAGCATACACCTTTCTTGTTGGAAAGGATGTTTAACGAAGGAATACCTGATCCCATTGAGGAATATGAGATTCCATCCTCACCAGTTCCTAGTCAAGGACCTACACCCTGCAAAACGCCAATGAATGTTGCCAAACTAGTGGACTTCATGTCTTCTGAGGTCCGAACCACGATCATAGCAAAGCTGTATGGAGATCCTGAGTTATTCCTTGCACTTCGAGCATTCCTTAACGGAGAGCTACGAACGGGATTACCGCAGTTTGTGCAACCAAATAGGCTTGACTCGATTATGATTGATGAGGAAAATCATGTGCAATCACTTGACTTAGATGGACACGAGTCTGTGATCGAGGTACCCATTAACGAATTAGGGCAGTATTTTGAAGGCGACGAGTCTAATGCGACCCTACCCATCACTACCAAGGGATTAACTATAAAGGGAATTCTTGATGGTGGTGCGGGAGTTAGCATCGTTACAAAAGATTGTTGGGAATCCATGGGAAAACCCCGCCTCAGTGTTAGTAACTAACATTGTGGTAAAGATGGCAAATGGTACCATAGCCAAACCTATGGGGATGCTCAAGGATCTTAAGATCAAAGTTCTAGGACACAAGGTACGACATACGTTCATTGTAATGGATTTCTCTAAACACCTTATGTCATATGAAATGATTTTAGAATGACCATTCATGAGGGAAGCACAAATGGTTCATGATTGGTCTAAAAATCATGTCTATTTGCAATTCCAAGACTCTGTCCTTAGAGTGGATTTGGTGACTGGTAAGGTACACCCCTTAGGGAGTAAAACCATTATTGATCATCGCTCTGACACCACAGTTCACTCGGCCCCACTACAATATTGTTACACTTGTAAGAAGGATACAGACATTGGCCAAGATTCTCCTTACATGGATGTGTTACCGGGTATGACGGAATCAGACAACGTAGACTGGGTACACCTAGCATCAACCATAGACACTTGGGGAAATAGGGGGACGACCTGGGTAACACCTGAGGGGGATGAAATGCCTATACCCTTAAATATGCTACAAGCAATGCATATCGCTTCCGACAAGACTCATCCTAATGTAACGAAGAAAACATACAAGTGGGTCCCTAAAGCTTCTTTAGTGACCATAGCTAGTGCTAAAAAAACAGAAGCCTTGTAAGAAACGTACCACTCGCTCCAAGAAAAGTAAGAAAATGTTGCGATGGATCCCTAGACGACTATTGGAAGCCCAAGGCTACTATCAAGGAAATGATCAAATCTGGGTGCCAAAACGTAAAGTGTACTCTTACCTGTCACCTGGCCCATGTAAACCCAATCCTATGGCTCCAAAACAAATTGAAAATCGCGGAAAGGAAAAAATCATGGAATGTTACACACCCGTTCTAGAGCTAGTTTGGGTACCAAAGAAAGAACGATTTGTTCCACCTAGCTCAGGAACAGGGAAATCAAATGAAGCTTCTTGCTCTTCATGTAGTTCCTATACGCGAATAGAAGCTTCGACACAACCTCCACCTACCACTGTACATATCCATACAAGCACGAAAGAGTTTGCACCTTCCGGGGTAAGTTCACCACCTACAACAACGTTGCAAATAAAATCATGGGAGGGTACCTTACCACCCTTGCAACTAGATGAAACGCATAGGGCGGTCGAAAACTATTGGTTAAAATCCTCACCTATTACCAACTGGAACAATTGGTTTCAAAGGGTGACAAGCTCATTTCAAACGGTATGATCTACCCAAGGAAGGGGGGAGTGTTTGCTGACAGTCATCATTCATTTGTTTCCCTCTCAACCTTTTTCTCTGACCTCTCAATCTCCGATCTTAGGGAATGTATATATATAGCCTTATACTCACAAAAAAATAAAAATAGTAAAGAGCAAGAGTGCCTAGCAATGAGAGAGCACCCTATCGGATCTTACATATAAGTCCAAATTCACCGTGTCAATTCAAGCAACACACAAAAACAACTCTTATGTTTTAAAGACCTAACCAAATCTATCTGTCTTGTCAGAAATGGCTACTTCACCAGAGGCATGCACTTCTATTTTTGATGAAAGGTACCCCTTGTCTTTTCAACAAGTGTTCTACGTATGCTACCCTATACTTTCTTGCGAATGGGATTTGATAGAGAGCCTTGCATGTGAGAGAAATTTTGAGGAGTTAGAATGGCTGATACGTCTATGGCTAACTAGTGATCCCTACCCAGTAGCGAATGTGTCTCCAATGGCACATGCTTATTCTTTTGCACAAGATGAGTATCCACGCATCACGAGGTTCTTGATTAGCATGCTAGCACAAGAGGATGATGAAGAGGAACTAATAGAGACCGAGGAAGACTATGGCCTCAAGGACAACGATTTTATTTATCTAGATGATGAGGATAGAGGCCTAGCCTTAGGGTGGCCACCCGGTTTATATAATATCCTCTTTCCTTGATTCTAAAAGGGGTGACAAATAGGTAGGTTAGGGGTCTAGATTGTGTTTTGAGTTTGTTTTTTAGCGAAGTTCTCTTTTCCCACTAATGTGCCTCCTGGAGGTATTCCTTTTGTTTCATAGTGTGTACAGGAGCGTGTTGCTATTGATAGGATTTGGACCTTCATGGAACCTTTCTCTCTTTCACACTTCAAACCAAGTGCGACCATCGACACAAACAGGTGTTTTATGTCCATTAGCATTGCCCTTATCTTTTTTGCATCCATGTTTGTCTGCTTTAATTGTGATTGGTAGCATAATATTCACCGCATTTGCTTAGTATCAAACATTTAATTCAATGTAGTGTTTTGTCATAGTCACTTGTCTAGGTTTAAAAATCAAGCAGTCCGACTAAGCTAGGTTGACCAAGCTAGGTATTAGAAATCTTCTCTTAATACCATGGGGAATGCCTTCCTAATAAGCAATGGTTACTTAGGTTCTTAATCCGATTTAGGCAGCATTGTATGAAATGTACTAGGGCTTTCTAGTGGGCTTAACCCTAGTGACCTTTAGCTTAAGTATTATAAAGGGAGTTTACTAAAGTGATGATCCTAGGGAGGGTAACAGTGTTATATGACCCCCCAAAGTTACAAAATTAAAATGCTGAAAATGAACAAGCAAAAAATCAAATTGCCACAATGTAAAATTTTAAGCCGGAAGAGAAATCTCAGCTTGATTTGGTACTTCACTCACATGCATCGCCTATGGTACTAGAGCCCTAGAGGTTCCCAGTGTGGGCGCTTTTCCTTGAAAAGCAAAAAACCCAAGGCATAAAAAATAAGCACACACATCATAATTGAATCAATGTATAAAGACTTTGGGGGGTCAAAGAAAAAGTAATCAGTCAGGCGATGATTTCATGAGAAATTCCTTTTATGGTAGCTTAACTACAAGGTTTTCTAGATATAGCCTCTAGTCAGCCCTCGAACATGAATACTTGGCTCTCGCGATTAAACAACTTAATTGACCACAGATAATTAAGAAGCTTACCCATGGTATTAATATTCGATCTCAAGTGCTTTTCGACAGTCAAATTAGCGACCCCAGACTTGTTTAATTTTTTACCTTTACATCTGTTTATGCATTTGATTATATTGCAATTTAATGTTCATTGCTAACAAATTGTTTGAAATTCTTTGACCAATCAACTTGTCTACCTAAAAGTGCATATGCTTTTTAAGAGAATGCAATTACTGTGCCAATGTTGTTTGATTTTGCAGTGACTGAAGAAGGCTAAGGACATTCATCTCAAATGCTCTTCCACCTCGACGAACCAGCTTCAACTCAATAGCTTCCGAGGACGGAATCTACATCAGGAAGGGGGGCATGTTAACCCTCACGGCACACGGACACCCTATCGCCTACGATGGACGTGTATTATGTATTATTTAGAGTCAGGCACCGGGCTTGTCGGACCAATAGGGAAAGGTAGAGTGATCGCCGATGAGAGGCGCACTTTAACTTGGACATTCAAGGGATTAGTTGGCTAAGCATGGGCGCCCAAGTGTGAATGGGGTGAGCTCCTATAAAAGCCAACTAAACCTAATTTTTACTCATTCTCTCATTTGTGCAATAAAAGAGTGCTCTTGCTCCATCTTCTTCTTCTTCACCTCCTTGTGTGTGTGTGTGAGAGAGAGAGAGAGAGAGAGGGAGAGTGTGTGTGCGATCGAGCATTACGAAGGCACGACGGTGGCGAAGCGGTTGAGCGCGGCACGACTGCAGCTTCTTCTTCATCGCGGCGAGGAATCCACCACGAAGGCGAGCGTAGAGCGGTGAGTGACACACCCTTTGCTTTCTTGAGCTTGCTAGTTTAGGCTTGTTGTGTGCTTGGAGCCGTTTGTGGCTCGCACACGGTGTATTGGCAAGTCCCTTGCTTCGATAGTGCGGCAAGGAGCGCACACTTCTTCAAACTGATTAAACAACCTAAAAATGGCATGAACTTTTGTCCTTAGGCTTTCATTCTTGCATGCCCAAATGCCTAAGATTTGCTTCACGATGAGAAGTGAATCCCCATTTAGCATGAGACGTTGTATACCTTGACTAATGCACATCTTCAAACCATGAAGTAGTGTGTTGTATTCTGCTTCATTGTTGCTACCTGGTAGATTGACCTTCTCTTTCATGACCACCTCTCCACTTGGGTAAAGCAACACTAGCCCTCCCCCTGCTTTTCCTGTGACTCGTCAAAAATCTCCATCAAAGAAAAAGTTGGTAAAAGAATTAGGAATATGTTTTGGTGGTGGCAATGGTAGGGTCTTTATTTTAGGCACCTTAATCTCCTTCTCATGTACCCTATAAGTGATAATCCCCACCAATTGTGCACGCACACTACCTTCTATCTTGAAAGAGTATTGAAACTCTTGCAACTCCATAATCCACTTTGAGATCCTAGTATTAAGATTCATTTGAGATGACACCCAAGGGAACAAATTTTCTGCAGTGAGAATTACAAAAGGTTTTGGTAGCAGTTAGGATCTAAAATTCCTCACCGCAAACATGAGAGAAAGCATCATGAGTTCTACCTCCATATAGCCTCTCTCCAAAGCATTCATGACCCTACTAGCAAAGTGTATGGGTCGCATCCTTGTACTGTAGGGATCTTGTTGTAATAAAACTACACCAATTATTTCCTTTCCAATACTAGAGCTAACAAATAATGTGTACACCCACCAAGGAGACATGAGTGTTGGTAGCTCTGACAAAATGACTTTAATGTTACAAAAGTACTCTTCAAGCTCATCAAACCATGAAAATTCTACTTGTTGTGTCAATTTTTGCAAAGCATGAAGTAACTTTGAGGCTAAGTGAATGAAGCGTGACATATACTCTACCTTTTGAATGAATGAGATAAGCTCCTAAAGACTCTTGGGTGATGGTAACGTCATAGGAGTCTTTGACTTTTAAGGATCCACTTTGATGCCTTTGTAAGAAACTTTGTGACCAAGTAGAATCACTTCATCATCACCTATGTGGCACTTGTCTGGGTTGAGTTGACCTCCCATGTCATAAAGCTTCTTCAATCCTTCTTCTATCCTTTGTAGATGCAATGATTTTGAGCTATAAATGAAAAAATCATCAATGAGCACCCTAATGACTTCCCAAATAATGCTTGAAACACCATGTTCATGAAGCATCGGAAAGTTGCAGGAGCATTTGTCGGGCCAAATCGCATGACTATGAAAGCATAACAACCCCACGAAGTGATGAAGGTTTTTTTCAATTGATCCTCTAATGCGATACCTATTTGAAGATAGCCCGAGTAGCCATCATACACAGTGTACTTCTCATGACCAGCTACCTCATTTCGCATCTCATCTTGAAATGGGAGGGAAAAGTGATCTCTTTTTGTTGCCTCATTCAGTGGACAATAATCCACACACACCCTTCACTTTCCGTTGTTCTTGGGAGTGATAACAACAAGAGATACCCAATATGAATTCTCCACTTGATAAATGAAATCTACTTCCAGAAGCTTTCTTACCTCCTTGAGTAAAGCCTACTCCTTGATGACTCCTAGCCTTTGTAGCTTTTGAGCCTTAGGTGTGGCCTCTCACTTTAGCTTGATCTTGTGTTGAACATCATCTACTCCATGCACGTCAGTGTAGTCTTTAGCAAAAAGCTTAGGAAACTTCCTTAGCACACATTTGAACTCGTCTCTTTCATTCTTTGTAAGTGTTGTAGACAACATACCTTCTAACATTCCTTCATCTTCCACATTTTGGTTGTCTTGGAAACCTACCTCCTCCAAACCTTGACAAGAGGTTTTTTGGTTGTTTGGCTTAAACCTTACCCCCATGAATTCAATGGAAAACTCCTCTTCCGTAGTGCTACCGCTACCTTCTTCTTCTGAAGTGCTATTAGTCAAGCCTTCCTCCGTTTCACTTTGAGATGATTCTTCATGGAGCTCCTCTTGACGTTTCTCCTTCATGTCAAATACAACCTTCTTATGATTGTCATTCCTACATATCAACTTTCCATTTTCCCAATCCTGCAAAGCTTGCATTTTCATTAGCCATGGTCTTCCTAGTATAAATGGATAGCCACTTCCCTTGGTTGACATAACATAAAAATCCACTGCCTTCTTAATGCCAAAGGCCTCCACACAAAAAAATTTACAAATGCCTACACACCTAGCCTTGCTATTGTTTGACATCTTAACTTTGATTTCAGGTGTCTCATGGATGTGCGTGCCTAGAACTTGTAGACATAATAATGCAAGAAACTGAGGCCATGAGATATCAGGACCCTTACCTCTCATGTCTTCCAATAGGTTGTATGGAGCCATACCATCTCCAAGAGGGAAGTCTTGGAGGTTGATACGATGTAGAGTCCTCTTAGCTTCCTTTGTTTCCTTTGCCTTCTTTTCTTGTCCATGGTTACTTTGTGGCATAGCTCCTTCTTTCTCCTCACCTTTTCCTCGTCCACGCTTAATGCCATCTGCTTCCATGTCCACCTCTTTTGAATTTTTCACCTCTATCACATACACATTTGGGTCTGTTGGGAGCCGTTGTAGAAACAACCTAATCGAAACCCACACAAAATTAACAAATCCGTGGATCGGTAACCTGGATAGGGCATGGAAGCACGAGCATCGGATGAATAGAAATAGAGGATTCAAGACAACACCTCTCCAATTCAAGTAGATATTAGCCATGGCAAGACTAACTCTAATCATACACTATTTACTAATCAATCAACTCCTACACAAATCGAGTCTACCAAAGTCCAACATACCATAGACGAGAAACCCCAAGCACACTAATGATAAGCACACACAAATTACATTGGTGTTGGCCTCTCCAATCACCACATGCCAATCACGGCACTTCATCAATAGCTACACACATGAGCTGAATAGTACTAGAGTTTCATAAAACATGTCCACACACAAACAACAATAGGTCACACACACTAATTACAAGATTAAGAACTAACTTAATCAGCCTAATTAGTGATGCTAAATATCACAAATCAAATACCCATAGAAGGATAAGAGTGGTTAATAGCAAGAAGTACACACCTTTCTCAAATCTAGAATAATGAGAGGGTAATACTACATCATGACATAATAAAATGTAGAGAAGAAGTAGAATAATGAGAAAATAGGGATTAGATTAATCAAAAATATCTTACTCTAATTACAATGGATTAGCACCAGCCTCGTAAGCATGGGCATTAAGCTCAAGGCTAGGCCATAGAGTGAACACTCAAGAGAGAGAGAGAGCTCTCAAAAGTGGATCCTCAAGAGTGGATACTCAAGAATGAAGCTTCCTTGCATAAAGGCTTCCTTTTATAGGCTTTCACCACAATCCCTTCTACTATGGGTTTAAGTTTGAGCCCTCTACCTATCTTACACAACTTTGGAACTCCCAATGAGCCCAAGACTTATAGAAAGGGAGTTGGAAATATTATGCACAACCATAGCATACCTCTCTCTTGATGCATATTCGGTGTAACTTTTTTTAGCCACTGCTAATGCTCCCCCCTTCCTAATTTGGCACACGTTCTCATGTGCCAGTGAAGCAAGACACGAAGACATGGTATTAAGAAAGTCCATGGAAGAAATATTGAGTTGCAAATCATAAGCACACGTAATGAGCATCAAAGGCCAACAAGGATAAAAACATGAAGCACAATGGACAATCATGCAAAGTAAAATTTTTGCTTCTAAAAGATGGGTGAATCATAGTCAAAAACTAGACAACATAAAGCAAAAAAGACACTCAAACAGTCATGAAGATTAAACCACTTGAAATTTCAGTTTTATGCATGAAACATAAGAAATCAATTATGACCCTAGGCTACTGCGAGTTCATAAACTAACTATCCTGAAAACTATGTGACCAGTAATAATGAATCATTCAAGTCTATCATGTCTACGGGCTATAAAAAAGCTCCTAATCTATTAGTACATTTTCATAGCTTTTTGAATCTCATGGAAGTTTTGTTTTTTGTCATTCATAGAAAAAAGTAAAGCACAATACAAGGCTACCACTGCAAGGCAAGTCTAGGTACGACGCTCAGCCCCTTGAACCCTCAAGAATGTGCTCCAAAAGCCTACTATCATATCAAGGCGACGGCTAACCCCTATCAGCCCAAGGCATTGATTTAGGGCCTTGACCAAGCAAGCCAAGGTGATTCTCCTCGCCTGCCAAGTGCCAATAAGACACTAGGCCGCACATAGACACAACATAACATAGAAATTTTATTTTCACGTGTCTAGTAGCATTTTTGCTACTTTTTTACTTGATACAGTTCTGCTTCATTGTTTCATTTTTTAGCACTTTTTTATTTCTTCAATCTTGAGAGTATTTATGGAAAATGGACTAAAGGAGTAAAGCCTAATCATAGCCCTAGGTCATGTTAAAACTGAATGGAGTATTAAGACTATTACTAAGAGTCTAGAACTAAGGAGAAATGAACCTACCTTAACCTAAGGTCAAGGACAATTATCTATGATTAGCACACATAAAAACCAAATTTTTTGATGAGTTAATATTCGAAAATCAAAGTGTTGAAACTTTAGTATGCATAAAAGAACCATAGCTTAGAAGCAAAAAATTATTTAAGCCAAGCATACAGAATGGAGAGATATAAAAGAGCAATATCATGGAAGGATTACATCTATTCATGCTCTTTTGAGCATCCTTAAGCAAGCATCCCCTTTGTATAGAGAAGTCTCTTGATCCTTTTATCTACAATCCAACGTGATTTGAAGCTAAGTGTGAACACAAGCTCAAAAGGCCTTCTATTGAAATCCAAAAGTACACAAAAAACATTAATGAAATCCTAATGCTAGGGTCTTGCATACCCGAATTTGCCAAAGGGAAAAAACCCAAAGGAAAAAAGCTCCTTTGGTTATGCACATGATGCTCTTTGATAGAAAATTTATGCATACATATCAAAGATGAGAGAGATAAAAATGCTTCTACATAAGCAAATTTTGCAACCCATCTCTCATGCATGATTCAAAGTGGATTAGTTTCTAGATGAATGAGATATGGAATTTAAAACAAGCCAAGAGTATGCAACTTTGGTGAAATGAATTGGCTCTTCAAAGCCAAAATTTATAATTTGAAGCTCTAAACAAGTTGGCTAACAACTAGCTCACATGATATTTTACAATTTAAGAGCAATCTATGAGCTAAAGATGAATTCAACTTTTAGTGGAATGAAAGTGAACGGGTCTCAATATCCAAATTTGTACTTGAAATCTCTCAAAAAAGTTAAGTAAACATTAGCTCAAATGAAAAAAATTAACTTTTAGACCAACCTATGAGCTAGCATGTATACAACTTTTAATCCAAAGAATTGGAATGGCTCTAAATAGCCAAGTTCTACAATATATTGCAATGATGACCCCTTCTTGGATCAATGAAATTTCAACCTTGCCACACCCCTTTTAAAAAAACTCAAATTACTAGTGCTTTAAGCATTTGAGCATCCAATACAAGCACTAAAAGCATGCGCAATCAGAGCCCGAACTTTTATTTCTCTCTTGATCATTCAAGAAGCTCAAATTCTAGTTCTATGTAATGTTTTTTTACATTCAATTCAAGCACTAAAAATGTATCAAGCAATGCCAAGCTCAAGCATAAAGCACCACTTGTTATCCACTGTGTTACTCTCACATGAAGCTCCTATGCATTTCAAAAAGAGCTTTCCATTTAGTGCAATGAGAACTTCAATATCAAACAAAGCACTAGAAGAATGCTCATACCAAAAACATTGTGCATTGAAGATCATTTATGCATGGAATTCCATATACAATCATCACAAACACTACACATGTCCACATCCTAGCTCTCATACAAAAATTATGGCATACAAAGCCTAAGAGAGAGGGTGAATTTTGAACTCATTTCATCAATAAAAACCCAATGTTGGACTTTTGTTCAACAAAAACTTCATCATTAGTGCAAGGATAAAATTCTTTGTCAATCCAAGCACTATAATTGCATAAGTTTCAAGGTTTTAATGCAATCCATTCAAAAGAATTCATTTTGATTGACAGTGGATGCACAAATTTTATGATCACATTGCCCTCATGTAGCTGTAGACAGACAACTAGTGTCTTTCATCACAAAAAAAAAAAACATCGATTGAATTTTTATTTTGAGCTCCCCCATTGTTTCACGAGGGAACGGTTGGGAACAAACCCCCAAAATATTTTCGTTTTATTACCATTATATATATTTTTTTGTTTCATTTGGTTTGATGCCAATGCGCAGGCGATAGAGAGTGACCGGCTATGGCCCGTGGACAGTAACAAAGAGAGATAACGGATTTGTGTGTGTGTTTTGCGAGCTAAAGTGAGAACCTGCCAGTGATAGCATGTGTGTGTTGCATGTGTGTGATCCAAGCAGTGAGTAGCGGGCAGGTGCGGGATTGCAAGAGTTGCGGGACTCAACAGGAGCTGCAGGATCAAGGGGGTGCGTGTATGTGTGTGTTTGTCTTTATGCTTGTTTGGCAGTAGGCTGTAGCATGTGTGTGAGTGTCCACTCGGCGAGCAAGGCGGGACCAGGCAGCAAACTATTGTAATGCGCCATAAAGGCAACAATTTTGGCATTTGTGCAAAAGCGTGTGTGTTGCAAAAATGCCAAGGAAGCAGCCTTTGTGTGTGTGTGTATGGGCTTTGGGGCCTTCTTCCCATGGAGTAACCTTGGGAGCTATGTGCAAGAGAATAAGAGGGAGTAGGAGAGACACATATGGACATATGGTAATGTGATAGTAGTAAGCAAGTGGACACAAGTATCTACAACATAAAGGTCAATTACAAGTGTCCATCATGCACATGATTTGGAATACAAATCAATGCATATTTTTCATGCTCGATCAATTTGGCTACAATGCAATGATTATTGCATCAAATCATCCTCAATTGTGTGAAAATTGAGTCATGCATCTTAAATCCAAATCTACATTATTAATCGAGATTGCTTCGAAATCAAGAGCAAAAATTCAATTTAAATTTGACATTGGTGCATTTTTTACTCAATTGAAAAATGATCATAACCAAATTAATCAGGGTTGTCATCTCATTTGCACAAGCAAATTAATCATTGAAACTTAAGTTGCTCATATCCGCGGATATCCACAATTACACAAACCAAATTGTCACAAAACATTGGTCAATTTAAACCCGGTTTTTTACATTGCAAATTTGATTGCTCATATCTCAAAGCCCTAGTCATCCAAATCAAATCAGATTTGTCATTTGGTTTGTACGGTTACACACAATTGATTATAGCATTTTTGAATGCACAAATCATTGAAATCCTTTATCATATCCATTTGAATTGGCATACAACTCAATGATAATACAATCATTCTCAATTATGTGAAATTGAGTCATTCATATCAATTAATTTGATGACATACACACATAGGCTTAGGTCTATTCAATCATTATGACTAATGAACAACACCAAAATCATTCATTCCAAATCGGATATCAAGCACCATTGCATAGGCACACACTTTATTGCATTTTTTCCATGTTCATCACATTGATTCATTATGAGCATGGAATACACTAGAAATCTACACAATTGAGTACCAATTGAGTGATCTATCCCAATTGCCCAAGACAATTGTGACAAATATATCAACTATTTGGCCAAATTAATCATCATAATTGGTGAAAAATACCAATTATTCATTCAAGCACCGGATTGCACATGCCATTGAGTAGGCACACACACCCAAATTTAGGCCAAAAAATTATGCAATTAATCCATCAATTTCACATCGTAATTCTCAAATTGAAAACTCAATCAAGCATAAGTGAATGCATGCATGCTTAATTTCTAAAACATTAGCACTATTTTTACCCAATCAGGCAATGCACACACTCAAAAATTAAGCACGAATGATCAAATTTGTCTCAATTGGAGATGCATTTAGGCTTACATCTGATGATTGCACACACTTTTAATGAACATTTTACAATCAAAAATCATTTTGGTGCTCCAATTGACCATCAATCATTGAAAATCAAGTGGTCTTGGATAGACACACACACTCGATTTTTGCTCAATCTTTTGGCATTTAGGCTTATCCAATGATTGAATTAGCCTAAAATACACATCAATTACATGATTTCATACTTATATACCATCAATTCCATCACTTTATATGCATGCACACACTCAAGATTAAGTGCACACACACTTGAAATTTTTGACAGTTTTTTTTTCCTCTTTGGTGCATTACACACACAATGATTTTTATACACACAAGTGAATTCTTGATGATAATAAGAATTATTTTGATACACACAAGGTTCATTATTCAAAAATTGACCATAAATTTCATTCCAAGTGAATCAAATTAGGTGCAAAGTATAGGTCAATTGAATTACACACCTAACTTTAGCAAATAATTAGCACACATTGAACCACATTAATCAATGAAGAATTGACATGAGAAAGTGAGTGCACTTACATTATAATCACACTCCAAGCTATTCATTTGCTCCATGCAAAGATGCATCATTGCACACACAAGTGTGTGCACCATCAAATCGGCTCCAAAATTGACCATCGTAAGCCAAAAATCAAACACTCAAAACCATCAAATTAAGCATAAATTATCACCATTAACTTGATTAGAGTGATGATTCCACCTCTTAAAAGGGATTTAACATACATTACACTTCAATGTTAGCGGTCAGGTTAGCAAAGTTAGTCAAAAATTAGTAAAAATTAGCATGGAATTAGTACAATTAGCATGGAGATGAAGCGAAATTAGCAATGGTTAGTGAGAAGTTAGAAAAAATGGGGGTGGAATTCAGGGTTTGAGGTATTCATAACTCGACAATTAGCTTCAATTTCTTGTACCACATCATCAAATCAAACCAAAATTGAGTTACACACACTCAAAATTAGCATGGAATTAGTACAATTAGCATGGAGATGAAGCGAAATTAGCAATGGTTATTGAGAAGTTAGTGAAATTGGGGGTGGAATTCAGGGTTTGAGGTATTCATAACTCGACAATTAGCTTCAATTTCTTGTACCACATCATCAAATCAAACCAAAATTGAGTTACAAACACTCAAAAACCGAGAAATTAGTAGTGAAATTACTCTATTCTACATATTCTATACTCACTAGCTTAGGTTAGCAATCCCCGACAATGGCGCCAAATGTTGGGAGGCATTGTAGCAACGACCTAATTGCAACCCGCACAAAATTATCAAATCCGTGGGTTGGCAACCCGGCTAGGGCATGGAAGCATGAGCATCAGATGAATAGAAATAGAGGATTCAAGAGAACACCTCTCCAATGCAAGTAGATATTAGCCATGGCAAGACTAACTCTAATCATTAATCAATCGACTCCTACACACATCAAGTTCAACGAAGTCGGACTTACCATAGACTAGAAACCCCAAGCACACTAATAATAAGCAAGCACTAATTACATTGGTGTTGTCCTCTCCAATCCCCACATGCCAATCACGGCACTTCATCAATAGCTACACACACGAGGTGAATAGTGCTAAAGTTCATAAAACCTATCCACACACAAGCAAACAATAGGACACACACACTAATTACAAGATTAAGAACCACCTTAATCAACCTAATTAGTGATGCTAAATATCACAAATCGAATGCTCATAGAAGAATAAGAGTGGTCAATAGCAAGAAGTACACACCTCTCTCAAATCTAGAATAATGAGAGTGTAATACTACTTCATGACATAATGAAATATAGAGAAGAAGTAGACTAGTCAAAAAATAGGGATTAGACTAATCAAGAATATCTTACTCTAGTTACAATGGATTAGCACTAACCTCTTAAGCATGGGCATTAATCTCAAGGCTAGGCCATAGAATGAACACTCAAGAGAGAGAGAGAGAGAGAGAGAGAGAGAGAGAGAGAGAGAGAGAGAGCTCTCATAAGTGGATCCTCAAGAATGAAGCCTCCTTGCATAAAGGCTTTCACCACAATCCCTTCTACTACGGGTTTAAGTTTGAGCCATCTACCTAGCATATACAACTTTGGAACTCCCAATGAGCCTAAGACTTATACAAAGTGAGCTACAAATATTATGCACAACCATAGCATATCTCCCACATGATGCATATTTGATGTAGACTATGTTAGCCGCTGCTAACAAGGTCTAGCAAAGGTGGAACTCCACTCCTTGTGGAGGTGCTCTTGCCCCATTTGGTCTTTGTAGAAGCTTTGGTTGCTGACTAGTTCCTTCACCTGCATTCATCACTAGGTAATTCAAGCTAGGTCTCCCTAGCTCCCCACGAGGCCAAGGACATTTATACATCCCATGTCCAGACTCTCCGCAATTCCAACATTGCAATACTCTCCTAGGTCGTGGTGGCTCTCTCTCTTATGACTTCTTTACTTGTCAGTTGGGACCTATAGTCTGTGCTAAGTTGCTTAAGGATTCATCTAGTTTCTCAATCACCTCAGCTATTACCTCAGGAATCTCTCTGGATTTTGATGCTTGCAATTTCCCTTTTTATCTAGGAACCTCTATTGGAACCTCTCCTCTTAGACACTTGAGTTTCCTATACTTCTCAACAGCCCTAGTTTCAGCTGCATCAAAGGTAGCAAGTGCACATGCCTCAGCTTTTATTTGGAGTGTGGTAAAGAGACCAGCTATGAACCTCTCCTTCTTTAGGAACTTTGCACCATCAACAAGGTTAGTAACATTTCTCATCTATATAGCCCAAAGACGTAGAAACTCTTGTTTATACATGTAGTAGTCATCTAAGTCTTTTTTTTTGTGAGAAACGATGTCTTCCCATAGATTTTGAGTGTTTTGAGGGTCAAAGAAGTATCGCTTTAAATGATCAACAACTTTGTTATAGTTTCCCTTAACCTCCTGAGATATAGAGTCAAACCAAGTGCTAGCATCCTTCCTCAAAACTACCTCAAACATTTCTAAGCATTCCCCATCTCCTATCACTCTTTTTATGCTGCAAGCCATTTTGCAATTTGCTAGAAAAATCTTGGCATCCTCGTTAGGCTCTCCAAAAAAGACAGGATATCCTGAGATCTGGTGTTGGGCCTCCATTGAATCGATTTCAAAGTGACAACACGTTTTTTTTCTTTCTTAAAACATTTCCACAATAATGTTTTCTAAATTGTAATCTATTCTACAACAAAATAAAAATATGCACATCAAATGATCTATGATAGTCAACAAGAGGTAGGATGACACGGTTTGGTGACAAGATAATTTCTCCTGCTCTCTGGGCACCAAACATGAACACCATACATTGTTGAAAATGGATCTTTCTACTAATTACAACATTTATTCTTATGTGTGGAGTGCAATGGAAGGGAAAAACCTCTATTCATGGGCCATTATCCATGGTCTATGCATGACATAGTGCTTAAAACAAAACAAAAATATAGACGTCCAAACTAAGGTCGTACCTAATGAGAGGAAAAATAAAAGAATTTACTGAAGCGTTTATCTCAGCCAACCTAAAAGGGCCCAAAATTCTATGAATTACTCATTGAAATTGTAATTTTGTGCTTACAATGAGATGCACCTTTTGCCTTGCAATGGGAACAAATAGGTCATACAAATTTTTATGATTCATGCAAGCTACTTGATTACTCTAAAGGCTGAGTATTCACAACAACATACACAAGCCCTCCTCTGTGGGGGCACCAAAATTGAGGCGTTCCAATGTGGGCAATAAGAGAGGTGACCTCTAAACACCCCTCAATGCTCACTTGCTGCTCAATTGGGGCTGGGGCAACCACAAGCAGGAAACAAAAAACAAAAAACCCACAACCAAACATGTGAAGGGGCACCACCTAGTGATGGTATGCAAACTAGGATTCAAGAGAGATTTTGTCCCAACCAAGAAGATGCACCACAACACACACAATTAATCTCATCCCAAGATACACCAAATGGAGCAGAGCGAGCTAAAGCAAAGGGAAGAGAGAGAGAGAGAGAGGAATGGAACTTGCATAATACCTTATTTGTGACTTGCAAATGGAGATGTTTTGTTAATTCTATCGTAGAGCTTGTATAAAACTAGCTCAATGCTTAGTGAATGCTAAACATTTCCAACACACACACAGTGTCTTAGGGTGTGGGAGACCTATCACCACAATACCCTCTTACAATGGACACAAAATTGGCAATGAAAACACACTAACACAAGATCAAATGATAAAAACCTAAAATACACAAGTCACCTTGAATTCACCAAACCGTATTGCATGTGGAAGGAAAAAGATTTGAACGTCGATTCATGCCTTTGATACACCAAACCTCAATTTATTGATGGTGGAGGAACATATACAATAGTGGTTTTGAGATTTTGAACTCATGCTCTCTCACTTGTAATGTGTATCTTGATTTCTTCTCTCACACCAAAAGTGAAGCTCACAAAGTGGTTGCTACGCCTAAGTCTCTCCTCACGCATAGAGTGTTGGGGTGCTATGTGAGATATTGGAAGTTATTTACAAGAATGAGAGGGACCTATTTATAGGTTGGAGACCTCTCATTAAGATTATTGGAAATCCTAATTTATAAGTTAGCAAATTAGGATTATGATTTTTTCTAAATATCAAAACATTGCAGGGCTTCTTTGTCTGCTTGAATCATGGATGTGGGCTCAAAGGAGAGCATTATTGATGGTAGATAAGGTGAAAGTAGAGTTTTAAGGAAGGAGAGAGAGAGAGAGAGAGAGAGAGAGAGAGAGAGAGAGAGAGAGAGATGGAGAGAGAGTTCATATGCACATGTCTTGAGGTGAGGTGTCTTTTATCATTAGGTCAATGACTGTTTTGTGCTAGAATGTTAGCTTGAAGAAGTTTTGGATTTACTTGTGTAGGTTCTCAAAATGACTATCAATCCTCTTCTTCTTGTTCTCTTCTTTATGCCACCACCACCAAGGTTGAATATTGCGATGAAAATGGCAATTTGTTTGATGAGGTCTCTCAATTTTCAAAGGTTAAGCATGGTTTATATGCTGAATTTTATGTATATAGAGAAGGGGTAAGATGGAATTGTATTTTGGAAGTAATAGAGAGAGGCATAGAGATGGTGTATGTACATGTAGAACTCATATGAGAGATATGGAAGTAAGAGGGGAGGTTAATGGTGAAGAAGGTGAGAGAAACAATGGAAGGTGAAAGTTTGAGTGAGGGATTGAGAGGAATGAGTGTGTGTGTGTGTGTGTGTGTGTGTGTGTGTGTGTGGAAGTGTGGAAAGAGGTGAGAGAAGACTATGGGCTACTTGTGAGAAAACTGGGCAAACTTGGGCAGACTATCAAAAAATAATACATCACCGGTGGTAGATCCAAAAATTATCAAAATGTTTGAGGTGATTATTCATGTCTTGGTCCATAGTTTGTCTTCTAGCCACCGCTTCAAATTTGGAGTGGAGATGGATATAAAAAATACCACCAAAATGCCTATTTTTTTCACAAAAAAAGTCTTCAGTGGTCTCCCTTTTGTTGAATTTTCATGTGGCTCCAAAGGTGAGCCCCTCCTTGCATAAGAGCATGACATAATTTATTCTTAGAAGTTTAAAAATATGTGGGTGAAAGCATGTATAGGTGGCCTGGAAAGTAATGTCAAGGACATTGCTTTTTTACGCTTAAAAGTGGGTGTTTTAAAAGTGCTTCAAATCTCCAAAAGAATATCACTCTCCTAAGGTACGTCAATTAAGTCTCCTAACGTACCACAATTAATGAGACTAAGTGTAATTTACTGTTGAACTCTAGATTATTGTCCGCCTCTTCTTTTCCGCTACAACCTGTCTGAGCTTTCTCTCTGCTTTGAGTTTTCTTTGTCTCTGAGATCTCTCTTGGAGCTCTATCTAGCTCCTCTCTGTCTCTCTCTCACAGAGCTCTTGCTGAGCTTTGTGTAACGCTTAGCCCCTCTCTCTCTCTCTCTCTTTCTCTCTCTAAGCATGGCTCCTCTTGTGTCTGAGCTCACGCTCATCTCTCTCTCTCTCTACACTCTTTCTCTCTCTCTCACGAACTCTATCTCTATAGGTTCCTCTTCTACTTGATGATTCTTGAGGTATGTAAACACATATTATGCTTTGTTAGTATCTTGCTAATTAGTGCAAGACGTGCCATGAATTAATTAAAAGTATAGTGTGTAGTTATGATTTGTATTGTATTTCTTGTAGAGCAATCCTTTGAAAGTACTGCAACAATGGAGCACAGTGAAGAACTGTCTATCAGCTCATTGTCATTGAGTAGAGAAGGTCAACTTCAGTGCAAAAAATTAATAAGGGTCAAAGGAATATCGGGCTGCTCAAAAACGAAAGCAACGTAAGGCAACGATCAACTTTGTGACGAGAAGCAATACGGGGGGGATGGATGAAAGAAAGAAACGAAGGATATGTCAATCTATGGTACAACACTTTGATACATTAATCGTGGGAATGGATGAAGTGGTAGAAAGGAAATCTTTGATGAACTTCTTCAACATCCTTTCTTCCTTACTATGCAGAGTAAATCCAAAGAGTTGGAAGCAATTATGCTGAGAAACATCTGCAACACTTTGAATCATGTGAAGGTCCCAAGATCTTCAGATGAGTTTTTTGTGAAGAAATCAGCAATGTTGATGTTGGTGAATGGTGGAAGCAAGGAGTAAAACACTGACAGGAGCATACCGCAAGCTTCCAAGATTATAGGGATCCACAAAAGAAACTTATATTCAGCCAAACATCACTTAATATTGTCAAGTGAATCCGATGGTTCGTTCCCTACATCTGCGTGTCATAGAGATGATGCACGGAGAACTCACATCACTCAAACTGTTAAAGACATAGTCTTTCAATTTTGGACGGATGAGACGAGGGTGTCCCCCAACAAGAAAGATGTTTGCAGTAAGTGACTAGCTAGATGTTCATATGTAAAGCATCCAATCCACCTTCTTGAGGAGCCTCACGTAATTGATATATTTTTTTAGCACTTTTTATTGGTGCTACAACTCATATTCCTGCTACAACATTATGTTTCTATACCACTTTTTATTGGTGCTACAACTCATTACTACCACAACATTATGTTTCTATACTTCTTTTTATTAGTGCTAGAGCTTGTTTTGGCGTTTTGCACCACTTTCTAGTGGTGCTGCAAAATTAAAAAGTGGTGAAACATTACTATATTGGTCTCTAATTGTATCTGAACCACTTCTAAAATTTGATCAATAGTTCTAAATGTTTTTGAATCACTTTTACTTGTGTTTCCACACCACTTTTTAGTGTGTTTGAACCAGTTTTTAATGTTTTGCAGCAGGTTTTAATGTTTAAGAAACAGTTTTTACTAGAAATGCACCAACATTGCACCGTAAACCCTACAAAGTGGTTTTCACCACTAAAAGGTCTTGTTTACCCAATTCTAACAGACATGTTTTACAAACTCGTAGGGGTGTTACAGGTGCAAACATTTTTGGTGGTGCAGCTCACTTTTTCCAAGTGATGTAGCAGCTTTTAGTCATGGTGCAACAGTTATAGTAGTGCCATAGATTTTTTACTGTTGCTGCACGAATGGTGCCCACCACCTTATGATGGTAACCAGAACCATATTAGTGGAGTATGAACACATTTTGTTAGTAAACACTTACAAGTGCTATCACACCACAATGAAGCAGTGCACACAACACTTACACATATAAAAGCCATTTTCACGTGGTGTCTGACCGCATTCAAGTGGTGAGAAGCCACTTTCATGTGCTAAGTATATGTCAGTCCATCACTCCATGCAAGTGGTGAGACACCACTTTCAAGTAGTAACTAAAACCTTGTCACTACAATCAAGCAGAAAGTTCCCATTTTCAAGTGTCCAGACACCACATTCAAGTGACCAGAAAACGCATTAAAGTGGTGACTGCCCACTTTGAGCTAGTTTCTCACCACTCTCAAGTGGTCATCAAGTGGTGAGACACCACTTTCATGTGCAAAGTCACTATGTTAGTCATCACTCCATGCAAGTGGTGAGACACCACTCCCAAGTGGTGAGACACCACTTTCAAGTGGCCAAACACCGCATTCCAATGACCAGAGTCTGCGTTCAAGTGGTGACTGCCCACTTTGATCTAGTTGATCACCACTCTCAAGTGGTCATCAAGCACTTTTCACAAGAGCTCCTCCACTTCCAAGTTGTGTTGGACCACTATCTAGTTCTCATGTTGGTGCGTCGCCTAGTATTTTGTCCCTCCCAGCTACTTTTAAGTGCTAGATTTTAATTGGTGACTGACCACTTTGAACTAGTTTCCACCACTCTAAAGTGGTCATCAAACACTTTTCACAAGAGCTCCTCCACTTTCAAGTTGTGTTGGACTACTATCTAGTGTTAATGATGGTCTGTCGCCTAGTATTTTGTCCCTCCCAGCTACTTTTTAAGTGCTAGTTCTGAACATCCCCAGCACTTTCATGTCCTTACTCACCACTTTTAAATCGTTGCCCACCATATTCAAGCAATGCACACCATTTTTTATTGGCGGTTCATCACCGTCAAGTGGTTTGAATTCACTTTTAAGTCGTTCCAAACCACTTTTTACTTACGCTGAATGCGGTTTCTCACCACTATTAAGTTGTCCTCACACAACCTCTTAATACTCTACCTTTTTGTATGGTTACTAGTTTCTACACTAATTTGTATTTGTGGTGCATTATATTCATAGGTAAAACAATACTACTGAATGTATCATTACTAGTTTTTAGTGTGCACACCAATTTTTAGTGATATAGAATCACTTTTTAATGTTTTGAAACAATTTAACCAGTTTTGAATGCTAAGTTTATTTTTAACATTTGTATACATGTATATTGCAGGTGGAGCTTTATTTAAGATTCAAGAGAAAGTATGCAGATATTCAGATTTTGCAACGTTGCTTCGAGTCTATGAAACCGTTCTTTGTCCAAAAATTGCGGGATCGCTACACCTGCTATTGTATTCTGCATGTACAAATGATTTTCCTTAAAGAGTCAGTAAATTACATGCAGACTCGAAGTTTTGATCTTCATGGTTCTTGATGCATGTGCAGCTGCCCTATATGCCTTCATCATGGTGAAGTTTTCAACCATGGATGTCTTGCATACAAAAATGCAAGTATGAGTACCGCTTCATTGTTGGAGTCTATACTCTGCCCTATACTTGCAGAACATAGTTTCCATAGCTACCAATGCTTAATGGGAACATGCAATGCATGCGGTGTATGTAATATTTATATTTGTCCAAGAGAAGAAGTTAAGCAGAGTAAGCAAGTATCTGTGAAGTTTTTGGAAAATATAGTGGGTGCTACTGGATTAAACAATGAAGCTAGAAAGAGCATTGTGAAAGACATTGTCCACAAGAAAATGCTACCTAGAGAACTTTTGTGAATGTACCAAGACCACTTGAAGAAGTATGTCACTCACAATATTATTATATATGGGTGGCAAGCACAACAATTCAAGGACTGCAATTCTTTGTTTCCAGATGATGTGGTTGTCTCCGTCGTTGACTTTGCAGAGAACTACTCCTTCAAGGAGCAAAATGAGATCCAGTCAATGCATTGGTACACTAAGCAGGTCACTATCTTTGTCCTAATTACTTATTTCCGCATCGCATCAGGTGCAATAAAGAAGACCATGCACTTTTTTGTCTCAGATGATAAACAACATGACACCTTATTTGTGCAGCATGCTTTTCTCTTACATTCTCAATGGTTGAGAGATCAAGGGCTAAGCTTTAAAAAACATTGGGTTTGGTAAGATGGCACAGCTTCACAATTTAAAGCAAAGCAACCGTTTTACTGGGAGCCTTACTGGCATGGAGACAATGAATTGGAATTTTTATTGCTCAAGACATGGAAAGGGGGAACATGATGGGGTTGGGTATGTCATTAAAAGGGCTCTAACTCATGAGAAATTGAAGCAAAATAGCGTGCGGTTGACTTGTGCATTTGAAGTTGTCTCTTTTTTGAGAATGCATCTCAGTACTGGAGTAACTGCTATGTATGAGAAGCAAAAGAGGGAGGTCAATAGTGTGTTCTGGGAGGTCAAGCTAGGCGATGTTCAGCGATCCCATCAATGGAACTGCAAACCATTGAAGGTCTCAAGAGAAATGCACTGTGTGAATGGTTATTTCTGAGAACAACACTTGTCAATTGCGATCAAAACGTTTGTCATGCTTTTGTTTTCCTTGTAGGCTTGGCCATTGGAGAAGGTGTATGAATAGATCACATGTGGAGACGTGGAAATATCACACTTTGGAGCCACTTGCTAATGATTCCCAGTCATACGGAGACTCAGACGATGAGGAGTTCCATAGTGCCACTTATGCAAGTCATCATGACTCCTTAAGCGATGATCTCACACCTGGAGACAATTTTGCTGTCACTTCTGAAGAGAATAATGAGGAGTCTATTGACTTCTACATTTTGAAGTGTGTAGTAGCTAAGGTCCTAACAACTAACGAGCAAATTGATGCATGGGGCAACAAGACAGAGAAGCATACTTATATGGTCACGGGCCATTGGTATAAATCCCTACAAGCAAACTTGCATGATTTGTGGGATAACGAGCCAGTAGTTTTCATATATTCCCACTTGATAAGGGCAATAAAGTTCCCTATGGAGCCTGTAGTGCTCGATGGCATAGGAGAAGTGTTCGAACTTTCCAATGAAAACCATGAGGCAATATACAATAGCATGCCCTTTGAATTGTAAATCAAATCTGATTTTATATCATCTAGTGATAGATTGAACAAGATGGAATTGGTGTAAATGTACGATGGAGTTGACATGTTGGTTTTTGAGAATGCTTCACCACTCCCCCCTCCCCCCCCCCCCCCCAAACATCACCACTAAAAAGTGTTGCAGTTCCAGAAAAACTCAATAAAAGTTTACCATTTTTTAGCGGTGCTAAAGTGGTTTAGCACCACTAAAAAGTGGTTAAGAATGCTTCACCACTCCCCCCGAACATCACCATTAAATGGTGTTGCAGTTTCTGAAAAACTGTTGCAATAACACAATAAAACTTTAACCACGTTTTAGGGGTTTAGCACCACTAAAAAGTGTTTCTGAGACATTCAGAAGTGTAGAGACAGGTATAGTGCAGTGACATGTAAAGTGCGAGAACTTCTGTATATTACAAAAAGTATATTAGAACAATTGTCCAGAAACGTCTACATAATCACCAAGAATGTACAATGTATAATGTTTCTTAAATTACAGATGTACAATCTCATTCATCTCCATTTATAACAAAGTGATCAAAGACTAGACTCGAAAGTTCATTTTTGGGATTGCTGATGGGGTTTGCCTTTGTATACTCCAGGGAATTGGGGGTTAGTGCCCATCTGCACAGCCATGGCAACAGTGTGCGCGTGAGGTAATCAGGGTCTTGGTTTTCATCAAGAGGATCAAATGTGGGTGGACATATACAGTTGTCCCAAACATTGCGCATATTTTTATATCTAGAGTCATCTACCAGCAATGTCCGAGAGGAGTCATATTCTAGAAACTTGTTTGAGACATGGTAAAGGGGCTTGAAAGACACAGGCTCACCTGCAAGGTCTCTTGGAGCTCCAGCAATCTCTTCAAAATACGACCACTTCTCACATTGCCAGTTTGAGAAGAGATCCCTAAAGTAATAAGTCATATGTTCCCATATGTCTGGCCAACATGATCTGAGGATTAGCTCAACGCTAGCAGCAGTACAAGTGCTCCAAATCATTGCATCTGCTATTTGCCTCAAATCCCAAACAAATTTCTCAACATCTCTACGGTAGTAGATCCACAACTTCTCGTCCACTCTTTTTAGTTTAACTCTGTTGGAAGCTAGAAGTGGTTTGGGAGGTTTAAGGTTGGGTGCTTGGAGGTTAGTCTTTTTCCGAGCAGATAAGGCTCCTTGGATTTTTTACCTCCTGGAATAGGCTCTGGAGGCTCGGATGCAACCTTAGCTTTTTTCTTTGGTGTGGCGCGCTCTTCAGTGTTGCTCCTCTTTTTCCTACGCCCCAAAATCTCTGCACAAACATCTAAAATATAAAGATCCGCGTCCTCATCAGACAAGTTCACTGTAGATCAAAGAGCTCAAGAAAAAAGTAAAGAAACACCAAAGCATCAAGGAAAAGCAACAAAAGAAGATGGAAGAATTAGGGGAGCTTCTCACAAAGATATCATATGCATGTAAACCAATAACTGACTGAAGTAACAAATGAATTGATGAGCACTACTCAGTCTATACAAAAGCTCCAAGTACAGTTAAACATAGTTAATGTCTCTTTGCATTACTCAGAGCAGAGAATCAATGACCAAGCGGCATTTTTTAAGCAAATCAAGAAAAACCCACCAGTAGCTTCACTTAAGGGGATAGATGGAGTTTACAAGACTTTGGAAAAGAGAAACAAAGACCTGGAACTTGAGTTGAAGTTGAAACAGGCACAAAGAAGGGACCTTGCCCTAATGCGTGTACAAGGAGAAGAGAAGTTACTTAAAGAGATAGAGGACTCAAAGAGAGCCAATCAGTTGCTAAGATAGGGAATGTGGAAGCTCGGGAGGAGGTAGATACATCTAAACAACCAAATCTAGAGATACCATCAGTCTCCTTTGCAAAAATGGAAACATAGCCAACAGTAGGACAGACAGGAGGTTTTGAATTCCAAGTACCAGTAACCAAAGACGAACAAATGTCAATGGTACAGCTCTCTAAAGCTAGAAAATATGCCCTTAAAGAGTAGATTGTTCATGAAGTGGATGTTGAATGGAAAGCAGCTATGGATTGGGAGTTGAGGTTTCTTCACTCTGTCAGTGTAACTCAACTCACTCCCAATCAAATCAATTCTCAGAGGCATCAACAGTCCTTGCCTTATCCTTTGTTAAAGGTGGATCTACTCTACTTCCTTCAAAAGCAAGACTTTACAAGGATATGCAAGAAGAGGAGTCAAATGCTCTTCACCCCAAATGGAGTAAGAGTTGGATCAACAAAAACTTAAGGTATCTCATTTTGTTTACAAGATAGCCTGCATTGGTCTAGAATGACCCAGCATTCATGTGTATCAAGGGTAAGGACATGGAAAGCACACGAAGCATTAAATAAGGAAAGTCCAACTTGACTCAACTACCCAAAAATTCCATCTCCAAAGCAAGGACCGACAGTTGAGGAATACATGGTGAAAACACGTACGTATGGGTGCCATGAACTTCTTCAAGAGCCTCCATGACCTCTCATATACAATGCTATTTAAAATCTGCATAATGTTGTTCACATGTATCCAAGTCTTTTATGAGCCTGAATAAAAAGGAGCCCCATGGATATACTTTTTAGAAGGCAACAAAGGCTTGTGCTATGATTTGAGTGGACAACCTTCAGAAGAAGTCCTTTATGGCTTCTATGCCAGATGTATGTTCTTTCCATCAAGCAATATGTTGGCATTTGAAGAAGCTTTTTACATAGGATTCTTCACATGGTGTACACAAATTTTTGAACCAATAATCAGCAATCTAACAGCAAGGTTCATAGGATATTCAACCATCAAACTCAAAAATAAAGTTACTATTCATTTTCTGCAAGTCCCTGAGAAAGAACGACACATCAGATATCAAAAAGCTCTTCAAGCACTTAAAGGCCGGCTCGCCAACCATCAACTCAAAGGCTATTTTAGTCCATGAAAGTATGTTAAGGAACTACACAGTTGAGAAGGGGGGAAATGTTAGCAGCAAGCTAACCCACGTAACATTTTTCGGGAGCTTTATTATAAAAACACTTATTTCTTTGATAAATTGGGAATATTGTAACTCCTATTTGCCAAGTGGATATTGTAATCTATGAGTTGAAGCTATAAGCTTCCAGATTCTATCAATTTATTCTTAGTTATAGCTCCTAGATGATTAGTATATGACCAAGGAAACCCTGGTTAAGGTATAAAAGCCAATTTTGTAAAGTTATTATTAAGTTTTTGGATAAGAAATACATAGCGTGCGCTCACTTCTCTCCTTATCATGCTTACATCTCCCTTGTTGGTTGTCACATTAGAGTACCGTCTGTTGCATTGCAACCACAGATAAGAGCTCCACGCATTGATGTAAATATATCATGATAAATCGTAGCTTTTGGTGTCGCCAACCCTCGGCCTAATTTTATCATAAGTAGGAATTTAAACTAGGAAATCACAAAATAAGCATAGGCGGCGTATTGGGACATCATTGCTAAGAATTTAGATGCATTCGGGGTCAAGAACGACTAGATCAAAATCTCACTACATTTAATAATCACATTTTTTTCACTTCATCAAAAGTGAGATTTGAGACAATAAGCATGTGTGCTTAGGTCCTATATACTTGTGATAGAAGTTTCATGACATTTGTTGATGCTTTACTGATCATGGTTTGCTGTCGATTAGTGACTAGCTTTTGATGACTTAGGTCATTTGAGTGTAGCTTGTGTTAGATGCGATTTGTTGTTGTTTACCAAGAGATTGACACCCTCTTGTAGCCTGTATGCACTAGTCGAGAGTCAGCTTTCTCCCATGGATTAACACTTATGTTCGTGGTTCTTGCTATGTCTGCAATAAAATAAGAGTGATGTAAGGAAACACATCCACATTTTTTCATGGATCGCAATAGTCTTTGGGTTGATAGCTAGTGAGGTGGTCGTTAAGTTCTTGAAGCTTTTTTTCATATCTGATGCGTCGTTCTTTCTCAGGGACTTGCAAAAATGGAATAGTAACTTTATTTTTGAGTTTGATAGCGGAATATCCGATGAACCTTGCTGTTAGATTGTTGATTACTGGTTCAAAATCTTTGTATGCCATGTGAAGAATCCTGTGTAAAAATCTTCTTTGAATGCCAACATATTGCTTGATGGCAAGAACATACATCTGACATAGAAGGCGTGAAGGACTTCTTCTAAAGGTTTCCCACTCAAATCATAGCCATTAGGAAGTGAATGGGAGGAGGGCCTCTTTATTTGGCAATTTAAGGGAATGCTTAAATCTTAATCCAAATTTGACCAAGCCTAAAAGAGAGGGAAAAAAGGCCTATGCTAAGATTTTTTAAAAATTCATTTCCATATTTTGAATTTGAAAATAGTTTATTTAGTAACCCAAAAGAGAGAGGGGTAAATGAATCTTCAAATGTCCTTTTCCCACCCCTCTTCTCTCTCTAACATATAAAACACACTCTCTCTCACTTAGAACTCATTAAAGGAGGCACTTTTTAGCCCCCTGCCAAAAAAGAAAATTTTTCACGTTCTCTCACTACATTCTCTGTCTAAAACGTGAGGAAAATCTCTCTCTCTCTCTTCCCCCCTTTTCTCTCATGTCACTTCCTCTTCCAATCATTAAGGAACATTCTTGGTTGTCTCTTTCTGAAAAATTGCAGATCCTCCAAGGTTGCAAATCTGTCCTCTCTCCCACTCTCTCTTCCTTTATTGTCTCTCTCTCTCTCTCTCTCTCTCTCTCTCTCTCTCTCTCTCTCTCTCATGCTTCTCCCACTCCAGCTCTAGCTAAGTGCAATGTAAAACTCCATTACCTCTGTGTGCTGCAGCATTTCTCTCTACAGTCATGATCAACTATTCTAATCCAAAGGAGATTGAGCTGCACTCCCTCTCCTTCTTCCGTCCACAACATAATATTTTTCTCTTAACTCTGAGTACTCTCCACTTCTTTCCTCCATAGCCACCTTCACCTGCTTGTAGCAGTCACCATTACACATTCTCCCTAATTTTCTTGATTAACTAACACAATGTCATTCAATCCCCTACCACTCCAAGACTTCACTAACAAATCAAAACGATATCGATTAAATGTTGATTTATAGCAAGAGTATGCAACTGTGCGACTTGGCCCATCTAATCCCAATGCAGGAGACCAGCTACAGAACCATGGATGCAAGGCAATCAACTTATGGGTTGATGGCCATATTTACCTCGACGATCCTATGATCAATGTATCACCACCTTTTCGTAATGTCATTGAGCTACTTTGATTTATTGGAGATGGGAGAGACGGACTGTTTGGCTACTGCTCGAGATTATATTCAGCTTTTTGCAATGAAAGGGAAGCAAGAAAACATCTATGTGCTGCCTATTCTTCATTGCAAGAGAAGTACGTGAAAGACATTCAACAAATTAGAGAAGAAGACAATGAGAAGAGGAAGCAGCTTAATGATGAGATGTCAAAGCTTATTACAAAACTTGAGCTTCAAAAAATGGACAAGAGCATCGTCTACACACGTATGTTCATCTACAACACACTACACGTAATATGCACCGGCGAATCGATCATCTCACACGCATTCCATTGGGCTATCACATTCGCAAGTGCAAGAGACATGCGATGTCTATGCTATCTTCAAGCGGTGGAGCTCAAAAGAAAAGTATCTGTCAAACTCGGTAGGAATACAAATGCAAGCTTCTAATTTTGTACATTTTTTGTCGGTTGTCTGTAATATTATTTCAATATGTAGGAACTTGGCTTGGACAATGATGGGAATCGAGTCCAATGCTGAAACGATCGGACATACTCTGCTGCAGCATATCATCAAACCAAAGGAGTTGGTGGAGCTATTGGATGATCCATCCAATGTTGGTGTTGCTAAAGTTTTGCACCAAAAGTATTTCATTGGGTTGAAGAACATTGTTTCACCTCAAGAGATGATGGAGGTGTGTAGCAGCATTGGAATAAGTTTCAAGGCGTATGAGGCTTTGTATAGGCTTGTCACACTAGGTCACAAAGAAAAAGTTTTGTTTAGGTTGTTGCCAATGCATTACAGTGTTAGCGTCTCAAAAAGGTGCACCAATAATGATGTTGCAATCTTGTTGGGTGGATGTCAATATGTGGAGGATGTCCTGCCACTAGAAGAGAACAAATCTTTTCGTTATAGCGAGTTCAATAATGTCTATGTTGACTTGTTGAAGCTCCAAGAGTCAATGATTAGATTTTATGGGCACAAGCCTTTGTTACCTTCTAAAAACGACATCCATGGGGCTCCTGCTTGTTCAGGCTCATGAAATATTTGAATAGTGGTCAAAGGATGCACTTTGCCCCCCAAAAAGGAGGTGGACAATTTTTTGATTTTCGGCCTTCCATAACTCTCACATATGATCTCCGATTTGAGTGGAGATCATAGATCTATAATCTATGTGTGGGGATCTTTCCATAGATATGCTACATGATATGGTTTTACGCGCTAGATTTTAAATTTTATTTTGGGGGGAAACTTTGAATTCAAATAAACTAGCCATTTTGCCTATTTGAATTCAAAAGCTATCCTTTGATTACTTTCTTAATACTAAAGGTTTGACTTCCTTAAACTGCCAAATAAAGAGGCCCTCCTAGACCCCATTCTCTTCCTAATGATGAGAGAGGGGGCTGATTTGTGAAGGCATTATCACACACACACACACACACACACTCACACTAGCTCATGTGTGGATATCTCTCTCATTCTCAAGATTTAATGGAAATTTTGTCAACTCCTCCAAGCTTGTGAGAAGGGAGGCCTACATCAACAACTCTTGGCTTTGTGGTGCAAATCCAACCAAGAGCCAAGCTTCAATGCATGCCCATCTCCTATGCCATGCTAATTACTAAGCTATTTTAAGATTTTATAAGTGATTATGTGAGGAGATATATTTCTTTCTTGTAAGACTACTCCTTCCTCTCTATCTACTCTCATACCCTGCTAGCTCTCACCATCTTCGAAGGTGTGTAAGGTCTTGGGTCTGAGACCGTGATCAGGAAATTGATGTTGTGTTTTAGTGCTTGAGGCTTCCATCTTCATTAAACTAGCTAGTTATGGAAGGAACACAAAGGATTGTATTGTAAAATGTCTCCCTTGATGGGGGAAACCTATAATACAAAGCCTTTTGGAGGGGGGTACCTGCTCCATGTAAATCCGATCCCCAACCGTTTTCAATAGCTTAATTTCTCTGTCTTTTGAATTATTGTTCATGCCTATCTAACTAGGTGTTATGCTTTTTGTTGTTGTCTCTCCACCCAAGCACTATTGTTATGCTCATTAGAAATTTATTCTAATGAAATGCTCACTATGTTCATGTTATTTTCCGCTACACACAAGTTACTAGGCCATTAAATGTTACACTTCAACCAAAAGAGCACATGTTCATTCATCACCTGCACTAACTCCCACAGACCTTACATTTGTATTAGCGAAGACCCGCAAGATAAAGCATGTGGTGTAGTGAACCTAAATCTTAGAGAATTTCTTGTAGAGGTATGCATTGAAGTAAATTTCTCTTTTGTATTAGATGTGGAGTAGCTTTTCTAGACACATGAGACTTTGTTTGAATTCGTTTTAGTAAGATAAGCATGCTTTGTGGTATCTGTCTAGACAATTGTACAAGCTCAAAACTAGGGCTTCTGGAAACTTGTACATGTTTTTGGTGTGTATCATTAAAAGAGACTCAAAATCTTAAGCCAATTATATTTGATGTTTTTGTTTTGGATTAATTTTTATGTGTTGTTAGAAAAGGCTCTGAATCTAAAATAAAATAGCTCGCAAAACCGGTTTTGGTTGCAAAATCTCGAAATTGAAAGCTCGCAAATAAAACACACTCGGCTATAGAGAGGCAATAGTTTGTGTTCCAGGTGTGTTCCCCTTTCCACCATGATCAAGATCTTGCCTTTATGCATCTTTTGACATTTTCCTCTCGTTTCCCATGAAAAGTTGATGTGAGGGGTTTTGACACATCTTAATCATGTGCTCGACAACCCTTTCCATGCCCATAACCTCAATTGAAAGAGATTTTGGCTCAAGAAGTAGGAGCATATATGATGTTTGTGTCTTAACTTGGAGAAGTTTTGTAAGGGAATACTTTTGGACATTCTCAAACTCTTTCCAAGTAGACTTTGAGATGCTCTCACCCACACTTCAACTCCATTAAAAGAAGAATCAATGTCACAGATGTGTCAAAAAAGTACTTCTTGAGAGCCCAACATTTGATATTTCCCACATTACACATTTTCCTCAAATGCATAGTATGCTCTCTTTTCGGCTTCCAAACAAGCATAACACATTCCTATCACTTGTGATTGGCCAAAACCTCAAGGCCAAGGTACTTAAAGCTCTCAAAATCTTCAAGTGTCTCATTGTTGTACACAATGCATGGCTTCTTCTTATGGTTGGTTTTCATAAGCATAACCTTTGATTCATTCACAATCAGCCCACTATGCAAGCAAAAGTTCTCAAGGACAACCATAAGCTTTTGTGCATCCTGTAAAGTGTGTGCTAGAAGCACTAAGTCATCCACATACAATGAAAACAAGATCATTGCATTGCAAAAATAGTGACCTCTTTAACACTAGGTTGGTAATGGGACACTTTTATGTGCTGGGACACTTTTATGTCCTGTGAAGTGACCATTTTCCTTGAATAATGTTAAGAGTATTCAAAATGGATTTTGAGGTGCTATCTGTCTAGAAATTTGTCTCATGAGCTGAAAAAAACTCGACATTTTTTTGGAATATCAATTCCATCTTTAACCTTGTCCTTGCACAACATTTCACAACCTAAACTGTGTGAAAAAAAGGGTCCTATTTTTGGCTTTTTTCAACTTTTTGCAACTATACCACTCTAGAATTCATGTTTGTGAGGTCTATAATGCTAGAAAACTATCTTTAGTAGTCCTCAACATGTCCTGATGCTTCTAGGGAGAAATAAATGTTAAAGTTGTAAGTTATGACCAAATTACAAAAATTGTCAAATCCTGTTTTTTAGCCGATTTTAGCTCTTCTATAATTTTTTTGTGGCTTTCATGATATCCAAATGTAGTTTTGATTTTCTATGTCGCATATTGTAACATAAAGCTAATATTCCTTGAGTCTTGGGGCACCTAATACCCTATTTTGCATAGTAGAAAACGATGGTTGATTTTTTCAATTATAGAAGAAAACGAAACATTCTAGTATATCAAGTATAGCTTTTTCAATATTGTTAGTTTCTTGTGACAACTACATGCATTTTTTAGGTAGTAACCATATCTAGTCATAAGGATCAAATTTGGCTAGATATTGAATAGTTTCTATGGGATTCTACAACTCATAATGTTGATCCCAGTTTTTTCATGTTTGTTGTATTTAGCACTTCATCTTTGTCCCCAAGATTCGCTTGGTAAGAGATGTATCATTCTTTTGACATGCTCCATGGCTCCTTATGAACTTAAAGGACAACAGGGAACTAAGAAAACATGCATATATTTTTTGTATTGAGTGTGGCTATAGAAACTTTGATGATAGGTTTGCAGAATGGTAAACATTCAACTTTTTTGTACCTATTTCTTTTGGCAAAACAAAAAATAGTGCGTGAGAAGCAATCATGTATCTCAAGTCCTACAAAAATCCCTAATCTTATTTTTATGCAACAAAACGTAAGAAATGACTATTTTGATGAAAATGTACTGTATTGGTCCATCAACTTTGGAGGCTTGGTGTGACCAAAAGATGAGAAATTTTACAAGTTTCTTTTTTTTTCCATGTGTAGTCGGCCTTGAACTATAACCTCATGAAAGGATTTTACAAAATGAGTGGATCTACTATGGTTTTGGAGGTTTTTTTGAAAGCCCTGAAAGGACACTTTTATGTCCTATTAGGTTACCAACCTAGTGTTAATGCCTTAGTCTTGCATAAAGTCTAGTATCATTTTTTCCGATCGGTCAATGCATAGACCAAAGACAGTTGGCAACAATGAACATCCTTGTACAACCCCAATAGTGCTTGTAAAAATTTTGACAATTCCTCCTCCCATGTGAAATAGGCAAATCATGTTTTCATGGATTTGAGAAACCCCAAGTACAAAATCACTTGTCACTTTAAGTTGTTCCTTCCTTCTCCACAAATTGTTACGTGAAATCATATCAAAGACTTTCTTGAAGTCCACAAAGCAATAGTACAATTCCTTTCAAGTGACTTTCCTTCATGAGAACAAGAAGAGTGACAAGATGTTCAATGGTGCTATGGCATCAGTGAAAACCCGCGTGTCCTTTTGCATGCTTGTCATTCTTTTCAACCCAATCACTCAATTTTATCTCCATTATGCACCCAAACAGCTTTGCTATAAGAGACTTAATCATTATACTCTAGTAGTTATTTACATTCTTTACATCCCCTCCTTTATGCAAAGGCTTGACCCAATTAGTCCTCCAATTACAAGGAATACCATGTTGAGGTGCAAGATTGAACATCTCACACATCCAATTATGTGTAAAATCTTCCGTCCATTTAATCATTTCCGGCTTGTTACCTTGAAGATCTCCCGCTTTGCAAGTGGGCAACTTTTTGAGCTTGTCACACACATCCTCAATAGTAAGGAAAGAGGGCATACATGGGAGTGAACCATAAAATGGTATCTTTCTAGCATTTGGTTGCTCATGAAATTGCCTACAATGTCAATACATGTCCATAAGACTCAAGTTACCAAAGCTCTCCACCCGCTTGCCCTTCAGATTTCTCCAAAATCTTTCACATGCGTGTCCCTTTTCTTGGACTTGAAAAAATTGATGCTTGACTTCCCATGTTCTTCTTTTTATTTGAATCAATGCCTTTTATGTATGCAAATGACCTTGACAATTTTCTTTGTCCATAGTTGCATCTATCTTTATCAAGGACTTTTGAGTATCTTGACAAACCACCTTTTTGCGTGATCTACCTTTGTTGATAACATGGACATGCTTTATAGAAAATTAATCTTTGGCACAAGAATGATGGTGCAACCAAAGTTGGTCAGGGTTATGAAGAGTGAAATTCAAAGATATGTGTGCTCTCAAGGGCATGCCAAAGTGGTTGAGCATCTATGAAGATCAAGGGCACGCAAGGAGCAACAAATATGTATGCTTTATGTGGTTTGCACGGCCAAAATGCTCCGCCATGGTGTCTGTCAAAGGTAGATGATTGAGTGTGCAAAGTTCAGGAATGGGAGTGCCAAAAGTGTCCTCAGTGTGTTCTACAGGCTAGTTCAGATCCTTCCTCAAAGTGAGCTATGGTTTGCAAATTCGTACCAGATTATGCAGTTGTAGATCATGGGTCAGAGTTGGAGTGAATGCATGAGTCTAAAGTTCTCATCTTATCTAGCCCTCTTCTCTTCCAAATTCCCTCTTGCTTTCGTATTTTTGTCCTTCATTAATGTTTGGAGAGATTAAGAAAGAGCAAGAGAAGAGCCCAGTTTTGCTTGCCTTCCCCATAGCCTTGAGGTATTGAGAGCTTGAGAAGAGAGATCCCCTATTTTGCTAGCTTCCCCTCTCCTCCTCCATGTTGTTTCTCCTAAGTTATCTCCTGAAAGCAACCCCACCCCCTATTTTAGCATGTTCCCCTTCTCATTGTCACACCACCATTACAAAATGTGAAAAGTAGCTTGATGAGATGCCACTTGGGAATCTAAACCTGCACCACATCTTGTACATAAAATGCCAAAATGTATCACTCAAAACTTTTGCACAATTCAAATTTCATCATTGATGTCATCTAAACTCTGTAGAGCCTCTTACACTCCTCTTACATGCTCTACAACCCCCCTCCTCTTGCTCATCATCTCTTCCTTACCATCTTCCTCCCTTTTTTACCTGCTTATTCACATTTAAATCCCCTAAAACCCCCATTGGATGGTGCGTTCATACCACTTCCATGTTTGACATAATCTGCTATCTTTTCAGTGCAAAACATAATATTTCGATCACAAGGCTCCTCAAAAAACTTCTCTGATAAACTAAGTGGTCCACATTTGGCATGCATATCAATCAAAGCATTCTAATAAGAACACCTCATTTGGCATACTTATTAAACAGAATATTTTCAACACATAGAATCTCCTGATGCAAGCTTTGTGCTTTTTGATGCACCATAATGAGCATAATTATGGACCAAAGCATTGACAATCTTAACACTTGACCTACATACTATCCAATGCTGTGTGAAGAGCACAACATCACCTACATTCACATCATTTTTCCCTTCTCATGGGCAACCTTAATCATCATTCTTTTAAATGAATTTTCCATTATGGAATTGGAATAGCACAACATTGCAAAAAAGGACAGAGGCCAAGTCACGATAATAGATGCCGTGTCTCCCAAAAAGCCAAGTACATTTTGTCTTAAGAAATGTTGAGATGTAGGCAAACAATCACTGTAAAGAAATTCTTGACTCAAATACCCCTTGTTGACATGGAATCCTATTAGTTCCATTAGCATTGAGAGGCACTCCAACAAAATTAAGAACCCAAATATTCCACAACCCCTTCCCGACAACAAGAGGGACCCTTGGCATTTGAAACTCCTAGTCGTGTTCTTGAGGCTGATAAGTCACCAAAAGCATCTCATACTACCTCAGAGCCAGGTATTCCCCCTTTACATGAAGAGGCACATGAGAAGGTGCAAGATAGTGCATAGTGTTGAAATAATATAGCACTTGTTCTTGTTCACCCCCAAGTTTCCATGACAAAATATTGTTGCAAAATGCCAAACACTCCTTGGAAAGATCAACAACTATAAGGCCACCTCATCAGTGCAAGATAATGATTATAGAGAATGATTTTTGATAAGCTCATGCTATTATGTAGTAGGTGGTTATGGAGGAAGTGAATAATGTAGAAACTTAGGGGGTTCACTATTCAGTACCCCCCCATATAACGTGTGTTCATGGGGTATTAAAAAATCCCCTCTTTTAACACTAGAATGGTAACAGGACACTTTTATGTCCTTGGACACTTTTGTGTCCTGTTAAGTGACCATTTTGCTTGAATTATTTGAAGAGTATGAAAATGAATTTTTAGGTGCTATATATCCACAAAGTTGCCTTATGAGCTGAAAAAAACTTAGCATTTTTTTTGGAGTATCAATCTCACCATTAACCTTACTCTTGCACAACATTTTTGAACCTAAACTGTGTGAAAAAACGGGTCCTGTTTTTGGCTTTTTTTTCAATTTTTGGCAACTATACCACTCTAAACTTGATGTTTGTGAGGTTTAGATGGCTAGAGGTTAGGCCTTCATAGTTCTCAAGTACATGTTTTGATGCTTGTAGGGAGAGCTAAGTGTTAAAATTGAAAGTTATGACCAATTTACAAGAATTGCATAATCCTGTTTTTTGGCCAAAATTAGCACTTTTATGATTTCTTTGGTGGCTTTCTTGATATCCAAATTCAATTTTTATTGTGTAAGTGTAATGTATAACATAAAGCTAATCTTCCTTGAGTTTTGAGGGACCTAATATGCTATATAGCAAAGTATATGATGATGGTTGAGTTTTTTGATTACTGAAGAATACGATACATTTTAGAGTAGCAAGTATAACTTTTTCAATATTGCTAGTTTCTTAGGCCAATTCTGTGTATTTTGTAGGTAGTAACCATATCTAATCATAGACTACAAACTTGGCTAGATATTGAGTAGTTTCTATCGGTTTCTAGAGGTCATAATGCCAACGCAGTTTTTTCATGTTTGCTCTATTTAGCACTTTATCATTGCCCTCAAGGTTCCAATTGTAAGAGATCCATTATCCTTTTGACATGCTCCATGGCTCCTTTTGAATCCAAAGGGCCAAAGGGAACTAAGAAAACATGTATATAGTATCTGTATTGAGCGTGACTATAGAAACTTTGATGATAGGTCCGCAGAATGGCAAAAATGCAACTTTTTTGTACCTTTTTTTTTTCCCAAAAAAAATTAGTGAGGTAAAAGCAACCATATGTTTTGTTCAACAACCCATTGAAGTTAACGGGGCATTTTATCTCAGGTCCTACAAAAATCCCCACTCTTATTTATATGCAATCAACCGTAAGAAATTGTTGTTTTGGGCAAAATGCACTGGTCCATCAACTTTGGAGGCTTGTAGTGACCAAGGGATGAGAAAAATTACAAGTTTCTCATTTTTTCCATATGTAGTAGTTATTGAACTATAAGCTCATGAAAGGATTTTTCAAAATGAGTGGATCTACTATGGTTTTGGAATTTTTTCCCAAAACCCTGAAAGGACACTTTTATGTCCTGTTAGGTTACCATTCTAGTGTTAACATGTCTAAATGTATAAAATGACCCCTTATTTTATGATTTTTTTCCAAATTAGAATATAAAACCCCTTATTTTAATGTATCCGTGTTAAATTGCCTAAATTTTTTGCATTTTAAGACTCCTCATTTTGAACTCACATTCTACATTAACATGATTACATAGTGCAAACCCCCAACCCCCCCCCCCCCCCCCCCCCCCCCCCCCCCCCCCCGAGTGTAGGAAATGAAATGTCAATGGTACTAGTGGTGGAGTTTGGTCTAGGTGGAGAGCCTGCTCTTTTTGTTAGAGGTGAGAAAATGCTAAGAAAAAATCATACTTATTCTTAGTTATGTCAATTTCAAGTAGTGATGTAAATCTTGTGTCCATATGTCATGGTGCAATGAAACACTCTACCTCAAAATTAAGTGCAAAATTCAATGTAACATCTTTAAAGTATGTACACAACTTGAGGTGCACAAATTAGTAGTATTTCACTTTGTTCACCAAATGAAATTGACCTAAAATCATGCCCTCTAGTATTAGCTACTATCATTCCAGCTCATGAGGTAGGTAAGAGAGATGTACGTTGGTACATGCAAAGTGGGCCGAAGCTAGAAGTGGTGCCAAGCCATGCTATGGGTGCATACATGCACTGGGCAAAGGGTCTAAGCCAATATGGAGGACCTGGGTAAGTAAATGCCAATGGATGTGTGCGGGTTTTTAGGCCAAGAAGGCTCCAAAAAGGGCTAGTTGAAATGGCAAATCAAAGTGTCTGAAGTGCAAGGATGGTGCCCGAGAATGTAGAGCTTGAGGTGCTCTAGAATCCCAATCGGCTCATCAAATGGAGCCTACACACACACACACACATAGAGGAGAATGTAATTCGTCCTACACCCCCTTTGAGTAGGCATCATCAAGTATGGGTTCGACCTGTCACATTGTGACATCTGCATCACAAAATCTTGGTAAATAAGGAGTAAATACCCCATGTAAAGGATCACCTTGAAAATCCTCAAACACATATTCTAGAACATTAGAGCCATGTAAATCTCATATATTCAAGCCTTGTAAAGCTGATATACCCAAGACCTATAAATTCTAATGTATATCTGCACCTTGTGAATCTTCATGTATTTCTAGACCCTGTAATTTCTCATGCATGTCCAAAATCTTTAAATATTTATGTACTTTTGGACCTTGTAAGTCTTTAGCTTCAATCGATGTCAAAGATTCTACAAGTTCGAGCTTTGCATATATAGATTTTTTGACTTCTTCATCATCTTCAACCTACAAGAAATTATTCTTCTCAAGCAAGAATTTATTTACAATAGCTTCAAGTTTGGCTTGAATTTTCTTTGCTAAAATTCACATAGGTTGTGATAAGCGCAAGCGTTTAATGGATCCCAACATCCTCTATGCTAGGCCCGTGCATGTAGGACTCATCACGGGGAGTGAATAAGGGGACACCACTTAGCTTTGAGCGGCTAGGACACGGACAACAACAACTCAAATAACACTAACACAACACATTGCGGAGAGAGAGAGAGAGAGAGAGAGAGAGAGAGAGAGAGAGAGAGAGAAAAGTGCATTCTCTAGTGAATTTTCATATATGCAAAGATCCTACTCCTGTGCATATGACCCTTGGAGTCAACGTGTGTGCATGATTTCTCTTTCAAGTGCTGACCCTGAAAGTGACCTCTCAGTGCTCTTTTATAGGAGCACGCTGTATTAGTTTAGTATAAACTAATTAGGTTTAGGGCCCTAAGTTGGAGAGAAAAGCAGGCATCCGGGTCCTGAATGGTTGACTTGTGCTTTGTTTTGGGAGAAATAAGAAATGATATTCTCCTAGGTGGGCCTTTGCGACCATCACTTAGAGAGAGGTGGAATATACAAAATGTTTTTTAACAAAGTTTTGGCTTGGAAAGTGGAAAATAAATTACCCTACACATGTTCACTGAGGAATTGCATCATGGATGAGATTCCGACAAATTGCAGGCTTTACTGGGCTTTGGTGTAGCACGCTCATCAACTTCGATGCCGGCTGGGGTATGCCTTTGACGTCTTTCTTTGCATTGTTGCCACCATCGCGTGTTTTTGGTGTCGTAAGTTGTTGATGCGTCGATGCTCATTCCTTTTCTTTTTTTTGTTTCTTGTGCGTGCAATGTGTGTGCGTTGTTGGTGCGTATTGTGTGTGCGCTTATGCGTGTAGTGTATGTATGTGTGTGTACATGTATGTGTTTGTGAGTGTGGGTGTGTGTGCATGGAAAGAGAGAGAGAGCTGAATTCATTTTCCCAGAACAAAGACAAAGAGAGAGAGAGAGAGAGAGAGAGAGAGAGAGAGAGAGAGAGAGAGAGAGAGAGAGAGAGCTGAGGTCAAGTGTGTGTGTGTGTGTGTAGGTGAGTGTGTGTGTGTGTGTGTGTGTATGGAGAGAGAGAGAGAGAGAGAGAGAGAGAGAGAGAGAGAGAGAGAGAGAGAGAGAGAGAGAGAGAGAGAGAGAGAGAGAGAGAGAGAGAGAGAGAGAGAGAGAGAGAAGAGAGAGAGAGAGAGAGAGAGAGAGAGAGAGAGAGAGAGAGAGAGAGAGAGAGAGAGAGAGAGAGAGAGACTTGAGTCTTGACACAAAACAAGAGAGAGAGAGAGAGAGAGAGTGAGGGCTGAATGAGAGAGAGAGATGGAGAGAGAGGGTGGCGAGAGAGGGGTGGACTCAGAGAGCGAGAGATAGAGAGAGGAGGATGAGATCAAGAGAGAGAGTGTCTGTGTAGGTAAGAGAGAGATATATTTCCTATTGAATGTCGACACAGAACAAGAGAGGGGAGAGAGAGATAGAGAGAGAGGGAGAGAGAGGGGGGGGGGGGCTGAATTTGGCAATAATGGATGAGAGAGAGAGGGTGGTGCCAAGTAAGAGGGAGAGAGCTTGGCTTGTTCTGATAATGGAGGGGAGAGAGAGAGAGAGAGAGAGAGAGAGAGAGAGAGAGAGAGAGAGAAGAGAGAGGATGCTAAGAAGTGGGCGCCCCCTTTGTGAGCGCAAGGACAAGGAGGGGCGGGGCAGGGGGGGGGGGGGTGGCAGCCTGCAACATAAAAATTATGTTTTTTTAATATTCTTATTGATCTCCCCTCTTGGGGGTCAGTTCCCACAGCCAAGGCTTTTGAAGACCGGCCACTCATTAGCCCTACCCTTCTGGCTAGAGTCATTCATGTCTCTATCTCTGCTTTTGATTCTCAAGCAGTGGAGTTGGAGGGTTCTCTCTCCTCCGGAATATCCACCATGAACTCCGGATCAAACCTTAAGAAGTACCTTTTTAGCCTCCATCCATTCACTTTGGTCTTGTGAATTCAACCATCTGCCTCCATCAATTTGTAGCTACCATTGGCATAGCACCTTTTGACGATGAACAACCCTTCCCATCTCGGCTGAAACTTCTTATCTTTCCTAGTGTCAAATCTATTGTCGTATCTCAATATTGACATGCCTTTCTTCATACCCTAGACCTTGATTGAATGTGAGTCAGCGTCGTTCTTCTTGCATTGCATAGAAGTTGATTGCATCTTCCCGGTCTAATTGGAGCCTTTCTAGATCCAAGATGTGGTTGCGGAGATGGGCAATTGGGTGTTGTAATTAGCTAGCCATGACTCAAAAGCTAGCTATCTGCACCTTGATGGGTAGAATGTCCTCTTTTCCATATACGAGATTGAAAGGGGTGAAACCTAGTGATGTTCGGAATGTCGTGTGGTAGGCCTAAAGAGCATCCATGAGATGATTATCCCAATCACTTGTGTGGTTATTCAATTGCTTTCTGATATGTTACAGATCATGTTGTTTATCTTTTCCACTAGACCATTGCACTACGGATAGTATATGGAAGTGGAGTGTTGGCGTATGATGCCTAGCTTTTTCATCAGTTCTCCTACCAAGTCGCCTCTGAAACTTGGCCCTCTATCAAATATTATCTCTAGAATTGTGCCAAAATGGCAACAAGTGTGCTCAAATATAAGCTTGCACCACCTGTAGAACCTTCCTCCTAGTAATGTCTAGAGAAAAGTGGCCATCATGGCAACTTCAGATCACCTTTTTCACTGGAGATCAACACTTGCCTGAGAATCTAGTCTTTCCCCTTGTTGTACAAGGTGTTGTTTATAAGATGATATCTTTTTATTTACCTTTTGAACAAGCCATTGTTTCTGGCCCTTGGTATACCCTTTGAGACATTCTCCTATATCTAATAAGCCGATGATATGAGGCATATCATCACTACCCTGAAAGAGGGGCAGTTTCAGTTTGATTGCTCCTATGGGAGCATCTTGTATTCTTTCCTTGTCTACAGCATCTGCTTCTTGATTTCTGCCCTAGGGACATGAAATAGTTGCCCCACTTCAAACTTTCTTAAAATATCCTTAACTTGGTATAATTGGCCAAGAAAATTCCGATTTCTACAAACCCAGATTCCATGTATTTGCTTTATCAAGAGCATGGCATCACCAAACACATTTAGGCGCCGAACCCCTTGTAAAACACATCGTTCTAATCCAAGAATTAGGGCCATGTACTCTGCTTTGTTGTTCGAGTGGGAGTGTAGTAGCTGCCCAATAGAGAAAACCTTTTCCTTTTGCTCATTGAAAATGACGATGCCAGCTCCGGTCCACTTTTTTTTGTAAGCTCCATCAAAGAAAAGAAAGTGAGCTCCTTATAGCTTAGAAACTTCTACCATTGGTGTCACTCCTTTGCCTTTTGTGTTGACCTTTAGCTTCTTCTCATAGTGACGATGAGTAAGAATAATTGCTAGGCTAGATCTGGTGGAATTCTCCACTTGCATAGTGTAATCAAACTCTTGTAATTTAATGAACCACTTGGAGATTCTAGATAAGATATCCATGTGTTGCATCACATACGAAAAGACCTCTTCCATTGTTAGAATTACAAAGGGTCTAGGCAATAGATAAGAGCAAAACTTTGTAGTGGCAAACATCAATGCAAGCACCATGTGCTCTACTGTGGTGAATTCTTTTTCTCATGAGTCATGACACGACTAGAGAAGTAGATATGATGCATGAAAGAGGTTTGGGGGTCCTTCTCCGTTAGTACGGCCCCAAGTGTATGACTTCCTATACTCGGGTTAACATAAAATGGCTCGTCCCATCTAGGGGGTGCAATGGTGGGAAGTGAAGCCAAGATTTATTTCACTTCGCTAAACTATTTCCCATGTTCTTCACTCCATATGAAGACATCTCTATGGGTGATTTGTTGTAGAGGGAGAACCACTTGAGAGAGCAAGTGAATGAAGCTGCTCAAATACCTTACCGTCTGAAGGAAAGAGACCAATTTCTTAGCTATTGTGGATGATGACAAAGATACTAAAGCATGAACCTTGCTTGGGTCCCCCTCAATTCCTTTGGCTGAAATTACATGGCCGAGAAGAGTGACCTTGCTTTCACCAATGTGATACTTATCTATGTTAAGCTGGCCACCCAAGGTTTGTAGCCTAGCCAGCCATCATAGACCTTGCTCAAATGGAGGGAACGAGAGCTGTAGTTTCAAAAATCATCTATTAAAACGTGTATTGACTTACCAAAGTATGGCTAAAATACAAAAGTTACATAGCATTGGAATGTGGCTGGAGTGTTGGTGAGGCCAGAAGGCATCATTCTATAAGCAAAACATCCCCATGGTGTTATGAAGGTTGTCTTTTTTTTATCTTCTTCTGCAATGTTAATCTAGAAGTAGTTTGAGTAGCCATCACATACTGTGTAGCGCTCATGACCTGTTACCTCGTTGAGAATCACGTCTTGGAGTGGGAGGGGAAAATGATCCCTCTTTGTTGCTGCATTGAGAGGTTTGTAGTCTAAACAAACCCACCACTTACTATTTTTCTTTGGCATGGGTAGCACTGGAGAGACCCACTCTGAGTCTTTGATGGGGTAAATGAAATATGTAGCAAGTTCCTTACCTCTTTGAGCAATGCCTCTTGCTAAACTACCCCAAGACTTCTAAGCTTTTGCACTACAGGCTTACTTCCTTCCTTGCATCTTATGCGGTGCTGCACCATTGTGATGCGTGTGATCTTGTCATAACCATCAATGAAAAGTGTGGTGAAATTACCCAGCATAGATATGTACTCTTCTCTCTCTTCATTAGCTAACTCATTGGAGAGCATCCGATGTAACTTACTTGTATCCACCAAGGGTTGCGTACCTAATGGTTCCTCTTGGTTCTCTGGTGGTGCTTTAAATTGTGACAATCTCTTTGGATCTCTGAGGATGACTCCCATGACTTCGATGCTATTGTCACTCTCCTCAGTTGTTGTTGTATCTTCTCCCAAGGTGGTCAAAGATTCACTAATGAATTCATCTTCCGATGCTTCCAAGATCATGTTGCGTTGCTTCCCAGTCTTCATGTTGTAGAATATGGGCTTCCCTTTAGCATCCTTCATTTGTATCATTCTGGTACTCCAGTCCTGCTTAGCCTCCATAGCCATGAGCCATGGTCTTCCAAGAATGATAGGGCAGCCCTCCCCTTTGTGTGGCATGACAAAAATGTCTACCTCCACTTCTGTGTTGAATGCCTTCACCTTGATTGCATTCACAATGCCTACGCATTTCACTTTGACATTATTTGCCATTTTAGCTCGGCAAGGTGCTGGCCTACTTACCTCTAGGCCTAGATGCTGCATCATTTTCTCACTCATGAAGATTTTTTGTGCGCCAACATCTATGTAGATGTTTGGGATGCGTTTCCCCTTTATGTGGGCATCCATGATAGTTAGGATGTCATCTAGATTCCTCCCAGAGATAGCCCCAACTATCCTTGGTCTTGACTTTCTAGTACTTACCATCTTCGTCCATTGTCTTCTCATCCTTGGTTCAAGATGGAGTAATTGGGGCCAAGTTATTTTCGGACTCTGCATAAAAACATCTTGAACTGGGTCATATGGTTTAGCATATTTTCCTAGCAAAAAATCCATGATGTCGATCTTTCATCGAGGCTTAGACGCGTACTTGCTAGACTCTCCTTTTCTTTTCATCTTTTCCTCCCTTTGAGAGGCCTCTTCGTGCGTAGCACGCTTCACTCCCATGGCATCCATTTCTTCTACTTTTCCTTTTCCTTTTCCTTTGTCCTTCTCTTTGACGCTCTCTTCTACCTTCGCCTCTACTTTGGCTTTAAGATTGATGACACTCACTGCTTGGTTGTGGAGGTGAAGGTAGAGGTGGAGGTAGCCGTGGAATGAGAGGTTGTGGTGGTGTTGGTGGTTGTACAAGTGGTCAAAGGATTTGAACCGGTGGAATCGTGGCTCTGGTTTCCTGGATGGTGCTCGCCTTGCCCTTGGTGGAGAAATTTGATTATTCCTTACGGTGGAATCGGCTCTAGTTGCCTGGATGGTGCTGTCCTTGCCATTGGTGGAGAAATTTTATTATTCCTTACTCCCCTATTGAACTTCTACCTTCTTGTATGAGGACAATAGTATATGCCATGGCTGTCCTCTCCACAGTTGTAACAATGGTAGTCCTGATTTTGTCTTCGTTGCCCTCTTCCTTGCTCTAGATTTTTGGCAAGTGCATGCACTTGCTATACCAAATGTACTAAAAGATTCTCTGATTGGTTGGTGATTTGATTGAGCAGGTCTTGTTGATCTTCAGTCAGTTCTTGCGACTGATATCTCTGGAATGACTATTGGAGGTGCGGCTAGGTGTGGTTGGGCCATTTGTGGTTTCTCTTCCTCGGTAGTCCTTGCTTGTAGACCCAATTTCTTATCTTTAAAGTAGGCTATTTCAACTGCTTTCTCATACATAGCAGGAAACCTTCCCTTCACCTTCTCTTTAAGAATTGGCCATAAACCAGCCACAAACCAATCTTTCTTTAGAAATTTGAATACCCCTTTGCCCTCCCTTAGAGATGCAACCCATCATCCCCATAGATCCACAAACTTTGACTCGTATGCTACATATTCAGCCATACTCCTTGCTTCAACCCCATCAGCAATTGCCACAATTTTTCTGATGTGGTGCCTTCTCCAAAGCACCTTAGAAATGTTGCTCTTAGTAGTCCCACCTCTCCTTGGTGGCTTGCACCAAGGCATTGTACCGTGATCTTGCTTCCACTTTCATTAACAATGGAAAAATACGCAGACGTGAAGCATCGTCATCCCTTCCAAAGAGGACACATGCTATTTCAAGATTATCTAGGAAATTTGAAGCATCTTTCCCCACCTTACCTGTGAAGGTTGGGAAGGAAACTTTTGCCATTGCAAACCACAATTTTCAAACTTTAAAAAAAAAAACACACACACACACACACATACACAAGTAGCTTAGTGGCTTATTGGAGCTTCTAACAAGGTTGGGTGGATATATCAAAACAGGATGAAAATTTAAACGTTAAAGGAGTGACGGTAATCCAACACGAGCAGGATAATGGTATTTGGGGAGCTAAGGATCTCTCCCAACACTGCAGCACCAAACAAAAACACAATCTTATGTTGAAAGAACATCTTCCTATCTACATATATATGTACATGCATGTGTTACAAAAATCTAAACAAAAAAGCGGTTGGTCCGTTATCCATGATGCACAGAGTGTAGAGTATTCACTTATACCCTTACCATACCAGTATTGATAAGTCGGCACATCCACATGAGGTCATCACCCTTCATAGGCTCCGCCTTCCCTTCATTGCTCAGCACGTATGGAGTGATGGCAACGTGTTTGACCACTCCTAGCATTTTAGCTAGCAACAGGTGCAAGTAGTTATTGTAATTGGCTCGTTGCATGAATTCCACACCATTTAGTTGTAGCTCATCTTCGGCCCACTGCATGACACCCATGGTACATAGGTCATTATTACATTTGCCAATCAATTCATTTTGCCTATGATGTGTACAATTGTCAATTTTGCAAACAATGCGTCTTGTGGGTGACTATTTTGGGTCTATTATCTACCTTTGCACTTTTTTAAAAAAGTGAATCAAGTACAATATGGTTGATGGATGGCAGGGCATTCAATGCCCTGCCACCAAAAAAATATTCTCTCGGGCGTCGCTATAAGCGTCGCTATTTATGGCTCTGTAGCGTCGCTATAGTCTTCTGTGAGAGCGTCGCTATAGGCGTCGCTATATAGCGACGCTGATAGCAACGCATATAGCGACGCCTATAGCGACGCTCTCGTAGCGACGCTCGTAGCGACGGTTTTAGCGACGCCGGGGGTTATAAAAGCCCAATGTATTTCCGTCGCTAACAGCGTCACAAGAGCACACAACCTCTTGTAGTGCATCATGATGTTCAAGAGTACGTACTAAATTGTCAACAATGCCAAGTTAATAAGGCACAGTTCCTCAAGGTAGGTGGCCTTTTACATCCTTCAGATCGAGATTCCACAAGGTAAGTGGGAGAGTATCTCTATGGATTTTATAGTAGGACTACCTACTACAAATCGTGGCCATGATGCCATTTGGGTAATTGTAGACCGTCTCACAAAGATGAGTCAATTAATTCTCACTAAGACTACGGTTAAGACACCGGAATTAGCACGGCTATTTGTAGAGCATATATATAAATTCTACGGTCTACCAACTAGTATCATTAGTGACACAGATCCAAAGTTTGATAATCACTTTTGGAGAGCTGTGTTCCAAAAGTTGTAAACCAAAATTAATCTAAGTACGGCTGATCATCCAGAAATGGATGGTCAAACAAAAAGATTTAATCAAGTGCTAGAGGATATGCTACGAGTGTATGTTGGAAAGGGGGAACAAACCCAGCGCACTCCAAGCTTGCCTCTCTATAGCCCAAGGATTAATCCGCACCCCTAACCACACAAAAACTCACACACGTGCACACTTTCTGCCAACCTTCACATCACACACACCTTTGGGCATTCTCAGTTGTACGCATTCACACATAAACACCTCGACATAACCGGCTTGACAGTACACCATCATACACAACGATACCTACATCAAATAAGTAAACACACAATCTTGGAAGGTGACACAAGCCTTGACCACACACAGAATAGCTCACTCAATCATTCTCTCCCTCCCTCTCTGTGCACATACATACACAAAACATGGAGCCAACTCTACCACGGGCTATAGGGAATGGGACGAGATAGACAAGATGATTGATGGAAAATTCAACACGAAAAATAATCCCACCAAACTGCAAACTCACTTATCCATAGCAAAAAAAACCAATCCCCATATAATGATGGCAGCTTCTCTGATTGATCTCCTTCAAGTCCTTGGCGACATTCTCTCCTGCTTCAAAAACTCATGGCGGCTTCTTCTCCATGTGATGGCACCCTTGTCCACTCTTCAAGCCTCGGCTCATCTCTCTCCATATGACACTGTCCTTTCTTGCAATCCTTCTCTCAAAGCTCCCTTGACTTGGCACCACACCTGGCGCCTCTTGATTAATGCAAAGATGTAGCTCGCAAGTGGATGACATCCCTCCTGTACTCATCTAAGTCGCGAAACTTTGCTTCTTTTCCCCCCGGACCACCCTATTGGTCGCTTCTCAACCCACTAGCTCGTTTTCTCCCCAATTGGCGGCCCTTTAATGGTCCTGCTTTGGCATCTTTCTCCTACTTTTACCCTTGGCCTCTGGATATGGCCCTTGACCACACACCACCTGCTCTGTGTGCAACCTTTCAACCACCTGACTGCACCCCTTCCATAGTCTTACCCCACCTTGTTGAAGGTGGCACCGAGCAACCTATGGAGAGCCCCACCATGCTGTCTAGCACCCCTGCTCAGACCAGCCCCCTGATAGTGCTCTTGAGCCGTCTCTCTTGATTTTGCTGCTCTCGACCTTCCTCCCTCTCCAGAGCTCCCCTCCCGCTACGTCCTCTTTACTCGTGATGGCCCTGGATGGACTCCACTTGGTCACGGCCTCAAGTCTCCCTTCCTCGCCCCTCCTTCCCCTGCAGTGCGGCCCTTATGGCAGCGCTATCTTCATGCCCTCAAACTGACGACCCCCCTAATGCAATTAATGCCATCCCTCTTGCCTTATGCTGCCCCCACCACCAGATGGCGCCTGATCTCCCTCATGCATGGCAGATGGCAAACCCTTCCATGCTAGGCCTCCTTGGTTGCTATATGCTCTGCTCGTTTTCTTGCATGGCGACCAAATTACCAAAAAAGCCTTTTGTTTCTTCTAAAAAATTCCTCTCAAGTTGGGCGCCTTCCCACAAGAAGATGCTCGGCAAGACTGTCACGAGCTCCGTATACGCTGATATCTGAACTTCACTGTGCTAATGATTCAGATTCCAACCCGACCACCAAAAGGATTCTCCTAAATAGTGTTTGCCACGGTCGACCATCGTTTTGAGCCTGAAATGACGTCCGAATAGTAAACGACCATGAAGCTGCACTCGATTACACAAAGATCTCGACTCCGGTGGCCTTGATGCTCGATTCGGCATACACATCATAGCACCTTTTGCCTTACCAGGATTGAGAACCACGAATTGGCATACACATCCTGGCAGTAGAGTGTCCTGCAGACATCTCGATCAAAATATTATATCATAAAACTCATAGAAACTGTGTCCAGCACCCCTTGTCCCGTTCACAACCTTATGATATAAGCATTTGCTCATGTCATCTATGATAGCAAAAAACACTTGCAGCTTCTACTAGCGAGTGCTCCATCCTTGTGTACCTGTCTCCTAGTTGCACCAAATACATGCTCAACGTCCCTTCCATTTGGCTGCAAACTGCCATGTGTGGGCTTCTTGCACTTCCATAGGCTGACCATATTTAGTTGTACCATCATTGCCCAACCCCTCGTTGAGCATTCATGCTCAACCATAGCATTATTTAGATAAGAGATGATTGCATATGAGAGAATTGATACTTAGTATGTACATAAGGAGTAGATAGATAGATAAAGAAGTTTTATCAGCTGTAGAATCCCCTCGGATCAAATGGAAAGTCCCGAGATTTCCCAAGTGCAATGTAGGCCCCTCTTGGGTCAAACTGATGGTTTTCAGCATTACTACCCATTTGTAAAATAGACACAAACCACTCCCGCTTTGCACCTCTAAATCTGTAAACCAACCATGCATGTAGCTATCCGCACCATAAACCTTGAACAACCTGGATCCACAAGCCTTCCTGGTACACAAAATAAGTCCGTTCACCCACCTTCGAAGCATCTGCACCATACATCATAGGCTCTTACCTGCTAGAGGGCTCTCTATAACATAATCTACATCCGAAGAGCTTTGCAAACGGTGCAAAACTACTTGTAAAGCAACCTTCAAAAGTATATCTATCAATAACCTGGCACCAACCTTCGACACCCTATCATCCCGAAGCAAAAGAGAGGGTTGTCCAGCCCCCTGGTCCACACAAGGCATCTCCATAACTGTCTCATGTTGCTTTGTGACCACCTCATCTACATGCATAATATCGTAAATATCATACCTTGAGGAAGTGGAGTCCGTCTCCCATGTGCTATCTCCATCAAAAGAGCTGCCGCCACTTGACTCATGCTCTTCCCTTGTCTCAGAATATGGAATCTCGTCCATCACTACTCATTCTTCAACCTTATCAACAAATCTCACTTGTCGGCCATGAGCACACTCCCCAGGGATTTGACCATCCATATCTAAATCTGCCAAAATATTTCCCTGGCGTGGAACCATTAGCACCTCTTCAACCACTGGAGCTTTCTTTTCTGGCATCCGAGGCATAGGAATAACCTTGTCTCTTTGCAACCATAATATCTTTGGCTCTTCTTTTATATGCAGACCCTCTAGCATCGGCTGTGATTTTATCTCCTTTGCGCCAACTGGCTCTGACACTATCCGATTGGAATATCCTTTCCTCTCTTGACATTTCTTCAAGACCTTCTTTGTGTGACCTTTTGCAAAGGCCACTGCCTCCGCATATGACACCGGTTCCTCGACTTCAACTTTATCACGAACATCCACATGCAAGCACTCCATGAATTTGTTTAATTTCAAAAAGTCAGTATTCTTAGCAGCAATTAACTTTATGAGTTTGCTCCATAGCGCTTCAAAATCCCATACAAATGCTTGAAAGTGACCAGTCACGCTTTGCTTTAGCTCGTCCAGCCTTCCCTTCACTTCGCTCAATTGCGCGTTGGCCACATATTTGATTCAAAATTCCGCTTCCAGGGTGCTCCAATCTAGCTTTTCTTTAGCATGCAATCCATTGTACCACGTCTTGGCATTTCCGTGAACTAGGAGTGGGAACCCCTGTGCCACTCCCTCTTCTTTCGACAAGCCACTCTCCGCTTATAGAGTGATGCCTTTTGGCCTCACCAACACTCCGGCCACATTCCAATGCTATGTAACTTTTGTCTTCCAGCCATACTTTGGTAAGTCAATACGCGTTTTAATAGATGATTTTTGCAACTAAAGCTCTCGTTCCCTCCATTTGAGCAAGGTCTATGATGGTTGGCTAGGTTGCAAACCTTGGGTGGCCAGCTTAACATAGATAAGTATCACATTGGTGAAAGCAAGGTCACTCTTCTCGGCCATGTAATTCAGCCAAAGGAATTGAGGCGGACCCAAGCAAGGTTCAAGCTTTAGTATCTTTGTCATCATCCACAATAGCTAAGCAATTGGTCTCTTTCCTTCAGAAGGTAAGGTATTTGAGCAGGTTCAATCACTTGCTCTCTCAAGTGGTTCTCCCTCTACAACAAATCACCAATAGAGATGTCTTTATACGGAGTGAAGAACATGAGCAATAGTTCAACAAAGTGAAATAAATCTTGGCTTCACTTCCCACCATTGCACCCCCTAGATGGGATGAGCCATTTGATGTTAACCCGAGTGTAGGAAGTCATACACTTGGGGCCGTACTAACGCAAAAGGATCCCCAAACCTCTTTCATGCGTCATATCTACTTCTCTAGTCGTGTCATGACCCCATCAGAAAAAGGATTCACCATGGTAGAGCACATGGTGCTTGCATTGATGTTTGCCACTACAAAGTTTTGCTCTTATCTATTGCCTAGACCCTTTCTAATTCTAACAATGGAAGAGGTCTTTTCGTATGTAATGGAGCACATGGATGTCTCATCTAGAATCTCCAAGTGGTTCATTAAATTACAAGAGTTTGATTACACTATGCAAGTGGAGAATTCCACCAGATCTAGCCTAGCAAGTATTCTTACTCATCGTCACTATGAGAAGAAGCTAAAGGTCAACACAAAAGGCAAAGGAGTGACACCAATGGTAGAAGTTTCTAAGCTAGAAGGAGCTCACTTTCTTTTCTTTGATGGAGCTTACAAAAAAAAAGTGGACCAGGCTGCAGTTGGCATTGTTATTTTCAATGAGCAATAGGAAAATGCCTTCTCTATTGTGTAGCTACTACACTCCCACTCAAACAACAAAGCAGAGTACACGGCCCTAATTCTTGGATTAGAACAATGTGTTTTACAAGGGGTTCAACGCCTAAATGTGTTTAGTGATGCCATGCTCTTTTTAAACCAAATAAATGGAACTTGGGTTTCTAAAAATCAGATTTTTCTTGGCCATTTTTGCCAAGTTAAGGATATTTTAATAAAGTTTGAAGTGGGGCAACTATTTCATGTCCCTAGGGCAGAAAATCAAGAAGCAGATGCTTTAGCCAAGGAAACAATACAAGATGCTCCCATAGGAGCAATCAAACTGAAACTGCCCCTCTTTCAGGGTAGTGATGATATGCCTCATATTGTCGGCTTCTTAGATACAAGAGAATGTCTCAAAGGGTATACCAAGGGCCAGAAACAATGGCTCGTTCAAAACGTAAATAAAAAGATATCATCTTATAAACAGCGCCTTGTACTACAAGGGCAAAGACCAGATTCTCAAGCGAGGGTTGATCTTCAGTGAAATCATGGAGGTGATCTCAAGTTGCCATTATGGCCACTTTGCTCTAGATATTACTAGTAGGAAGGTTCTACAGGCAGGATTCTCTTGGCCTAGTCTGAACAGGGATGTGCATCATTGGTGTAAAACATGCAGACCTTGTCAAGTATCCAGTGATCGAACACTAACCTATGAGCCACAGACTCCTATCATCTCATATGCCCGTTTGAGAAGTGGGGGATAGATGCAATTGGTCCTTTACCAAGGGCCTAGTCGGGTAAACTGTACATTCTAGTTGGTGTAGACTACATGACCCAATTGGCGAAAGCAATATCCACCACATGCATTACATCCCAGGAAGTGGTGAAGCTCATATTTGAGCACACCTGTTGCTGTTTTGGCACAATTCTAGAGATAATATTTGATAGAGGGCCAAGTTTTACAGGCGACTTGGTAGGAGAACTGATGAAAAAGCTAGGCATCATACGCCAACACTCCACTCCATATACTATCCATAGTGCAATGGTCTAGTGGAAAAGGTAAACGGCATGATCTGTAAGATCATCAGGAAGCAGTTGAATAACCACACAAGTGATTGGGATAATCATCTCATGGCTACTCTTTGGGCCTACCACACGACATTCCGAACATCACTAGGTTTCACCCCTTTCAATCTCGTATATGGAAAAGAGGACATTCTACCCATCAAGGTGGCCAGATTTTGAGTTATGGCTAGCTAATTACATCACCCAATTTCCCATCTCTGCAACCACATCTTGGATCTAGAAAGGCTCCAGTTACACCGGGAAGATGTAATCAACTACTATGCAATGCAAGAAGAACGACGCCGACTCACATTCAATCAAGGGCTTAAGGAAAAGGGTATGAAGAAAGGCATGTCAGTATTGAGATACGACAATAGATTTGACACTAGGAAAGATAAGAAGTTTCAGCCGAGATGGGAAGGGCTGTTCATCGTCAAAAGGTGCTATGCCAATGGTAGCTACAAATTGATGGAGGCAGATGGTTGAATTCACAAGACCAAAATCAATGGATGGAGGCTAAAAAGGTACTTCTTAAGGTTTTTTTAATATTCTTATTGATCTCCCTTCATGGGGGGCAGTTCCCACAGCCAAGGCTTTTGAAGACCGGCCACTCATTACCCCTACCCTTCTGACTAGAGGCATTCATGTCTCTATCTCTACTTTTGATTCTCTAGGAGTGGAGTTGGAGGGTTCTCTCTCCTCATCTGTAGGGTAATTTATTTTCCATTTTGCAAGCCAAAACTTTGTTAAAAAACCTTTTGTATATTCCACCTCTCTCTAAGTGATGGTCACAAAGGCCCACCTAAGAGAATATCATTTCTTATTTCTCCCAAAACAAAGCACGAGTCAACCATTCGGGACCTGGCTTCCTGCTTTGTCTCTCCAACTTAGGGCCCTAAACCTAATTAGTTTATACTAAACTAATGCAACCTGCTCCTGTAAAAGAGCACGGAGAAGTCACTATCGGGGTCAGCACTTGAAAGAGAAATCATGCATACACGTTGACTCCAAGGGTCATATGCATAGGAGTAGGATATTTGCATACGTGAAAATTCACTAGAGAATGCACTTTAGTCTCTCTTTCTCTCTCTCTCTCTCTCTCTCTCTCTCTCTCTCTCTCTCTCTCTCTCTCTCTCTCTCTCTCTCGCCGCGGTGTGCTGTGTTAGTGTTATTTGAGTTGTTGTTGTTCGTGTCCTGGCCGCTCAAAGCTAAGTGGTGTCCCCCCTATTCACTCCCTGTGATGAGTCCTACGTGCACGAGCCTAGTGTAGAGGCCGTTGGGATCCATTAAGTGCTTGCACTTATCACTACCTATGTGAATTTTAGCAAAGCAAATTCAAGCCAAACTTGAAGCTATTGTAGATAAGTTCTTGCTTGAGAAGAATAATTTCTTGTAGGTTGAAGATGATGAAAAAGTCGACAAATCTATATATGCAAAGCTTGAGCTTGTAGAATCTTTGACAACGACTGAAGGTAAACGACTTACAAGGTCCAAAAATACATGAAGATTTAAAGATTTTGGACAAACATGAGAAATTACAGGGTCTAGAAATACAAGAAGATTTACAAGGTGTAGATATACATTAGAATTTATAGGCCTTGGGTATATCAGCTTTACAAGGCTTGAATATATGAGATTTACATGGCTCTAATGTTCTAGAATATATGTTTGAGGATTTGCAAGGTGGTCCTTTACATGGGGTATTTACTCCTTATTTACCAAGATTTTGTGATGGAGATGTCACAATGTGACAGATCGAACCCTTACTTGATGATGCCTACTCAAAGGGGGTGTAGGATGAATTACATTCTCCTCTCTCTCTCTCTCTCTCTCTCTCTCTCTCTCTCTCTCTCTCTCTCTCTCTCTCTCTCTCTCTCTCTATGTGTGTGTGTGTGTAGGCTCCATTTGATGAGCCGTTTGGGATTCTAGAGCACCTCAAGTACTACATTCCCGGGCACCATCCCTGCACTTCGGACACTTTGATTTGCCATTTCAACTAGCCCTTTTTGGAGCATAAAGCAACCGAGGAGGCCTAGCATGGAAAGGGTTGCCATGCAAGAAAACGAGCAGGAGCATATAGCAACCAAGGAGGCATAGCATGGAAAGGGTTTCCATCTACCAGGCATGAGGGAGATCAGGCACCATCTGATGGCGGGGGCAGCATAAGGCAAGAGGGATGGCATTAACTGCATTAGGAGGGTCGTCAGTTTGAGGGCATGAGGATAGCGCTGCCATAAGGGCGGCACTGTAGGGGAAGGAGGCGCAAGCAAGGGAGACTTGAGGCCGTGACCAAGTGGAGTCCATCCAGGGCCATCACGAGCAAAGAGGACGTAGCGGGAGGGGAGCTCTGGAGAGGGAGGAAGGTCGAGAGCAGCAAAATCAAGAGAGACGGCTCAATAGCGCTATCGGGGGCTGGTCTGAGCAGGGGTGCCTGACCACATCTTTCTTAGTAGCACTTGCTCTTTGAAACTAGTATCACCGCAACACTGTCTTTGACTTCACCGACAAGCAATCGGTAGCTCCTCAGTGGGGGCACCACTAATGAAAAGGGGGAACAAACCCAGCACACTCCAAGCTTTCCTCTCTATAGCCCAGGGATTAACCCGCACCCCTAACCACATAGAAATTCACACACGTGCACACTTTCTGCCAACCTTCACATCACAGACTCACCTTCGGCCATTCTCTCTCAGCTGTACACATTCACACATAAACACCTTGACATAACCGGCTTGACAATACACCATCATACACAACCATACCTACACCAAATAAGTAAACAAACAATCCTTGGGAGGCGACACAAGCCTCGACCACACACAAAAGAGCTCACTCAATCATTGTCTCCCTCCCTCTCTGCACACACACATACACAAAACCTTGAGCCAATGCTACCATGGGTATGTGGGGCACGAGACGAGATAGACGAGATGATTGATGGAAAATTCAACACGAAAAATAATCCCACCGAGCTGCAAACTCACTTATCCATAGCAAAAAAACCAATCCCTATACAATGATGGCGGCTTGTCTGATTGATCTCCTTCAAGCCCTTGGTGACATTCTCTCCTGCTTCAGAAACCCATGGCGGCTTCTTCTTCATGTGATGGAACCCTTGTCCACTCTTCAAAACTCGACTCATCTCTCTGCATATGGCACTTTCCTTTCTCGCAGCCCTTCTCCCAAATCTCCGTTGACTTCGCACCACACCTGGCGCCTCTTGATTAATGCAAATCTGTAGCTCTCGGTGGATGACATCCCTCTTGTACTCATCTAAGTCGCCAAACCTGGCTTCTCTTCCCCCAGACCACCCTATTGGTCGCTTCTCAACCCACTGGCTCATTTTCTCCCCAATTGGTGGCCCTTTAATGGTCCTGCTGTGGCATCTTTCTCCTGCTTTCACCCTCGGCCTCTCGCTATGGCCCTTGACCACACAATACCTGCCTTATGTGAAACCTTCCAACCACCTGACTGCACCCCCTCCTTAGTCTTACCCCACCTTGTTGAAGGCGGCCCTTGGCAACCTATGGCGAGCCCCACCATGCTGTCTAGCACCCCTGCTTGGACCAGCCCCCGATAGCGCTCTTGAGCCGTCTCTCTTGATTTTGCTGCTCTCGGCCTTCCTCCCTCTCCAGATCTCCCCTCCCGCTACGTCCTCTTTGGTCGTGATGGCCCTGGATGGACCCCACTTGGTCACGGCCTCAAGTCTCCCTTGCTCACCCCTCCTTCCCCTGTAGTGCCGCCCTTATGGCAGCGCTATTCTCATGCCCTCAAACTGACGACCCCCCCAATGGAGTTAACGCCATCCCTCTCGCCTTATGCTGCCCCCGCCACCAGATCGCACCTGATCTCCCTCATGCCCGGTAGATGGCAACCCTTTCCATGCTAGGCCTCCTTTGTTGCTATATGCTCCTGCTCGTTTTCTTGCATGGCGACCAGATTACCAAAAAAGCCTTTTTTTTCTTCTAAAAGATTCCTCTCAAGTTGGGCCACCTTCCCACGAGAAGATGCTCGGCACGATTGTCGCGAGCTCCGCATACGCTGATATCCGAACTTCACTGTGCTAATGATCTAGATTCCAATCCGATCACCAAAAGTATTGTCCTATATAGTGTTTTCCGTGGTTGACCATCATTTCAAGCTTGAAATGACACCCGAATAGTAAACAACCATGAAGCTGCACTCGATTACACAAAGATCTCGACTCCACTGGCCTTGATGTCCGATTCGGCAAACACATCATAACACCTTTCACCTTACCAGTCTTGAGAACCACGACTGACATGTACAATGCCACATTTGGCATACACATCCTGGCAGTAGAGTGTCCTGCAGACATCTCGCTCAAAATCTTATATCATAAACCTCATAGCATTTGTATCCAACACCCCTTGTTCCATTCACAACCTTATGATATAAGAATTTGCTCCTTTCACCTATGATAGAAAAAAACACTTTCAGCTTCTACTAGCGAGTGCTCCATCCCTGTGTACCTGTCTCCCAGTTGCACCAAATACTTGCGCAATGTCCCTGCCATTTGTATGCAAACTGCCATACGTGGGCTTCTTGTACTTCCATAGGTTGACTATCTTCAGCTGTACCAACATTAGCAAGAAGCAAACCAATTGGGAAGACTACTTACCTATATTGGAATTTGCTTATAATAGTTCAAAGCATGTGACTACAGGATTTAGTCCATTTATGCTTTTATATGGACTTCAACCTAAATCACCCATTACGGTGGGGTTGGCTAAGGAGAAGATACAACAAGCGAAGGATTTTGTCCAAGACTATTTTGACATGCTTCGAGTTTCTCGATAGAATGCTAAGAAAGCTCAAGATCGATATAAGAAGTACGTAGATGAGCATCGTCGTCTTGCTACTTTTGAAGAAGGAGACAAGGTTTTCCTCAAAGTTCCGGAGCATTCAAAAAGTCTGAAGATGGAAAAAGATGCTAAACTTTCACCACGCTATTGTGGACCGTTTACCATTCTCAAACGCATAGGTCAAGTGGCCTATAAGTTAGCTCTCCTAGAGCACTCACGAGTCCATCCTCTTTTTCATGTTAGCCGTTTACAAAAATAGCTAGGACAAAATGATAATTTCATTGACACAAGTGTGTTAGTTGACCTTATCAAACCACCAAGCATCCCTCATGAGCCAAAAAGATTTTGGATTCTCATGAGCTTCGCACCAAACATCATGTCAGATGACAGGTGTTGGTAAAATGGCTAGATAGACCTGAAGAAGGTTCTACATGGGAGAATATCTCCGCACTTAATAAACATTTTTCTACGTTCATTTTCAAGGACAAAAACGATTCTCCAAGGGGGGGTAATGTAAGGACATGGGTTGCAAGGCCACCGGCACCGCCGGAGAGTGTGTACGCTAGGGGGAGGATATAAGATAGCACGGTTGGGTGGAGACTAGCACACGCATTACCACTTTCACTACGGCTATGTTTTTAGAGGCTTGATGAAGAAGGAGGTCAATTGAACCCCAAGGACTATAAGTTAGCACAACCTTGAGCGTCATTATTAGGCCCCATTATTCTTAGGAGTGATAACCACCTTGAGCGCGCTACACCAACGCTCAGTAACGCCTACAACTCGCCGGCGTCTCATCTACGATACACTTCCTCAGTGAACATCTGTAGGGTAATTTATTTTCCACCTCTCTCTAGGTGATGGTCACAAAGGCCAATCTAGGAGAATATCATTTCTTATTTCTCCCAAAACAAAGCACCAGTCAACCATCCGCGACCTGATTGCCTGCTTTGTCTCTCTAGCTTAGGGCCGTAAACCTGATCAATTTATACTAAACTAATGCAACCTGCACCTATAAAAGAGCATTGAGAGGTCACAATTGAGGTCAGCACCTGAAAGAGAAATCATGCACACATGTTGACTCCAAGGGTCACTATGCATAGGAGTAGGATCTATGCATACATGAAAATGCATTAGAGAACGCATCATAGGCTCTCTCTCTCTCTCTCTCTCTCTCTCTCTCTCTCTCTCTCTCTCTCTCTCTCTCTCTCTCTCTCTCTCTCTCTCTCTCTCGCTCTCTCTCTCTCTCTCCCTCCCTCATGTGCTGTGTTAGTGTTATTCGAGTTGCTGTTGTCCGCGGCCTAGCCACTCAAAGCTAGGTGGTACCCCCTATTCACTTCCCGTGACGAGTCCTATGTGCACGGGCGTGGCGTAGAGGCCATAGGGCTCTGTTTAGCGCTTGTGCTTGTCATTTGCTGTCCCCACGGAGGAGGGCTTCTCAAAATCCTTCAGTTTACAACAATGAAAATGATGCACGTCGTTCACCATGGACGAGTGACTGCTAGAATTCTCCAATTTTATAACGGAGGAGGAAGAAATTGAAGAAGCACTAAGAGCCTTCATCAAAGTGCTACTATCGAAATACACCATCGTCAACATCTAGGAAGTAAGTTCTCCATCTGGCATCTTTCATTCTAACCATGAATCAAGAGCCACCAAGGGGAGGGTAGTAGACTGCTCGTATTGCCGTCACCCACTGCACTCTATCAATGAGTGCCATCAATGGAAGTAAAGGAGAAGAGAAAATCCTCTACATTGACGTCCACCGCGAAGAAATCATCCACAGTAACGAAGGAAAGAGGTTAGTAAAGCCTCTCTTCCCCAAGGAATCTAAAAAAAAAGTGTAGCCTCTGCTCCTCAATGGCCCAAAGGGGCTACTCGTGCCAAAGGAAAAGGAGGGCTAGGTTAATCCTAAATCACATGACCCCCAAGGAAGAAGTAGCACCTAGCCACACGAGTGCTTTGATTTTGGCTCTGAAAAGAAGAATCGTGCTTAGGATGCCAAAGACAAGGTCATCTGAAGCAAAGCGATGGAAGATCGCCTATCGATTCACGGTGTGCATGCAAGTGCTGCCAGTTCACTTTGACAACCCCACTTCAGAGGTGATAAGGAGGTTCCCATGGAGCCTACCATGAGTGAAGGCAGCAATACCCTATATTCCATTGAGGGCTTTCTTCACCCGCTTCATGCAGGCATCGCAGTCTATGGAGACCTAAATCTAATCTAATATAACGTAAATCTAAATCTAGCTTAAATAAACGTAAATCTAGTTAAAAATAAACCTAAATCTAATTTAATGTAAGTCTACATATAACCTAATCTTTAACGTCTTTTAAGATAGTTTCCTACGACGTTATAACTCTCTTCTTCTTGTGTGTGTGCGCGTGTGTGGATGTGTGTGCCAATAAAAAGAGATAAATGGTATAACCTTTCTATCACCCATGCCAAGTATGATAGATTGATTATGCCATTTCCCTCTTGAATAATAGGTCTTCAGTTCAACTCCTCGTCGGCTAGATCTTTAGGTCTTTTAATTTTAATTAGTTTCCTACGACGTTAAATTAGTTTCTCTCTCTTTCTCTCTCAATGTGTGTGCGTTTTTTTGGATCGTATGCATGTTTTCTCTCTGTTTTCCTCTCTCAATGTGTGCGTTTTTTGTTTATGCATGTTCTCTCTCTCTTTTCCTCTCTCAATGCGTGCGTTTTTTGTTTATGCATGCTCTCTCTCTCTTTTTCTCTCTCAATGTGTGTGTGCATTCTTTGTTTATGTATGTGTGTGTGCGTTTTTGTTTTTGTTTGTACTCTCTCTCTCTCTCTCTCTCCTCTCTCTCTCTCTCCCTCTCTCTCTCTCTCTCTCTCAAAAACACTATGTGTGTGTGTGTATGTGTGTGTGAGAGAGAGAGAGAGAGAGGGAGAGAGAAAGAGGGGAAGGGAACATGAGAATGAGGAGAGGGAAGGAGCATACCTGGCTCTCCTTCCTCTCCTCGTGTGTGTGTGTGTGTGTGTGGAGAAGAAAAAGAGAGAGACAGAGAGAGAGAGAGTGAGGGAGAGCGTTACCTGCTCCTTGCTTGAGGGCACCGAAAAACTCAGATCTGAGATCTGAGTTTTTGGGCGCGCTAGGTTATTTTTTTTACCCCAGCCGGCATCTCTATAAGCGTCGCTATGAGTGTCGCAAATTTATTTGTAAATTTGCGACGCTCATAGCGACGCTCATAGCGACGTCGGGAAAAAAAAATTTGAGCGTCGCTGTGTGAGCGTCGCTAATATGAAGATCCTCTTGTAGTGATGTAAGCCTGGCCAATAAAATTACCGTCGAACTAAGGCATATGTCTTACAAATACCTGGATGACCAGCACTTGGACTATTGTGACACTCAAATAAGATTTGGCGCCTAGTGTATGAGTCCTGTGACACACATACTATACCTTTGCGGAGTAAGTAGCCATCATTAATGGAAAAATTCTTCCATCGCTTAAACTCTTCCTGAGTAGGGGTGGAGCTCTGTATGTTGGAGTTTCTATCTACACGTTCAAAGACATGTTTATCTAGCTGTTGAGAGACATGTGAGGGATCCCTTTTAAAACTGTACTCCACACTTTAGCATATGATTGATCTTGTGCACACTTGCCACGTAATGACTCTAAAAATCCACTCTTTATTTCCATGAAAGCAAGTGAATCAATCTGAGGCATCCGACTTAGTGCATCCACTACTACATTATATCGCCCCCCTTGCGATATCGTAGCTTACAATCATAATCTTAAAGGATTTTGGCCCATCTAGATTTACGGCCCTTCAAGTCCGTTTGAGTAGTAAACCATTTAATACTGTCATGGTCAAAAACTATTTCAAAATCGGCACCATATAAATAGTTTCACCACTTTCGTAAAGCGTGAATTATGGCATAGAGCTTTCTCTCATAGATAGAATAATTCTGTTAAGCTCTATCTAACTTTTACTTTCAAAGGCTATAGTTATTCCCTACTGGAGAAGTACTGCACCAATTTCTTTATCACAAGCATCAGTCTCTACCACAAACCACAAACGGCTTAAATGGGTCGACGATTGCTAGGATGGGAGTAGTGGCTATAACTACCTTGAGCTGTTGGAAACTGTGTTTTTGGGCTTCTTCCCAAGAAAAGGTTTTACCTTTTTCTTTAAGTTGATCTATCATAGGAACAACAATTTTGGCATAATTACGGATATATATCAATAAAATCCAGCCATGCCTAAAAATATTTGAAGCTCCTCAACCGTGTTGGGATGTGGCCATCGAAGAATGGCAGTGACCTTGTCAGTGTCCATTTTGATGCCGGAATAAGAGATCCCATGACCGAGGTAATGTATCTATAAAGAAATCGCATTTGCATTTCTTAGCATACAGGACGTGAGCTCGTAGCTGTTCAAACACTAATCGTACAGCACGTGAGCTCGTAGCTGTTCAAACACTAATCGTAAGTGTTCTATGTGTTCATCTTTAGTCTTACTCTAAATGAGAATGTCATCAAGGAAAACCACAACAAATTTCCAAGATAGGGACGTAAGACACTGTCCATGAGTGTCATAAATGTAGCTGGAACATTGGTCAGACCAAAAGGCATAACCAAAAATTCAAAATGCCTGAACTGTGTTCTAAAGGCAGTTTTGGAGATATCTTGTAGTAGGATACAAACCTGATGGTATCCTAAACGAAGATCTATTTTTGTATAGTATCTTGCCCCGTGGAGTTGATCAAACAACTCATCCACTTGAGAGAGATGATACTTGTTCTTGATGGTTATCGCATTTAATCTGCAATAATCTACGCACATGGGCATAGTACCATCTTTCTTTTTTACCATTAGATATGGTGATGCCCAAGGCTAAGTGCTAGGTCTAATGAGACAATGAGCGAGGTAGTCAGCCAACTGACTCTCAACCTCCTTGGCTCCTTTAGCACTCACATGATAAGGTGGTTTACTCACCGGTTTAGTGCCTGGCAAGACATCTATGCCATGCTGCACATCACGTGTAGGGGGTAATCACAGTGGTAAATCACTTGAGAGCACATCACTATACTCCGTGAGCAAGTGAGTTAGCTTTTGCCGTGCAAAAGGAGAAAGTAAACTAGAGTTATGCTGGGACGGAGAATCTTGTAATTCCTATAATGTTTGTTTTACAACAGTTGCATGTTGCTCTATAGAATTAAATTTGAGAGCACTTTTCTCGTTAGATTTGTTAACACTTTGTTTATCAATAGAATTCATTGCACTTTGCATACCATTAGAATTCATTGCACTTTGCATACCATTACTAGAATTCACCACACTTTGCTCTTGAGAATTCACAGGACTTGGAGACAAGCAGTAACACAGAAAGACTTCATCTATTAAATCTTTTTTTTGCAAAATAGAAAGCTTGGTTGTACATATAAGAGGTGCAGATGGTATATTTTTCTCACCAAGCAAAAGCACATGTTTACCATTTGGCCATAAAGGATAAGGATTTGTGTTCATAACTAGTGTGCAGTATGTTTCCTAAACCATGCAGCCACTCCCGTCCTAAAACTCAGTAGCACGGTCCATGTTCATAACTTGGAAGTCAAGGGTCATCGTATGATCTTGAACAATAAGCTCAACCCCTTGAACTACTGTGTCCCATACTCCTTTATCATTCCCAGACATCTGCTCCACCACATACTTGTGAGATCAAGGAGTCTGTGTAAGCTTCAATTTCTTGACTAGCTTATAGTTCAAGAAGTTATGAGTTGCACCATCATTCACTAAAATACAAGCACGTTGTCCGTTAATAGTGCCATGCATGCGAATCAAATCATGGGGGCCAAAGGTGGGCTGCCACATTGAAGCAGGCACACAACACTTGTGCTTTTCTTCCATATGAAGAACCTCTACAACATAATATTTAGGAGATGAATCTAATGTGAGGTGTTGCACCGTGTGCATGGCCTTTTCTTTGCCTTGCAAAAGAGGATAGTCTTTCTTGTTTTGTTTCTTGTTTTGTTGGTCCGAAAGACATCGAAAACACAAATTGTGTTTCTTTGCACGCTCAAAATCAGCAGTGCTGAGAGACCCATGTGGAGTATCTCCTAGGCTTCTTAGCCTCTTATGGGCGTGGAGAGGTAGATTGTCTCTTATTCCTCTTGGAACTGCGGGAGATCTACCTCACCATTGGCTCTTAGCCACATTGCTCTTAGCAAAAGTATTCTTTAGAGTAGGGAACATTTCCTTTCCTCTCTTGGTCATCATCATATCTTTGGGCATGACTGATCGCTTCTTCCAAAGTTTTTGGACGTTGGGTCTTGACATGAAGATGATAGTCTTTGTCAAGACCCCTATTAAAACCCTGTATCTTTTGGAATTCATCTAGGCCTTCTAGTTTTAATATGATTTCTCGATACTTCGAAAGGTATTGTGTGAGAGAGAGGCCAGACATGCGGCATGCATCCCATGCTAACCATTTCTTATCTTCTTCATTGGAGTCCAAAAACTCTTGGGAGAAAGAAGCTTGAAACACAACCCAAGATGGAGGACGAGCATCTATTGGAAATGTCATCCACCACTTATAGGCCCTGCCTTTAAGAGATAGACTTGTTTCCATAGCCGTATTTATATCACGGGTGTGTCTCAATCTATGAATATCACTCCATTTGTGTAAGAACGTATTGAGCGCATCCTTGTTGCGATCACGCTCTTCCCCGTGAAACTCAAAAATGGTGATATTCTTAAGTAATGCATTTCTACCTTCTGCATCTTCTGCAGCACTTGTCTCTTGGACTCCTTGAGTTGTGCGAGCTTGGTTCCCTTGAACCATGCCACTTGTGGCTCCTTCACTCGTCTGTGAATTCATAAATTTCACAAGTAACTCCGTACGATTGGTAGCATTTGCATTGAATGCAGAGATGTTGCTTTCAAGTATGCTTTGGAGATGTTCCAAAGTCCTGAAAGAAGCCATATCTATAAGCTCATGATCTCTTAGATCATCATCTTCATGCATATTAGTGTTAGCAACACTGTCCTAATTTTGATCTACGTGCTCAAAATCAAAAGTGTGTGTATGTGGGCTATCCTCACTGGCCATGGTAAACACACACTAATGTAAAGAGAGAAAAAACCTCAACTTGTACCTTGTGAAATTGAAGTCTTTGTGTTTTGTATGCTCCGCAATTTGTGTTGCATGTGAACCTCGCCTTGCGAGAATTGTAACTTCACGTGTTGTTCGTTGTAAAAACACCTTTGTTGCCTCTTCACAAAAACTCGTCGTTTTTGTTAAGACTTTTGCTCACTTTGAAGCTACCTCCTTGAGGAAAAAAGAATTTTTGGAGGAAAACTTAGAAGTGAAAAGGAAGGGTGAAGCTACTTCTTTGAAGTTTGAAGCTTTCCCTTTCCTTCTAGATTTCGTTTAGACACAAGTATGCTATCTTTCCTTAGGGTTAATAGCTTGATGGTAAAGTGTTGGTATCTTACCCTCATGGGATGGGTTCAACCCTCCTTCATGCAAAGGGTTAAGCGGCCCTTCCTACGTGCACAGCCAATGGCTCCAACGAAACCTCAGTGTTGTCGAGTTGTCAGTTGAGTTTGCCTTAGTCGCCCGTTGTGGAGGGTGTAGGTGGGGCGTCTGTTGTTGGTTTTCATATCGTGCGTTGTCCATGCGCAGTTCGCACAAGAAACTATGTCTATCTTCTTTTTGCTGCACAATGGAGATGTCGTTGTGTATGGAAAGTGGGAGAAAAGCAGCACGTTGCATGCACATGCAACCCGCCTTTTGCCTCCTCCCAAAAATAGCTCGGATACTAGTGAAAGGGCGATGGTAATTTGTGTGCTAGTCTCCACCCAACCGTGCTATCTTATAGCCTCCCCCTAGCGTACACATTGTTCGGCTGTGCCGGTGGCCTTGCTCGTAGGACCCATGTCCTTACACATAGCTTCGACAAATGATCCTCCCTTGAGCTATAACACTCTATATTGTCCATAAACACCCTCATGAACCTGGAATTCTACGGTGGTAATGCGTGTGCTAGTCTCCACCCAACCGTGCTATCTTATAGCCTCTCCCTAGCGTACACACTGTCCAACCGTGCCAGTGGCCTTGCCCGTAGGACCCATGTCCTTACATGTAGCTTCGACAAATGATCCTCCCTTGAGCTATAACACCCTTTATTGTCCATAAACACCCTCATGAACCTGGAATTCTACGGTAGGCAAAACATCCACATGGAGAGATAAATGTCATCTTTAGCTGGTTTTCAAATGCAATCCGTATCTGAAAGTACCCTGAAAACCCATCCATATGGAATACCTCTCATGGTCGGTTACCTGATTTAAGATCTCATCCTAAAATGGTAACAGGTAATTGTTTCTCTTAGTCGCTACATATAGTCGACAACGCCCACCATTTCATGTGGTCTCTGGAATTGAAGCGGATCTGGAAAAGGTCAAGGCTCTACTTCTTATGGATCCTCCCTCCAATGCTCAAGGTTTGGCATCATTTGTGCATAAATTGAAGGATCTATCAAGGTTTTTCTGGATGCTGTCCCAATATGTGTATCCTCTTCAAAAGAGGGCACAACATGTTCATGGGTTTGAATGGGATGAACAAGCTTAAGATGCTTTTGACAGGGTGAAAGAAATCCTGTGTCAGCTATTGATGGTGTGTCCACCCAGTTGAGAGGATGATTTTTATGTTGCCATGATGGTAGGTACCGTGGCAATTGGGACAATGTTATTGCAAAAGATGGGGAGAAGCTATAAGCCTATCTACTTTGAAAGCAGGGTGATAAGTCCTAGAGAGGAAACCTATCTTGAAGCGGAGCAGTGGGAGGATGCTTTTTATGTTTCCATGATGGTAGGTACCGTGGCAGTTGGGGCAATGTTATTGCAAAAGGTGGGGAGAAGCTATAAGCCTATCTACTTTGAAAGCAAGGTGATAAGTCCTAGAGAGGTGACCTATCTTGAAGCTAAGCAGTGGGTCATGGATTTAGTCTTTTCTTGGAGGAATTTCAAAGTGAATCTCATTGTACAAAAGTTTTATGTGTTGATGGCTAAGAATTTGTTGTTACATATACATGTGGTGGTGATGTGTTTGAACACACTTAGGAGCTCCGAGACATTTTTTCCTTCACTAGGAGGTTTTCCCCCCTGTGCATTGTATATACACCCATCACTCTAGGGCTATATTATCTTTCCATTGCACACTAAGTAATACACTCTTTGTTGTGTGCCTTGAGCTTCCTTCATCTTCTCCAAGATGTGTGTGTTTTCTTGCAAGCCTAATTGCCACAATTGGTATTAGAGTAGGTTGCATCCTCTTGGGCTTAGTCGCCAATAGCTCCAGCACACACTTGCTCACTTTCTTCAATCTCTTGATATTTGGCAAGCATAAGCATGTTGAAAAGTACTTTGTGTAATCTCGTTGAGCTTAGTCTACGCAGAATTTTTACTTGGGCTCATTTCGGCCTCCATTTCCATTACAAGTAGTAATTCACAAGTTATTTTGTTATTTTGTGCAAATTTTTTGCCAGTGCCATTTTTTGCATAATAGGTCTCTTACAGTCTTGTATGGTTTGTGCTATATAGAACTTGTTGTTCCCACTTTGTTTCTCCTCTTTTCGGACAACTTTCACATCAGGACACGAAAAAAGCTAGAGTAAGCAACACAACAAAAATTGAAAAAGATCCCTTCTTGTAGCTTGCCATGCACCCTCCACCTCTTGTAGGAGGATCCACGACACCCTCCCACCCTCCACAACACACACACTCCGCTCCAAATATTGGCCACCTGAGTTCCTGATCACGTGATAGAAGTGGAGGTGCAACATTTTCCATGGCTGACAACATCACATATGTGCTCAAGATGTTTGCAAGTATTGAGGGTAGATAGGATGGGACAATTACCCTACGTGGTCTTATATGATGCAACATATCCTTGTGTAATAGGAGTTTGGAATATTGTGCATGGCATTGATGTACATTTTTGTTCTAAGGATATAGGTAATATTGAGGATGTTGCAGGTTTTGGTGGCAGGATGGCTACTACCATAGCTATTTGTCCTATGGTTGATAAAGCTCGTTGGGATGTAAAAGATGCATAGGATCATGCTTTAATTGTGTTTTCTGTGAATCACACTATTACTCCTCATATTCATTCAGCAAACTCTACAAAACCGGCTTGGGATATTCTGGCTAGTCTTTATGCAAGTCGAAATGAGGCTAAAATTGCATTGCTACATAAAGAATTGGAGTCAAAGATTATGCATGAGGAAGATGAGATGGGCACTTTTCTTGCTGGTGTCAAGGATATCAATGAGCAACTTATTTTTGCAAGCAAAGTCATTGCTAATAGTTTCCTTGTGCAAACTGTTCTTGATGCTTTGCTAGATTCTTACCAGACTTTTGCTAGTACTTGGAGACTTATGACCAAGGAAATCCACAAGTTGTCAAGCTTGATGCATTATACACATTGTTGTTGCAAGAGTCACTTTCCAAAAAAAAACAGGGCTAAGAAACAAGCAGTTAAACAAGCATTTTGCTGCTCAAAGAAAATATGGTAACAACAATGTAGCCACTTCTCATGGTTCTTTTGTGAGTGGTAAATCACATGTTCCTAATTATTCTGCTGGCAACAATCTGTCTCAAAATTTTGGTAAAAAGGGAAAAAACAAGATGATTGCTGTTATTGTAAAGCTAATGATCACTTGATCAAGCAATCTCCAAAATTGAAGGCAAAAGAGGCTAAGAAGAAAGAGGCTGGTTCCACTACAGAATGGGCCTTTAGTGCAGAGTGCACTTATGATCCTTCGATCCATGATGCATGTATGTCAGTTGCTGCAAATGCTCATGTGTGGTACTTTGACAGTGGTGCTACAAAGCACATTACCTCTCATCGTGACTTGTTTACCTCTCTCGAGGATGTCCCTCATGGGAATTCAGTCACTTGTTCCAACAATGCCTCTTCCCTGGTTAAGGGAGTTGGAAAGATTGTGCTTACTACTGCAAATGGCACTTCTTTTACACTTGTTGAATCATTGTATGTACCTAGGATCAAGAAGAATCTTTTGTCTATATCTGCACTTGCTAGACTTGGTCTTGTAGTCAGATTTGTGGATGACAAATGTACAATACATGATCTTAGTTTTGATGATGAAATTGTTGCATCTGGCATTTTATGTCGTGGGCTGTATAAGCTCCTTTGTATGAAAAGTGTGGGAAGAAATTTTCAAATAATGTTGTGGATTCAAATGCAGTTTTAGATGCAAAACTTTGGCATGTACGTTTTGGGCATCTGAATTTTGTAAGTTTGCTGCATTTGCAAAAATATAATATGGTTTCTTCTTTTCCGTCTCTTGAAGCACATGCTAAACATGTTTGTAAAGGGTGTATTTTGGGTAAGATATAGCGTTCAAAGTTTTCAAAGGATGGTTCAGTTAGGGTCACATGCAGGTTTCAGCTTGTGCATAGTGATGTTTGTGGACCCATGCAAACTTCATCATTGGCCAATTACGTTTACTTTGTGAATTTCATTGATGATTAATCTAGGCTTGCATAGGTGTGTCCTCTTAAAGAGAATTTCAAATTGTTTATGTGCTTCAAACAATTTCTAGATATGGCTGAAAATGTTTCAAAATGTACTATGGACACCCTCTATTAAAATCAAGGGGGGGAGTATATGTCTCATGAATTTAATGCATATATGTCTAGTCATGGGACAAAAAACCAATGTACAATGCCATATACGCCTCAACAAAATGGTGTTACTAAGAGGAAAAACAAGTCACTTATGAAAATGGCACGACGTATGGTCAAAATTCAAGCCTTGCCGCATTCATTTTGACTTGAGGCCATCATGTGTGCCACTTATGTACTTAATATGTGTCCTACAAAGCTTTGTAGTCTATGACTCTATATGACGCATGGAATGATAGAAAGCCTTCTATTGAGCACATGCATGTTTTTGGCTATTTGGCAAATGCTTTGGTGCCATAAATGCACTGCAAAAAATTGAATGATAAGGTTATCAAATGCATTTTTTTTTGTTATAGTTCTGGAAGCAAAGGTTATAGGTCGTATCATCCTCAAACAAAGTGTATCTTGGACTCACAAGATGTTGTGTTTGTGGAAGAGTTTGTTTAGCCCTTGCTGTTATGTACTAGAGACAATAATGTAAGCTCATAGGAGATTTATGACACTTTGTTGCCTCTTTTTAGTGGTGGAAATGTGAATGTAAATTCCAATGAGGCAAATGTACAGCCTATGGAGGTTTCTTAAAATGTTACAGATCAGCCTATTACTGATGCAAATGTACATGATGTACTTGATGAAGAAAGGGCTCAGAATGAGGAGGCTAGAGGTATGCCAAAATGGCTAGCACATACTTTGTGTGATAGTAAATTGGATGCACCTTTGTCTAAACGTACTCGTTCAGGTTCGTTCCATACATCTTATACATTATATTGTTATGCTTTGGCTATGTCTAGCTTATGTGATGTTGAGGAACCTTTGTCTTTTACACAATTCAAAAAATTGGATGGCTGCCATGCAATTAAAATATGATGCACTTATAGAAAATGACACATGGAGTTTATGTGATTCTTCCCATGTTCTTCTTTTTATTTGAATCAATGCCTTTTATGTATGCAAATGACCTTGACAATTTTCTTTGTCCATAGTTGCATCTATCTTTATCAAGGACTTTTGAGTATCTTGACAAACCACCTTTTTGCGTGATCTACCTTTGTTGATAACATGGACATGCTTTATAGCAAATTAATCTTTGGCACAAGAATGATGGTGCAACCAAAGTTGGTCAGGGTTATGAAGAGTGAAATTCAAAGATATGTGTGCTCTCAAGGGCATGCCAAAGTGGTTGAGCATCTATGAAGATCAAGGGCACGCAAGGAGCAACAAATATGTATGCTTTATGTGGTTTGCACGGCCAAAATGCTCCGCCATGGTGTCTGTCAGAGGTAGATGATTGAGTGTGCAAAGTTCAGAAATGGGAGTGCCAAAAGTGTCCTCAGTGTGTTCTACAGGCTAGTTCAGATCCTTCCTCAAAGTGAGCTATGGTTTGCAAATTCGTACCAGATTATGCAGTTGTAGATCATGGGTCAGAGTTGGAGTGAATGCATGAGTCTAAAGTTCTCATCTTATCTAGCCCTCTTCTCTTCCAAATTCCCTCTTGCTTTCGTATTTTTGTCCTTCATTAATGTTTGGAGAGATTAAGAAAGAGCAAGAGAAGAGCCCAATTTTGCTTGCCTTCCCCATAGCCTTGAGGTATTGAGAGCTTGAGAAGAGAGATCCCCTATTTTGCTAGCTTCCCCTCTCCTCCTCCATGTTGTTTCTCCTAAGTTATCTCCTGAAAGCAACCCCACCCCCTATTTTAGCATGTTCCCCTTCTCATTGTCACACCACCATTACAAAATGTGAAAAGTAGCTTGATGAGATGCCACTTGGGAATCTAAACCTGCACCACATCTTGTACATAAAATGCCAAAATGTATCACTCAAAACTTTTGCACAATTCAAATTTCATCATTGATGTCATCTAAACTCTGTAGAGCCTCTTACACTCCTCTTACATGCTCTACAACCCCCCTCCTCTTGCTCATCATCGCTTCCTTACCATCTTCCTCCCTTTTTTACCTGCTTATTCACATTTAAATCCCCTTAAACCCCCATTGGATGGTGCGTTCATACCACTTCCATGTTTGACATAATCTGCTATCTTTTCAGTGCAAAACATAATATTTCGATCACAAGGCTCCTCAAAAAACTTCTCTGATAAACTAAGTGGTCCACATTTGGCATGCATATCAATCAAAGCATTCTAATAAGAACACCTCATTTGGCATACTTATTAAACAGAATATTTTCAACACATAGAATCTCCTGATGCAAGCTTTGTGCTTTTTGATGCACCATAATGAGCATAATTATGGACCAAAGCATTGACAATCTTAACACTTGACCTACATACTATCCAATGCTGTGTGAAGAGCACAACATCACCTACATTCACATCATTTTTCCCTTCTCATGGGCAACCTTAATCATCATTCTTTTAAATGAATTTTCCATTATGGAAGTGGAATAGCACAACATTGCAAAAAAGGACAGAGGCCAAGTCACGATAATAGATGCCGTGTCTCCCAAAAAGCCAAGTACATTTTGTCTTAAGAAATGTTGAGATGTAGGCAAACAATCACTGTAAAGAAATTCTTGACTCAAATACCCCTTGTTGACATGGAATCCTATTAGTTCCATTAGCATTGAGAGGCACTCCAACAAAATTAAGAACCCAAATATTCCACAACCCCTTCCCGACAACAAGAGGGACCCTTGGCATTTGAAACTCCTAGTCGTGTTCTTGAGGCTGATAAGTCACCAAAAGCATCTCATACTACCTCAGAGCCAGGTATTCCCCCTTTACATGAAGAGGCACATGAGAAGGTGCAAGATAGTGCATAGTGTTGAAATAATATAGCACTTGTTCTTGTTCACCCCCAAGTTTCCATGACAAAATATTGTTGCAAAATGCCAAACACTCCTTGGAAAGATCAACAACTATAAGGCCACCTCATCAGTGCAAGATAATGATTATAGAGAATGATTTTTGATAAGCTCATGCTATTATGTAGTAGGTGGTTATGGAGGAAGTGAATAATGTAGAAACTTAGGGGGTTCACTATTCAGTACCCCCCCATATAACGTGTGTTCATGGGGTATTAAAAAATCCCCTCTTTTAACACTAGAATGGTAACAGGACACTTTTATGTCCTTGGACACTTTTGTGTCCTGTTAAGTGACCATTTTGCTTGAATTATTTGAAGAGTATGAAAATGAATTTTTAGGTGCTATATATCCACAAAGTTGCCTTATGAGCTGAAAAAAACTTAGCATTTTTTTTGGAGTATCAATCTCACCATTAACCTTACTCTTGCACAACATTTTTGAACCTAAACTGTGTGAAAAAACGGGTCCTGTTTTTGGCTTTTTTTTCAATTTTTGGCAACTATACCACTCTAAACTTGATGTTTGTGAGGTTTAGATGGCTAGAGGTTAGGCCTTCATAGTTCTCAAGTACATGTTTTGATGCTTGTAGGGAGAGCTAAGTGTTAAAATTGAAAGTTATGACCAATCTACAAGAATTGCATAATCCTGTTTTTTGGCCAAAATTAGCACTTTTATGATTTCTTTGGTGGCTTTCTTGATATCCAAATTCAATTTTTATTGTGTAAGTGTAATGTATAACATAAAGCTAATCTTCCTTGAGTTTTGAGGGACCTAATATGCTATATAGCATAGTATATGATGATGGTTGAGTTTTTTGATTGCTGAAGAATACGATACATTTTAGAGTAGCAAGTATAACTTTTTCAATATTGCTAGTTTCTTAGGCCAATTCTGTGTATTTTGTAGGTAGTAACCATATCTAATCATAGACTACAAACTTGGCTAGATATTGAGTAGTTTCTATCGGTTTCTAGAGGTCATAATGCCAAACGCAGTTTTTTCATGTTTGCTCTATTTAGCACTTTATCATTGCCCTCAAGGTTCCAATTGTAAGAGATCCATTATCCTTTTGACATGCTCCATGGCTCCTTTTGAATCCAAAGGGCCAAAGGGAACTAAGAAAACATGTATATAGTATCTGTATTGAGCGTGACTATAGAAACTTTGATGATAGGTCCGCAGAATGGCAAAAATGCAACTTTTTTGTACCTATTTTTTTTTCCCAAAAAAAATTAGTGAGGTAAAAGCAACCATATGTTTTGTTCAACAACCCATTGAAGTTAACGGGGCATTTTATCTCAGGTCCTACAAAAATCCCCACTCTTATTTATATGCAATCAACCGTAAGAAATTGTTGTTTTGGGCAAAATGCACTGGTCCATCAACTTTGGAGGCTTGTAGTGACCAAGGGATGAGAAAAATTACAAGTTTCTCATTTTTTCCATATGTAGTAGTTATTGAACTATAAGCTCATGAAAGGATTTTTCAAAATGAGTGGATCTACTATGGTTTTGGAATTTTTTCCCAAAACCCTGAAAGGACACTTTTATGTCCTGTTAGGTTACCATTCTAGTGTTAACATGTCTAAATGTATAAAATGACCCCTTATTTTATGATTTTTTTCCAAATTAGAATATAAAACCCCCTTATTTTAATGTATCCGTGTTAAATTGCCTAAATTTTTTGCATTTTAAGACCCCTCATTTTGAACTCACATTCTACATTAACATGATTACATAGTGCAAACCCCCAACCCCCACCCCCCCCCCCCCGAGTGTAGGAAATGAAATGTCAATGGTACTAGTGGTGGAGTTTGGTCTAGGTGGAGAGCCTGCTCTTTTTGTTAGAGGTGAGAAAATGCTAAGAAAAAATCATACTTATTCTTAGTTATGTCAATTTCAAGTAGTGATGTAAATCTTGTGTCCATATGTCATGGTGCAATGAAACACTCTACCTCAAAATTAAGTGCAAAATTCAATGTAACATCTTTAAAGTATGTACACAACTTGAGGTGCACAAATTAGTAGTATTTCACTTTGTTCACCAAATGAAATTGACCTAAAATCATGCCCTCTAGTATTAGCTACTATCATTCCAGCTCATGAGGTAGGTAAGAGAGATGTACGTTGGTACATGCAAAGTGGGCCGAAGCTAGAAGTGGTGCCAAGCCATGCTATGGGTGCATACATGCACTGGGCAAAGGGTCTAAGCCAATATGGAGGACCTGGGTAAGTAAATGCCAATGGATGTGTGCGGGTTTTTAGGCCAAGAAGGCTCCAAAAAGGGCTAGTTGAAATGGCAAATCAAAGTGTCTGAAGTGCAAGGATGGTGCCCGAGAATGTAGAGCTTGAGGTGCTCTAGAATCCCAATCGGCTCATCAAATGGAGCCTACACACACACACACACACACATAGAGGAGAATGTAATTCGTCCTACACCCCCTTTGAGTAGGCATCATCAAGTATGGGTTCGACCTGTCACATTGTGACATCTACATCACAAAATCTTGGTAAATAAGGAGTAAATACCCCATGTAAAGGATCACCTTGAAATCCTCAAACACATATTCTAGAACATTAGAGCCATGTAAATCTCATATATTCAAGCCTTGTAAAGCTGATATACCCAAGACCTATAAATTCTAATGTATATCTGCACCTTGTGAATCTTCATGTATTTCTAGACCCTGTAATTTCTCATGCATGTCCAAAATCTTTAAATATTTATGTACTTTTGGACCTTGTAAGTCTTTAGCTTCAATCGATGTCAAAGATTCTACAAGTTCGAGCTTTGCATATATAGATTTTTTGACTTCTTCATCATCTTCAACCTACAAGAAATTATTCTTCTCAAGCAAGAATTTATTTACAATAGCTTCAAGTTTGGCTTGAATTTTCTTTGCTAAAATTCACATAGGTTGTGATAAGCGCAAGCGTTTAATGGATCCCAACATCCTCTATGCTAGGCCCGTGCATGTAGGACTCATCACGGGGAGTGAATAAGGGGACACCACTTAGCTTTGAGCGGCTAGGACACGGACAACAACAACTCAAATAACACTAACACAACACATTGCGGAGAGAGAGAGAGAGAGAGAGAGAGAGAGAGAGAGAGAGAGAGAGAGAGAGAGAGAAAAGTGCATTCTCTAGTGAATTTTCATATATGCAAAGATCCTACTCCTGTGCATATGACCCTTGGAGTCAACGTGTGTGCATGATTTCTCTTTCAAGTGCTGACCCTGAAAGTGACCTCTCAGTGCTCTTTTATAGGAGCACGCTGTATTAGTTTAGTATAAACTAATTAGGTTTAGGGCCCTAAGTTGGAGAGAAAAGCAGGCATCCGGGTCCTGAATGGTTGACTTGTGCTTTGTTTTGGGAGAAATAAGAAATGATATTCTCCTAGGTGGGCCTTTGCGACCATCACTTAGAGAGAGGTGGAATATACAAAATGTTTTTTAACAAAGTTTTGGCTTGGAAAGTGGAAAATAAATTACCCTACACATGTTCACTGAGGAATTGCATCATGGATGAGATTCCGACAAATTGCAGGCTTTACTGGGCTTTGGTGTAGCACGCTCATCAACTTCGATGCCGGCTGGGGTATGCCTTTGACGTCTTTCTTTGCATTGTTTCCACCATCGCGTGTTTTTGGTGTCGTAAGTTGTTGATGCGTCGATGCTCATTCCTTTTCTTTTTTTTGTTTCTTGTGCGTGCAATGTGTGTGCGTTGTTGGTGCGTATTGTGTGTGCGCTTATGCGTGTAGTGTATGTATGTGTGTGTACATGTATGTGTTTGTGAGTGTGGGTGTGTGTGCATGGAAAGAGAGAGAGAGCTGAATTCATTTTCCCAGAACAAAGACAAAGAGAGAGAGAGAGAGAGAGAGAGAGAGAGAGAGAGAGAGAGAGAGAGAGAGCTGAGGTCAAGTGTGTGTGTGTGTGTAGGTGAGTGTGTGTGTGTGTGTGTGTGTATGGAGAGAGAGAGAGAGAGAGAGAGAGAGAGAGAGAGAGAGAGAGAGAGAGAAAGAGAGAGAGAGAGAGAGAGAGAGAGAGAGAGAGAGAGAGAGAGAGAGAGAGAGAGAGACTTGAGTCTTGACACAAAACAAGAGAGAGAGAGAGAGAGAGAGAGAGAGAGAGTGAGGGCTGAATGAGAGAGAGAGATGGAGAGAGAGGGTGGCGAGAGAGGGGTGGACTCAGAGAGCGAGAGATAGAGAGAGGAGGATGAGATCAAGAGAGAGAGTGTCTGTGTAGGTAAGAGAGAGATATATTTCCTATTGAATGTCGACACAGAACAAGAGAGGGGAGAGAGAGATAGAGAGAGAGGGAGAGAGAGAGGGGGGGGGGAATTTGGCAATAATGGATGAGAGAGAGAGAGGGTGGTGCCAAGTAAGAGGGAGAGAGCTTGGCTTGTTCTGATAATGGAGGGGAGAAGAGAGAGAGAGAGAGAGAGAGAGAGAGAGAAAGAGAGAGGATGCTAAGAAGTGGGCGCCCCCTTTGTGAGCGCAAGGACAAGGAGGGGCGGGGCAGGGGGGGGGTGGCAGCCTGCAACATAAAAATTATGTTTTTTTAATATTCTTATTGATCTCCCCTCTTGGGGGTCAGTTCCCACAGCCAAGGCTTTTGAAGACCGGCCACTCATTAGCCCTACCCTTCTGGCTAGAGTCATTCATGTCTCTATCTCTGCTTTTGATTCTCAAGCAGTGGAGTTGGAGGGTTCTCTCTCCTCCGGAATATCTACCATGAACTCCGGATCAAACCTTAAGAAGTACCTTTTTAGCCTCCATCCATTCACTTTGGTCTTGTGAATTCAACCATCTGCCTCCATCAATTTGTAGCTACCATTGGCATAGCACCTTTTGACGATGAACAACCCTTCCCATCTCGGCTGAAACTTCTTATCTTTCCTAGTGTCAAATCTATTGTCGTATCTCAATATTGACATGCCTTTCTTCATACCCTAGACCTTGATTGAATGTGAGTCAGCGTCGTTCTTCTTGCATTGCATAGTAGTTGATTGCATCTTCCCGGTCTAATTGGAGCCTTTCTAGATCCAAGATGTGGTTGCGGAGATGGGCAATTGGGTGTTGTAATTAGCTAGCCATGACTCAAAAGCTAGCTATCTGCACCTTGATGGGTAGAATGTCCTCTTTTCCATATACGAGATTGAAAGGGGTGAAACCTAGTGATGTTCGGAATGTCGTGTGGTAGGCCTAAAGAGCATCCATGAGATGATTATCCCAATCACTTGTGTGGTTATTCAATTGCTTTCTGATATGTTACAGATCATGTTGTTTATCTTTTCCACTAGACCATTGCACTACGGATAGTATATTGAGGTGGAGTGTTGGCGTATGATGCCTAGCTTTTTCATCAGTTCTCCTACCAAGTCGCCTCTGAAACTTGGCCCTCTATCAAATATTATCTCTAGAATTGTGCCAAAATGGCAACAAGTGTGCTCAAATATAAGCTTGCACCACCTGTAGAACCTTCCTACTAGTAATGTCTGGAGAAAAGTGGCCATCATGGCAACTTCAGATCACCTTTTTCACTGGAGATCAACACTTGCCTGAGAATCTAGGCTTTCCCCTTGTTGTACAAGGTGTTGTTTATAAGATGATATCTTTTTATTTACCTTTTGAACAAGCCATTCTTTCTGGCCCTTGGTATACCCTTTGAGACATTCTCCTATATCTAATAAGCCGATGATATGAGGCATATCATCACTACCCTGAAAGAGGGGCAGTTTCAGTTTGATTGCTCCTATGGGAGCATCTTGTATTCTTTCCTTGTCTACAGCATCTGCTTCTTGATTTCTGCCCTAGGGACATGAAATAGTTGCCCCACTTCAAACTTTCTTAAAATATCCTTAACTTGGTATAATTGGCCAAGAAAATTCCGATTTCTACAAACCCAGATTCCATGTATTTGCTTTATCAAGAGCATGGCATCACCAAACACATTTAGGCGTCGAACCCCTTGTAAAACACATCGTTCTAATCCAAGAATTAGGGCCATGTACTCTGCTTTGTTGTTCGAGTGGGAGTGTAGTAGCTGCCCAATAGAGAAAACCTTTTCCTTTTGCTCATTGAAAATGACGATGCCAGCTCCGGTCCACTTTTTTTTGTAAGCTCCATCAAAGAAAAGAAAGTGAGCTCCTTATAGCTTAGAAACTTCTACCATTGGTGTCACTCCTTTGCCTTTTGTGTTGACCTTTAGCTTCTTCTCATAGTGACGATGAGTAAGAATAATTGCTAGGCTAGATCTGGTGGAATTCTCCACTTGCATAGTGTAATCAAACTCTTGTAATTTAATGAACCACTTGGAGATTCTAGATGAGACATCCATGTGTTGCATCACATACGAAAAGACCTCTTCCATTGTTAGAATTACAAAGGGTCTAGGCAATAGATAAGAGCAAAACTTTGTAGTGGCAAACATCAATGCAAGCACCATGTGCTCTACTGTGGTGAATTCTTTTTCTGATGAGTCATGACACGACTAGAGAAGTAGATATGATGCATGAAAGAGGTTTGGGGGTCCTTCTCCGTTAGTACGGCCCCAAGTGTATGACTTCCTATACTCGGGTTAACATAAAATGGCTCGTCCCATCTAGGGGGTGCAATGGTGGGAAGTGAAGCCAAGATTTATTTCACTTCGCTAAACTATTTCTCATGTTCTTCACTCCATATGAAGACATCTCTATGGGTGATTTGTTGTAGAGGGAGAACCACTTGAGAGAGCAAGTGAATGAAGCTGCTCAAATACCTTATCTTCTGAAGGAAAGAGACCAATTTCTTAGCTATTGTGGATGATGACAAAGATACTAAAGCATGAACCTTGCTTGGGTCCACCTCAATTCCTTTGGCTGAAATTACATGGCCGAGAAGAGTGACCTTGCTTTCACCAATGTGATACTTATCTATGTTAAGCTGGCCACCCAAGGTTTGTAGCCTAGCCAGCCATCATAGACCTTGCTCAAATGGAGGGAACGAGAGCTGTAGTTTCAAAAATCATCTATTAAAACGTGTATTGACTTACCAAAGTATGGCTAAAATACAAAAGTTACATAGCATTGGAATGTGGCTAGAGTGTTGGTGAGGCCAAAAGGCATCATTCTATAAGCAAAACATCCCCATGGTGTTATGAAGGTTGTCTTTTTTTTATCTTCTTCTGCAATGCTAATCTAGAAGTAGTTTGAGTAGCCATCACATACTGTGTAGCGCTCATGACCTGTTACCTCGTTGAGAATCACGTCTTGGAGTGGGAGGGGAAAATGATCCCTCTTTGTTGCTGCATTGAGAGGTTTGTAGTCTAAACAAACCCACCACTTACTATTTTTCTTTGGCATGGGTAGCACTGGAGAGACCCACTCTGAGTCTTTGATGGGGTAAATGAAATATGTAGCAAGTTCCTTACCTCTTTGAGCAATGCCTCTTGCTAAACTACCCCAAGACTTCTAAGCTTTTGCACTACAGGCTTACTTCCTTCCTTGCATCTTATGCGGTGCTGCACCATTGTGATGCGTGTGATCTTGTCATAACCATCAATGAAAAGTGTGGTGAAATTACCCAGCATAGATATGTACTCTTCTCTCTCTTCATTAGCTAACTCATTGGAGAGCATCCGATGTAACTTACTTGTATCCACCGAGGGTTGCGTACCTAATGGTTCCTCTTGGTTCTCTGGTGGTGCTTTAAATTGTGACAATCTCTTTGGATCTCTGAGGATGACTCCCATGACTTCGATGCTATTGTCACTCTCCTCAGTTGTTGTTGTATCTTCTCCCAAGGTGGTCAAAGATTCACTAATGAATTCATCTTCCGATGCTTCCAAGATCATGTTGCGTTGCTTCCCAGTCTTCATGTTGTAGAATATGGGCTTCCCTTTAGCATCCTTCATTTGTATCATTCTGGTACTCCAGTCCTGCTTAGCCTCCATAGCCATGAGCCATGGTCTTCCAAGAATGATAGGGCAGCCCTCCCCTTTGTGTGGCATGACAAAAATGTCTACCTCCACTTCTGTGTTGAATGCCTTCACCTTGATTGCATTCACAATGCCTACGCATTTCACTTTGACATTATTTGCCATTTTAGCTCGGCAAGGTGCTGGCCTACTTACCTCTAGGCCTAGATGCTGCATCATTTTCTCACTCAAATGTACCAAATGATTCTATACCAAATGTACTAAAAGATTCTCTGATTGGTTGGTAATTTGATTGAGCAGGTCTTGTTGATCTTCAGTCAGTTCTTGCGACTGATATCTCTGGAATGACTATTGGAGGTGCGGCTAGGTGTGGTTGGGCCATTTGTGGTTTCTCTTCCTCGGTAGTCCTTGCTTGTAGACCCAATTTCTTATCTTTAAAGTAGGCTATTTCAACTGCTTTCTCATACATAGCAGGAAACCTTCCCTTCACCTTCTCTTTAAGAATTGGCCATAAACCAGCCACAAACCAATCTTTCTTTAGAAATTTGAATACCCCTTTGCCCTCCCTTAGAGATGCAACCCATCATCCCCATAGATCCACAAACTTTGACTCGTATGCTACATATTCAGCCATACTCCTTGCTTCAACCCCATCAGCAATTGCCACAATTTTTCTGATGTGGTGCCTTCTCCAAAGCACCTTAGAAATGTTGCTCTTAGTAGTCCCACCTCTCCTTGGTGGCTTGCACCAAGGCATTGTGCCGTGATCTTGCTTCCACTTTCATTAACAATGGAAAAATACGCAGACGTGAAGCATCGTCATCCCTTCCAAAGAGGACACATGCTATTTCAAGATTATCTAGGAAATTTGAAGCATCTTTCCCCACCTTACCTGTGAAGGTTGGGAAGGAAACTTTTGCCATTGCAAACCACGATTTTCAAACTTTAAAAAAAAACACACACACACACACACACATACACAAGTAGCTTAGTGGCTTATTGGAGCTTCTAACAAGGTTGGGTGGATATATCAAAACAGGATGAAAATTTAAACGTTAAAGGAGTGACGGTAATCCAACACGAGCAGGATAATGGTATTTGGGGAGCTAAGGATCTCTCCCAACACTGCAGCACCAAACAAAAACACAATCTTATGTTGAAAGAACATCTTCCTATCTACATATATATGTACATGCATGTGTTGCAAAAATCTAAACAAAAAAGCGGTTGGTCCGTTATCCATGATGCACAGAGTGTAGAGTACTCACTTATACCCTTACCATGCCAGTATTGATAAGTCGGCACATCCACATGAGGTCATCACCCTTCATAGGCTCCGCCTTCCCTTCATTGCTCAGCACGTATGGAGTGATGGCAACGTGTTTGACCACTCCTAGCATTTTAGCTAGCAACAGGTGCAAGTAGTTATTGTAATTGGCTCGTTGCATGAATTCCACACCATTTAGTTGTAGCTCATCTTCGGCCCACTGCATGACACCCATGGTACATAGTCTCTTTAGGATGAGTTGCACGGGGAGATAAGGAAGGCCCTCTATCCACTTCCAAAACAGTGAGGACAATAGCCAAACCACTCTTCTCTAGGGCATGGGAACCTCCTTATCACCTCTGAAGTGGGGTTGTCAAAGTGAACTGGCAGCACTTGCATGCACACCGTGAATCGATAGGCGATCTTCCACCGCTTTGCTTCAGATGACCTTGTCTTTGGCATCCTAAGCACGATTCTTCTTTTCAGAGCCAAAATCAAAGCACTCGTGTGGCTAGGTGCTACTTCTTCCTTGGGGGTCATGTGATTTAGGATTAACCTAGCCCTCCTTTTCCTTTGGCACGAGTAGCCCCTTTGGGCCATTGAGGAGCAGAGGCTACACTTTTTTTTTAGATTCCTTGGGGAAGAGAGGCTTTACTAACCTCTTTCCTTCGTTACTGTGGATGATTTCTTCGCGGTGGACGTCAATGTAGAGGATTTTCTCTTCTCCTTTACTTCCATTGATGGCACTCATTGATAGAGTGCAGTGGGTGACGGCAATACGAGCAGTCTACTACCCTCCCCTTGGTGGCTCTTGATTCATGGTTAGAATGAAAGATGCCAGATGGAGAACTTACTTCCTAGATGTTGACGATGGTGTATTTCGATAGTAGCACTTTGATGAAGGCTCTTAGTGCTTCTTCAATTTCTTCCTCCTCCGTTATAAAATTGGAGAATTCTAGCAGTCACTCGTCCATGGTGAACGACGTGCATCATTTTCATTGTTGTAAACTGAAGGATTTTGAGAAGCCCTCCTCCGTGGGGACAGCAAATGACAAGCACAAGCGCTAAACAGAGCCCTATGGCCTCTACGCCACGCCCGTGCACATAGGACTCGTCACGGGAAGTGAATAGGGGGTACCACCTAGCTTTGAGTGGCTAGGCCGCGGACAACAGCAACTCGAATAACACTAACACAGCACATGAGAGAGGGAGAGAGAGAGAGAGAGAGAGAGAGAGAGAGAGAGAGAGAGAGAGAGAGAGAGAGAGAGAGAGCCTATGATGCGTTCTCTAATGCATTTTCATGTATGCATAGATCCTACTCCTATGCATAGTGACCCTTGGAGTCAACATGTGTGCATGATTTCTCTTTCAGGTGCTGACCTCAATTGTGACCTCTCAATGCTCTTTTATAGGTGCAGGTTGCATTAGTTTAGTATAAATTGATCAGGTTTACGGCCCTAAGCTAGAGAGACAAAGCAGGCAATCAGGTCGCGGATGGTTGACTGGTGCTTTGTTTTGGGAGAAATAAGAAATGATATTCTCCTAGATTGGCCTTTGTGACCATCACCTAGAGAGACGTGGAAAATAAATTACCCTACAGATGTTCACTGAGGAAGTGTATCGTAGATGAGACGCCGGCGAGTTGTAGGCGTTACTGAGCGTTGGTGTAGCGCGCTCAAGGTGGTTATCACTCCTAAGAATAATGGGGCCTAATAATGACGCTCAAGGTTGTGCTAACTTATAGTCCTTGGGGTTCAATTGACCTCCTTCTTCATCAAGCCTCTAAAAACATAGCCGTAGTGAAAGTGGTAATGCGTGTGCTAGTCTCCACCCAACCGTGCTATCTTATATCCTCCCCCTAGCGTACACACTCTCCGGCGGTGCCGGTGGCCTTGCAACCCATGTCCTTACATTACCCCCCCTTGGAGAATCGTTTTTGTCCTTGAAAATGAACGTAGAAAAATGTTTATTAAGTGCGGAGATATTCTCCCATGTAGAACCTTCTTCAGGTCTATCTAGCCATTTTACCAACACCTGTCATCTGACATGATGTTTGGTGCGAAGCTCATGAGAATCCAAAATCTTTTTGGCTCATGAGGGATGCTTGGTGGTTTGATAAGGTCAACTAACACACTTGTGTCAATGAAATTATCATTTTGTCCTAGCTATTTTTGTAAACGGCTAACATGAAAAAGAGGATGGACTCGTGAGTGCTCTAGGAGAGCTAACTTATAGGCCACTTGACCTATGCGTTTGAGAATGGTAAACGGTCCACAATAGCGTGGTGAAAGTTTAGCATCTTTTTCCATCTTCAGACTTTTTGAATGCTCCGGAACTTTGAGGAAAACCTTGTCTCCTTCTTCAAAAGTAGCAAGACGACGATGCTCATCTACGTACTTCTTATATCGATCTTGAGCTTTCTTAGCATTCTATCGAGCAACTCGAAGCATGTCAAAATAGTCTTGGACAAAATCCTTCGCTTGTTGTATCTTCTCCTTAGCCAACCCCACCGTAATGGGTGATCTAGGTTGAAGTCCATATAAAAGCATAAATGGACTAAATCCTGTAGTCACATGCTTTGAACTATTATAAGCAAATTCCAATATAGGTAAGTAGTCTTCCCAATTGGTTTGCTTCTTGCTAATGTTGGTACAGCTGAAGATAGTCAACCTATGGAAGTACAAGAAGCCCACGTATGGCAGTTTGCATACAAATGGCAGGGACATTGCGCAAGTATTTGGTGCAACTGGGAGACAGGTACACAGGGATGGAGCACTCGCTAGTAGAAGCTGAAAGTGTTTTTTTCTATCATAGGTGAAAGGAGCAAATTCTTATATCATAAGGTTGTGAATGGAACAAGGGGTGTTGGATACAAATGCTATGAGGTTTATGATATAAGATTTTGAGCGAGATGTCTGCAGGACACTCTACTGCCAGGATGTGTATGCCAAATGTGGCATTGTACATGTCAGTCGTGGTTCTCAAGACTGGTAAGGTGAAAGGTGTTATGATGTGTTTGCCGAATCGGACATCAAGGCCAGTGGAGTCGAGATCTTTGTGTAATCGAGTGCAGCTTCATGGTTGTTTACTATTCGGGTGTCATTTCAAGCTTGAAATGATGGTCAACCACGGAAAACACTATATAGGACAATACTTTTGGTGATCGGATTGGAATCTAGATCATTAGCACAGTGAAGTTCGGATATCAGCGTATGCGGAGCTCGCGACAATCGTGCCGAGCATCTTCTCGTGGGAAGGTGGCCCAACTTGAGAGGAATCTTTTAGAAGAAAAAAAAGGCTTTTTTGGTAATCTGGTCGCCATGCAAGAAAACGAGCAGGAGCATATAGCAACCAAGGAGGCCTAGCATGGAAAGGGTTGCCATCTACCGGGCATGAGGGAGATCAGGTGCGATCTGGTGGCGGGGGCAGCATAAGGCGAGAGGGATGGCGTTAACTCCATTGGGGGGGTCGTCAGTTTGAGGGCATGAGAATAGCGCTGCCATAAGGGCGGCACTACAGGGGAAGGAGGGGTGAGCAAGGGAGACTTGAGGCCGTGACCAAGTGGGGTCCATCCAGGGCCATCACGACCAAAGAGGACGTAGCGGGAGGGGAGATCTGGAGAGGGAGGAAGGCCGAGAGCAGCAAAATCAAGAGAGACGGCTCAAGAGCGCTATCGGGGGCTGGTCCAAGCAGGGGTGCTAGACAGCATGGTGGGGCTCGCCATAGGTTGCCAAGGGCCGCCTTCAACAAGGTGGGGTAAGACTAAGGAGGGGGTGCAGTCAGGTGGTTGGAAGGTTTCACATAAGGCAGGTATTGTGTGGTCAAGGGCCATAGCGAGAGGCCGAGGGTGAAAGCAGGAGAAAGATGCCACAGCAGGACCATTAAAGGGCCACCAATTGGGGAGAAAATGAGCCAGTGGGTTGAGAAGCGACCAATAGGGTGGTCTGGGGGAAGAGAAGCCAGGTTTGGCGACTTAGATGAGTACAAGAGGGATGTCATCCACCGAGAGCTACAGATTTGCATTAATCAAGAGGCGCCAGGTGTGGTGCGAAGTCAACGGAGATTTGGGAGAAGGGCTGCGAGAAAGGAAAGTGCCATATGCAGAGAGATGAGTCGAGTTTTGAAGAGTGGACAAGGGTTCCATCACATGAAGAAGAAGCCGCCATGGGTTTCTGAAGCAGGAGAGAATGTCACCAAGGGCTTGAAGGAGATCAATCAGACAAGCCGCCATCATTGTATAGGGATTGGTTTTTTTGCTATGGATAAGTGAGTTTGCAGCTCGGTGGGATTATTTTTCGTGTTGAATTTTCCATCAATCATCTCGTCTATCTCGTCTCGTGCCCCACATACCCATGGTAGCATTGGCTCAAGGTTTTGTGTATGTGTGTGTGCAGAGAGGGAGGGAGACAATGATTGAGTGAGCTCTTTTGTGTGTGGTCGAGGCTTGTGTCGCCTCCCAAGGATTGTTTGTTTACTTATTTGGTGTAGGTATGGTTGTGTATGATGGTGTATTGTCAAGCCGGTTATGTCAAGGTGTTTATGTGTGAATGTGTACAGCTGAGAGAGAATGGCCGAAGGTGAGTCTGTGATGTGAAGGTTGGCAGAAAGTGTGCACGTGTGTGAATTTCTATGTGGTTAGGGGTGCGGGTTAATCCCTGGGCTATAGAGAGGAAAGCTTGGAGTGTGTTGGGTTTGTCCCCCCTTTTCATTAGTGGTGCCCCCACTGAGGAGCTACCGATTGCTTGTCGGTGAAGTCAAAGACAGTGTTGCGGTGATACTAGTTTCAAAGAGCAAGTGCTACTAAGAAAGATGTGGTCAGGCACCCCTGCTCAGACCAGCCCCCGATAGCGCTATTGAGCCGTCTCTCTTGATTTTGCTGCTCTCGACCTTCCTCCCTCTCCAGAGCTCCCCTCCCGCTACGTCCTCTTTGCTCGTGATGGCCCTGGATGGACTCCACTTGGTCACTGCCTCAAGTCTCCCTTGCTTGCGCCTCCTTCCCCTACAGTGCCGCCCTTATGGCAGCGCTATCCTCATGCCCTCAAACTGACGACCCTCCTAATGCAGTTAATGCCATCCCTCTTGCCTTATGCTGCCCCCGCCATCAGATGGTGCCTGATCTCCCTCATGCCTGGTAGATGGAAACCCTTTCCATGCTATGCCTCCTTGGTTGCTATATGCTCCTGCTCGTTTTCTTGCATGGCAACCCTTTCCATGCTAGGCCTCCTCGGTTGCTTTATGCTCCAAAAAGGGCTAGTTGAAATGGCAAATCAAAGTGTCCGAAGTGCAGGGATGGTGGCCGGGAATGTAGTACTTGAGGTGCTCTAGAATCCCAAACGGCTCATCAAATGGAGCCTACACACACACACACACATAGAGAGAGAGAGAGAGAGAGAGGAGAATGTAATTCATCCTACACCCCCTTTGAGTAGGCATCATCAAGTAAGGGTTCGATCTGTCACATTGTGACATCTCCATCACAAAATCTTGGTAAATAAGGAGTAAATACCCCATGTAAAGGACCACCTTGCAAATCCTCAAACATATATTCTAGAACATTAGAGCCATGTAAATCTCATATATTCAAGCCTTGTAAAGCTGATATACCCAAGGCCTATAAATTCTAATGTATATCTACACCTTGTAAATCTTCTTGTATTTCTAGACCCTGTAATTTCTCATGTTTGTCCAAAATCTTTAAATCTTCATGTATTTTTGGACCTTGTAAGTCGTTTACCTTCAGTCGTTGTCAAAGATTCTACAAGCTCAAGCTTTGCATATATAGATTTGTCGACTTTTTCATCATCTTCAACCTACAAGAAATTATTCTTCTCAAGCAAGAACTTATCTACAATAGCTTCAAGTTTGGCTTGAATTTGCTTTGCTAAAATTCACATAGGTAGTGATAAGTGCAAGCACTTAATGGATCCCAACGGCCTCTACACTAGGCTCGTGCACGTAGGACTCATCACGGGGAGTGAATAGGGGGGACACCACTTAGCTTTGAGCGGCCAGGACACGAACAACAACAACTCAAATAACACTAACACAGCACACCGCGGCGAGAGAGAGAGAGAGAGAGAGAGAGAGAGAGAGAGAGAGAGAGAGAGAGAGAGAGAGAGAGAGAGAGAGAGAGAGAGAGAGAGAGAGAGAGAGAGACTAAAGTGCATTCTCTAGTGAATTTTCACGTATGCAAATATCCTACTCCTATGCATATGACCCTTGGAGTCAACGTGTATGCATGATTTCTCTTTCAAGTGCTGACCCCGATAGTGACTTCTCCGTGCTCTTTTACAGGAGCAGGTTGCATTAGTTTAGTATAAACTAATTAGGTTTAGGGCCCTAAGTTGGAGAGACAAAGCAGGAAGCCAGGTCCCGAATGGTTGACTTGTGCTTTGTTTTGGGAGAAATAAGAAATGATATTCTCTTAGGTGGGCCTTTGTGACCATCACTTAGAGAGAGGTGGAATATACAAAAGGTTTTTTAACAAAGTTTTGGCTTGCAAAATGGAAAATAAATTACCCTACAGATGAGGAGAGAGAACCCTCCAACTCCACTCCTAGAGAATCAAAAGTAGAGATAGAGACATGAATGCCTCTAGTCAGAAGGGTAGGGGTAATGAGTGGCCGGTCTTCAAAAGCCTTGGCTGTGGGAACTGCCCCCCATGAAGGGAGATCAATAAGAATATTAAAAAAACCTTAAGAAGTACCTTTTTAGCCTCCATCCATTGATTTTGGTCTTGTGAATTCAACCATCTGCCTCCATCAATTTGTAGCTACCATTGGCATAGCACCTTTTGACGATGAACAGCCCTTCCCATCTCGGCTGAAACTTCTTATCTTTCCTAGTGTCAAATCTATTGTCGTATCTCAATACTGACATGCCTTTCTTCATACCCTTTTCCTTAAGCCCTTGATTGAATGTGAGTCGGCGTCGTTCTTCTTGCATTGCATAGTAGTTGATTACATCTTCCCGGTGTAACTGGAGCCTTTCTAGATCAAAGATGTGGTTGCAGAGATGGGAAATTGGGTGATGTAATTTGCTAGCCATAACTCAAAATCTGGCCACCTTGATGGGTAGAATGTCCTCTTTTCCATATACGAGATTGAAAGGGGTGAAACCTAGTGATGTTCGGAATGTCGTGTGGTAGGCCCAAAGAGTAGCCATGAGATGATTATCCCAATCACTTGTGTGGTTATTCAACTGCTTTCTGATGATCTTACAGATCATGCCGTTTACCTTTTCCACTAGACCATTGCACTATGGATAGTATATGGAGTGGAGTGTTGGCGTATGATGCCTAGCTTTTTCATCAGTTCTCCTACCAAGTCGCCTGTAAAACTTGGCCCTCTATCAAATATTATCTCTAGAATTGTGCCAAAACAGCAACAGGTGTGCTCAAATATGAGCTTCACCACTTCCTGGGATGTAATGCATGTGGTGGATATTGCTTTCGCCAATTGGGTCATGTAGTCTACACCAACTAGAATGTACAGTTTACCCGACTAGGCCCTTGGTAAAGGACCAATTGCATCTATCCCCCACTTCTCAAACGGGCATATGAGATGATAGGAGTCTGTGGCTCATAGGTTAGTGTTCGATCACTGGATACTTGACAAGGTCTGCATGTTTTACACCAATGATGCACATCCCTGTTCAGACTAGGCCAAGAGAATCCTGCCTGTAGAACCTTCCTACTAGTAATATCTAGAGCAAAGTGGCCATAATGGCAACTTGAGATCACCTCCATGATTTCACTGAAGATCAACCCTCGCTTGAGAATCTGGTCTTTGCCCTTGTAGTACAAGGCGCTGTTTATAAGATGATATCTTTTTATTTACGTTTTGAACGAGCCATTGTTTCTGGCCCTTGGTATACCCTTTGAGACATTCTCTTGTATCTAAGAAGCCGACAATATGAGGCATATCATCACTACCCTGAAAGAGGGGCAGTTTCAGTTTGATTGCTCCTATGGGAGCATCTTGTATTGTTTCCTTGGCTAAAGCATCTGCTTCTTGATTTTCTGCCCTAGGGACATGAAATAGTTGCCCCACTTCAAACTTTATTAAAATATCCTTAACTTGGCAAAAATGGCCAAGAAAAATCTGATTTTTAGAAACCCAAGTTCCATTTATTTGGTTTAAAAAGAGCATGGCATCACTAAACACATTTAGGCGTTGAACCCCTTGTAAAACACATTGTTCTAATCCAAGAATTAGGGCCGTGTACTCTGCTTTGTTGTTCGAGTGGGAGTGTAGTAGCTGCCCAATAGAGAAAACCTTTTCCTTTTGCTCATTGAAAATGACGATGCCAGCTCCGGTCCACTTTTTTTTGTAAGCTCCATCAAAGAAAAGAAAGTGAGCTCCTTATAGCTTAGAAACTTCTACCATTGGTGTCACTCCTTTGCCTTTTGTGTTGACCTTTAGCTTCTTCTCATAGTGACGATGAGTAAGAATACTTGCTAGGCTAGATCTGGTGGAATTCTCCACTTGCATAGTGTAATCAAACTCTTGTAATTTAATGAACCACTTGGAGATTCTAGATGAGACATCCATGTGCTCCATTACATACGAAAAGACCTCTTCCATTGTTAGAATTAGAAAGGGTCTAGGCAATAGATAAGAGCAAAACTTTGTAGTGGCAAACATCAATGCAAGCACCATGTGCTCTACCATGGTGAATCCTTTTTCTGATGGGGTCATGACACGACTAGAGAAGTAGATATGACGCATGAAAGAGGTTTGGGGATCCTTTTGCGTTAGTACGGCCCCAAGTGTATGACTTCCTACACTCGGGTTAACATCAAATGGCTCATCCCATCTAGGGGGTGCAATGGTGGGAAGTGAAGCCAAGATTTATTTCACTTTGTTGAACTATTGCTCATGTTCTTCACTCCGTATAAAGACATCTCTATTGGTGATTTGTTGTAGAGGGAGAACCACTTGAGAGAGCAAGTGATTGAACCTGCTCAAATACCTTACCTTCTGAAGGAAAGAGACCAATTGCTTAGCTATTGTGGATGATGACAAAGATACTAAAGCTTGAACCTTGCTTGGGTCCGCCTCAATTCCTTTGGCTGAATTACATGGCCGAGAAGAGTGACCTTGCTTTCACCAATGTGATACTTATCTATGTTAAGCTGGCCACCCAAGGTTTGCAACCTAGCCAACCATCATAGACCTTGCTCAAATGGAGGGAACGAGAGCTGTAGTTGCAAAAATCATCTATTAAAACGCGTATTGACTTACCAAAGTATGGCTGGAAGACAAAAGTTACATAGCATTGGAATGTGGCCGGAGTGTTGGTGAGGCCAAAAGGCATCACTCTATAAGCGGAGAGTGGCTTGTCGAAAGAAGAGGGAGTGGCACAGGGGTTCCCACTCCTAGTTCACGGAAATGCCAAGACGTGGTACAATGGATTGCATGCTAAAGAAAAGCTAGATTGGAGCACCCTGGAAGCGGAATTTTGAATCAAATATGTGGCCAACGCGCAATTGAGCGAAGTGAAGGGAAGGCTGGACGAGCTAAAGCAAAGCGTGACTGGTCACTTTCAAGCATTTGTATGGGATTTTGAAGCGCTATGGAGCAAACTCATAAAGTTAATTGCTGCTAAGAATACTGACTTTTTGAAATTAAACAAATTCATGGAGTGCTTGCATGTGGATGTTCGTGATAAAGTTGAAGTCGAGGAACCGGTGTCATATGCGGAGGCAGTGGCCTTTGCAAAAGGTCACACAAAGAAGGTCTTGAAGAAATGTCAAGAGAGGAAAGGATATTCCAATCGGATAGTGTCAGAGCCAGTTGGCGCAAAGGAGATAAAATCACAGCCGATGCTAGAGGGTCTGCATATAAAAGAAGAGCCAAAGATATTATGGTTGCAAAGAGACAAGGTTATTCCTATGCCTCGGATGCCAGAAAAGAAAGCTCCAGTGGTTGAAGAGGTGCTAATGGTTCCACGCCAGGGAAATATTTTGGCAGATTTAGATATGGATGGTCAAATCCCTGGGGAGTGTGCTCATGGCCGACAAGTGAGATTTGTTGATAAGGTTGAAGAATGAGTAGTGATGGACGAGATTCCATATTCTGAGACAAGGGAAGAGCATGAGTCAAGTGGCGGCAGCTCTTTTGATGGAGATAGCACATGGGAGACGGACTCCACTTCCTCAAGGTATGATATTTACGATATTATGCATGTAGATGAGGTGGTCACAAAGCAGCATGAGACAGTTATGGAGACGCCTTGTGTGGACCAGGGGGCTGGACAACCCTCTCTTTTGCTTCGGGATGATAGGGTGTCGAAGGTTGGTGCCAGGTTATTGATAGATATACTTTTGAAGGTTGCTTTACAAGTAGTTTTGCACCGTTTGCAAAGCTCTTCGGATGTAGATTATGTTATAGAGAGCCCTCTAGCAGGTAAGAGCCTATGATGTATGGTGCAGATGCTTCGAAGGTGGGTGAACGGACTCATTTTGTGTACCAGGAAGGCTTGTGGATCCAGGTTGTTCAAGGTTTATGGTGCGGATAGCTACATGCATGGTTGGTTTACAGATTTAGAGGTGCAAAGCGGGAGTGGTTTGTGTCTATTTTACAAATGGGTAGTAATGCTGAAAACCATCAGTTTGACCCAAGAGGGGCCTACATTGCACTTGGGAAATCTCGGGACTTTCCATTTGATCCGAGGGGATTCTACAGCTGATAAAACTTCTTTATCTATCTATCTACTCCTTATGTACATACTAAGTATCAATTCTCTCATATGCAATCATCTCTTATCTAAATAATGCTATGGTTGAGCATGAATGCTCAACGAGGGGTTGGGCAATGATGGTACAACTAAATATGGTCAGCCTATGGAAGTGCAAGAAGCCCACACATGGCAGTTTGCAGGCAAATGGAAGGGACGTTGAGCATGTATTTGGTGCAACTAGGAGACAGGTACACAAGGATGGAGCACTCGCTAGTAGAAGCTGCAAGTGTTTTTTGCTATCATAGATGACATGAGCAAATGCTTATATCATAAGGTTGTGAACGGGACAAGGGGTGTTGGACACAGTTTCTATGAGTTTTATGATATAATATTTTGATCGAGATGTCTGCAGGACACTCTACTGCCAGGATGTGTATGCCAATTCGTGGTTCTCAATCCTGGTAAGGCAAAAGGTGCTATGATGTGTATGCCGAATCGAGCATCAAGGCCACCGGAGTCGAGATCTTTGTGTAATCGAGTGCAGCTTCATGGTCGTTTACTATTCGGACGTCATTTCAGGCTCAAAACGATGGTCGACCGTGGCAAACACTATTTAGGAGAATCCTTTTGGTGGTCGGGTTGGAATCTGAATCATTAGCACAGTGAAGTTCAGATATCAGCGTATACGGAGCTCGTGACAGTCTTGCCGAGCATCTTCTTGTGGGAAGGCGCCCAACTTGAGAGGAATTTTTTAGAAGAAACAAAAGGCTTTTTTGGTAATTTGGTCGCCATGCAAGAAAACGAGCAGAGCATATAGCAACCAAGGAGGCCTAGCATGGAAGGGTTTGCCATCTGCCATGCATGAGGGAGATCAGGCGCCATCTGGTGGTGGGGGCAGCATAAGGCAAGAGGGATGGCATTAATTGCATTAGGGGGGTCGTCAGTTTGAGGGCATGAAGATAGCGCTGCCATAAGGGCCGCACTGCAGGGGAAGGAGGGGCGAGGAAGGGAGACTTGAGGCCGTGACCAAGTGGAGTCCATCCAGGGCCATCACGAGTAAAGAGGACGTAGCGGGAGGGGAGCTCTGGAGAGGGAGGAAGGTCGAGAGCAGCAAAATCAAGAGAGACGGCTCAAGAGCACTATCAGGGGGCTGGTCTGAGCAGGGGTGCTAGACAGCATGGTGGGGCTCTCCATAGGTTGCTCGGTGCCACCTTCAACAAGGTGGGGTAAGACTATGGAAGGGGTGCAGTCAGGTGGTTGAAAGGTTGCACACAGAGCAGGTGGTGTGTGGTCAAGGGCCATATCCAGAGGCCAAGGGTAAAAGTAGGAGAAAGATGCCAAAGCAGGACCATTAAAGGGCCGCCAATTGGGGAGAAAACGAGCTAGTGGGTTGAGAAGCGACCAATAGGGTGGTCCGGGGGGAAAAGAAGCAAAGTTTCGCGACTTAGATGAGTACAGGAGGGATGTCATCCACTTGCGAGCTACATCTTTGCATTAATCAAGAGGCGCCAGGTGTGGTGCCAAGTCAAGGGAGCTTTGAGAGAAGGATTGCAAGAAAGGACAGTGTCATATGGAGAGAGATGAGCCGAGGCTTGAAGAGTGGACAAGGGTGCCATCACATGGAGAAGAAGCCGCCATGAGTTTTTGAAGCAGGAGAGAATGTCGCCAAGGACTTGAAGGAGATCAATCAGAGAAGCTGCCATCATTATATGGGGATTGGTTTTTTTTGCTATGGATAAGTGAGTTTGCAGTTTGGTGGGATTATTTTTCGTGTTGAATTTTCCATCAATCATCTTGTCTATCTCGTCCCATTCCCTATAGCCGTGGTAGAGTTGGCTCCATGTTTTGTGTATGTATGTGCACAGAGAGGGAGGGAGAGAATGGTTGAGTGAGCTATTCTGTGTGTGGTCAAGGCTTGTGTCACCTTCCAAGATTGTGTGTTTACTTATTTGATGTAGGTATCGTTTGTATGATGGTGTACTGTCAAGCCGGTTATGTCGAGGTGTTTATGTGTGAATGCGTACAACTGAGAATGCCCAAAGGTGTGTGTGATGTGAAGGTTGGCAGAAAGTGTGCACGTGTGTGAGTTTTTGTGTGGTTAGGGGTGCGGATTAATCCTTGGGCTATAGAGAGGCAAGCTTGGAGTGCGCTGGGTTTGTTCCCCTTTCCAACATACACTCGTAGCATATCCTCTAGCACTTGATTAAATCTTTTTGTTTGACCATCCATTTCTGGATGATCAGCCGTACTTAGATTAATTTTGGTTTACAACTTTTGGAACACAGCTCTCCAAAAGTGATTATCAAACTTTGGATCTGTGTCACTAATGATACTAGTTGGTAGACCGTAGAATTTATATATATGCTCTACAAATAGCCGTGCTAATTCCGGTGTCTTAACCGTAGTCTTAGTGAGAATTAATTGACTCATCTTTGTGAGACGGTCTACAATTACCCAAATGGCATCATGGCCACGATTTGTAGTAGGTAGTCCTACTATAAAATCCATAGAGATACTCTCCCACTTACCTTGTGGAATCTCGATCTGAAGGATGTAAAAGGCCACCTACCTTGAGGAACTGTGCCTTATTAACTTGGCATTGTTGACAATTTAGTACGTACTCTTGAACATCATGATGCACTACAAGAGGTTGTGTGCTCTTGTGACGCTGTTAGCGACGGAAATACATTGGGCTTTTATAACCCCCGGCGTCGCTAAAACCGTCGCTACGAGCGTCGCTACGAGAGCGTCGCTATAGGCGTCGCTATATGCGTTGCTATCAGCGTCGCTATATAGCGACGCATATAGCGACGCCTATAGCGACGCTCTCACAGAAGACTATAGCGACGCTCATAGCGACGCTACAGAGCCATAAATAGCGACGCTTATAGCGACGCCCGAAAAAATATTTTTTTGGTGGCAGGGCATTGAATGCCCTGCCACCCATCAACCATATTGTACTTGATTCACTTTTTAAAAAAAGTGCAAAGGTAGATAATAGACCCAAAATAGTCACCCACAAGACGCATTGTTTGCAAAATTGACAATTGTACACATCATAGGCAAAATGAATTGATTGGCAAATGTAATAATGACAATTGTACAACATCATAGGCATAAAGAATTGATTGGCAAAAGGAACTGCGGTGACAAATGTAATAATATACATGGTTCAAAAAGACGTATAAAATCCGTCTCATGATACATAAGCTATGAGAAACCCTAAACTAATGCTATCTAGCTACGGCTAAACTGACGTCGTCTAGTCAGACGTCTCATCGCGTCCAAGCGGCGTATCTGTCGAATTCTGCAAAAAAAGACAATAAGACAGTTTTCAGTAAATATAAACATATAACGACATTTATAAAACAATACAAAAAATAAAAAAGAGTAAACCCTAATACTAACCATGCCGCCGTGAGAACTGAGAATGTCCATCAGGGCGTTTAAGCCCTTCCTGCCTGCGTACTCGCGCTCGTACGGTGTGGGATCACGTCCTGTCATCGACCACTGTCAAAACATACAAAGATTTCATTATGTTAGAACTAAAAAACTCATAAACCCTAAACTATCGAACATGCATAAAGAGCAATGTGAAAAGACTTACAAAATCGGCCTCAAATGATGCCCATCCACCGCTCCCCAAGTGGTGCGAGCTCCCTGCCTCTACTCGCGCTCTGGCTGCATCCTTTTGTTGCTTCCACTTGTCGGGATTCTCGCGCGCTGCTTTCTTCGCATTCTTCCAATCTTCTTTGGCCAGCCAATCTGGCCTATTCCACCCATTCTTGATTGCTTTTTGCACTTCGGAACGCTTGTGTTTGCAGTATTCGCGCATTCGAATCTTCATCAGGTCTTCATTGAAGCGCTGATCCCGTGTTGGAACGGGAAACTCATCATGAAGTATGCTGATGACTCTGTTTTTTAAATCACTTGGTACTTCACTCCATTTGTTTAGTATATAGTGTCTAAACAGCTGAGAGCAAAGACCACGCATGCGCGAGATCACCTTCTTGCCGTCATCATCCATGATGATGCCGCCGCTGATGTCGACGGAGTAAGGCAAGCCCTCTGGCCGGTGACGCGTGAACCTGGGTGTCCCGGCAGGGGTCTCTAGCGGCGTGTCGATGGGGGTACGGACGTCAGGTGTCTCCACCGGCGTCTGGGCTCCGAAGCGAGGAGTGTTGAGTGGGGTGGCTCCTGGCGGAGTAGGTAGAGGTGTGTAGCTTCTAGGAACAGTCAGCCGTGCAAAACCTGGCGTAGATGGCGATGCTGTGGCTGGTGTGGGGGCGGGCAAAGAAGGGGAGGGTAAAGAGCCTCGTCGAACACGAGGCGGTGTGGAGGCATCGGTGGCGGAATTCCCACAACAACCGCCACCGCCACCACTAGAGCGCCGGTGTCTAGACGAGTGTGACGCTCGTCTCGTCGACGCCGAAGCTTCGGAGCGCGCCGAATGCTCCGAAAGAGAGGGAGATGCGGATGGTGTAGGAACGCGCGATGATGCGCCAGAGCGATGACGCTCCACGTACCACTGTCTCTGCTGCGGTGACAAAGAAGAAAGAAACTCCTCATCATCCATACCTGCATTAAACACACCAATATTTAAACTTAATATTGAATGAATAGAGTAGACAATGACGCAAAGACCATTAAATACAATGACGTAATGACGCATATAAATACAATGACGCAATGAATCGAGTGATAGAAGAGGCAAGTCGAAAACTCAGAATTTTCAATCAAAAGATGTGAGCGCGAGTAGAAAAGAGCGTTATACACCATGGAAGGTACTTAGAGAGCCAGAGCTTTTACAACACGGAGCAAAATTGTTCAAATACAATATTTGTGGCTTTAAGAGATCTCTCTCTCATCCTTGCATAACTCAGCATAAATTCCTATATCTATATAGAGCTCTCCGTTTAAACACATATCCTCTGTTTCATTTTGTAGCTCCTCTGCATGCACCCCATATAGAGTAGTAGCATCTTGATGCTCGTCTGGCACCACCGCAGCGGCTTCTGATTGAGCATCTTCTCTGATCTCCTCCATTGATGTCGTTGTGATTGGCACATGGTAGCCTTCATACGTCCTTGCACTACGAGGGGCTACCTCTATGACGTACCACCAGTTTGATGTAGACTTTGTAGGATGAAATACTACCTGCCAGAGCCACATAACTTACATGAGAGCTTTCAAGCACATAACTTGTAAAAGGGGGATGTTAACTATTTATATACTTACTTGTTCACAATGCTCGGGTAGTACGAAAGTGTCTCTTAGGTCAGTCCATTTCTTAGTAGAATCCACCTCAAGAAAACCAGACTCTCCTCTACGCACAGTAGCGTTGCGACCCTCCATGATTATCTTGAACCATTGCACGTCGAACAAGTCGACAAAAAATCCTCTGTAATCGATCCTCAAAATCTCTTGCAGCGTGCCGAAGTAAGTGAGTTCCGCCACCACAGGATCTGCATCAGAGGAACGTCGTCGACTAGACTGTTCAAATTTTGCCATGATTCCACAATCTTGAGTAAAACGCTTTTTGTCGATTCGTTCCACCCTAAAATGTCGACCTTTACACCATGCTGCTGTGTATGACTTATACTACAACGAACAAAGATTATGAGTGGCCATTCAAACGTTTATAAATAAAGTCACTTGCTAGTCGTACATTGCAAACTTACCTTGGTCGCGCAACCCCGAGAGTACTCCCACTCTTCTTCAGTCACTTCGTCACCGCATTGTTGTGCGCTTTTCAATTGGTTGTGCAACCATCTTAAGCTCATGAAGGTTGGTAGGCTCTCCAGAACCGCTGGATAGTACATCGGTGGTCGTCTTCCCCGTCTCCACTCGATTCGTGCCCTTTGTCGCTCTTGCTTTGCATCCTCATATTGTGAAATCCACTTTTGCATCATTGGATTGTGAAGCATGAAAAATCGGTTGATTTTAGCCTCTAGATCTTCCGTCATCTTCTTCTCAACACCGAGATTGCACATGACAATCCCAGATATGCACTCATCATCTATGGTTCACCATAGCGTGTCCCGGGATTTATCAAATCCGTCTAGCCACTCTCCAATGTACACTAGGGACTCTGATACCAACCAACCTTCTGCCATGCTACCCTCCGGACGTGCCTTTTGACGCACATATCCCTTAAGCGTTTTCATGAAACGCTCTAAGAAGAACATCCATCTGGAATGAACTGTGCCAGCTATTTCCACATCATCAACTATGTGAACAAGAAGATGCACCTGAATGGTTAGCATTGTAGTAGGAAAATGTTTCTCAAACATGCACACAAGCTCCGCAGCATTTAGTTTGGCGAATGGTATGGAGTCTACGTCGATCTCCTTTTGTGAGATCCATTGCACCAGCTTTGCAAGTTTGTAGATTGTGTTACGGATGTCGAGAGACAAACATCCCTCAATGGCAACCGGTAAAATAAACTGTAAAGTATGTGTAGCAATGATATTAAAGTCCACTATGAACGTACCTGACACATTTTATGCCAATCGTGTGACTTCAAACCGGTAAGCTTTCCTTCTTTAGTAAAACACGTTCGGAGCGAGTGCATTACGCCAGTGGGGGTCCGCAAAGATCGAATGGCCTCTTTTACTTTGCGTTCTTGGGCTCCTGTGAAAATCCATGGTGCTTTAGGGAGTTTTATCGATCCATCAAACGCTGTTTGCGGCCAATATTGCTCCATACGATCCACATTTCTAAGGTCAACTCTGGCTCCCAAAGTATCTTTCTTGCCGGTCAAATGGTCCCATAGTAGATTACCCACATTCTTGAATATGTGCATTGGATCGAGCAAGTGATTGATCACGAGTCGGGGCCAGTATGGTAACTCGTACCATAGAGATAGTCTCTTCATCCCTGGAGGCAATCCGTCATCGCACATCTCCTTCTGCTCTAACCATGCTTGTGCAGACATCCTTGGTGGCTCTCTTCCCAAAAAGCCGTCGTGTAACACATGATTCTCTGGAAGATACGCTTGATGACCTTCGTAGATTTGCTTCTTCAGTGAGGGTGCCCTACGTGCATTCAGTCTAGGTCCACATGTGACACATGCTCTGTATCCGCTTGTTTGAAGCCCTGCATGTATACACATGATAATAGATCAACTATGGGAAAAAACAAGATTTACAGTGTCTGAGTGAGGAGTGTCAATAGATCACCTGAGCATTCTGTTAGCCCGGGAAGTCATGCATGGTCCACATTAGAATACCTCTGATCAAAGCATTCCGTCGTCCTGTGTGTCGGCTCATATCCACCACCTCTATGCCAATCCACAATTGTTGTAGCTCTTCCAATAGTGGACGAAGATACACATCCATATTCCCCACTTTATATCGCCCTGGCACAATCAAGCTTAGCCATAGGTGCCCCTTCTTCGTAGTCAACCACGGGGAATGTTGTAGTTGACGATGACAACGGGCCATACACTGTAAGATGTTGATCTTTGACCAAATGGATTTACGCCATCCATAGCCAGGCCTAAGCGCAAATTTCGAGCTTCCCTGGCAAAATCCGACCATGTTCCATCTATATGTTTCCAGGCTGCGCAATCTGCAGGAATTCGTAGCACACCATCCGAAGATTTATTCTCCTCATGCCATGATGCTAGGGCGGCCATGGACTTACATTCGAAGAAATGCTTGATGCGAGGAAGCAAAGGAAAATGTCGCAAAACCTTTTGTGGAATTTTTGTCCCGTGGAGATCTACTCGATATCTTTCGGAATCACATTTCGGACACTTCTCCATGTCTGTGTATTCCCCTCTGAAAAGAATGCAGTCATTAGGACAAGCGTGGATAGAATTGTAATCCATCCCCAAGTTTCGCAAAATCTTTCTTGCTTCATCTCGGGAATCTGGCATCACATTGTCAGCTGGTAGTATGTGCTCTTTCAGCAATCTACACAACATAAAAATATGATACAGTCGTGTAAAAATCTATCAGATCATTATACATTTAGAGTTCTATTAAAGTAAACTAATTGTAATAGATCACCTGAAAAGCGCTGTGACGCTAGTGTCACTCCATCCAAACTTTGCCTGCATGTTGAGAAGAACCAGGAGTGCTTTCAATCTAGACATACGTGCTCCATTATACAATGCGTATCGGCTTCACTTTTCATATCATAGATAAGCCTTTCTGAATCCATGATCGTCTCGATCATTTCATCAATCTCGGGCTCAAACATTGCCTCGTTGGGAATGTGCTCTGCATGATCATCCCCCGAGCTGTCAGAGGCTACATCTTGTGGCCTCACATATGCTGCTTGACCAAAGCGCCTGCGAACACGTCTATTGGGTTGCAAGATTGCTGCTTGTTGGCCAGCGTCAGAGTCCGACGAGTTATAATTGGCAACAACTCGATCTATAATAGATGGATCGAACTCGCCAAATTCGCGAACGTGCTGCAAAGAAACACGTCTTGTCCGTCGCACAGCATGCTTGCATTGATTACAAGGACATAAGACCCTCGTTGAGAGATAGGTGTTTCGGTTGGACGGTCCCACATCCTCGTCGCTACTCATAATGAGGATAAAAAACTTATAACCTGGACAACAAATTTAATATTCTATTGGCATTCTTCGTCTTATCTCTCTCTCTCTCTCTCTCTCTCTCTCTCTCTCTCTCTCTCTCTCTCTCTCTCTCTCTTCTCTCTTTACCTCACATTCTTTTGTCAGGTCCAATCCCGCACACCTCGGTCTAGAGGTGCACGGAGATCAGAACCACCGGGTTATAATCTCGTCTTTATTGGTCAATACCTATATTTGTGGGTACAAGAAATCTACACACCCACGTCTACATGATACTGCATGTAGTGGACAAAATCCCTTTGCCTCTTCTCTAGTTGTAGCACTTCACTTCATCTTAACATCTTTTCACAGTAGATCTTTTCACTGTTCGTCTAACTCTAAACCCTAAACCGTAAGTAATTCTTGCGTGGACTCGATCTAACGGTAAATAAGCGTAAATCTAAATAAACGTAAATCTAACTAAAAATAAAGCTAAATCTAATTTAACGTAAGTCTAATGACTAGAGGTTGTCTAGATGGTCATTGTGTCGGGGATGTAGTGACTCTTGCCGCCCTGAAGATCCACCTTCTTCCCTATCTTCTGAAGACATTTCACCAGTACTTTTGGATCGACGGAGCCCACCATGAGTGAAGGCAGCAATACCCTATATTCCATTGAGGGCTTTCTTCACCCGCTTCATGCAGGCATCGCAGTCTATGGAGACCTAAATCTAATCTAATATAACGTAAATCTAAATCTAGCTTAAATAAACGTAAATCTAGTTAAAAATAAACCTAAATCTAATTTAATGTAAGTCTACATATAACCTAATCTTTAACGTCTTTTAAGATAGTTTCCTACGACGTTATAACTCTCTTCTTCTGTGTGTGTGTGCGCGTGTGTGGATGTGTGTGCCAATAAAAAGAGATAAATGGTATAACCTTTCTATCACCCATGCCAAGTATGATAGATTGATTATGCCATTTCCCTCTTGAATAATAGGTCTTCAGTTCAACTCCTCGTCGGCTAGATCTTTAGGTCTTTTAATTTTAATTAGTTTTCTACGACGTTAAATTAGTTTCTCTCTCTTTCTCTCTCAATGTGTGTGCGTTTTTTTTTGGATCGTATGCATGTTTTCTCTTCTCTTTTCCTCTCTCAATGTGTGCGTTTTTTGTTTATGCATGTTCTCTCTCTCTTTTCCTCTCTCAATGCGTGCGTTTTTTGTTTATGCATGCTCTCTCTCTCTTTTTCTCTCTCAATGTGTGTGTGCATTCTTTGTTTATGTATGTGTGTGTGCGTTTTTGTTTTTGTTTGTACTCTCTCTCTCTCTCTCTCCTCTCTCTCTCTCTCTCTCTCTCTCTCTCTCTCTCTCAAAAACACTATGTGTGTGTGTGTATGTGTGTGTGAGAGAGAGAGAGAGGGAGAGAGAAAGAGGGGAAGGGAACATGAGAATGAGGAGAGGGAAGGAGCATACCTGGCTCTCCTTCTCTCCTCGTGTGTGTGTGTGTGTGTGTGGAGAAGAAAAAGAGAGAGACAGAGAGAGAGAGAGTGAGGGAGAGCGTTACCTGCTCCTTGCTTGAGGGCACCGAAAAACTCAGATCTGAGATCTGAGTTTTTGGGCGCGCTCGGTTATTTTTTTTACCCCAGCCGGCGTCGCTATAAGCGTCGCTATGAGTGTCGCAAATTTATTTGTAAATTTGCGACGCTCATAGCGACGTCGGGAAAAAAAATTTTGAGCGTCGCTGTGTGAGCGTCGCTAATATGAAGATCCTCTTGTAGTGATGTAAGCCTGGCCAATAAAATTACCGTCGAACTAAGGCATATGTCTTACAAATACCTGGATGACCAGCACTTGGACTATTGTGACACTCAAATAAGATTTGGCGCCTAGTGTATGAGTCCTGTGACACACATACTATACCTTTGCGGAGTAAGTAGCCATCATTAATGGAAAAATTCTTCCATCGCTTAAACTCTTCCTGAGTAGGGGTGGAGCTCTGTATGTTGGAGTTTCTATCTACACGTTCAAAGACATGTTTATCTAGCTGTTGAGAGACATGTGAGGGATCCCTTTTAAAACTGTACTCACACACTTTAGCATATGATTGATCTTGTGCACACTTGCCACGTAATGACTCTAAAAATCCACTCTTTATTTCCATGAAAGCAAGTGAATCATCTGAGGCATCCGACTTAGTGCATCCACTACTACATTATATCGCCCCCCTTGCGATATCGTAGCTTACAATCATAATTTAAAGGATTTTGGCCATCTAGATTTACGGCCTTCAAGTCCGTTTGAGTAGTAAACCATTTAATACTGTCATGGTCAAAAACTATTTCAAAATCGGCACCATATAAATAGTTTCACACTTTCGTAAAGCGTGAATTATGGCATAGAGCTTTCTCTCATAGATAGAATAATTCTGTTAAGCTCTATCTAACTTTTACTTTCAAAGGCATTATTTTTATTCCCAGTGAGAAGTACTGCACCATTTTCTTTATCACAAGCATCAGTCTCTAACCCAAACCATTAACCGATTTCTAAAAACTACTTTAGGATGGGAGTAGTGGCTATAACTACCTTGAGCTGTTGGAAACTGTGTTTTTGGGCTTCTTCCCAAGAAAAGGTCTTACCTTTTTCTTTAAGTTGATCTATCATAGGAACAACAATTTTGGCATAATTACGGATATATATCAATAAAATCCCAGCCATGCCTAAAAAGATTGAAGCTCCTCAACCGTGTTGGGATGTGGCCATCGAAGAATGGCAGTGACCTTGTCAGTGTCCATTTTGATGCCGGAATAAGAGATCCCATGACCGAGGTAATGTATCTATAAAGAAATCGCATTTGCATTTCTTAGCATACAGGACGTGAGCTCGTAGCTGTTCAAACACTAATCGTACAGCACGTGAGCTCGTAGCTGTTCAAACACTAATCGTAAGTGTTCTATGTGTTCATCTTTAGTCTTACTCTAAATGAGAATGTCATCAAGGAAAACCACAACAAATTTCCAAGATAGGGACGTAAGACACTATCCATGAGTGTCATAAATGTAGCTGGAACATTGGTCAGACCAAAAGGCATAACCAAAAATTCAAAATGCCTGAACTGTGTTCTAAAGGCAGTTTTGGAGATATCTTGTAGTAGGATACAAACCTGATGGTATCCTAAACGAAGATCTATTTTTGTATAGTATCTTGCCCCGTGGAGTTGATCAAACAACTCATCCACTTGAGAGAGATGATACTTGTTCTTGATGGTTATCGCATTTAATCTGCAATAATCTACGCACATGGGCATAGTACCATCTTTCTTTTTTACCATTAGATATGGTGATGCCCAAGGCTAAGTGCTAGGTCTAATGAGACAATGAGCGAGGTAGTCAGCCAACTGACTCTCAACCTCCTTGGCTCCTTTAGCACTCACATGATAAGGTGGTTTACTCACCGGTTTAGTGCCTGGCAAGACATCTATGCCATGCTGCACATCACGTGTAGGGGGTAATCACAGTGGTAAATCACTTGAGAGCACATCACTATACTCCGTGAGCAAGTGAGTTAGCTTTTGCCGTGCAAAAGGAGAAAGTAAACTAGAGTTATGCTGGGACGGAGAATCTTGTAATTCCTATAATGTTTGTTTTACAACAGTTGCATGTTGCTCTATAGAATTAAATTTGAGAGCACTTTTCTCGTTAGATTTGTTAACACTTTGTTTATCAATAGAATTCATTGCACTTTGCATACCATTAGAATTCATTGCACTTTGCATACCATTACTAGAATTCACCACACTTTGCTCTTGAGAATTCACAGACTTGGAGACAAGCAGTAACACAGAAAGACTTCATCTAATAAATCTTTTTTTTTGCAAAATAGAAAGCTTGGTTGTACATATAAGAGGTGCAGATGGTATATTTTTCTCACCAAGCAAAAGCACATGTTTACCATTTGGCCATAAAGGATAAGGATTTGTGTTCATAACTAGTGTGCAGTATGTTTCCTAAACCATGCAGCCACTCCCGTCCTAAAACTCAGTAGCACGGTCCATGTTCATAACTTGGAAGTCAAGGGTCATCGTATGATCTTGAACAATAAGCTCAACCCCTTGAACTACTGTGTCCCATACTCCTTTATCATTCCCAGACATCTGCTCCACCACATACTTGTGAGATCAAGGAGTCTGTGTAAGCTTCAATTTCTTGACTAGCTTATAGTTCAAGAAGTTATGAGTTGCACCATCATTCACTAAAATACAAGCACGTTGTCCGTTAATAGTGCCATGCATGCGAATCAAATCATGGGGCCAAAGGTGGGCTGCCACATTGAAGCAGGCACACAACACTTGTGCTTTTCTTCCATATGAAGAACCTCTACAACATAATATTTAGGAGATGAATCTAATGTGAGGTGTTGCACCGTGTGCATGGCCTTTTCTTTGCCTTGCAAAAGAGGATAGTCTTTCTTGTTTTGTTTCTTGTTTTGTTGGTCCGAAAGACATCGAAAACACAAATTGTGTTTCTTTGCACGCTCAAAATCAGCAGTGCTGAGAGACCCATGTGGAGTATCTCCTAGGCTTCTTAGCCTCTTATGGGCGTGGAGAGGTAGATTGTCTCTTATTCCTCTTGGAACTGCGGGAGATCTACCTCACCATTGGCTCTTAGCCACATTGCTCTTAGCAAAAGTATTCTTTAGAGTAGGGAACATTTCCTTTCCTCTCTTGGTCATCATCATATCTTTGGGCATGACTGATGGCTTCTTCCAAAGTTTTTGGACGTTGGGTCTTGACATGAAGATGATAGTCTTTGTCAAGACCCCTATTAAAACCCTGTATCTTTTGGAATTCATCTAGGCCTTCTAGTTTTAATATGATTTCTCGATACTTCGAAAGGTATTGTGTGAGAGAGAGGCCAGACATGCGGCATGCATCCCATGCTAACCATTTCTTATCTTCTTCATTGGAGTCCAAAAACTCTTGGGAGAAAGAAGCTTGAAACACAACCCAAGATGGAGGACGAGCATCTATTGGAAATGTCATCCACCACTTATAGGCCCTGCCTTTAAGAGATAGACTTGTTTCCATAGCCGTATTTATATCACGGGTGTGTCTCAATCTATGAATATCACTCCATTTGTGTAAGAACGTATTGAGCGCATCCTTGTTGCGATCACGCTCTTCCCCGTGAAACTCAAAAATGGTGATATTCTTAAGTAATGCATTTCTACCTTCTGCATCTTCTGCAGCACTTGTCTCTTGGACTCCTTGAGTTGTGCGAGCTTGGTTCCCTTGACCCATGCCACTTGTGGCTCCTTCACTCGTCTGTGAATTCATAAATTTCACAAGTAACTCCGTACGATTGGTAGCATTTGCATTGAATGCAGAGATGTTGCTTTCAAGTATGCTTTGGAGATGTTCCAAAGTCCTGAAAGAAGCCATATCTATAAGCTCATGATCTCTTAGATCATCATCTTCATGCATATTAGTGTCAGCAACACTGTCCTAATTTTGATCTACGTGCTCAAAATCAAAAGTGTGTGTAGGTGGGCTATCCTCACTGGCCATGGTAAACACACACTAATGTAAAGAGAGAAAAAACCTCAACTTGTACCTTGTGAAATTGAAGTCTTTGTGTTTTGTATGCTCCGCAATTTGTGTTGCATGTGAACCTCGCCTTGCGAGAATTGTAACTTCACGTGTCGTTCGTTGTAAAAACACCTTTGTTGCCTCTTCACAAAAACTCATCGTTTTTGTGAAGACTTTTGCTCACTTTGAAGCTACCTCCTTGAGGAAAAAAGAATTTTTGGAGGAAAACTTAGAAGTGAAAAGGAAGGGTGAAGCTACTTCTTTGAAGTTTGAAGCTTTCCCTTTCCTTCTAGATTTCGTTTAGACACAAGTATGCTATCTTTCCTTAGGGTTAATAGCTTGATGGTAAAGTGTTGGTATCTTACCCTCATGGGATGGGTTCAACCCTCCTTCATGCAAAGGGTTAAGCGGCCCTTCCTACGTGCACAGCCAATGGCTCCAACGAAACCTCAGTGTTGTCGAGTTGTCAGTTGAGTTTGCCTTAGTCGCCCGTTGTGGAGGGTGTAGGTGGGGCGTCTGTTGTTGGTTTTCATATCGTGCGTTGTCCATGCGCAGTTCGCACAAGAAACTATGTCTATCTTCTTTTTGCTGCACAATGGAGATGTCGTTGTGTATGGAAAGTGGGAGAAAAGCAGCACGTTGCATGCACATGCAACCCGCCTTTTGCCTCCTCCCAAAAATAGCTCGGATACTAGTGAAAGGGCGATGGTAATTTGTGTGCTAGTCTCCACCCAACCGTGCTATCTTATAGCCTCCCCCTAGCGTACACATTGTTCGGCTGTGCCGGTGGCCTTGCTCGTAGGACCCATGTCCTTACACATAGCTTCGACAAATGATCCTCCCTTGAGCTATAACACTCTATATTGTCCATAAACACCCTCATGAACCTGGAATTCTACGGTGGTAATGCGTGTGCTAGTCTCCACCCAACCGTGCTATCTTATAGCCTCTCCCTAGCGTACACACTGTCCAACCGTGCCAGTGGCCTTGCCCGTAGGACCCATGTCCTTACATGTAGCTTCGACAAATGATCCTCCCTTGAGCTATAACACCCTTTATTGTCCATAAACACCCTCATGAACCTGGAATTCTACGGTAGGCAAAACATCCACATGGAGAGATAAATGTCATCTTTAGCTGGTTTTCAAATGCAATCCGTATCTGAAAGTACCCTGAAAACCCATCCATATGGAATACCTCTCATGGTCGGTTACCTGATTTAAGATCTCATCCTAAAATGGTAATAGGTAATTGTTTCTCTTAGTCGCTACATATAGTCGACAACGCCCACCATTTCATGTGGTCTCTGGAATTGAAGCGGATCTGGAAAAGGTCAAGGCTCTACTTCTTATGGATCCTCCCTCCAATGCTCAAGGTTTGGCATCATTTGTGCATAAATTGAAGGATCTATCAAGGTTTTTCTGGATGCTGTCCCAATATGTGTATCCTCTTCAAAAGAGGGCACAACATGTTCATGGGTTTGAATGGGATGAACAAGCTTAAGATGCTTTTGACAGGGTGAAAGAAATCCTGTGTCAGCTATTGATGGTGTGTCCACCCAGTTGAGAGGATGATTTTTATGTTGCCATGATGGTAGGTACCGTGGCAATTGGGACAATGTTATTGCAAAAGATGGGGAGAAGCTATAAGCCTATCTACTTTGAAAGCAGGGTGATAAGTCCTAGAGAGGAAACCTATCTTGAAGCGGAGCAGTGGGAGGATGCTTTTTATGTTTCCATGATGGTAGGTACCGTGGCAGTTGGGGCAATGTTATTGCAAAAGGTGGGGAGAAGCTATAAGCCTATCTACTTTGAAAGCAAGGTGATAAGTCCTAGAGAGGTGACCTATCTTGAAGCTAAGCAGTGGGTCATGGATTTAGTCTTTTCTTGGAGGAATTTCAAAGTGAATCTCATTGTACAAAAGTTTTATGTGTTGATGGCTAAGAATTTGTTGTTACATATACATGTGGTGGTGATGTGTTGAACACACTTAGGAGCTCCGAGACATTTTTTCCTTCACTAGGAGGTTTTCCCCCCTGTGCATTGTATATACACCCATCACTCTAGGGCTATATTATCTTTCCATTGCACACTAAGTAATACACTCTTTGTTGTGTGCCTTGAGCTTCCTTCATCTTCTCCAAGATGTGTGTGTTTTCTTGCAAGCCTAATTGCCACAATTGGTATTAGAGTAGGTTGCATCCTCTTGGGCTTAGTCGCCAATAGCTCCAGCACACACTTGCTCACTTTCTTCAATCTCTTGATATTTGGCAAGCATAAGCATGTTGAAAAGTACTTTGTGTAATCTCGTTGAGCTTAGTCTACGCAGAATTTTTACTTGGGCTCATTTCGGCCTCCATTTCCATTACAAGTAGTAATTCACAAGTTATTTTGTTATTTTGTGCAAATTTTTTGCCAGTGCCATTTTTTGCATAATAGGTCTCTTACAGTCTTGTATGGTTTGTGCTATATAGAACTTGTTGTTCCCACTTTGTTTCTCCTCTTTTCGGACAACTTTCACATCAGGACACGAAAAAAGCTAGAGTAAGCAACACAACAAAAATTGAAAAAGATCCCTTCTTGTAGCTTGCCATGCACCCTCCACCTCTTGTAGGAGGATCCACGACACCCTCCCACCCTCCACAACACACACACTCCGCTCCAAATATTGGCCACCTGAGTTCCTGATCACGTGATAGAAGTGGAGGTGCAACATTTTCCATGGCTGACAACATCACATATGTGCTCAAGATGTTTGCAAGTATTGAGGATAGATAGGATGGGACAATTACCCTACGTGGTCTTATATGATGCAACATATCCTTGTGTAATAGGAGTTTGGAATATTGTGCATGGCATTGATGTACATTTTTGTTCTAAGGATATAGGTAATATTGAGGATGTTGCAGGTTTTGGTGGCAGGATGGCTACTACCATAGCTATTTGTCCTATGGTTGATAAAGCTCGTTGGGATGTAAAAGATGCATAGGATCATGCTTTAATTGTGTTTTCTGTGAATCACACTATTACTCCTCATATTCATTCAGAAAACTCTACAAAACCGGCTTGGGATAGTCTGGCTAGTCTTTATGCAAGTCGAAATGAGGCTAAAATTGCATTGCTACATAAAGAATTGGAGTCAAAGATTATGCATGAGGAAGATGAGATGGGCACTTTTCTTGCTGGTGTCAAGGATATCAATGAGCAACTTATTTTTGCAAGCAAAGTCATTGCTAATAGTTTCCTTGTGCAAACTGTTCTTGATGCTTTGCTAGATTCTTACCAGACTTTTGCTAGTACTTGGAGACTTATGACCAAGGAAATCCACAAGTTGTCAAGCTTGATGCATTATACACATTGTTGTTGCAAGAGTCACTTTCCAAAAAAAAACAGGGCTAAGAAACAAGCAGTTAAACAAGCATTTTGCTGCTCAAAGAAAATATGGTAACAACAATGTAGCCACTTCTCATGGTTCTTTTGTGAGTGGTAAATCACATGTTCCTAATTATTCTGCTGGCAACAATCTGTCTCAAAATTTTGGTAAAAAGGGAAAAAACAAGATGATTGTTGTTATTGTAAAGCTAATGATCACTTGATCAAGCAATCTCCAAAATTGAAGGCAAAAGAGGCTAAGAAGAAAGAGGCTGGTTCCACTACAGAATGGGCCTTTAGTGCAGAGTGCACTTATGATCCTTCGATCCATGATGCATGTATGTCAGTTGCTGCAAATGCTCATGTGTGGTACTTTGACAGTGGTGCTACAAAGCACATTACCTCTCATCGTGACTTGTTTACCTCTCTCGAGGATGTCCCTCATGGGAATTCAGTCACTTGTTCCAACAATGCCTCTTCCCTGGTTAAGGGAGTTGGAAAGATTGTGCTTACTACTGCAAATGGCACTTCTTTTACACTTGTTGAATCATTGTATGTACCTAGGATCAAGAAGAATCTTTTGTCTATATCTGCACTTGCTAGACTTGGTCTTGTAGTCAGATTTGTGGATGACAAATGTACAATACATGATCTTAGTTTTGATGATGAAATTGTTGCATCTGGCATTTTATGTCGTGGGCTGTATAAGCTCCTTTGTATGAAAAGTGTGGGAAGAAATTTTCAAATAATGTTGTGGATTCAAATGCAGTTTTAGATGCAAAACTTTGGCATGTACGTTTTGGGCATCTGAATTTTGTAAGTTTGCTGCATTTGCAAAAATATAATATGGTTTCTTCTTTCCGTCTCTTGAAGCACATGCTAAACATGTTTGTAAAGGGTGTATTTTGGGTAAGATATAGCGTTCAAAGTTTTCAAAGGATGGTTCAGTTAGGGTCACATGCAGGTTTCAGCTTGTGCATAGTGATGTTTGTGGACCCATGCAAACTTCATCATTGGCCAATTACGTTTACTTTGTGAATTTCATTGATGATTAATCTAGGCTTGCATAGGTGTGTCCTCTTAAAGAGAATTTCAAATTGTTTATGTGCTTCAAACAATTTCTAGATATGGCTGAAAATGTTTCAAAATGTACTATGGACACCCTCTATTAAAATCAAGGGGGGGAGTATATGTCTCATGAATTTAATGCATATATGTCTAGTCATGGGACAAAAAACCAATGTACAATGCCATATACGCCTCAACAAAATGGTGTTACTAAGAGGAAAAACAAGTCACTTATGAAAATGGCACGACGTATGGTCAAAATTCAAGCCTTGCCGCATTCATTTTGACTTGAGGCCATCATGTGTGCCACTTATGTACTTAATATGTGTCCTACAAAGCTTTGTAGTCTATGACTCTATATGACGCATGGAATGATAGAAAGCCTTCTATTGAGCACATGCATGTTTTTGGCTATTTGGCAAATGCTTTGGTGCCATAAATGCACTGCAAAAAATTGAATGATAAGGTTATCAAATGCATTTTTTTTTGTTATAGTTCTGGAAGCAAAGGTTATAGGTCGTATCATCCTCAAACAAAGTGTATCTTGGACTCACAAGATGTTGTGTTTGTGGAAGAGTTTGTCTAGCCCTTGCTGTTATGTACTAGAGACAATAATGTAAGCTCATAGGAGATTTATGACACTTTGTTGCCTCTTTTTAGTGGTGGAAATGTGAATGTAAATTCCAATGAGGCAAATGTACAGCCTATGGAGGTTTCTTAAAATGTTACAGATCAGCCTATTACTGATGCAAATGTACATGATGTACTTGATGAAGAAAGGGCTGAGAATGAGGAGGCTAGAGGTATGCCAAAATGGCTAGCACATACTTTGTGTGATAGTAAATTGGATGCACCTTTGTCTAAACGTACTCGTTCAGGTTCGTTCCATACATCTTATACATTATATTGTTATGCTTTGGCTATGTCTAGCTTATGTGATGTTGAGGAACCTTTGTCTTTTACACAATTCAAAAAATTGGATGGCTGCCATGCAATTAAAATATGATGCACTTATAGAAAATGACACATGGAGTTTATGTGATTTGTCTCTTGGAAATAAGGCCATGCATTGGTACAAAGTGGGTTTACAAGTTGAAATGCAAGCTGGATGGTGAGATTGATCACTATAACGCTTGACTTGTTGCAAAGGTTTATGAGTAACAAAAAGGCATAGATTATGAAGAGGCTTTTGCTCTCGCTTGTTGTATGACTACCGTGTATTTTCTATGTGAATTGGTAGCTCATTTTGGTTGGGATTTACATCAGTCAGACATTATTACTCCTTTCTTGAATGGTGACATATTTGAGGAAGTTTATGTAATGCAGCCTCGTTGTTTTTCCATTAAAGGGCAGCAAGATAAAGTGTGCGCGCAAATATATGAAAGCTTTGTATGGATTTTCATCGTGCTTGGTATGGGAATGGTGATACTCATTTGTTCAAACGAGGTTTTTGTAATAGTGCAACAGAAATCACATTGTATGTAAAGCATGTGAGGGTGATGTACTTCTCATTGTTTTTCTCTATGTGGATGATTTGCTGATCATTAGACCAAATGAGAGACATATTTTTGAATTTAAGGCTGATTTGAATGCTACTTTTAAGTTGAAAGATTTGGGGTTGTTGCATCATTACTTGGGTATACAGTTTAAGCATTGTGATGGTGGTATTGACTTGTGTCAAACAAGCTACATATAGACATTGCTATGTAGGTTTGGACTTGAGGATTGCAAACCTATTGCCACTCCCATGGAAATACGTTTAAAATTGAGCCTTAATGATGCTGGTGATCCTGCCAATGTCACTCTTTACCAAACTTCTATTGGCTACCTTATTTATGTATGCAACATGAGGCAGGATATTCAATTTGCAGTCTTACAAGTTAGTAGATTCATGCATAGCCCAGGGTATAAGCATTGGCAGACTATTAAGAGTTTTTTTTCTACTTGAGTGGCACTTTACATCTTAGCTTGTTTTATCCCAAGGAGGGATCATTGCCAAAATATCTACACGCATTTTTGGACTCAAATTGGGCTGGTTGTTTTGACACTCGACTGTCCATGAGTGGTTTTTGTTTCATGCTTGGCAGTTCATGCATATCATGGTTGAGCAAGAAGAAACCTAAAATGGAAACTTCCAGTTGTGAGACTGAGTATAGGGCAGTCTTCAAAACTTTCCATAAAGCTTTGGGCTTGCTTCCCTTTGTGGACTTATCATGTCCTCAGAGCATGGCACTTCCCTATACTCTATGTGCCAGCTCTCGTTCACCGCATCACTCCCAAGGAGGATTTGTTACCATATGCATGTGGTAGTGATGTGTGTGAACACACTTAGGACCACCGGGGCATTTTTCCCTCACTAGGAGTTTTTTTCCCCATGCATTGTATATACACCCATCACTCTAGGGCTATCTTATCTTTCCATTGCACACTAAGTAAAACACTCTCAGTTGTGTGCCTTGAGCTTCCCTCATCTTTTCCAACTGTGTGTTTTTTCCTGAAACCCTAATTCCAACATGCCACCCAATTTTCATGCTTTTTTGGACTCAAATTGGGATAGTTGTTATGACACATGAGTGTCTAGAAGTGGTTTTTGTTTCATACTTGCAATGTATGCATATCATGGTTGAGCAAGAAGAAACCTACTGTGACCACTTCTAGTTGTGAAGGTGAGTACATGAAAATCTTCACAACTACAATTTAGTGTGTATTTCTGAGCTGGCTTATGGATGATTTGGGTGTTGGATAGGACATTGACAACATCATCTACACTGACAGTCAGAGTGCATTGGTGGTTGTGAGAAACCAAATTTTGAATGCTCACACAAAGCACATTGAGGTGCATTATCACTATGTTATTCACTCCTTCCATAGTAACTATTTCTGTTAACTAAGTCAACGTCAGTTAATAAAAGCTGATAAAGACTAAAGACGTACGAATGCACATCGAGGATGAATACAAAGAAGCAGTGACGGAGTTACACATTTTTCACATTTTCCCAAAATGGTCACGTATTATAAATTCCCGATTTATTTCAAGCCATTGTAATTTTTTAATGTGTTACGGGCTCAATGGGAGTTCCAAGCTGTAAAGAATAGGTCAATTAGTGTGCCTAGGTAGAAAATTCAATAAGTGGTAGAGCCCTAAAGGCCTTGGGTGCCCGAAAATTGTATATTTTTACCCTAGGTGCAGTATGTAAAGGAAATTAGGTTCTCAAGCTCATTTTTTGAGAACACTCTTTGGTGAGAGCCCTTGAGATGTGTGGCCATGGAGTCCTTGAGCTTCTTCTTGCTCATGTGACTTGGTTAACACTAATCAATGCTTAATTCTCTTTCCCTATGCCTCTCTCATGCTTCTTATGATTGCCTATGATGCTTAGATTAGCTAGATCTTAACTAATTAGTGGTTAATCCCTCTCTAATCTTGTGTGATTTCCCTCTCTTGCTTGTGTGTGCATGTAGGTTTGATTGGAGTGTGGTGCTCGATATATCTATGTGTGTGTGCTTGCTATTAGTGTGTTGCATGATAGGATTAGTGTTGTGTGCATCTTACAATCGTTAGTGTGTGTGATTGGGTTGATTAGAGGTTAAGAGAAGTGGATGTGGAGATTGCCCTTCATTGTCGCTTAGCTCCTCCATAGGCTGAGAAGCTAACCTCGTAGATTCAACCATTCATGTTTCCATGATTAGCTCACTAATCGTGTGAGTGTTTCCATGCCCTAGCCGGCTAGATCATCCCTCTGGGACTCATAATTTTGTTGGTCATTGGAGCTATTGCAACGATGGAACCCCCAACATTTGGTGTCGTTTCCAGGGAATGATGTCCTATGCTAGTGTAATTGTGGCATAATAGAATGTGTTTCCCTATATGCAGTCAAGGGGGTCCCTATATTTAAAAGGCCAAGGGCATGGCTGGGTGGAGATTAGCATGTCAGCTCCCCTGTCCTTTCACTGGTATCAGAGTTCAGGGGAGGGGAGAGCTATGGAGGAGGAGGAAGGTCTCTCTCTCTTTAGGTCTCTCTCTCAGATTCGGTATGAGGCATGGCCTCTCTCTCGCTTGGGAGTCTTCTCTCTCTCCCTCGTTTTCAACAGAAAGGCATGCATGATTTTCAACTCTCTCGTCAAGACGTTCATGGCAAGCTGAAGTCATGGGCAGAAACCCTAAGGCGATGCAGCGTGGGCATGGTCCCTTGATTCGAAGCAAGAAGTATTCGACAGTGGAGAAGACGAGGAGGGCCGTGGGAATGGCTACCTGCGCGCAAGGAGCCCCACTAGCAGACATGCACAGAATCGAGGCTGAGCGGGGTCGTTGGGCTCGCAGGAGAGAGACGAACAATTTTCCTTTCTGTCTCATCAACCCCGGACGCCCGCAGTCCCCCCCCCCCCCCCCCCCCCCCCCCCCCCCCCCCCCCCCCCCTACTGGTGACTCTGCGGATTCGGCCTCCATGGCTGCTGCAGTTATGTACTTGGTCCCCCCCCTCTTCACATGATGCGCACCCCAAGGCCAAGGGCCTTAGGGTTTTAACTAGTTAAGGGAGGGTCCCCACTGGGCACACCCCTTTTTCCATTCCGGCTTACATGAGCAGCACGAAGCGCATCAATTTTGGGAGGTGAAGTTGATTGCTGCAGTCGCAGTGTTTCCAGGCTGCATGCAAGCCTTGAAGGGAGGCAAAGATGGCTTTTCCAAGGTATGCATGCTCATGCACGGTTTTGGCAAGGCCATAACGTTAACAGCTTGGACACGACAATCTACATTAGAAGCATGGCTTCTCCCTATGAGGGGCATCCGACAGAGTAACTTGACAGAACATGCTTGTCAGGCAAGGCCTGTTGTTCGGCTTGGCGAAGGGGCAAAGCTCCTAGGCAAAGACGATATTGTTGCTCGAGTGGCGGATATGTTTGTCGCATACATGGACAAATGCCATGCTCATCAGGTTGGGCTTTTCGTACTTCCAAGGATTTTCTTAATCCCTATGTGATGATATTTTGCAGACTTATACATATCGAATTTCCAAGCTTCATCTTTAATGCAAGGCCGGTGGCTAATTCACCTCATGCGTGCAAAGTTGTTTTGCATGGTTGGATCGCTGATGGGCATGGCCGATTTCAAGGCGATTGGCAAGAGCCCTGAGTTGGGCTTGCAAAGAAGCAAGGCTTCTCAACCTATACAACATTTAACCACACTATGTGGTGATGCAGACGCTAATGCTAGGGGTGGTGATTTTCATGAACAATGGCAATCAAACCTGGCAGGTAAGACCATTACAGTTCTCACATGATACCACATTGGTTGTGAAATGGGCAAGGCCCTTGACAGCATGAAGTGGAGTACTTATTGCGCATGTGCTTCGTAACTCTCGTATGCAATGGAATGAATGATCACGGCTATCATTCATATTGCCAAGCAGGTACGAGATGCATCATCTGCATGTGTTTTACTGATTTTCCATTACGTTTATAATTTGACACGATCAATTTTGTATGCATGCTCGACAAGGTCGACTCTTTTTGCTATGTCATCGATTGCTAATAGCATTTATTGGCAATGATGCCAGACATACTTATATGAAGCATGGCTTCTCCTGAGTACCTTAATGGAGCACGCTCGTCACAAGTTACTTTTTGCTTCAAAGGCAGGGCTAAGGGCCGTTTTTCAGTATCTCAAGGTGACACGCATGGCCTATTATTGGATTTGTTGAGGGCAGCAAGTTGCTCAGCATGGCCGACTCCTAATCACTGTTTCTACAAGCCGACATAGGATGCTTGCCACACAATACTGGTTAATTTCACTTGAAATTGCTCGATAAGGTCGATTATTTTTGTCATGCTATTGGTAGCCACATCAGTTGGCTATTAGCACCACCCGATTTAGGTGAAGCAAGGCTTCTATTTATGCATCTTGCATAGTGACTCACCACGTTTGGCATATGCTACGAGCATACAAACTTGGGAAGGATTTAGCAAACTGTTTACAGATTATTTCATTTCATATACAACGGATGTATATGATACAAGAGGGCGTATATTCATATGCGACAAGTTTCTCTCGCAAGGAAAATTTGGCTATGCGCCATCTTTACGCGAGCTTTCCCTTTGGAATCTCATGACAACTGGTTGCAGCAACAACTACTAGGTTAGCCAAGTTTAAGTTCTTCTTATTTTTTCCATGTTTATACATTTACATTGGAAACTAATGCTTGTGTACAAAGCAAAGTTCTTTGACAATTTTTCATGAAGCAAGGCTTCTCCCTTGTGCCAAGGTACTGCACAGTTACTCGGAATCACGACACAGTTACTCGGAATCACGAGCAGTGGCACACAAGATAGGGAATATCACCTCACAAAATCCCTACCACTTTAAACTGTGCAAGGCACTAATGGTTCTGGCTCTCAAGTTTGAGGCCATCACTCTCGCCAAGGGCTTCACAATCTGTATGCATGGAATACTAACTAGGTGGCATAAAATCCATCGCTTCAAAGATTATGCTTCCGCTATCACACCAGGCACTCTGTCATAGCCATACTACTTTCTAAATGTTGTTTGTTTTTTCTCTTTTCTCTCTCAATGAAAGTATTATACAGGAAGATTGTTGCATGTTCTATAGGATAAGCTGCCAGTCAGGCATAAGCTGTCTAAGAGTACACCTTCTGAGCACACACACACTAGAAATTTACGGAAAGTTCCTCAGCCTAGCATAAGCTTTTGATACATATTCTGCTCGTGAGTTAGCTTGAGCCAAGGTACTCTAACTCACAGCTAGCACGTGGCTAAGATGCTACTCAAATTAGTCTACCTCGGTTCATCGATTGAACACTAATTTGCATAAGGGCTATGAGCCAAATAGGCTAAGAGCCGTTGTTAGGCCAGGGGCAAGGCCCAACTATTGGCATTCTTTGGGTGATTGTTTTCAAGATACACTCACCGCAGCTGATCTCTACAAGAAAGTATAGATGCAGCAATGAGTTGTGATAGCAGGGCTGTCCATAAGAGCTCGGCAGTTCACTTTTGTGGATTTCCTGCTCTCTCTCTATAGCACTACGGCGTGTCTATGGACATACTGTTTTGGGGTAAGACCCGACGGGTGATTGCTACATCACCCCAAAGGCATTAAGGATCACAGTTTGATCTGCATTGAGGATCACCGTTGATCTCTCCAAGTTATACTTTCAAGGAAAGAATTCCGCAATCTACCACGCGGTAGCAGACGAACACACTTTTCAAGTTGATTCCAATCAACCTGTACACGGTTGACTATGTTGGTTACTGTTATCTGCTAGTTGAGCAATTTCTACAAAGAGTCTTATCAAGGGGTTTGACTACGTAGATTCTAATCCAAGAGCTTGAATTGCAAAGGCAGCACCCAGGCTTCCCAGTGCAATGTTGTTTGTTTTTTCAGGTAGGGGATGTGCTCCTCTCCATTTGAATATGAGTAAGTGAACATTACGTTCAAATCTCCAGGTATGCATCTATTGATTTGGTGTTATTCCATTTTTAGTATGTTTTGCTTGGTTTTTCAAGACGTATAAGTATGCTTGAATGTTACAGAGTCATGCCAAGGGCATGTCGGCACAAAGTATTTTTGGCCAAGTATCCAATCTATCTTTCTGCCTTATGCTGTTACGAACCTACTTGTAGGGTTCAATTTGGCACATGTTGTCACATGGGATACAACATGGTCTAGGAACTGAAGGAGTTCGGTTTAGCCAGTGTGGAGCAATGAATGAGGGTCCCTCTCACTCTTGTCATAAAGTGTTTAGAGCTACCTCCACACACAAGTACATCTTGTACTTGTAGGATGTTCTTTTTCAGACATCCTTAGTTGAGACATATTCCACATGTGGCGAATATGCGTCTCTGGGACTGACACTGGCGCCCCCTATTTCAAATATGTGTCACGACAAAGTCCCTAAGTGCTGGTCACATCTGTTTTCTAGACCATTTTTAGCACGACGTATCAGGAGCAATTTCGTGGCCAGAAATTGTCGGATACTTAGAATGACTTGTTAAGGTACAAGTATTGCTAAACAACATTACAAATGGTTGTTTATACATATAGCAAATGAAAAAGTTTCATTTTTTGTATCTAGAAGTGATCGTTGTTTCACCTTCTATTATGGTTTAGACGTTAAGCAAAGCTTGCAAAAGATTGCAAATGAAAGTATTTAGTTTTTTTTCAGAACTATTTACATTCCTGTTAATGTGTGCTATGCGCATCACATTTGCCATAAGTATTGGCAAGAATTACCATGGAAATACAGGTTCAAACCTGTTTTTTGCTAAAGGTATGCACACTAGGTGTTATGGGCCCTAGTGTTTAGCAAAGGCTGATTTGGAACGGCATGCATATTCCTCAAGTTGTTGCTTATGAAGCATTTTGCACTTTATGTGCACCATCTCTATGAGATTACCTTTAAATCTACTAATCACCAATAGAGGTCATGGCTCGGTTTGGGTGTTTGTGGATTTTTTAAATTAACCACGAAGGTTATTCCACACATTGTTGATTCCTCAACAATGTTATACGCTATTGTGATTTCCCATTTACCTGCCATCTGGGAAAACTGTCTGTAAACCGTGGGGAAAACACACCTCAGTACTGTCAGTATCCAAGGGGATTGACAGATTACAAAGTGTAATCTTGGGCTAAAGGATATGCAAAGTGCGTACATTAGCTTTATAAGCATTTATTGTTATTTTTGGAGTTTACTTACTATTAGTTAACGCATGTTGCAACTAGGTAGTCTCTTCATGTATAACTCAGGTTCTCAACCTTGAACACTCGTTAGGGTGGGGTTGTTTACTGATGATGAAGAAGAGGGCCATGTCAAGGACTTAAAATCGGCTGATGAGTTATGTCAGCAAGTTACTTTCATGGAAAGTGACAAGAGGTACTCTTTTTGGTACACCTATGTTGTGATAAACTCGTTTACCATGCTCATGAGAGTTCTAAATGGAGTCTACACACTATGTTTGGATAGGAACCGGTACCATCACATGGTTACAAAATGGACAACAATGTAGAAAATCAAGATGTTATTCTTGGTTTCATTGAACCTCCTACTGAACCGGGTTCCGCTCAAATGAACAGTTGGATCCATGTGGGATGTTACGGTAGAAAACATTATGAAGATACCATCACTTGTGTTTTCACGGACAAAACGCTTCTCCAAGGGGGGAGTAATGTCAGGACAAGGGTAGGACCAGGACGGACATGCAGTCAAGGCGGTCCCTATATTTAGAAGGCCAAGGGCCTATATAGGGCATGGCTGGGTGGAGATTAGCATGTCAGTTCCCCAGTCCTTTCATACGAGTTGTTTTGAATGTGTATTTACGGCTTGATTTCAAGCGCATTTAGGCTTTCGTTCACTAAATTTGAGCGTTTTACTATTTCCACGGGTCGGGTTAATGATTTTATCGAATCTGGTGTTTTCGATAAGAATTGTTGTTTTTGGTGTGCTTTTACTTGTTGAAAATGTTCAATTGTGATTGGCAATGATTTTCTAAGATTTCTTTAAAAAATTGAAAATTTTTTGTATTTTTTTGACGATTTTTTGGATTCATGGGCGATTTTTAGCGTTTCGGCTAATTTTCGGACTAAATTTAGCTTTTTTTGGTTCTCAAGCGTGCCTTTCGGCGCATGAACTCTTCATGTCGGATAGATCTTTACAGTCTTCTGGGATAATTACCTTCGACATTAAAATACTCTTCTTTCTTTTCTCTCGCATTGGTCGACAAATTCTCTCTCTTTGTCTCGCTCCAGGTGAACCCACCCCATACAAACTCTCTCTCTCTCTAATTGCGTGGATGCACCATCTCTCTCTCTGACTTTCTCTCTCTTGTCTCCCTCCTCTGTACGTGTGAATGCCGTCAACCACCACATACACATGCACATGCGTGAATGCACCCCCTACACACACAATTCATTAAGCTATAAGAAGAGAAAAAAAAAAAAGAGGGACCTCTCTTTTTATCTTGTTTTCTTTCTCTCTTTTATGAACTAATGGAGCTTCTTGTCTTTTTCCTTCTTTTTTTTTGTCATTGAGTTTTTTATTCATCTCATTTTGTTTCTTTTCAATTTCATTTTAATTTCATTTCATTTCGTTTTCATTCTCTTTAAATTTCATTTCATTTTAATTCAATTTTTTTTCATTTCATTTATTTTTATATTAGTCAAAAAAATCACAAAAACACCTTAAAATATCAAAAAAAACAATTAAAAATACAAAAATCCAATAAAAAGTCAAAAAATACTGTAAAAATTTACCAAAAAATAGAAAAACTCATAAATAGTTCACAAAAAAATAAAAAACAAATAGAAAACTCATAAAATTTCAAAAATAACACAAGTAAATCACAAAAATGGAGAAACTTTTTAAACCTTATCGCAAATTCACTAGAGTGTTCTTTGATGTTATCATCATCTACTCCAAGTCTTTGGAGGAACATAAGCAACATCTCCAGCTGATTTTTCAAGCATTGAGGGAGAACAAGCTTTTTCTCAACCAAAAGAAAAGCGAATTCTTCCTTCAAGAGATTCAATACCTAGGTCATATTATCTCTAGAGATGGTATCCGTATGGATCCATCAAAGTTAGAGGTAATAAAAGCATAGCCTAACCCAAGAAATCTACATGAGCTAAGAAGCTTTATTGGTATGTGCACATACTATAGACGTTTCATAGCAAAATTCTCTCAAGTAGCAGGACCACTACACGACTTAACTAAGAAGAACGTTAAGTATGTATGGACAACTTTAAAAAATTCATAAAAAGTCACAAAAAATCTATTAAAAAATCATAAATTGACTAAAAATTTCCAATAAATCATAAAAATTTCATAAAACCTTGAAAAAATTATAGAAAAATTACAAAATCCACAAAAAATAAACAAATAAAACTTTTCCTTAAAAAATAATAATTTTAAAATGTTAAAATTTTCAAAAATTAATAAAAATAAAAAGAAACTCGTCGAAAGTGCCAAAAAAAAGCCAGAAAGAGCCCGAATAAAGGCAAAAATCGTAAAAAATCAAAGCGAAGTGCATTGTAAAGCGAGCACAAATCGAGAACAACAGCCAAGACAAAAATGGAGCAAACAGAGGAACACTCACAAATAGAAGAAGGATCAGCCGAAAAAAGCAAGCAAAAGGACCAATTCAAAGTCATTTGAGGGACAGGAAAATTTCAAAATCTTACATGCTAGAAATTGGCAAGTGCAAGTAATTGCGCTACAAATTACCTTCTAGTCGGACGAAAAGGGGTACAAATCATGGTGGATATCTGATTAGGCTATTCAGGGCACAAATCAATTATGAAACTTTCAAGCTAGAGTTAATCAACTCTTGTGAGTCTGAAGAGAATTCAACTGCAAGTGACTGCTTTGACATAAGCAGTTTTATCAAAACTTGAGCAGGAGAAATTTTGCTAATCAATACCAAAATTTGATAGGAGACAGTTTTTTCAGAACTAGTCAACATGGAATCAAGTCGAGCCAAACGTTTAGGTAAAGCAGAGCAAGCTAGTAGCAGTGGCAACACATGCACAACTGCAACAAAGCAGACTTGACAGCTATATGGCTACAATGGAGATAAGGCCTTAAATGCAGATTCAGAAGGCCATAGATACTTGATGAGCAACAAAAGCAGCACCGAAGCCAAGATTCTATTGATCAGAGTAAAGCCAAATTCAGATAACTCCCAGATGTTCACAGACTTCAGTGGATCCAAGTATTGCAAGCTTAAAGATGGAAGTGTAGATAGAAGTTCAAAAAGTCAACCCAAGTGTTTATTTAGAAACCTGCACAAACCAGAAAAACATAGAGTTGGTGCATATGCAATCAGGGACATTGTACATGGATTATAGTGGTCATATCTATAATCGAGAACCAGAATTGCTAGATCCAATAGATCAACCAATTGATGCCAATCTTTGGAGAACCGGGTCAAAGATAGTACAAAGGTCAAGATGGAGCATTCTATAACTTGATGCTTAGTGTTCTGAAAGAAAATGCCGATAATTTGGTCAGCATAGAAGCGAAAACTTCTGAGCAAGAGCTTGACATGATAGAACCAAATGAAATACCAACCAGTCATGGCATATTGCTCATATTATGGACAAAAAGGTGGACATATTTTTGAAGATTGTCCAAGAAATCCCGACAGCAGGGACATATCAACTGCCAACAAGCAAGGTACATAGAAAATTAGAAATGAAAATCTTGACATGTAAGTGCATCTAACTTGTCACTTTTAATGCAATCAAATGATTCTGCATTACCGTTAGAAGCACAAGTAAAAACTTTGCAAGTTCAAAATCAGCATAAAGATGCACAGGCACCTAAAAAGCTTAAAATTGATTCTTTGAACAACAAATTCCTATATGAATTTGGTCAAGGTGTCAAGATATCACCGAATGTTGAAAAGACTGTTAGGTTTTCAAATGATTTTGCATTCACGGCCACAAGTGTGCAATCATTTACGAGTCTAAGGGACACATCAAACAGAATGTTGTTATCATTGTATGGTACACATCATTCATATGCACACTATGTAGACCAAAAAGAAAAAATGTACAAAAAGTATCAACTAATGTTTGAACGACCCACATACCAACTCATAGAAGTGCATCCAATGATAGATCAGAAAGAATGGTTAATTTCAGAGGAAAAAATCTATTATAGCCCATCCTCTCTAGAGCTGAAGGATATTAGCCGAGTGAACCCAGAAGTCTGTTCAGAGTCAAACTCTCCTCCATCAAAAATTAAGCTTCGATGTTGTGACCAAACGAGCACATACTTTGACCAAAATATTCGTAGATATAGACGAGAGTCTAGCATCTATGATGCCTTGGGTCCTGAAACCACATAAGCTCATATCATAGGAGACCCATAAGTTAGACAATATTAGGACAAAGATAATGCTATTTATATCTTGACTTGGGGAATAATTTGTCATGTTTCACGAAGATACATAGGAAACTATGCAGAAGGTTTACAGGTGCCAAATATCAACATTGCTACCCAAAGTGTACCTTCACATTCCCAAAAGGTGAGACTAAACCAGAGCCAAACAATTCTGAACTCTTACAATGAAGCAGGCTATAGTGATCACCCTAGGAAGGAGGGAGCTATAAATCTATCAAGCTCAGCTTATGTACCAGGAAATGCTACACCAGTTAGAAGCCCTAGGGCTTTTAGCCAGCATACCACTTCAAAACATAAACCATTGAAAGATCATATGGTTGTTAGAAGTTTCCAGTTGACCCAGATTCCATCAAAGTCTACAGATAAATGCCTCTATGAAGATCATCAAGGATAGAAGTTTCAGCAACTCATCTCCACAAGTCAAAGTCAAAAGCCGACAAGTACAATAGTGTTCAAACAGTTACATGTGATCAAGCTCACATATGCATATCAAGATGCAAATGGTAACGAATACCAGCAAGTAAGCTCCTATCTTGTACAAACCCCTATGGATGGCCCCACTGAAGTCAAGGAAAATTTGAAGATGATGTAAAGCCTCAAACTGCCAGAACAAGTGAAAAAAAAAGTCAAAGTCAAAGTCAAAGTCAAAGTCAAAAGTTTAGAAGGCTACACGAAGATCATAACCAAAATCTCCTCTGAAGAGACACATTCTGGCAGAAAGTACAATGGATCTATTAAGATCAAGAGTTACCCAGATGGAGACAAATAATGCTCACCAGTTGCAAAAAGTGCAGTATCATAGTCATACGAGTCAACATCAATTAAAGTAGGTGGTCAAAGCAAAGAGAATGCAGAGAAAGCTCAACCAATGGACACCACCACAATAAAAACAGTCAATTCAGACACAAAGCCTAAGACGATCAAATGCAACATTATTGGTGAACACGAAGAAAAGTTGTCAAGTGAAGTAAAGCTAGATTTTTAGTTGATCATATCAGGAAACAAACGAGAAAATGTTGGGGAATCATCTCCACCACCATTGAAGTAAGTTTACAGAACATTACTGCCCAACTCCACGTGATCACAGCAAAGGATATGCCAAATGACATCATAATGGGAGTGCCAATGGCTCAAAAGCTATCAAATATACAGAATGAAAACATGACGGAGTCATCACAGACATCAAAGAATGAAGACCAAGACTGGTCACCGGCGGACGACAACACAAAGTCCTCAAGCACAGTTAAAATGGAGACTGATATCAAAGAAGAGCTTATTGAAGATGATTCGTCTCCATCGAATAGAACTTCAGAAGTGCTTAAAGAAAATCAAGCAATAGCCAGTGTAGATTAAACAAATCAAACCACAAAAGCTATTGAGCAGAGAATGCCACCAAAGCCAGAAGTTAAGATGAATGGGGTTGCAAAAAATCAAGAATCAATAGGAAGTCCAAAGATTAATCACTCATATTGCCAAGTGAATCAGCTGATGAAAGTCAGATTGCAACAAAAATCTCAAGCTACCCTCCATAGAGACATAGTTAGATCAAGATGAGACCATGGCAAAAGCTACACAGAAATCTTCAATAGAACCAGCAATGAGAATAGCTATAGTTCTCAATAGTACAAAAGGAGTAAATGTCAGATGCAATGCTCTATTGGATAAAGAAGCAAAGTGCAATATGGTTGCGCCAGACAACATTCAGAGCATTCCAAAGATTACACAGAGCAAGCCAGATAATAGAGAAATCATGGGTAAGGCTACAAGTCAAGAAGAAATGGTTGCTACCCTTAGCATCCAAAATCATGAAGAGCAGGTAAAGTTTCAGGTGAAGCCTTCAAAGAAAATTTGCAAATGTCATCATTGGACATCACTAGTTAGGCCAACACATGGGGGTTGCACTATGTAATCATTTGAGTGTATAATGTGAGTTCAAAAGGAGGGGTTTTAAAATGCAAAAATTTTATGCAATTTAACAGAGATACATTAAAATAAGTCTTTTCTATATTCAATTTTGGAAAAAAATCCTAAAGTAAGGGGTCATTTTATTCATTCAGACATGTTAAAAGAGGGGGTTTTTTAATACCCCATGAACGCACTTTATATAGGGGGATATTGAATGGTGAACCCCTCGAGGACCAACACAAGGCCTATAAAGAAGATATAATGCTAATAATCTCTTTTCCAAGAGGTAGCCAACAACATTTACAGGTACAGTTAATGCTAGATTTAGAGTTGTAGAAGCCCCAAGAATCGAAGGCAAATCTTGCAGACAAAGGTAAAGCTAAAGTGGAACTTCCACCAATTAGCAAAGAAGGTGTGACATCATATGCATCTACATCAAAGAACCCTCATGGATCAAATGCTTCTAGCAAGTCAGGCTTTCTAATATTCAAGTCGATTGTTGACCCAACTGAAACCTCCAAGGAGACACCTAGAAAAGCAAAGATATATCAGCCCAAGTACTCAAGAAATCAAAAGATAGTCAAGCAAGTGTTGTTCCGAGAAGTTTAGTCAAAGTCAATGATCCGGTTTAAATTAAAGACATGAATTCAACACAGAAAGATAAACACATGGGATGGATAACATCACAATGGAGCTTAAAGGAACATGAGTAATATGGAGGTATCAGACATATATGGGTGCCAAAACCGTAGGTTAGAGCATATGAAGTAACTTTAAGTCACTCCCAAGAAAGAAGGCCCATTAGGTTTCAACCTTGACAATATCCTAGGATACCTAAGAAGTAGGTATACAACTTAACAACATCGAAAGGTGATAAAGTCTACCACAACTTTCAAGAGGATACAAAAAAAAGATGGATCTCAAAGAATCTTCCTCTTGGACAAGGATTCTACACAGGCTATACAAAGATTTGGCTACCAACTGCAACTACACCAGACCTGCATGAAGATCTCAAGAAATCAACAAGACATAGAGCTAAGCAAAGTCAATAAAGGAGATATAAAGGTCATCAAGAGGTTTCGATTTGTAAGTCTTCCACTTCTCCTAGTCAGAAGCCAGATGCCAACAATCAACAAAGGCCTACAACAATATCAAAGACTTCTTACAACAAGACCAATTTGAGAATCAAGCAGATAATGGAGTCTTCATAGTCAAAGAAGGACGACCCAACCAACACGAATGCAGATTCAAAGATGATAAAATAGGTATGGCAAAAGAAACCTTCAATTCCAACTTGGTCCTTCACTAATCCTCTTTTTGAAGATTCAAGCTTACTTTTACCTGAAGAAATGTTTGTAGTAAGCACAACAATGTAAAAACTCAAGTCGCCAGGCTGCAAATAACACTCTTTGGCATAGTCAGAGTCGGGCTACTGAGCCATAAAATGAGCAAAGCATTAATCCCAAATCTTCAAGTCATATTAACACTAGGTTGGTAACCTAACAGGACATAAAAGTGTCCTTTTAGGGTTTTAAAAAAAACCTCCAAAACCATAGTAGATCCACTCATTTTGTAAAATCCTTTCATGAGGTTATAGTTCAAGGCCTACTACACATGGAAAAAATAAGAAACTTGTAAAGTTTCTCATCTTTTGGTCACACCAAGCCTCCAAAGTTGATGGACCAGTATATTTTCATCAAAACAGTCATTTCTTACGTTTTGTTGCATAAAAATAAGATTAGGGATTTTTGTAGGACTTGAGATAAATTCCCTAGTTAACTTCAATCGGTTGGTGATAAAAACATACGATTGCTTCTCACTCACTATTTTTTGTTTTGCCAAAAGAAATAGGTACAAAAAATTTGAATTTTTACCATTCTGCAAACCTATCATCAAAGTTTCTACAGCCACGCTCAACACAAATAATATATGCATGTTTTCTTAGTTCCCTATTGTCCTTTAGGTTTAGAAGGAGCCCTGGAGCATGTCAAAATAATAATACATCTCTTACCAAGGGGAATCTTGGGGACAAAGATGAAGTGCTAAATACAGCAAACATGAAAAAACTGGGCTCAACATTATGAGTTGTAGAATCCCATAGAAACTATTCAATATCTAGCCAAATTTAATCCTTATGACTAGATATGGTTACTACCTACAAAATGCATGTAGTTGTCACAAGAAACTAACAATAGTGAAAAAGCTATATTTGATATACTAGAATGTTTTGTTTTCTTCTATAATTGAAAAAATCAACCATCGTTGTCTACTATGCAAAATAGGGTATTAGGTGCCCGAAAACTCAAGGAATATTAGCTTTATGTTACAATATGCGACATAGAAAATCAAAACTGCATTTGGATATCATGAAAGCCACCAAAAAAACCATAGAAGAGCTAAAATTGGCTAAAAAACAGGATTTGACAATTTTTGTAATTTGGTCATAACTTACAACTTTAACATTTATTTCTCCCTAGAAGCATCAGGACATGTTGAGGACTACTAAAGATAGTTCTCTCGCATTATAGACCTCACAAACATGAATTCTAGAGTGGTATAGTTGCAAAAAGTTGAAAAAAGCCAAAAACAGGACCCGTTTTTTCACACAGTTTAGGTTGTGAAATGTTGTGCAAGGACAAGGTTAAAGATGGAATTGATATTCCAAAAAAATATCGAGTTCTTTTCAGCTCATGAGACAAATTTCTAGACAGATAGCACCTCAAAATCCATTTTGAAACTCTTGACATAATTCAAGGAAAATGGTCACTTAACAGGACGTAAAAGTGTCCCATTACCAACCTGGTGTTAAAAATTGTGCTAAGAGTCATAGTTATTAGTCTTATGTTCAAGCTGAAAGAGTTGAGCATATCTAAGGCATGTCGCTCATGCTGGATGAGATGAGCATAAGAGTCTAAGTCTATTAACTTACAATTGGTGGAGTGTGATAGAGTCCAACACTCACACACAGTGCATAGTAAGAGGAGAACACATATCCTCGTCAACAAAAACCATTCTTAAAGGGGTGCCAGCTTGCAAATCCATGTCATATGCTTTTATAGCTACACCATCTTTCTGAAGGACCCCTCAAAATCTTTCTTGCACAACATATTGTTTCCCACATGCATTTCTGTGTATGCATACATAGGATGTTCCATTATTGTACATATGCATTAGACACTCTTTTTTGCTTCCATTTATGTACTTTGGGTGGACTACAATAGGCAAACCAATGTTCCATCATGCTACCCTTTCATATTTGCTACCTTTTTAATTTCATATCATCAGCAAATAACCCCTTGAGTACTTTATTTATATTTCCAATGCTAATAAGTGCTCCAATAATGCGCTTATCCCAAAGGTATTTTTTTTCACTGGGTTATTCCCCTTTGTTCATCCAGGTATGAGACCTTAATTTAGAACCTCATCATTCTACTTCCCTTGTACAGACTTTTCATAAATAAACAGTAGCCTCATCATTATGCTATTACAACGGACGAATGCAACATCATCTCTCACATCAAACATATTCGGACCAATGAAGATGCTGCAAAAAAATTGAGCCTCATCAACAAATCCAACGAAAATGAAGACGACCAACCCATCAACAACCAATCAAAAACCTTCCCTTACCTTTACGAACACTTTTCAACAGTGTCTGAGAACGAGCACTAAAATTGGAAGGGTGGAATGTTAACTAAGTCAACGTCAGTTAACAAAAGCTGTTAAAAACCAAAGATGTACAAATGCACATCGAGGATGAATACAAAGAATCATTGAAGATTGGAGTTACACATTTTTCACATTTTCCCAAAATGGTCACGTATTGTAAATTCCGGATCTATTTCAAGCCATTGTAATATTTTAATGTGTTACAGGCTCAATGGGAGTTCCAAGCTGTAAAGAACACGTGAGTTAGTGTGCCTAGGTAGTAGATTCAATAAGTAGTGTATCCCTAAAGGCCTTGGGTTCCCGGACATTGCATATTTTTACCCTAGGTACATAAGGTAGTGTGTAAAGAAAATTAGGTTCTCAAGCTCATTTGTTGAGAGCACTCTTTGATGAGAGCTCTTGAGGTGTGTGGATATGGAGTCCTTGAGCTTCTCCTTGCTCATGTGACTTGGTTAACACTAATCAATGCTTAATTCTCTTTCACTATGCCTCTCTCATGCTTCTTATGATTGCCTATGATTCTTAGATTAGCTAGATCTTGACTAATTAGTGGTTAATACCTCTCTAATCTTATGTGACTGCCCTCTCTTGCTTGTGTGTTCATGTAGGTTTGATTGGAGTGTGGTTCTCAATAGATCTATGTGTGTGTGCTTGCTCTTAGTGTGTTGCATGATAGGATTAGTGTTGTGTGCATCTTGCAATCGCTAGTGTGTGTGATTGGGTTGATTAGAGGTGAAGAGAAGTGGATGTGGAGATTGCCCTTGATAGTGGATTAGCTCCTCCATAGGCCGAGAAGCTCACCTCATAGAGTCAACCATTCGTGTTTCCATGATTAGCTCACTAATTGTGTGAGTGTTTTCATGGCCTAGCCGGGTAGCTCATCCCTCTGGATTGATAATTTTGTTGGTCATTGGAAATATTGCAACGATGTAGCCCCCAAAAATTTCCCATAAACCACTTGCAGGTACCTCTTCTCCTAGAGCCCTCTGTAGGTCACCCACTATGCATGTTACTAGCTCACCTGTAGTGCAAGTTGCGAGCCCTATACCACCAAGAACTACCATTGGATCTTGAGTTCTTGTAGACTCTACTTTTCTAGTCATCCAAGAGTTGTACATGTTGAGCTTGACACCTCAACAATCCCCCTCAAGCTCAATGCCATCACTTGTATGGCAAGCATGGCTTGAAACCGTTGTAGCTTTGCCGCTCCAAGAGCCTTCGTAAAGATAACTACAACCTACTGCTCATCCTTCATCATTTACTCCAAGTCGATGTCGCCTACTAGATCTTATCTCTGATGAAGTGGTGGACACTCTCAAGTGAGTACATGAATTTTCTGGTAGACTTGTGATCGTATGTACTACCAGCCCAATCCGTATCTATGTAGCCATAGAGTTGCAACTCCACATCAGCCCTATAAAAGAGTGCATAATCCAAAACATCACTCACATAGCACAAAGTGTATCTCACTATTTCCAAGTGTGGTTTCCTCGGTGACTACATAAACTGACTTACCAATCCAAATGTGTAGCTCAAGTATGGATGTGAGATAGTGAAGCAGATCAAGCTACCCACAATCTTCCTGTACATGGTAGCATTATCAAGCATTTGACCTGCATCATTCCCCAACTTTAAATTTTGATCTAAGGGAATTTAAGATGGCTTACAATCAGCCATACCATACTTTTTCAAAATATCAAAGCATGAGAAAGCCATACACTTTCTTATGTGCAAATAATTTTAATGCCCAAGAAACACCGCAAGTCTTCTAAGTCTTTTATGTCAAACTCCTGTATAAGGAGAGCATGTACACTCTCTACTTCAACCACATTATCACCTTCCAAAATCAAATTATCCACATAGATGCATAACACAACAATTCTTGACTCATTCTTTTGCACATACAATGAATGGTCTACATAAGATATCTCAAAGCCCAATGAAATGAGGAATGTCACAATCCTCTCATACCAAGCTCTAGGTGCTTTCTTTAGTCCATACAATGCTTTCTTTAACCTGCATACAAGGTCACGTAGCCTTCGATTTGCATAACCTTTTGGTTGCTCCATATACACAGTTTCCTCCAAGTCTCTATTCATAAATGCATTCTTTACATCTATCTATTTCAACACCCATTTTAATGCAACAACCACTGCAATAAACACACGAATGGTAGTGATCTTATCTATGTGGCTGAACATCTCCTCATAATGAATCCCATAAGTTTGTGCATAACCTTTGGACACAAGTCTAGCCTTGTACTTGCTTACACTATCATCAACATTATGCTATATTTTATAAACCACTTAAATCCAATAGTCTTCTTTTCCCTTGGTAATGGTAACAATTCCCATGTTCCATTTGCATCAAGTGCAAGCATCTCTTCATCCATAGCTTACCACCATTTTTCATCCTTCACAGCATCCTCAAAACATGTGGGTTCTACTTCCTCTATAATCTTTTCCATAAATGCACAATGACGAGCTACATAACTCTCATAAGTCAATCGTTGCATAGGATATCTTTCTCTTTTTGACGTATGTGGTCCAAGATCACTTCAAGGTGACCTATTCCCTGCTTACATTCTTCTTGCACCTAGAGTCTTCACAGAGGATATGCCAAACTCCTCATCCAAACTCTGCTCAGAACCACCGCTATCTCCATCATCATATCTAGCACTCAAATTTGGTAACTTAGGGGCATCATCAAATTTTTCCTTTCCTTTCCTTTCCTTGATACATTTGAAGAGTTCATAGGACTCGCTCTTTCACGTAGCCTGCCACTCCATGGATTCTCACCATGACTTGCACTAGAGGACCCTTGCGGCCCACTCAAAACTTGTGACTGTGCAATTGTATTTTTTGCAGCCACATTCTCTCTTACATCAACCCCCAAATCATCTTTTACATCAGCATACCAACTTGATATTTTATTAAAAACAACATCCTTGCTCACCCTCACTTTACTTGTGCCAGGATTGTAACAATTGTACCCTTTTTGCTCAAGGGAATAGCCAATGAACACGCAATTTGTTGCTTTTGGATCAAGCTCTAGGTTGCATTTATATGCCTGTCTCAAAAAAAAATACGTAAAAAACGTCATTAAACGCCAAAATCTCGAATAGTCGTATTTTTTATTTTTGATCGAAAAATATTTTGATCAAAATATCTTTCGATTGAAAAAATTGTTAATATAAGGCAGTCTCGCCGGTTTTGATCAGAACTTCTTGTTAATTTGCTAGGAGTTGAGAGATTGCATAATTGGAGAGCTACAGTGCATTTCCCAATGGATAGAGACTATTGAGGTATAAATTTCAACTTATTTATGTGTCCTAACTTGTTTTTCTCGGTTGTGCCAAACTCGTGTGGTGTAGTAGTTTTTCTCTCACCATAGAGTTGGCTTGTAGGTTATAGGCCACTTTGTGGTGTGTAGCCATCCGGCTCACTCCAGAAGTGAGTAGAATCTAGTCGCTTTTCTCATGTTGTGCATCCACTTGGCTCACTATAGGTAAGGGTTTTAGGACAGACTTAGATTCTCACTCGTGTGGTTCAATAGTATATCTCTCACCACAGAGTTAAGTTAGAATTTAGTGGTCGACTCATGGAGTGCAGTAGGCATGATGCTATACCTCTCACTTCAGAGTGACCTATAGGTTTCTCAATTTTAGATGAGGTCACATCATCATTTGTACCACATAGAAACACAAGAGTTTTTCTCGTCCCAAATAGAGAGTAGAGAGATGCATAGTTTATGCCCTCTTCATCTCTGTGTGACGCACTATGGTCTCTTGTGCTTTGAACTGCAAAGACACGTCATTGTTCATCACTAGATGACTTGGTGTTGTCTTGGATGTAGATACATACAATATTTGGTCTGCATCTGAGATTGTTAAGTTGTCCATTGATGTTTGTGTTGTGAGTTCCACACATTTCATCAGGGATTAGATTAAGTCACATCATCATTCTTACTACATAGAAATATGAGGGTTACATTTGTCTACCTAAGAGTGGAGAGATGCATACCTATGCCCTCTTCATCTTAGCATGACACACCTTGCCCTTGTACACTACAAGAGGTTGTGTGCTCTTGTGACGCTGTTAGCGATAGAAATACACTAGGTTTTTATAACCCCGACGTCGCTAAAACCGTCGCTACGAGAGCGTCGCTATAGGCGTCGCTACATGCGTCGCTATGAGCGTCGCTATATAGCGACGCATATAGCGACGCATATAGCGACGGTTATAGCGACGTTTACACAGAAGTCTATAGCGACGCTCATAGCGATGCTACAGAGCCATAAATAGCGACGGTTATAGCGACGCCCGAGAGAAAAAAAATTTGGTGACAGGGCATTGAATGCCCTGCCACCCATCAACCATATTGTACTTGATTCACTTTTTAAAAAAAGTGCAAGGGTAGATAATAGACCCAAAATAGTCACTTACAAGACGCATTGTTTGCAAAATTGACAAGCATAAAATTGGCAATTGTACACATCATAGGCAAAATGAATTGATTGGCAAATGTAATAATGACAATTGTACAACATCATAGGCATAAAGAATTGATTGGCAAAATGAACTGTGGTGACAAATGTAATAATATACATGGTTCAAAAAGACGTATAAAATCCGTCTCATGATACATAAGCTATGAGAAACCCTAAACTAATGCTATCTAGCTACGGCTAAACTCACGTCGTCTAGTCAGACGTCTCATCGCGTCCAAGCGGCGTATCTGTCGGATTCTGCAAAAAAAGACAATAAGACAGCTTTCAGTAAGTATAAACATATAACGACATTTATAAAACAATACAAAAAATAGAAAAGAGTAAACCCTAATACTAACCATGCCGCCGCGAGAACTGAGAATGTCCATCAAGGCGTTTAAGCCCTTCCTGCGTGCGTACTCGCGCTCGTACGGTGTGGGATCACGTCCTGTCATCGACCACTGTCAAAACATACAAAGATTTCATTATGTTAGAATTAAAAAACTCATAAACCCTAAACTATCGAACATAAAGAGCAATGCGAAAACACTTACAAAATCGGCCTCAAATGATGCCCATCCACCGCTCCCCAAGTGGTGCGAGCTCCCTGCCTTTACTCGCGCTCTGGCTGCATCCTTTTGTTGCTTCCACTTGTCGGGATTCTCGCGCGCTGCTTTCTTCGCATTCTTCCAATCTTCTTTGGCCAGCCAATCTGGCATGTTCCACCCATGCTTGATTGCTTTTTGCACTTCGGAACGCTTGTGTTTGCAGTATTCGCACATTCGAATCTTCATCAGGTCTTCATTGAAGCGCTGATCCCATGTTGGAATGGGAAACTCATCATGAAGTATGCTGATGACTCTGTTTTTTAAATCACTTGGTACTTCACTCCATTTGTTTAGTATGTAGTGTCTAAACAGCTGAGAGCAAAGACCACGCATGCGCGAGATCACCTTCTTGCCGTCATCATCCATGATGATGTCGCCGCAGAAGTCGACGGAGTAAGGCAAGCCCTCTAGCCGGTGACGCGTGAACCTGGGTGTCCCGGCAGGGGTCTCTAGCGGCGTGTCGATGGAGGTACGGACGTCAGGTGTCTCCACCGGTGTCTGGGCCCCGAAGCGAGGAGTGTCGAGTGGGGTGGCTCCTGGCGGAGTAGGTAGAGGTGTGTAGCTGCTAGGAACAGTCAGCCCCGCAAAACCTGGTGTAGATGGCGATGTTGTGGCTGGTGTGGGGGTGGGCAAAGAAGGGGAGGGTAAAGAGCCTCGTCGAACACGAGGCGGTGTGGAGGCATCGGTGGCGGAATCCCCACAACAACCGCCACCGCCACCACTAGAGCGCCGGTGTCTAGACAAGTGTGAAGCTCGTCTCGTCGACGCTGAAGCTTCGGAGCGCGCCGAATGCTCCGAAAGAGAGGGAGATGCGGATGGAGTAGGAACGCGCGATGATGCGCCAGAGCGATGACGCTCCACGTACCACTGTCTCTGCTGCGGTGACAAAGAAGAAAGAAACTCCTCATCATCCATACCTGCATTAAACACACGAATATTTAAACTTAATATTGAATGAATAGAGTAGACAATGACGCAAAGACCTTTAAATACAATGACGTAATGACACATATAAATACAATGACGCAATGAATTGAGTGATAGAAGAGGCAAGTCGAAAACTCAGAATTTTCAATCAAAAGATGTGAGCGCGAGTAGAAAAGAGCGTTATACACCATGGAAGGTACTTAGAGAGCCAGAGCTTTTACAACACGGAGCAAAATTGTTCAAATACAATATTTGTGGCTTTAAGAGATCTCTCTCTCATCCTCGCATAACTCAGCATAACTTCCTATATCTATATAGAGCTCTCCATTTAAACACATATCCTTTGTTTCATTTTGTAGCTCCTCTACATGCACCCCATATAGAGTAGTAGCATCTTGATGCTCGTCTGGCACCACCGCAGCGGCTTCTGATTGAGCATCTTCTATGATCTCCTCCATTGATGCCGTTGTGATTGGCACATGGTAGCCTTCATACGTCCTTGCACTACGAGGGGCTACCTCTATGACGTACCACCAGTTTGATGTAGACTTTGTAGGATGAAATATTACCTGCCAGAGCCACATAACTTACATGAGAGCTTTCAAGCACATAACTTGTAAAAGGGGGATGTTAACTATTTACATACTTACTTGTTCACAATGCTCGGGTAGTACAAAAGTGACTCTTAGGTCATTCCATTTCTTAGTAGAATCCACCTCAAGAAAACCAGACTCTCCTCTACGCACAGTAGCGTTGCGACCCTCCATGATTATCTTGAACCATTGCACGTCGAACAAGTCGACAAAAAATCCTCTGTAATCGATCCTCAAAATCTCTTGTAGCGTGCCGAAGTAAGTGAGTTCCGCCACCACAGGATCTGCATCAGAGGAACGTCGTCGACTAGACTATTCAAATTTTGCCATGATTCCACAATCTTGAGTAAAACGCTTTTTGTCGATCCGTTCCACCCTAAAATGTCGACCTTTACACCATGCTGCTGTGTATGACTTATACTACAAGGAACAAAGTGGCCATTCAAACGTTTAGAAATAAAGTCACTAGCTAGTCGTACATTGCAAACTTACCTTGGTCGCGCAACCCCGAGAGTACTCCCACTCTTCCTCAGTCACTTCGTCACCGCATTGTTGTGCGCTTTTCAATTGGTTGTGCAACCATCTTAAGCTCATGAACGTTGGTAGGCTCTCCAGAACCGTCGGATAGTGCATCGGTGGTCGTCTTCCCCGTCTCCACTCGATTCGTACCCTTTGTCGCTCTTGCTTTGCAACCTCATATTGTGAAATCCACTTTTGCATCACTGGATTGTGAAGCATGCAAAATCGGTTGATTTTAGCCTCTGGATCTTCCGTCATCTTCTTCTCAACACCGAGATTGCACATGACAATCCCAGATATGCGCTCATCATCTATGGTTCGCCATAGCATGTCCCGAGCTTTATCAAATCCGTCTAGCCACTCTCCAATGTACACTAGGGACTCTGATACCAACCAACCTTCTGCCATGCTACCCTCCGGACGTGCCTTTTGACGCACATATCCCTTAAGCGTTTTCATGAAACGTTCTAAGAAGAACATCCATCTGGAATGAACTGTGCTAGCTATTTCCACCTCATCAACTATGTGAACAAGAAGATGCACCTGAATGGTTAGCATGGTAGTAGGAAAATGTTTCTCAAACATGCACACAAGCTCCGCAGCATTTAGTTTGGCGAATGGTATGGAGTCTACGTTGATCTCCTTTTGTGAGATCCATTGCACCAGCTTTGCAAGTTTGTAGATTGTGTTACGGATGTCGAGAGACAAACATCCCTCAATGGCAACCGGTAAAATAAACTGTAAAGTATGTGCAGCAATGATATTAAAGTCCACATTTTATGCAATGATATTAAAGTCCACTATGAACGTACCTGACACATTTTATGCCAATCGTGTGACTTCAAACCGGTAAGCTTTCTTTCTTTAGTAAAACACATTCGGAGCGAGTGCATTACGCCAGTGGGGGTCCGCAAAGATCGAATGGTCTCTTTTACTTTGCGTTCTTGGGCTCCTGTGAAAATCCATGGTGCTTTAGGGAGTTTTATCGATCCATCAGACGCTGTTTGCGGTCAATATTGCTCCATACGATCCACATTTCTAAGGTCAACTCTGGCTCCCAAAGTATCTTTCTTGCCGGTCAGATGGTCCCATAGTAGATTACCCACATTCTTGAATATGTGCATTGGATCGAGCAAGTGATTGATCATGAGTCGGGGCCAGTATGGTAACTCGTACCATAGAGATAATCTCTTCATCCCTGGAGGCAATCCGTCATCGCACATCTCCTTCTGCTCTAACCATGCTTGTGCAGACATCCTTGGTGGCTCTCTTCCCAAAAAGCCGTCGCGTAATACATGATTCTCTTGAAGATACGCTTGATGACCTTCGTAGATTTGCTTCTTCAGTGAGGGCGCCCTACGTGCATTCAGTCTAGGTCCACATGTGACACATGCTCTGTATCCGCTTGTTTGAAGCCCTGCATGTATACACATGATAATAGATCAACTATGGGAAAAAACAAGATTTACAGTGTCTGAGTGAGGAGTGTCAATAGATCACCTGAGCATTCTGTTAGCCCGGGATAGTCATGCATGGTCCACATTAGAATGCCTCTGATCAAAGCATTCCGTCGTCCTGTGTGTCGGCTCATATCCACCACCTCTATGCCAATCCACAATTGTTGTAGCTCTTCCAATAGTGGACGAAGATACACATCCATATTCTCCACTTTATATTGCCCTGGCACAATCAAGCTTAGCCATAGGTGCCCCTTCTTCGTCGTCAACCACGGGGGAATGTTGTAGTTGACGATGACAACGGGACATACACTATAAGATGTTGATCTTTGACCAAATGGATTTACGCCATCCATAGCCAGGCCTAAGCGCAAATTTCGAGCTTCCCTGGCAAAATCCGACCATGTTCCATCTATATGTTTCCAGGCTGCACAATCTGTAGGAATTCGTAGCACACCATCCGAAGATTTATTCTCCTCATGCCATGATGCTAGGGCGGCCATGGACTTGCATTCGAAGAAATGCTTGATGCGAGGAAGCAGAGGAAAATGTCGCAAAACCTTTTGTGGAATTTTTGTCCCATGGAGATCTACTCGATATCTTTCGGAATCACATTTCGGACACTTCTCCATGTCTATGTATTCCCCTCTGAAAAGAATGCAGTCATTAGGACAAGCGTGGATAGAATCATAATCCATCCCCAAGTTTCGTAAAATCTTTCTTGCTTCATCTCGGGAATCTGGCATCACATTGTCAGCTGGTAGTATGTGCTCTTTAAGCAATCTACACAACATAAAAATACGATACAGTCGTGTGAAAATCTATCAGATCATTATACATTTAGAGTTTTATTACAGTAAACTAATTGTAATAGATCACCTGAAAAGCGCTGTGACGCTAGGGTCACTCCATCCAAACTTTGCCTGCATGTTGAGAAGAACCAGGAGTGCTTTCAATCTAGACATACGTGCTCCATCATACAATGGCGTATCGGCTTCACTTTTCATATCATCATAGATAAGCCTTTCTGAATCCATGATCGTCTCGATCATTTCATCAATCTCGGGCTCAAACATTGCCTCGTTGGGAATGTGCTCTGCATGATCATCCCCCGAGCTGTCAGAGGCTACATCTTGTGGCCTCACATATGCTGCTTGACCAAAGCGCCTGCGAACACGTCTATTGGGTTGCAAGATTGCTGCTTGTTGGCCAGCGTCAGAGTCCGACGAGTTATAATTGGCAACAACTTGATCTATAATAGATGGATCGAACTCGTCAAATTCGCGAACGTGCTGCAAAGAAACACGTCTTGTCCGTCGCACAGCATGCTTGCATTGATTACAAGGACATAAGACCCTCGTTGAGAGATAGGTGTTTTGGTTGGACGGTCCCACATCCTCGTCACTACTCATAATGAGGACAAAAATCTTATAACATGGACAACAAATTTAATATTCTATTGGCATTCTTCGTCTTATCTCTCTCTCTCTCTCTCTCTCTCTCTCTCTCTCTCTCTCTCTCTCTCTCTCTCTCTCTCTCTCTCTCTCTCTCTCTCTCTCTCTCTCTCTCTCTCTCTCTCTCTCTACCTCACATTCTCTAGTCATGTCCAATCCCCGCACACCTCGGTCTAGAGGTGCACGGAGATCAGAACCACCGGGTTATAATCTCGTCTTTATTGGTCAATACCTATATTTGTGGGTACAAGAAATCTACAGACCCACGTCTACATGATACTGCATGTAGTGGACAAAACTTCTTTGCCTCTTCTCTAGCTGTAGCACTTCACAGCATCTTAACATCTTTTCACAGTAGATCTTTTCACTGTTCGTCTAACTCTAAACCCTAAACCGTAAGTAATTCTTGCGTGGACTCGATCTAACGTAAATAAGCGTAAATCTAAATAAACGTAAATCTAACTAAAAATAAACCTAAATCTAATTTAACGTAAGTCTACATCTAACCTAATCTTTAACGTCTTTTGGGATAGTTTCTTACGATGTTAAAACTCTCTTCTTCTTGTGTGTGTGTGTGTGTGTGTGTGGGTAAACCTAAATAAACCTAAGTCTAATCTAATATAACATAAATCTAAATCTAACATAAATTATGTTATATTAAAAACAAAGAACTAAACTAACAGGGATTATAAGAACCTTAAAACTTATTTTTCACATAGCTCGGCAAGAGTTGGCATTCTCATCACTAAAGATGTGAGAGTTAACTTCCGGCGGTGACGCTACCTCATCTCCATCCACATCTGACGACAGCAATTGGCCCTTTGGACCGTTCTTGCTCTTGTTACTAACTTTGAAGTTGCTGTTGAATGACTAGAGGTTGTCTAGATGGTCATTGTCGGGGATGTAGTGACTCTTGTCGCCCTGAAGATCCACCTTCTTCCCTATCTTCTGAAGACATTTCACTAGTACTTTTGGATCGACGAAGCCCACCATGAGTGAAGGCAGCAATACCCTATATTCCATTGAGGGCTTTCTTCACCCGCTTCATGCAGGCATCGCAGTCTATGGAGACCTAAATCTAATCTTATATAACGTAAATCTAAATCTACCGTAAATAAACGTAAATCTAACTAAAAATAAACCTAAATCTAATCTAATTTAACTTAAATAAACCTAAATCTAATTTAACTTAAGTCTACATCTAACCTAATCTTTAACGTCTTTTAGGATAGTTTCCTACGACGTTATAACTCTCTTCTTCTTGTGTGTGTGCGCGTGTGTGGATGTGTGTGCCAATAAAAAGAGATAAATGGTATAACCTTTCTATCACCCATGCCAAGTATGACAGATTGGTTATGCCATTTCCCTCTTGAATAATAGGTCTTGAGTTCAACTCCTCGTCGGCTAGATCTTTAGGTCTTTTAATTTTAATTAGTTTCCTACGACGTTAAATTAGTTTCTCTCTCTTTCTCTCTCAATGTGTGTGCGTTTTTTTGTTTATGGATGTTTTCTCTCTCTTTTCCTCTCTCAATGTGTGCGTTTTTTGTTTATGCATGTTCTCTCTCTCTTTTCCTCTCTCAATGTGTGCGTTTTTTGTTTATGCATGCTCTCTCTCTCTCTTTTCCTCTCTCAATGTGTGTGTGCATTCTTTGTTTATGTATGTGTGTGTGCGTTTTTGTTTATATTTGTACTCTTTCTCTCTCTCTCTCTCTCTCTCTCTCTCTCTCTCTCTCTCTCTCTCTCTCTCTCTCTCTCTCTCTCTCTCAAAAACACTATGTGTGTGTGTGTGTGTGTGTGTGAGAGAGAGAGAGAGAGGGAGAGAGAAAGAGGGGAAGGGAACATGAGAGTGAGGAGAGGGAAGGATCATACCTGGCTCTCCTTCCTCTCCTCGTGTGTGTGTGTGTGTGTGTGTGTGTGTGTGTGTGTGTGTGTGTGTGTGTGTGTGTGTGTGTGTGTGTGTGTGTGTGTGTGTGAAGAAAGAGAGAGAGAGAGAGGGAGAGCGTTACCTGCTCTTGCTTGAGGGCGCCGAAAAACTCAGATCTGAGATCTGAGTTTTTGGGCGCTCTCTGTTATTTTTTTAGCCCAGCCGGCGTCGCTATGAGCGTCGGAAATTTGCAAGTAAATTTGCGACGCTCATAGCGACGCCGGGATTTTTTTTTTTCAGCGTCGCTAATATGAATAGCCTCTTGTAGTGGTACTATCCATTCCATAGATACGCCACTCATCACTAGATGACTTGGTGTTGTCTTGGATATAGATATGTACAATGTTTGACCATAATCTAAGATTGTTAAACTTTCCCCTGATGGTTGTGTTGTGCGTTCCACACACTTCATCTGGGATTAAATTGATTAAACTATCAATTAATATTACAACAATGTCTAGGACTTGTGCTGAGCGTACTTCACATAAGTTTGGTTGTTCACATGTACGCTCCAATCATTTACATGTATTCTGCAGTGCACATAATAGGGTCCAATTCTTGTGATGAGTGGCCCTCACACTCCTGGCCTGTTCACCTCTTTCTATCTCTCTCTTTGTGTGTTCTCCTCTCTATTGTACAATGTATGTAATCATAATATATTGTTGTTTGCTATACATTACGTCAATTGTTTATGGTTTAGGGTCATGACGCGATTTTGATAGTTTATCCTCTCCTCTGATAATGTTTATGTTTTAAAATTATATCTTGCAGACATGGCGGATACCAAGCTAGAAAAACATCAACAAAAATTTACCTTAAAAGTTATAGTACATCACTTTCATCACATGTCAGAACCTGAGCCTCGTTGTTTCCTAAACCCCTCTGCCCTAAAGCATTATTACTAGTTCACATAGGCCTTAGCAAAGTCTGTATTTGAGCATCTCTAGCTTGTATTTACACTCGCTGCTTTTGACATATCTCTTATGACATTAGATTAATTATTGAACATGGTCAAGCAGTCTATTGGACTTATTGCAATGATTTTTTAGGATCTTTAAAAATCCTTAAATCATTACTTTACCAGGCATATCTACTTACATACAACTTGTGCAACAATAGTATACTGAGTTCAAGAGCAAGGAGAAGCTGGAAAGAGCATCAAAGCAAATGAGAGTGGAAGATAGCTCTTCCAATGCTACCAAAGAGCAAGGAGATACTATTAGAATAGAGTCTGCTGCTAGTGCCACTCTTGCTCTGGATCAGTCTCAGCTCCCCACTGTATTGCATCTTCTACCAAAATGTGTAATCTTCAACATACAAGATCCACAGCTAGGAGAACTAGGGAGATGGGTACATGTGAAGCATGTAGGTGTCACACATCCTACATTTATAGATCCACTGTATGCAGCGAAGATATTCAAAGTCCACTTGTATGGACCCACAGTGAATCAACAGGCTAAAGACAAAGCCACAATTTTGGACATCGCTCATTGTGGAATTATTTATCCACTTGCCATGGTCCACCACATAGAGCGTCCAATGCTCATTTCACATTTTTGGAATGGCGGCCATGTAGAGCAATGGATAAAAGAGTGCAATGTAGATGGCAGTCAACCTGCCATTTGAGATTATGTGACCACTGAAGGAACAATAGGGCTATTTAAAAATAAAATTTTGCAAATAATAAACACTCTTCTTTAGACCCTGAAGTATCTACATACGCACGACTATCTCCACAATGACCTGCACTCCCGCAACATGATGCTTCATTTTGGATAGAAGGGGGTCTATGCAAGCATTGTGGATTAGGGGTCATGTACAAAGACCAAAACAACAACATAAGTTCCTCCTCTTGGTGACTTGCAAATAGAATTAGAAATCAGATCGAGAGAGATTTCCCATGAGACACCCCAGAATGCATATCTACTAATCCCCCTCCCTGGAATAAATCCATGGACATCTTCTCCATATGTCATACTTGTAAACGACTCTTGAAGTGTATGTCAGTGTTACAAGAGCCAGTAAAAGGGATTTTTAAAGCAATGTACTTACACACCTTGAGAGTGGCAAGTGAAACAATCCCTCAACCTGACCTAACCCATTTGATCTTTCTCTCTGTCTAAACGGTGCCCATATAGTGGTCTATGACATTGTAATGATTTTTGGTCTACGACCAGGTGATGATTAAAGTAATGATCTGAATATTGTCCTCTCTCTAGTTACAAATGTAAAGTATATGATTGATCAAGTTATCTTGTCTCTTTTCAATGACCAGGTGATAGATATTATGTCTTTCTTGCAACATGATTAAGTTATCTTGTCTTTTTCTTTCAAGGTTATAAGTAATATTCAATAAGTGGTTTAAATGTGATGACTTGTTAACTTCACGATAAGTCTTTCTAATGATGACATATTTGCTTGATTGGAAAATATGAAAGAAGAACTTAACCACGCTAAAGCACAAGCCATCCACAAAGAAGAGAGAGAGCGCTATGGCCAATAGAAAGACCTCAAAGCTATTTCTAGAATTGAACAGGACAAATTTGGGTTGCAAGGCAAGCCTCTCAGCCTTAAACTTGCAGGAAGCTATGTCCAAACCACTTTGTGTGCCAACAACTATTTTGAATCAACAATAATGCAAAGGAATTAGCTCCCGTAAAGCTACTAGATTTGCATCACAAAGGGCTCACACGAGTATTTCTATGAAGATTCATACAATAAAAAAGAGTTATACCAAACAATAACCAAATGGCACTCTAATTTATACAACAATGCTATATTTACAAAACCCTTGGGGGGCGTGTAGATTGGTCAGACCGCCCCAAGAATTCTGGCATTGACCCGGCCTTTGGAGATGAGAGCTTCATGGAGTCCTCTAAGATACACCATGTAGATATGCACTTCCAGAAATCGGCTCGTGAATGGTGGGATAGCGTGCATGGCAACAGCGAAGCCCAAAGACATGGAAAACTCTATGAGTTTCCATAATGAAGCAATTATTTGCAAGCAATGCAAAGGACAAAGTGCTCATCGAATGGCGCAGTTTGAAGCTTCTCTCTCATGATTCTATCCACAGATACATAGAAACATTTTGGGACTTATATCTCAAGGCTACTATTTTGCAAAAGATAGACTTTGCCGAGAAAAAGCAACAGTATTGTGCGGGACTACCCGAAGAGATGGCCGAGTATGTCAACTCTCAACGGCCTGGCTCTATCACCAAAGTAATCCACCACACCATGGTTTCTTCGTGCATCAATTTCCAACAAGGGCCTAGATAAAATTTCAAGCCCATGGAAAATAAAGACAAAAGTGATGCAAAGGGGAAGACCAATGCCCAAAATTCTTCCCAAGGCAATTCCAACAACAACAACAACAATCGGTCCAAGGAGAAGGGATTTTACAAAGGTAAAAACAAAATCTCTCCTGAAGAGCTTGAAGCTTTTCACAAGGACCATAAGTGTTTTAAGTGTGGGGAGAGAGAACATGGCTATCATTCTTGACCCAAGAAAAATACTTGCAATGAGACTCCTAGAGCTTCCACCATTGAAGCTCCAAAAGAGGATACTCATTGCAAAGGATCACCTCTCTCCTATGCTTGAGGAAAGGTAAGGGAGCATGATGCCTTCATCTTGTTTGACCCTGGATCTACTCACAACGTCATATCAATGAAGCTGGTCACCAAGTTGAGCATTCAAGATTTTGAGATGGGAGATACTGTAACGGTCAATGCAGATTTCAAGGGACAACAAGCCTCCGTTACTCCCTCTATTGGGAATTTGAGGCTTCATGTCCAAAGCTATGTCAACAAAGAAGAATTTTTCATCCCTCCTCTCGAACATGAGGATTCTATCCTAGGGGCACCATGGTTCAATCGCATGGCTGCCAACATGAAGTTCCCTAAAAGGAGAATCTACTTCACTTACAGGGAAAAGAGCATGTATATAGATGCTAGTGAGTTTGGTCATACTATACCACTCGTAAATTTACCTTCTTGGATAAATCAATGAAGAGCTTAGTTTTTGCGTCCATGATTTTTGTCAAAGAGTCCCTAAAAGGTCCTAATGCTTCATCAAATGTAAATGGTAGGAATTAAGAAGAGTTAGAGTCTAATTTTCTAAAAGGATTCCAGGATGTGTTCATCAATGATATCCCTATGGACTTACCTCCAAAACGAGGGGATGATGAACATCGAATTGAGCTCCTACCAGAAAGCTCACCGCATAACAAGCCTCCTTATTGAGCTTCTCAATCTCAACAAGACGAGATCATGAGGCAAGTGCAAGGACTGATTGACAAAGGGATGGTGAGGCCTAGCTCCTCTCCCTTTTGTTCTCCAGTTCCTTTTAGTTCAAAAGAAAGATGGTACATACCATATGTGTGTGGACTATCATGTAGTATCACTATCAAAAACAAATTTCCCATGCCTCGGGTAGAAGATCTTTTTGATAAGCTACAAGGCTCTACCTACTTCAGTAGGATTAAACTTAAAAGTGACTATTATCAAATAAGGATAGTGGATGAAGATATCCTAAAGACCGTGTTTTGCACAATGTTTGGTATTTATGAATATCTAGTCATGCCTTTTGGCTTGAATAATACACTGACTCATCTACTCGAAGTCCTTGGAGGAACACAAGCAACATCTCCAAGTGATTTTTCAAGCATTGAGGGAGAACAATCTTTTTCTCAACCATAAGAAAAGTAAAATTTTCCTTCAAGAGATTCAATACTTAGGTCATATTATCTCGCAAGATGGTATCCGAATGGATCCATTGAAGTTAGAGATAATAAAAGCATGGCCTAATCCAAGGAGTCTACATGAGCTAAGAAGTTTTATTGGTATGTGTGCATACTATAGACACTTCATAGCTAAATTTTCTCAAATAGTAGGACCATTACATGAAGAACGTCAAGTATTCATGGAGTGCTAAGGAGAAAAATTCTTTTGACATGATTAAAGAGATGCTTACCTCCCAACCAATCCTCATGCTTCCAGATCTCTCAAAGCCATTTGAGGTCCAATGTGATGCTTGTGGTCATTGCCTTGGAGCAATCTTGCTTCAAGAAGGGCATGCCATAGTATATGAGAGCCGAAGGCTCAATACAGATGAACATGTCTTAGGCATTTATGAGAAAGAGATTCTAGTTGTTCTACATGCCCTAAACACATGGAAGCACTATTTATTGGAGACTCCATTGTTCTACGAACCAACCACCAAAGTCTCAAGTAATTCATAACACAAACCAAGCTTTCCATCAAAAAATGAGGTGGGAATTTTTCTTTGCAATTTAATTTCTATATTGCTCACATTGTTGGTAAGCACAATCAAGTGGCCGATGCACTTTCATGATGAACAGAAGTTAATGTGGTGTCTATAGCTACTCACAATGATCTATCTTCTATGATAGATGAGTATGCTACTGACCCTGGCTATAGAGACATAATGTCATCCCTTGCTTTGGGGAAGAAAGAAGAACCATTCACCTTGCAGGATGGTTATCTTCTCCATGCCAATAGGCTATGTGTTACCCACTCCCTTTGTGAGGAAAGTCATGTATGGATCCCATGCTCCTCCCTATGCAAGGCATTCAACCTAATCTCGAAGGAGTAGAGACGTATTTCTAATGGCCTACCATGAAAGTGTACATACAAGAATATGTTTCAAAATGTGTGGCATGCCAAAAGACCAAGTATGATAGAGGGAAGCAACCTGGATTTCTCTAGTCATTGCCTATCCCAAATTCACCATGGGAGAGTATATCCATGGATTCTATCTTTGGATTACCCAAGTCTATCCATGGGAATACGCAAATATGGACAATAGTCGACAGGTTTAGCAAGCAAGCACACTTTATTCCTGTCAAAAAGACTATTAAGGCACACCAAATGGAAACTCTCTTCATATCATAGATTTTCAAGCACCATGGATTGCCAACATCCATCATGCAGATAGAGATCCTAGAATGACCAGTAATTTTTGGAAAGATCTCTTTGAAAATCTAGGAACAAGATTGAATTTCTCTTTGGCCTATCACCCACAAACGGATGGCGAAAGTGAGATAGCCAATCTTACGATACTCGATCTACTAAAGACTTATGTTATTGAAGTAAATGAATGCTCACAATGGGAAACATACTTACCTCTTGTAGAATATGCGTACAATAATACTGTACATACTTCTACAAAAAAAGAACCTTTCAAAATCATTGAGGGAAGACCTAAAACATTAAGGAAGATATATCCATCTCTCAACAAAGGAAAAAAGTTGCTGCTGACAAGCACAGAAGGGCCTTAACATTCAAGAAAATGATTGGGTCTTACTTAAGTTTCCGAAGGCTCGATTGAGGCAAACGAGGGGAAAAAATCCTACGGGCCATCAAAAGTATTATGCTAAGCTAGAAAAAAGATACTATGGTCCTTTCCAAATCTTGAAGCCCATCAATGAGATGGCTTATCAACTCAAGCTACCCACTCATACACAATGCTTTTCATGTGAGCCTACTTAAGTACTACAAAGGAGAGCCACCAAGTGAACCAATTGTTGAAGACCCTCCCAACATTCAAGACCAAGAAGAGATGCTACAACCAAAAGCTATTTTTCAGCATGAAGCCAAGGTACTGACATGGTAAGATTATCCGGCGGTATCTTATTAAGTTCAAAAATTATCCTTTTGAAGATGCTAGACGGATGCAAGGAATACAACTTAAGGATAGTATAAACCTTGTCAATGCTTACAATGCCACATTAGAGTAAGCAAATGTACAAATCTCTTTTAAATGACCAATGTTTTTGTCTTATAAGACTAGTTTTCTTTTTATTGTGCACAAATTTAAATAGCATGCATGCTTAGAATCATGTTTGTGATGACGATGTCTCTCAAACACCAAGTAGAATTTGTCACCCTACTTGGGATAATGAAATGGACTAAAGAAAAGACATGCTTGTGACAGCTACGTCTCCCAAGCACCAAATAGATTATTCATCCATCTTGGAAAGACGTCGTAGGGTAAAAAGGGAATATCCTTTACCCACTAATCCACATTGACTAAAGACTAAGGCTTTATCTCTTCTACCTCATAGTCAAGGACAATTATGATTTCAAGAGAGAGGTAATGTCATAAAATCTAATATCTAACCAACCCAAATGATTTTATCATATTAAACTGATCATTTAATGTGGGAGAATAAACGAGAACAAGGGTTAGAAATTAGAATATAGATATGTGCTTACAGATCTATCTCACCACGGGGCCAATAGTAAAGGGTCCAAATGAGAGATGGTCTATCAAAGAGAAAGGCTAGCCAATGGTGCTTGAAACACCTTAAGTTAGATTCATTGAAGACCTCCAAAGGTTAGTGTTAAAAGTCCTTTGACCTTAGGTAAGTTAGGATTGTGCTTGAGGTGGGAACCCAGCCCAAGATTGAGGTGCTTGTCGTGCCTGATGATTGAGATGCTTGAGATGCTTGAAGTGCTTGATGATTGAGATGCTTGAGGTGCTTGTCATGCTTGAGATTCTAGGGTTGTACTTGAGGTGGGAACCCAACCCAAGCTTGAGGAGCTTAAGGTTTGAGCTTGTGGTGAGAACTAGGCCCAAGGTTGAGGGGGTTGAGGGGTCACAAAACGTCAACACATATCCCTACAAGGAGGGGGAAATCCATGCGAGTAGGGGGGTGGTTGCTTGACCATTGTCTCTCCCAAAGGGCACCCCTTGCTCCAGAGGCAAGTAGGACACATGTCAAGCCCCTAGCTACATTACCCTCAAGGAGTGTCCAAAGCCTATTGGTTGGCCTTCCAAGGGGTCCAATGATAACTAAGTAGATTTGATTAGTTTTTTTTGCATTTATCAAGTCCTTTCTCTCAAAGGGGAAAAGGGGACACTTGTCCCAAGACTACTCTTGTTGCTTGTAATGCATCCTGCATGTGATTGGCCAGCCTTGCAGCGGTCAAATGAGCTTCAATCTTGTGCTACAAGAGAAGTTGAGAGCTTACACCAACACTCTTGGCTACGAAAATGCAAATCCAACAAAGAGCCATGCTTCAATGCTTAAGCTTTCCATCTTCTCCATCTTCATTACTATGCTATTATGTATTCTAGCAAGAAGAGTGATGATAAGTGAGGAACTAATTCTTTCTCCTATGAAATGCTTCTTCTTCCTCTTCCCTACCCTCATTCCCCGCTAGCTCTCTCCACCTTCGAAGGTGTTTGAGACCTTGGGATAGTTAATGCTTTTTGCAAAGTTTATGTTATGCTCGTGATGCATGAATATTTGCATCTTCATTTCATCACCTAGCTAGGTCACAAGGAGCACAAAGATTGTATTGTACCAAGTCTCTCTTGATGGGAGAAACTATAATACAAATGCCTATTGGAGGGGATACCGACTCCACATAAATCTGGTCCTCCACTGTTGTCATGTTCTCTAAACTCTTTCTCTCTTGCAAATGTATTGTTTATGCCTTTAAATGCTATGTTTATGTTGCTACCATCAATTAAAGTTCACCCTCTATGCTCACAAAGTCCCTATTGCAAAGGTTGTAATTACATACTTAAATTCTTGGTCAGTAGCATACTCATCTACCATAAAAGATAGATCATTGTGAGTTGCTATAGACAACACATTTCTCCTTGGTCATTGTGAAAGTGCATCGACCACTTGATTGTGCTTGCCAACAATGTGAGCAATATGAAATTTAAATTGAAAAAGAAAATTTTGCCACCTCATTTGTTTGTCGGAGAGCTTGGTTTGCGTCATGAAGTTCTTGAGGCTTTGTGATCCATTCGTAGGATGAATGCAGTCCCCAAGAGACAGTGTTTCCACGTGTTTAGGGCATATAGAATAGCTAGTAGCTCTTTTTTGTATTTGCCAATACTCACTTATCGAAGTTGAGTCTTTGACTCTCATATGCTATAGCATGTGGAATTGGAGCCGATCTCTTGAGATAGCTAATTCCAGTGTTAGAAGATTTCAGCTACTGGTGATGTAGTAGTTCAGACAGTAGACTGGACAAAGGAGCAAAAATTGAACTGGAATACATTTACTGGAATAAGAACCAGACTAAGTACTGAGAATGATATTCAAATTCAAATTCGGAGTACTGAGTACAGAGTAAGTATAACTGGAATATACTGCTGTAATTGGAATTACAGATGAAGGATTACAATGAGTATGATGTGGCTTATGAACAAAAGGATAGACAAACTACAGCCGACAACAACTACCAATGATTGATAACTTGAGTACAACTGCCAATGATTGACAACTTGAGTACAATTGCCAACAAATTCCACCAAAACCCGATTATGCTAACCTGATGACAGTGTAATGGGCCCTATTTATATGACTTGGATTTACCATGGTAATTATCGTACTAACTACTGAATCGTCTCTCAAGAGAGCTTCCCACCTAGTGAAACTGTCTCAATTGTCTACATCCTTCCCTTTTTTCTTGAATTTTGGCAAGATTCCAAAATTTTTGAAAAATTCCCCTGTCTGATTCTGGTTTTAGGCTAAAAATCCATCGTCTGATTCTCATTCTAGGGATTGGACTTGACCAATGATAGAGAGCCAGCTGGAAATGTCAGTGTAGAGCTCTCATCATCTACATAGACTAATATCAACCTTCCAGCTGAGAAGGAAAAAGCCGCCAAATGAATTCTGAGATGGAACTACCCAGTATCCTTCCACTGAACCAGCTTCCGTTTACCCTTTGGTCTGGATGGCGTCTGAGAAGTCCCAGTGCCAGCATTCTCCTTTTGAATGAGTCGATAAATGGCCTCCTGCTCAAGCTGGCCCGCCTTTCCATGGTCGTCTCCACTTCATAACGCATAAGAGAATGATAGGTTTTGGAGTTAGGATCATAGAGCGTGCGTCTGCCTTTGGTGATCCTAGTTCTCACCAACTTGTGACAATGCAAAGCGATATGGATCCATCCTTTTGGGAGAGGCTGATTGGTTTTGACTCGAGCTTCAAAACAAATCTCATCCATCTCTCTATACTGTGGTACTAGGCCTGACTTAGCTGCTATATCCTTTTCAGGCAGTTTAGAGGACTCGACAGTAAGTTGCAGCAATTCATTGGTGATCTTGGTGAGGCCTCTGATCTGAATCTTCCATTGACCCATACACAACCGGATCCTTTGAATCTCCTGTTTCATCTCCTGAATATCATTGAGCTGGAGATCATCATTGAACAGAGTTTGCCAAGTTTTCCATTCCACAGTCAATCGCTCATACCAATTCTGGAGCTCATCAATAATCTTGAAATATATAAGGCGATCGACTGGTTCTGGATGTTGAGGGTATAGTGTTGTTGGAAATTCAGTCTCTCTTGCTGGTAAGGCATACAAGAGAACTAGGGAATCAGGCAAAAATTCTAAGAAATTGAGAACATCTTGGTTCTCTTGATCCATCATTTTTTTGGTTATTCTCACAGCTGACACAGTTTGCGGAGAGCAGTTGCCTATTCTCCAACTGACATTCTAGTCTGAGGTTCTTTACTGGTGGCTGTTCGATTTTCAAGAATGGCCAGCACTCTTTGATCCAAGACTCCCCTGGCAATTTGCATCTGCACCAAAACCTCTTTCAATTGATCCCTAACAAACTTTATACATTTGTAGGTTGGCTTGTTTCCCATCAGAAGTTCTAATTCGAGTGCTAGAGAGCGACAATCTGTAGTAGACTGTCTTTGCAAATGTGGATTGGTCACTCTCTCTCTTCAGCAATGATTATCCATTCAGGTACCCTTTCCAGCAGTTGGACTGTGCTGGGATGTGCAAGTAAATGGCAAGTCTCTTGATCATGAAAAGAAGTTGATTTCTATTGCTCCACCATTTCCCTGGCTCCAACATACAGTCTCTGAAAACGTTCCAGATCACATAAGAGATCCTCATCCTCTAGATATTGCCTGGTTATGGAAGCCTACTGATGTCTCAATCTTGTGTTTAGTGTGATAAGCCTTAATGAATTCTGCTCATCAGTTGTTGGTCTTTCAGCCATAACTTCACTCTTCCCTTTATCCTCCCTACTATGTTGGGACTGGTTTGCTGGCTGATTCCCAGTGTGACTGGGTCGTTGTTCTTCTGATTGGTGATTGCTTGACTTCTGCCCTTCATTCTGGTCTGGCTGGTCTGGCTGTGACTGACTTCCTTCAGTTGGCCCTGTGTCACCAGTACCAGGTCCTAGAGGTGGGGATGGAGGCGAGGCATCATCATCATCATGAGTGTGCCCTTTGTCTTGGTATCTAGAATAAGGTTAAATCTGAATTGAAGGAAGCTGAAAACCAAATTGAGAAGTTGAAGCAAGCATGAGATAGCCAGAATATACACCATAAGCTACTTGAAGCTCATCCAGAGAGGTCTATTAAGCTACTCAAAAGAAAGTTAGCTAGGGCGGAGTCTTACATGCAAATTGTGAAGGAACAAAGGGATGAAGCACAAAGAGCTGTAGATTGGGTTGAAACGATGCTAATTAGTTTTGACCAGAGCTTCAAAAAGAATCGCAGTCATCTCTGTATACTATGGTGCCAGGCCTGACTTAGCTGCAATATCCTTTTCAGGCAGTTTAGAGGACTCAACAGTAAGTTGCAACATTTCATTCGTGATCTTGGTGACGCCTCTGATCTAAATCTTCCACTAACCCATACACAGCCGGAGCCTCTGCATCTCTTGTTTCAGCTTCTCAATATCATTGACCTGGAGAGCATCATTGAATAGTGTTTGCCAAGTTTTCCATTCGATAATCGATCGCTCATACCAATCCTGGAGCTCATCAATAATCTTGAAATATGTAAGTCGATCGACTGGTTCTGGATGTTGAGGGTGAAGTGCTGTTGGCAATTCTGTCTCTCTTGCTGGTAAGGCATACAAGAGAACTGGGGAATCAGGCACAAATTCTAAGAAATTGAGAACATCTTGGTTCTCTTGCTGCATCATTTTTTTGGTTTTTCTCACCAGCTGAAACAGTTTGCGGAGAGCAGTTGCCTGTTCTCCTACTGACATTGTAGTCTGAGGTCCTTTACTGGTGACTGTCCGATTTTCAAGAATGGCTCGCACTCTTTGATCCAAGACTCCTCTGGCAATTTGCATTTGCACCAAAATCTCTTTCAATTGATCCCTAACATCCTTCATACATTTGTAGGTTGGCTTGTTTCCCATCATAAGTTCTAATTCGAGTGCTCGAGAGCCACAATCTGTAGTAGACTGTCTTTGCAAATGTGAATTGGTCACTCTCTCTTCAGCAGTTATTATCTGAAGTTCTAATTCGAGTGCTACAGAGCGACAATCTGCAATAGACTGTCTTTGCAAATGTGGATTGGTCACTCTCTCTTCAGCAATGATTATCCATTCAGGTACCCTTTCCAGCAGCTGGACTATGTTGGGATGTGCAGGTAAATGGCAAGTCTCTTGATCATGAAAAGCAGTTGATTTCGAGTGCTCCACCATTTCCCTGGCTCCAACATACAGTCTCAGAAAACGTTCCAGATCACATAGGAGATCATCATCCTCTATATATTGCCTGGTTATGGAAGCCTGCTGATGTCTCAACCTTGTGTTTAGTGTGATAAGCCGTAATGAATTCTGCTCATCAACTGTTGGTCTTTCAGCCATAACTTTACTCTTCCCTTTATCCTCCCTACTGTGTTGGGACTGGTTTGCTGGCTGATTCCTAGTGTGACTGGGTCGTTGTTCTTCTGATTGGTGATTGCCTGACTTCTGCCCTTCATTCTGGTCTGGCTGGTCTGGCTGTGACTGACTTCCTTCAGTTGGCCCTGTGTCACCAGTACCAGGTCCTAGAGGTGGGGATGGAGGCGAGGCATCATCATCATCATGAGTGTGCCCTTTGTCTTGGTATCTAGAATAAGGTTAAATCTGAATTGAAGGAAGCTGAAAACCAAATTGAGAAGTTGAAGCAAGCATGAGATAGCCAGAATATACACCATAAGCTACTTGAAGCTCATCCAGAGAGGTCTATTAAGCTACTCAAAAGAAAGTTAGCTAGGGCGGAGTCTTACATGCAAATTGTGAAGGAACAAAGGGATGAAGCACAAAGAGCTGTAGATTGGGTTGAAACGATGCTAATTAGTTTTGACCAGAGCTTCAAAAAGAATCGCAGTCATCTCTGTATACTATGGTGCCAGGCCTGACTTAGCTGCAATATCCTTTTCAGGCAGTTTAGAGGACTCAACAGTAAGTTGCAACATTTCATTCGTGATCTTGGTGACGCCTCTGATCTAAATCTTCCACTAACCCATACACAGCCGGAGCCTCTGCATCTCTTGTTTCAGCTTCTCAATATCATTGACCTGGAGAGCATCATTGAATAGTGTTTGCCAAGTTTTCCATTCGATAATCGATCGCTCATACCAATCCTGGAGCTCATCAATAATCTTGAAATATGTAAGTCGATCGACTGGTTCTGGATGTTGAGGGTGAAGTGCTGTTGGCAATTCTGTCTCTCTTGCTGGTAAGGCATACAAGAGAACTGGGGAATCAGGCACAAATTCTAAGAAATTGAGAACATCTTGGTTCTCTTGCTGCATCATTTTTTTGGTTTTTCTCACCAGCTGAAACAGTTTGCGGAGAGCAGTTGCCTGTTCTCCTACTGAGATTCTAGTCTGAGGTCCTTTACTGGTGGTTGTCCGATTTTCAAGAATGGCCCGCACTCTTTGATCCAAGACTCCTCTGGAAATTTGCATTTGCACCAAAATCTCTTTCAATTGATCCCTAACATCCTTCATACATTTGTAGGTTGGCTTGTTTCCCATTAGAATTTCTAATTCGAGAGCTAGAGAGCGACAATCTGCAGTAGACTGTCTTTGCAAATGTGGACTGGTCACTCTCTCTTCAGCAGTGATTATCAGAAGTTCTAATTCGAGTGCTAGAGAGCGACAATCTGTAGTAGACTGTCTTTGCAAATGTGGATTGGTCACTCTCTCTCTTCAGCAATGATTATCCATTCAGGTACCCTTTCCAGCAGTTGGACTGTGCTGGGATGTGCAAGTAAATGGCAAGTCTCTTGATCATGAAAAGAAGTTGATTTCTATTGCTCCACCATTTCCCTGGCTCCAACATACAGTCTCTGAAAACGTTCCAGATCACATAGGAGATCCTCATCCTCTAGATATTGCCTGGTTATGGAAGCCTACTGATGTCTCAATCTTGTGTTTAGTGTGATAAGCCTTAATGAATTCTGCTCATCAGTTGTTGGTCTTTCAGCCATAACTTCACTCTTCCCTTTATCCTCCCTACTATGTTGGGACTGGTTTGCTGGCTGATTCCTAGTGTGACTGGGTCGTTGTTCTTCTGATTGGTGATTGCCTGACTTCTGCCCTTCATTCTGGTCTGGCTGGTCTGGCTGTGACTGACTTCCTTCAGTTGGCCCTGTGTCACCAGTACCAGGTCCTAGAGGTGGGGATGGAGGCGAGGCATCATCATCATCATGAGTGTGCCCTTCGTCTTGGTATCTAGAATAAGGTTCAATCTGAATTAAAGGGAGCTGAAGACCAGATTGAGAAGTTGAACCAAGCAAGAGACAGCCATAATCTGCACCATAAGCTACTTGAACCTCATCCAAAGAGGTCTATTAAGCTACTGGAAAGAAAGTTAGCTAGGGCGGAGTTTGATATGCAGATTTTGAAGGAACAAAGGGATGAAGCACAGAGAGCTGTAGATTGGGTTGAAACGATGCTGATTAGTTTTGACCAAAGCTTCAAAAAGAATCGCAGTCATCTCTGTATACTATGGTGCCAGGCCTGACTTAGCTGCAATATCCTTTTCAGGCAGTTTAGAGGACTCAACAGTAAGTTGCAGCATTTCATTCGTGATCTTGGTGAGGCCTCTGATCTAAATCTTCCACTAACCCATACACAGCCGGAGCCTCTGCATCTCTTGTTTCAGCTTCTCAATATCATTGACCTGGAGAGCATCATTGAATAGTGTTTGCCAAGTTTTCCATTCGATAATCGATCGCTCATACCAATCCTGGAGCTCATCAATAATCTTGAAATATGTAAGTCGATCGACTGGTTCTGGATGTTGAGGGTAAAGTGTTGTTGGCAATTCTATCTCTCTTGCTGGTAAGGCATACAAGAGAACTAGGGAATCAGGCACAAATTCTAAGAAATTGAGAACATCTTGGTTCTCTTGCTGCATCATTTTTTTGTTTTTTCTCACCAGCTGAAACAGTTTGCGGAGAGCAGTTGCCTGTTCTCCTACTGAGATTCTAGTCTGAGGTCCTTTACTGGTGGTTGTCCGATTTTCAAGAATGGCCCGCACTCTTTGATCCAAGACTCCTCTGGAAATTTGCATTTGCACCAAAACCTCTTTCAATTGATCCCTAACATCCTTCATACATTTGTAGGTTGGCTTGTTTCCCATTAGAATTTCTAATTCGAGAGCTAGAGAGCGACAATCTGCAGTAGACTGTCTTTGCAAATGTGGACTGGTCACTCTCTCTTCAGCAGTGATTATCAGAAGTTCTAATTCGAGTGCTAGAGAGTGACAATCTGCAGTAGACTATCTTTGCAGATGTGGAGTGGTCCCTCTCTCTTCAGCAGTGATTATCCATTCAGGTACCCTTTCCAGCAGCTGGATTGTGTTAGGATGTGCACGGAAAAGGAAAGTCTCTTGATCATGAAAAGCAGGTGATTTTGAGTGCTCCACCATTTCGCTGGTTCCGACATACAGTCTCTGAAAACGTTCCAGATGTGACATAGGAGATCATCATCCTCTATATATTGCCTGGTTATGGAAGCCTGCTGATGTCTCAATCTTGTGTTTAGTGTGATAAGCCGTAATGAATTCTGCTCATCAACTGTTGGTCTTTCAGCCATAACTTTACTCTTCCCTTTATCCTTCCTACTGTGTTGGGACTGGTTTGCTGGCTGATTCCTAGTGTGACTGGGTCGTTGTTCTTCTGATTGGTGATTGCCTGACTTCTGCCCTTCATTCTGGTCTGGCTGGTCTGGCTGTGACTGACTTCCTTCAGTTGGCCCTGTGTCACCAGTACTAGGTCCTAGAGGTGGGGATGGAGGCGAGGCATCATCATCATCATGAGTGTGCCCTTCGTCTTGGTATCTAGAATAAGGTTAAATCTGAATTGAAGGAAGCTGAAAACCAGATTGAGAAGTTGAAGCAAGCATGAGATAGCCAGAATATACACCATAAGCTACTTGAAGCTCATCCAGAGAGGTCTATTAAGCTACTCAAAAGAAAGTTAGCTAGGGCGGAGTCTTACATGCAAATTGTGAAGGAACAAAGGGATGAAGCACAGAGAGCTGTAGATTGGGTTGAAACGATGCTAATTAGTTTTGACCAGAGCTTCAAAAAGAATCGCAGTCATCTCTTTATACTGTGGTGCCAGGCTTGACTTAGCTGCAATATCCTTTTCAGGAAGTTTAGAGGACTCAACAGTAAGTTCCAGCATTTGATTGGTGATCTTGGTGACGCCTCTGATCTGCATCTTCCACTAACCCATACATAGCCGTATCCTCTGCATCTCTTGTTTCAGCTTGTCAATATCATTGAGCTAGAGAGCATCATTGACCAGTGTTTGCCAAGTTTTCCATTCAAAAATCGATCGCTCATACCAATCCCTGAGCTCATCGATAATCTTGAAATATGTAAGTCGATCGACTGGTTCTGGGAGTTGAGGGTGAAGTGCTGTTGGCAATTCTATCTCTCTTGCTGGTAAGGCATACAAGAGAACTAGGGAATCAGGCACAAATTCTAAGAAATTGAGAATAGCCTGGTTCCCTTGTTGCATCATTTTTTTGGTTATTCTCACCAGCTGAAACAATTTGTGGAGAGCAGTTGCCTGTTCTCAGACTAACATTCTAGTCTGAGGACCTTTACTGTGGTTGTCTGAGTTTCAAGAATGGCCCGCACTCTTTGATCCAAGACTCCTTTGGCAATTTCATCTGCACCAAAATCTCTTTCAACTGCTCCCTAACATCCTTCATACATTTGTAGGTTGGCTTGTTTCCCAGCAGAAGTTCTAATTTGAGAGCTAGAGAGCGACAATCTGCAGTAGAGTGTCTTTGCAAATGTGGATTGCTCACTCTCTCTTCAGTAGTGATTATCCATTCACGTACCCTTTCCAACGGCTGGATTGTGTTGGGATGCACAGGTAAATGGCAAGTCTCTTGATCATGAAAAGCAGTTGATTTCGAGTGCTCCATGATTTCCCTAGCTTTGACATACATTCACTGAAAATGTTCCAGATCACATAGGAGATCATCATCCTCTAGATATTGCGTGGTTATAGAAGGCTGTTGATGTCTCAATCTCATGTTTAATGTGATCAGATGTAATGAATTCTGCTCATCAGCTATTGGTCTTTCAGCCATAACTTTACTCTTCCCTTTATCCTCCCTACTGTGCTGGGACTGGTTTGCTAGCTGATTCCCAGTGTGATTGGGTCCTTTTTCTTCTGATTGGTGATTGTCCGACTTCTACCCTTCATTCTAGTCTTGTTGGTCTCGCTTTGAATGACTTCCTTCAGTTGGCCTTGTGTCACCAGTACCAGGTCCTAGAGGTGGGGATGGAGGCGAGGCATCATCATCATCATGAGTGTGCCCTTCGTCTTGGTATCTAGAATAAGGTTCAATCTGAATTAAAGGGAGCTGAAGACCAGATTGAGAAGTTGAACCAAGCAAGAGACAGCCATAATCTGCACCATAAGCTACTTGAACCTCATCCAAAGAGGTCTATTAAGCTACTGGAAAGAAAGTTAGCTAGGGCGGAGTTTGATATGCAGATTTTGAAGGAACAAAGGGATGAAGCACAGAGAGCTGTAGATTGGGTTGAAACGATGCTGATTAGTTTTGACCAAAGCTTCAAAAAGAATCGCAGTCATCTCTGTATACTATGGTGCCAGGCCTGACTTAGCTGCAATATCCTTTTCAGGCAGTTTAGAGGACTCAACAGTAAGTTGCAGCATTTCATTCGTGATCTTGGTGAGGCCTCTGATCTAAATCTTCCACTAACCCATACACAGCCGGAGCCTCTACATCTCTTGTTTCAGCTTCTCAATATCATTGACCTGGAGAGCATCATTGAATAGTGTTTGCCAAGTTTTCCATTCGATAATCGATCGCTCATACCAATCCTGGAGCTCATCAATAATCTTGAAATATGTAAGTCGATCGACTGGTTCTGGATGTTGAGGGTAAAGTGTTGTTGGCAATTCTATCTCTCTTGCTGGTAAGGCATACAAGAGAACTAGGGAATCAGGCACAAATTCTAAGAAATTGAGAACATCTTGGTTCTCTTGCTGCATCATTTTTTTGGTTTTTCTCACCAGCTAAAACAGTTTGCGGAGAGCAGTTGCCTGTTCTCCTACTGAGATTCTAGTCCGAGGTCCTTTACTGGTGGCTGTCCGATTTTCAAGAATGGCCTGCACTCTTTGATCCAAGACTCCTCTGGCAATTTGCATTTGCACCAAAACCTCTTTCAATTGATCCCTAACATCCTTCATACATTTGTAGGTTGGCTTGTTTCCCATCAGAAATTCTAATTCGAGAGCTAGAGAGCGACAATTTGCAGTAGACTGTCTTTGCAAATGTGGACTGGTCACTCTCTCTTCAGCACTGATTATCCATTCAGGTACCCTTTCCAACGGTTGGACTATGATGGGATGCGCAGGTAAATGGCAAGTCTCTTGATCATGAAAAGCAGCTGATTTCGAGTGCTCCACCATTTCCCTGGCTCCAACATACAGCCGTCCCTGAAAACGTTCCAAATCAGATAGGAGATCATCATCCTCTAGATATTGCCTGGTTATGGAAGCTTGCTGATGTCTCAATCTCATGTTTAGTGTGATAAGCCGTAATGAATTATGTTCATCAGTTGTTGGTCTTTCAGCCATAAGTTTACTCTTCCCTTTATCCTCCCTACTGTGTTGGGACTGGTTTGCTGGTTGATGCCCAGTGTGACTGGGTCGTTGTTCTTCAGATTGGTGATTGCCTCACTTCTACCCTTCATTCTAGTCAGGCTGGTCTGTTGGCTGTGACTGACTTCCTTCAGTTGGCCTTGTGTCACCAATATCAGGTCCTAGAGGTGGGGATGAAGGCGACCAATCATCATCATCATGAGTGTGCCCTTCGTCTTGGTATCTAGAATAAGGTTAAATCTGAATTGAAGGGAGCTGAAGACCAGATTGAGAAGTTGAAGCAAGCTTGAGACAGCCAGAATCTGCACCATAAGCTACTTGAAGCTCATCCAGAGAGGTCTATTAAGCTACTGGAAATAAAGTTAGCTAGGGCAGTGTCTGATATGCAGATTGTGAAGGAACAAAGGGATGAAGCACAAAGAGCTACAGATTGGGTGAAATGATGCTAAAAATGAAGAGAGTTGACTACAACTCCTTGCTGCTTTGTCATAGAGCTCTAAAGACTTCCCTCACTGACATATATATTTATAATAACTTGGCTGAAATTTTAAATCCAGCAGGCAATGCTGTCTTTGATCTGGAGAACTTGAAGTCTCTTATGGAGACTATGCAGAGTGACTTGCAAGACAAAGAGGCTGAGTATAATTATGCTCTGGCAAATCAAGAAATCCTGGATTATATTGAACAATAAAATTCCCTTGAAGAAGCAGAAGAAGATAAGGAAGAAGAAGAGGATAACGAAGAAGAAGAGGATAAGGAAGAAGAAGCTAATAAGGTGGAGGATGACCAAGACGAAGGGCACACTCATGATGATGATGATGCCTCGCCTCCATCCCCACCTCCACGACCTGGTACTAGTGGCACAGGGCCAACTGAAGGAAGTCAGTCACAGCCAAGACCAGCCAGACTAGAATGAAGGGTAGAAGTCTGGCAATCACCAGCCAGAAGAACAACGACCCAGTCACACAATGAATCATCCACCAAACCAGTCCCAGCATAGTAAGGAGGATAAAGGAAAGAGTAAATTTATGGTTGAAGGACCAACAGCTCATGAGCAGAATTCATTACAGCTTATCACACTAAACAGGATATTGAGACATCAGCAGGCTTCCATAACCAGGCAATATCTAGAAGATGATGATCTCCTATCTGATCTGGAACGTTTTCAGCGACTGTATGTCGGAGCCAAGGAAATGGTGGAGTACTCGAAATCAGCTGCTTTTTATGATCAAGAGACTTTCCATTTACCTGCGCATCCCAGCACAGTCCAGCCGTTGGAAAGGGTACCTGAATGGATAATCAATGCTGAAGAGAGAGTGACCAATCCACATTTGCAAAGACAGTCTACTGCAGATTGTCATGCTCTAGCTCTCAAATTAGAACTTCTGCTGGGAAACAAGCCAACCTACAAATGTATGAAGGATGTTAGGGATCAGTTGAAAGAGGTTTTGGTGCAGATGCAAATTGCCAAAGGAGTCTTGGATCAAAGAGTGCGGGCCATTCTTGAAAATTAGATAGCCACCAGTAAAGGACCTCAGACTAGAATGTCAGTCGGAGAACAGGCAACTGCTCTCCACAAACTGTTTCAGCTGGTGAGAATAACCAAAAGAATGATGCAACAAGGAACCATGCTATTCTCAATTTCTTAGAATTTGTGCATGATTCCCTAATTCTCTTGTATGCCTTACCAGCAAGAGAGACAGAATTGCCAACAGCACTTTACCCTCAACATCCAGAACCAGTCCATCGCCTTACATATTTCAATATTATTGATGAGCTCCAGGATTGGTATGAGCGATCGATTGTGGAATGGAAAACTTGGCAAACACTGTTCAATGATGCTCTCCAACTCAATGATATTCAGAAGTTGAAACAGGAGATGCAGAGGATCCGGCTGTGTATGGGTCAGTGGAAGATTCAGATCAGAGGTCTCACCAGGATCACCAATCAAATGCTGCAACTTACTATTGATTCCTCTAAACTGCTTGAAAAGGATATTGCAGCTAAGCCAGGCCTGGCACCACAGTATAGAGAGATGGCTACGATTCTTTTTGAAGCTTTGGTCAAAACCAATCAGCCTCTCTCAAAAGGATGGATCCATACCGCTTTGCATTGTCACAAGCTGGCTAGAACTAGGATCACCAAAGGCAGATGCACGCTCTATGATCCTGACACCAAAAACTATCATTGTCTTACACCTTATGAAGTGGAGATGACCACAAAAAAGCGGGATTAGCTTGAGCAGGAGGCCATTTACCAACTCATTCAGAAGGAGAATGGTGGCACTGGGACTTCTCAGACGCCATCCAGGCCAAAGGGCAAACAAAAGCTGGTTCAGTGGAAGGATACTGGGTAGTTCCATCTCAGAAATCAGTTGGCGGATTTTTCCTTCTCAGCTGGAAGGTTGATATCAGCCTGTGTAGATGAGGAGAGCTCTACATTGACCTTTCCAGCTAGCTCTTTATCATTGGTCAAGTCCAATCCCCAGAATCAGAATCAGGTGGTGGATTTTTTAGCCTCAAACTAGAATCAGACTGAGGAATTTTTCTAAAATTTTGAAATCTTGCCAAAATGCAAGAAAGGAGAGAAGGATGTAGACGACTGAGACACTTTCACTAGGCAGGAACGCTCTCTTGAGAGACGAGTTAGTAATTACTACAATAATTACCATTGTAAACCCAAGGCATATAAATAGGGCCCATTACATTGTAATCGGGTTAGCATTTTGGTGGCATTTGTTCGCAATTGTACTCAAGTTGTCAATCATTGGCAGTCGTTGTCGGTTGTACTATGTCTATCCTTTTGTTCATAAGCCACATCATACTCATTGTAATCCTTCATCTGTAATTCCAATTATAGTAGTATATTCCACTTATACTTACTCTATAATCAGTACTCTGAATCTAAATCTAAATATCATTCTCAGTACTTAGTCTGGTTCTTATTCCAGTAGATGTATTCCAGTTCAGTTTCTATTCCTTTGTCCAGTCTACTGTCTAAACTACTACATCACCAGTAGCTGAAATCTTCTAACACTGGAATTAGCTATCTCAAGAGATCATCTCCAATTCCATTTTGGCGATCACGGTGGCTAGAGCTGAAGCTCGTGGACTAAAACACTCTTCTCCTAGTTGGAAGTTCTTAGCTACATCAATGGCACCCAAAACCAGTCGTGGCTGGAAATCAACCATCCATGTTGATCTTATTCTTGAGGAGTCAGGAAGAGAATCTGACCCTAAGCAAAAGAGGGTAACTGACACTGAGGCCCATGAGGACCATAGTCAAGCTGATGAGACATAGGACTCACAGCATTCCAGTCACTCGACGCAAACGGGCAGAACGAGAAGCACGGAAGGCCAAAAGTTCTCAGTCCAGGCAGGGGGATGAGGGTACCAAAGGTAGTAAAGGCAGTCGTCACACTTCCAGTGGACAGGTCAGAGATGACACAGAGACAGAAATAGATATTTATTGGGACGCAGATACTGACAACTGTAAAAAGACTCCAAAGCGCCGTTCAAACTCTAAGAAGAGAAACGGCAGGACCAGCGATAATCGGAATGATTACACATCCTCACTGAAATCTCTTTTCCAGTATTCAAAGGGGGCAAGAAGGATAATACGGTTTTGCACATCCAGGCTTTTGAGCAGTATGCAGAGCTGAAGAATATTGATGAGGATGATTGGGGGTAATACTTTTCGCAAACCTTGAAGGAGGCAGCGAGAAAGTGGTACTACCATTACCCCGCTTGTCAGCTTAGATCCTATAACAAACTACTTAAAGCCTTTAGACTGGAGTATTCTGACAACAGAGGAGATGAAGATATTCTTTGTGAAGGATGGAGTATTCTGACAACATAGGAGATGAAGATATTCTTTGTGAATTGGATAAGATCAAGTAGCGGAATCTGTTAGTCCGAAGCTATGTGGAGGAAATCAAGGAGTTGACAAGGTAGTTGCAGGAACTGCCGTTAGAGAAGCAACTGTGTGCATGGTTTCTGAATGGATTTCAAAGCAAGAATCTTAGAGAGCAGGAGGTACCAGCACCAACCAATAAATTCAATGATCTGGTACAACGGACACTGAAGCTGGAACAGCATGCCAAGAAAGAAAAGAGCCATAAAAAGAGAAGATCCAGTAGTAGTAGTTCTTCTACTGAGAACTCTGATTCCAGTGAAGTGTCCAGCAGCTCTGAAAGTAGTTCTAACGAGAGGTCCAAGGACAAGTCAAAAAAGGGATCCTGGACTAAGAAGATTGAAGAGATGGCTAGGAAGATTGTCGAGATTAGCCACACCAGACAACCAGTTCGGAAAATGGAGACTTGGTGTTCAAAATGCAAATCTAAGGACCATATTTCCAACGAGTGCCCATAGTGTACTCACTGTAAGGCTTCTGGCCATTTATGGAATAATTGTGGTATTAGGATTTATCACTTTAAGAAGGGCAAAGACCTGTCAATGGTAGCCTATACTGAACCAGTGAAAGTGAAACCCGCCAAAGCCTCTCAGGAGGAGAGACCAGGTACCAGTGGTACTGGTCAACGGCGCGGCAGATACCAAGCGGATACTGGCCAAGGCAAAGGGCCTGGCAACTTCCAGAGTTGGAGTTTGAATTGCTACACTTGTAGAAAGTATGGGCATTTCGTGTCTCAATGCCCAGACGCACCTGCACCTGCTGCTACTGAGGCAAAGGCCCCAGAATCGATTCCAATATGGGTAGTCACTAGGAGCAAAGGAGTAGTAATTGAAGAAATTCTAGATACTCTAGAAAAACCAGTCACTGCTGACAGCAGCAAATGGGCTCAACAAAGAGAGGTCTGGAAGGCCAAGGGTAAAGAGAAGGTGGTAAATGAATGGCAGGAATAGAGAGAACTAGCGGCTGAAATCACCGAGGATTTAGCCAAGAACCTTCCAAAGCAGCCAGAAAGTTCTGAAGCCCGAGTCATTCAGAAGATACCAGCCCAATCGACTAAGAAAGATCAATCAATGCCTGGCTAGTACCTGAGACCATGCTGGCTACGGTACAAGGAATGATTGGAGAACTGGGAGTATATAGAGAACTGGAGGCACTCCAAGGGAGGAACGGCAGTGTGAAGATACGACCAGTTCTTCGAGCTCTAACAACTAGTCTAATCAGGAGAAGAAATAAACCATGTTAAGATTTGTGATAGAATTCAAAAGCTCACTGTGGAGCTGGAAGATATTAGAAGAACCTTGCCTAAAGTGGAAAACTTCATCAGACAGTGCAGGAAAGGTGAAGCAGAGGCCAGAACAATTGATCTGACGGCTGTCCGAGATGATGAAGTATCGCTCATACAGGTGGATTACAAGGTTCGAAAGCAATGGGAACCTCTTTCAAGTGTTATCTTGGATGGAGGAGCAGGAGTCAATATACTTGGAGTCCATCTCTAGCAGAGGATGGGCATCACGAATTTAAAGCCAACACCATTTAAAGTGAGAATGGCAGGCCACAGAGTAGTACAAGCTACTGGCATGATTTAAAACATGCAGATAAGAGTAGGCAGGGAAAAATTTAAAACCAGCTTCTTAGTTCTGGATGTGCAAGGGGCATATGGGATGTTGCAAGGGTGCCCATGGTTGAAAACATCACATGATGTTCATGACTATGCAAATCAAACCTTAATTATAGAAGAGGCCAATGGCGGCAGAATTCAGATCTAGACAAACAATACTAGGAGCTGGAGAAAAGAGCTGAGGTCGAAGGAATTATGCCAGAAGAACAAGGCAAAGAATATTGAACGAATGTTAGCAGCTCTGAACATATTTTCTCTAGCAGAGATTGACTTGAATGAGGTTTTACTGAATAAAGAGCAGGCTGACAAGCAGAAAAAACAATTCCCATACCAATTTACTAAAATCAACACAAGGGAAAGATCAATCCAGTTAACTGGGAGGCTGGAGGAATCAGCTGAAACTCGCATGGTAGAGGAGCCAGTGCATTCTGGAGAGCACGCAGTGAATCAGAATGCTGATTCAAAATTGAACGGGCCATCTTGGGATTATGCTGAGGAATCGACCAAGAGAAAAGGAGGTGGGCCTAATTGGTTGCTTCCAGACGACCAAGAAGTTGAAGAATGGAACCTAGGCTTGGAGGATAGTCCTACGATGATCAAGGTTAATAAGCATCTCAATCCTATAATGAAGGAAAAGGCACGCAGGATGTTCCAGAACTACAAAGACGTATTCCCCTGAGACCACACAGACCTGAAAGGGGTGGATCCCAGAGTATGCCAGCATAGGATACCGTTGAAGCCAGATGCTCGGCTAGTACGATTGCAAAGATACCAAATGAACCCCAACTATGCTAAGAAAGTCAAGGAGGATATTGACGATCTTCTCAAGGCTGGGTTCATCGTAGAAGTCGCCAGTAGCGATTGGTTGTTTCCCATAGTCGTAGTTCCCAAGATGAATGGAAAATTGAGAGTGTGTGTTGACTATAGGAAACTCAACGCCCAAACTATCAAAGATCCATTCCCATTGCCTTTTACTGACATGTTGCTTGATGAGATTGCAGGATACGAAATGCATAGCTTTATGGACGGTTACAGTGACTATAACCAGTTACAGATCACTCCTAAGGATAGAGCGAAGACCACTTTCATCACCGAGTGGGAAGCTTTCATGTATCTGGTGATGCCTTTTGGCTTGTGCAATGCACCAGCTACTTTTCAGCGGTGTATGATGGAAATGTTTAATGAGTTCCTTCATCGGTTCCTTGCCATCTTTATGGATGATTTTACTATATATTCACATGAAGAACAACACTTACTATTCCTAGAAATGGTTTTCAAACACTGTCAGGAAAAGCGGATTTGTTTGAATCCATTTAAATCTGTTTTCCTAGTCTGGAAGAGACAGCTACTAGGACATGTGGTATTCCGTAATGGAATAGAAATGGCCAACTATAAAATCCAGTGTGTTCAGCAAGCTAAATCACCCAGAAATGCATCTGAGTTAAGCTCTTTCCTGGGTTATATTAACTTCTATAGAAGGTTTGTGCATAGATTCGCCTTTGAAGCAGTACCATTACATGAGCTCACAAAGAAGACCATTAAGTTCAACTAGACTGTTGAGTGTGAGGAAAGCTTTCAAAATCTGAAAAAGGCCATTATTAGTAAACCAGTCTTCAGGCAACCAAACTGGGATGTTATTTTCCATGTCCATGTGGACGCTTTGGGACTCGCAATGGGGGTGATATTGGCTCAGCCACATGGAAGGATTGATTATCCTGTTTATTTTTCCAGTCGTAGATTCATTCAGGCTGAACAAGGTTATACGACCACTGAACAAGAAGCCCTTGGAATGGTTTTAAGCACTACAAAGTTCATGCATTACCTGCTAGGCAAACTATTTCATTTCTATGTGGATCATCAGGCTCTTCTGTTCTTGATTAATAAAGTCATTATTCAAGGCAGACTAATATGGTGGATGATGTTCCTTATGGAGTTTGAATTCAAAATTTTTCATAAGCCTGGCAAGAATCACTGTGGAGCTGATTTTCTATCCAGAAGTACAGAGGGTTATTCAGAAGCATCCTTGAGGGACGAACCAGTGGATGCTGACTTATTTCAGCTGGAAGCAGGAGAATCAGTTGACCCTAAATGGTATGATGTTTATCAATTTCTTTCTCAAGGTGCTTTCCCAGATGACTGGAAGCAGAACCAAAATAAGGCTTTGGTCATCAAGAGCTTGAAGTTTACTATCATCGGGGGTTCACTTTATCGATTGTGTTGATGGTATTCTTCGGCGTTGTGTGCCTATGGAAGGGAGAATGAAAGTCATCTCAGAGGCACATAATGGCGACTCTAGTGGACATTTTTCCAATGAAGTTACCTACAAGAAGATTCTGCAAGCTGGTCTATGGTGGCAAACATTAATCATTGATGTTAGAAGTTTCTGTAAAACTTGTGACATATGCCAAAGAATGGGTAGACCTATCGCTACAGATATGACTCGTTTAATGCCAGTACAACCACTGGGTGTTTTCATAGATTTTATGGGACCTTTTAAGAAGGTTACTCCCAGAAAGAACAAGTACATAGTGATGGCTACTTGTTATGTCACTAAGTGGGTTGAAGTTAAGGCTCATCCTGAAAACACAGCCAAGTCAATTGCAAGGTTTCTACTTGAGAATATTTTCTGTTGATATGGATGTCCGGTAGAGATTGTGTCGGACCAAGGGACACATTTTATTAGTGACACCATGGAGATTCTACTGGATATGCTTTCAATCAAGCATCGAAAATCTACCCCTTATTATCCCACATGCAATGGACAGGCTGAAAGTAGTAACAAGACAATCAAGACTATTCTCACTAAGGTTGTGCAGAAGAAGCCAGACTAGTGGGATCTGAAACTCTAGACTGCTTTATGGGCGTATAGGACAGCTTACAAGGTCACTACTAGGTTGACACCATTTGGAATGGTGTATGGCACTGAAGCTGTGGTTCCTATGAGTTTGTTATCCCAAGTCTAAGAATGACTCTGAAGTATGGTTTAGAATTCAACCACAATATGAAAAAGCGCCTGGATGAGCTTATGCAGTTAGATGAACTCAAGCAACGGGCTATGGTGGAACAAGAAATTGTTCAGCAACAAAGGAAGCACTGGCATGATTGCAGAATTAAGATCCGATAATTTCAAAAAGGAGATTTGGTGCTTCTCTATCAGTCTAGATTAGGTCCTAAGAAGCCAAACCTGAAGATTGCCTGGGCAGGACCATTTGAGGTAGACTGGGTTTTCTCCAATGGCATAGTAAGGTGAAAGATTTATCTGGCTGAGCCAATATCACCCCCATTGCCAGTCCCGAAGTGTCCACATGGACATGGAAAATAACATCCCAGTTTGGTTGCCTGAGGACTGGTTTACTGATAATGGCCTTTTTTAGATTTTGAAAGCTTTCCTCACACTCAACAGTCCAATTGAACTTACTGGTCTTCTTTGTGAGCTCATATAATGGTACTGCTTGAGAGGCGAACTTATGCACAAACCTTCTATAGAAGTTAATATAACCCAGGAAAGAGCTTAACTCAAATGCATTTCTGGGTGCTTTAGCTTGCTGAACACAGTGGATTTTATCATTGGCCATTTCTATTCTATTACTGGAATACCACATGTCCCAGTAGTTGTCCCTTCCAGACTAGGAAAACGGATTTAAATATATTCATACAAATCCTCTTTTTCTGACAGTGTTTGAAAACCATTTCTAGGAATAGTAAGTGTTGTTTCTCTTCTGAATATACAGTAAAGTCATCCATAAAGATGGCGAGGAACCGATGAAGGAACTCATTAAACATTTCCATCATACACCGCTGAAAAGTAGTTGGGACATTTCACAGGCCGAAAGTCATCACCAGATACATGAAAGCTCCCCACTTGTTGATGAAAGTGGTCTTCGCTCTATCCTCAGAAGTTATCTATAGCTAGTTATAGCCACGGTAACCGTCCAATGCAATCTCATCAAGAAACATGTCAGTAAAAGGCAATGGGAATGGATCTTTGATAGTTTGGGCGTTGAGTTTCCTATAGCAACACACACTCTCAATTTTCCATTCTTCTTGGGAACAACGACTGTGGGAAACAGCCAATCGCTACAAGCCACTTCTGCAATGAACCCAGCCTTGAAAAGATTGTCAATCTCCTCCTTGACTTTCTTAGCATAGTTGGGGTTCATTCGGTATCTTTGCAGTCGTACTGGCCGAGCATCTGGCTTCAACGGTATCCTATGCTGGCATACTTTGGGATCCACCCCTTTCAAGTCTGTGTGTTCCCAGGCGAATACGTCTTTGTAGTTCTGGAACATCCTGCGTGCCTTTTCCTTCATTATAGGATTGAGATGCTTATTAACCTTGATCATCCTAGGACTATCCTTCGAGCCTAGGTTCCATTCTTCAACTTCTTGGTCATCTGGAAGCAACCAATTAGGCCCACCTCCTTTTCGCTTGGTCAATTCCTCAGCTTAATCCCAAGATGGCCCGTTCAATTCTGAATCACCATTCTGATTCACTGTGTGCTCTCAAAAAAGCATTCGCTCCTCTGCCATGCGAGTTTCAGCTGATTCCTCCAGCCTCCCAGTTAACTGGACTGATCTTTCCCCTATGTTGATTTCAGTAAACTGGTCTGGGAATTTCTTTTTTTGCTTGTCGGCCTACTCTTTATCAGTAAAGCCGCATTCAAGTCAATCTCTGCTAGAGGAAATATGTTCATAGCTGCTAACATTCGTTCAATCTTCTTTGCCTTGTACTTCTGGCATAATTCCTTTGGCCTCAGCTCTTTTCTACAGCTCCTAGTATCGTTCGTCTAGATCTGAATTATTCCGGCCCCTTCTATGGTTAAGGTTTGATTTGCATAGTCATGAACAACATGTGTTGTTCTCAACCATGGGCGCCCTAGCAACATCCCATATGCCACTTGTACATCCAGAACTAAGAAGTTGGTTTCCTGCCTACTCTTATCTGCATGTTTTTAATCATGCCAGTAGCTTGTACTACTCTGTGGTCTGCCATTCTCACTTTAAATGGTGCTGGCTTTAAATTTGTGATGCCCATCTTCTGCTGGAGATGGACTCCTATTATATTGACTCCTGCTCCTCCATCCAAGATAACACTTGAAAGAGGTTTCCATTGCTTTCGAACCTTGTAATCCACCTGTATCAGCGGTACTTCATCATCTTGGATAGCCATTAGATTACCTGTTATGTCCTCTGCTTCAGCTTTCCTACGCTGTCTGATAAAGTTTGCCACTTCGGGCAAGGTTCTTTTGATATCTTCCAGCTCCACAGGGAGCTTCTAAATTCTATCACAAATCTTAACATGGATTTCTTCCTTCTCCTGATTAGACTGGTTGTCAGAGCTCGAAGAACTGGTCGTATCTTCACTCTGCCATTCCTCCCTTGCAGTGCCTCTAGTTCTTCTATCCACTCCCAGTTCTCCAATCATTCCTTGTATCACAGCCAGCATGGTCTCAGGTATGCCAGGCATTGACTGATATTTCTCAGTTGATTGGGCTGGTATCTTCTGAATGACTCGAGCTTCAGAACTTTCTGGTTGCTCTGGCAGCTTCTTGACTAAATCCTCCGTGATTTTAGCCGCTAGTTCTCTTTGCTCCTGCCATTCATCTACCACCTTCTCTTTACCCTTGGCCTTCCAGACCTCTTTGTTGAGCCCATTTGCTGCTGTCAACAGTGACTGGTTTTTCTGGACTATCTGGAATTTCTTCAATTACTACTCCTCTGCTCCTTGTGACTACACGTACTGGAACCGTTTCTGGGGCCTTTGCTTCAGTAGCAACAGGTGCAGGTGCGTCTGGGCATTGAGTAGTAATTTCTTTAATCACTACTCCTTTGCTCCTTGTGACTACACGTACTGAAACCGGTTCTGGGGCCTTTGCTTCAGTAGCAGCAGGTGCAGGTGCGTCTGGGCATTGAGTAGTAATTTCTTCAATTACTACTCTTTTGCTCCTTGTGACTACACGTACTGGAACCGGTTCTGGGGCCTTTGCCTCAGTAGCAGCAAGTGCACGTGTGTCTCGGCATTGAGCCGCAAAATGCCCGTACTTTCCACAAGTGTAGCAATTCAAACTCCGGCTTTGGAAGTTGCCACGTCCTCTCCCTCGGCCAGTACCCGCTTGGTATCTGCCGCGCCCTTGACCAGTACCACTGGTACCTCGTCTCTCCTCCTGAGAGGCTTTGGTGGGTTCCACTTTCACTGGTTCAATATAGGCTACCACTGACAGGTCTTTGTCCTTCTTAAAGTGATGAATCCTAATATCACAATTATTCCATAAATGGCCAAAGGCCTTACAGTAAGTACACTGTGGGCACTCGTTGGAAATATGGTCCTTGGATTTGCATTTTGAACACCAAGTCTCCATTTTCTAAACTGGTTGTCTGGTGTGGCTAATCTCGGTAATCTGCCTAGTCATCTCTTCAATCTTCTTAGTCGAGGATCCCTTTTTTGACTTGTCCTTGGACCTCTCGTTAGAACTACTTCCAGAGCTGTTGGACACTTCACTGGAATCAGAGTTCTCAGTAGAAGAACTATCGCTACTGGATCTTCTCTTTTTATGGCCCTTTTCCTTCTTGGCCTGCTGTTCCAGCTTCAATGCCCATTGTACCAGATCATTGAATTTCTTGGCTCGTGCTGGTACCTCCTGCTCTCTAAGCTTCTTGCTTCAGAAGTCATTTAGAAACCATGCACGCAGTTGCTTCTCTGACGGCTGTTCCTGCAACTACCTTGTCAGCTCCTTGATTTTCTCCACATAGCTTCGGACTGATAGATTTTGTTGCTTGATCTTATCAAATTCATAAAGAATATCTTCATCTCCTCTGTTGTCAGAATACTCCAGTCTGAAGGCTTTAAGTAGTTTGTTATAGGATCTAAGCTGACAAGCGGGGTAATGATAGTACCACTTTCTCGCTACCTCCTTCAAGGTTTGCGGAAAGTATTCCCCCCAATCATCCTCATCAATATTCTTCAGCTCTGCATACTACTCAAAAGCCTGGATGTGAACATCCGGATCATCCTTCTTGCCCCCTTTAAATACTAGAAAAGAGATTTTCAGTGAGGATGTGTAATCATTCCGATTACCGTTGGTCCTGCCGCTTCTCTCCTTAGAGTCTCAACGGCGCTTTGGAGTCTTTTTACAGTTGTCAGTATCTGCATCCCAATCAATATCTATTTCTGTCTCTGTGTTAGTGTCCTCTCTGACCTATCTACTGGAAATGTGACGACTGCCTTTACTACCTTTGGTACCCTCATCCCCCTGCCTAGACCTTTTGGCCTTCCGTGCTTCTTGTTCTGCTTGTCTGTATTGAGAGTGACTGGAATGATGTGAGTCCTACGTCTCATCAGCCTAACTAAGCTCATTATGAGCCTCAGTGTCAGTTACCCTCTCTTGCTTAGGGTCAGATTCTCTTCTTGACTCCTCAGGAATAGGATCAACATGGATGGTTGATTTTCGGCCACGACTGGTTTTGGGTGCCATTGCTGTAGCTGAGAACTTCCAACTGGGAGAAGAGTGTTTCAGTCAACAAGCTTCAGCTCTAGCCACTATGATTGCCCAAATTGAATTGGAGCTGATCTCTTGAGATAGCTAATTCCACTGTTACAAGATTTTAGCCTACTCGCGATGTAGTAGCCACACACTAGACTGGACAAAGGAACAGAAACTAAACTGGAATACATCTACTGGAATAAGAACCAGGCTAAGTACTGAGAATGATATTCAATTTAGATTCAAATTTAGATTCAGATTCAGAGTACTGAGTACAGAGTAAGTATAACTAGAATATACTGTTATAATTGGAATTACGGATGAAGGATTACAATGAGTATGATGTGGCTTATGAACAAAAGGATAGATAGAGTATAGCCGACAACAACTACCAATGATTGACAACTTGTGTACAATTGCCAACAAATGCCACCAAAACGCTAACCCAATTATGCTAACCCGATTACAATGTAATGGGCCCTATTTATATGCCTTGAGTTTACCATGGTAATTACCGTAGTAATTACTAACTCGTCTCTCAAGAGAGCGTTCCCACCTAATGAAACTGTCTCAGTCATCTACAGCATGCCCTTCTTGAAGCAAAATAGCTCCAAGGAAATTACCACAAGCATCACATTGGACCTCAAATGGATTTTAGAGATCTACTAGTGTGAGCACATGTTGAGAGGTAAGATTCTCCTTATGCTTCTTGCACTTTTGCAGTCCATGAATACTTAACGTTGTTGTTTGTTAAGTCATGTAATGGGCCTGCTATTAGCAAGAATTTTTATATGAAGCATCTATACTATGCACACATACCTATAAAGCTTCATACCTCATGTAGATTCCTTGGATCTCTAACTTTGATGGATCCATACGGGTGCCATCATTAGAGATAATGTGACCTAAATATTGAATCTCTTGTAGGAAAAATTCACTTTTCTTTTGATTAATGAAAGGCTTATTCTCTCTCACAACTTGAAAGGTTACCTGGAGGTGTCACTTGTACTCTTTAAGAGAATTTGGATGGCCTAAATATTTTTGTCCATCTTGAGTTTGAATGTGTCTGGAGCATTTGTTAGGCCAAAACTTGTAAATTATCAAATAGATCTTCTACCCACGGCATGAGAAATCTATTTTTGATAGTGATCTTATTTAGTGCTCTATAGCTGACACACATGTGATATGTGTTGTCTTTCTTTTGCACTAAAAGCAATGGTGAACAAAATGGAGAGGAGCTAGAACTCACCATCCCTTTTTTTCACCAATTCATGTACTTGCCTCACAATCTCCTCTTGTTGAGCTTGTGAAACTCAATAAGGAAGCTTGTTAGGCGGTGAGCTTCTTGGTAGGAGCTCAATTGCATGGTCATCATCCCTCAGTTTAGAGGTAGCTCACTAGGGATGTCATCAATGAAAACATCTTGGGATCCATTTAGAAAATTAGACAACTCTAATGCCTCTTGATTCCCTTTATTGAAAGGATATGGTGTTCCCCAACTCATTAGCATCTATGTACATGCTCTCTTCCATGTAGGTGAAATGGATTCTCCTTTCAAGGAACTTCATGTTGGAACCCATGCGGACAAGGATTCCGATGCACAATTTTGGTTCTCCAATTTTAGAAGAAGCTTGTGCTCCAAGACAAGAACTCTAAACTTAACTCCTTCTTCTTTCTTTCCTAAAAATACTCCTCCTTTCCTAAAATTACTCCTTCTTTCCCAAGAGTCAACTCTTATCTTTAGATATAATCTTGAGGCTTAAATTTCCCATCAACCTTATTGTTTTCAAGTGAATAAGGCTCATAATTAATAGTTCTAAAGTCCGCTTTTTGATCCGATCGTTCCATTAGAATGCTCTTTGACTTAATAAAAAGGAAAACGTCAATTATTTGCAAAGTAATTGAAATACCTTTATTGAAAAATGCTGAGTACATTGCAATAGGTGTTGACATTTGTGTACCTCTAGAGGGCCGTTGAGTCTTTGTGATAGGTGTTGAGTCATTATATTGCAATCTAAATAATTCTTTGTTACATTTGTTCCAAAAAGTGTAATGCTTTATTTTTATTGTGACAAAAAATAATTTAAATGCTAGTGTCACTTTCTCATTTTTCCTCTTACAAAAATCCCCTCTTATTATTGAATTCCTCTCAATAGCATTATGTAGGCCATAGTGAACTTTCACCTTGTTTCACAATGAACCACGTAGCCATAGTAATGCATGACAAGCCAAATATGGGTGTGAGTTAGTCCAGTCCTCACCAACACTTATAGTTTTGGTTTGTGACAAAAACAAGGTTTGTCAACATCCCCAAAGAGTTGGTCAAATGGTAAGGCTTTGGCATCTCAACCTATGGGTTGTGGGTTCAAATCCCTCATTGGATCACATTTAGAGGGACACCTTATGCTCACTTGGTGTTCACATTGCTAGGGCTCTTGCCCTTGAACACTCGTGGGCCATCCGAGGAGAAGGTTCCTAGCTAGTTGCTACAAGTTCTCTATGTCATTCCTAGCATGTGGTGCATCAATTAGGTGGTCATGGTGATGCCTACACATGGCTCTTGCTTGATGGTGCGCGGCCCTTGCCCGACCATGTTTCATGGGGCTGAGATTTGGAAGGGATAAGCACCTCTCCTGTGGGTCTCTTGTGCATCAGGAAAAAAAATGTTTGTTCACCCATGTGGTCTCTTCCTACTTTCATATTCAAGGTACGCAACCCTATATGTAGAAAAGAAATTCTTTAGATGCTTGATTATATGAAACATCCATTGCAAGAGCTCATGTAAGTAGCACTAGTGTGTGGCCCGCATATTGTTGTGGTCAAGAAAAGCATGGCCATTGCATCACACACATACATATATTGAGGCGGTCCGGGGCGGGCAACAAGAAGAGCGGCCTCTAAACACCCTTCGAGGCTCCCGTGCTGCTCAATTGGGGCTGGGGCAAGCACTATCAGAGACAACAACAACCCACAGCCAGAAACCAAACAAGAAAAGGGGCACCACCTAGTTGTAGATGCGAACTAGGACGCACGTGATATCTCCTTGTACTCAAACACACAAGAGAGGGGAATGGAAGATAGCCACACACACCAAACACAAACATTCACCACACCATAGAGAGGTAAAGAGCACAAATCAACTTGAGCAACTCAGTCTTAGCCTTAAAGACTAGATGCACACAAAGCTTGATGAGAAATAGAGAGACAACACAAAACTTGACCTTGTTGCCAATACACAAATTGTCTTAGGGTCACGGGAGCCCTCTCACCGAGCACCCTCTTACAATTTACTTTTTAGGAAAACAATTCAACAAGCCCTCAAACCATCAAGCACGAAATAGCACAACAGACTTCAAGGACAATATACCTTCAACCACCTGATGAGCCCACTTATCAAGTCAATTTGGAGAGAAGAGTCGTAGTTGCAGTATACAATTGCACCCAAAACTATGAATCTTATTTATGGAAAAGAGTAGGCTACAAGTGTGATGCAGATTATGGTATCACTCCACTCCTCTAGATGGCATAACTAACTTCAAGCTTCTCCATGCATCTACGTGTAGTGATGGAATATAGCACTCACAATGCACACACTCTACACAACTAGGCTTGAAGAGTGGTGTGTTATGTGTTGAGAATGGTGTGGTGTAGTGTGATCATGTGATGATTTACAAGGGAGATAAGGGCTCTATTTATAGGTTTTAGAAGCCCCGATTAGGATTAGACCTAATCAGATTTATTTGAAGAAATCAAAGATTATGCATATTTTTATTTTTTTAAATGAGGGTGGGTCTCTCTTGTCCTTTGAGTTACATGGATTTGGGCTCAAGGGAAGAGAATTATTGAGGATGAAAGGAGAGAGGATTGAGTGAATAATTTGGGAGTGCCTACTCTAGTAGAGAGTGCATTTTACAATAAGGTTAGTGGTTAGTAGTTAGTAATTATCACTACAAAATATTTACAAAATCATTCACCAAATGGTGAAATATATGATGAGAAAAGTTAGAGAAGGTATAAGCTTGTAAAGCAAGGTTGAAGCTTTGGAGAAGTTGACATTCACCTCTTTACAGCACCGATAGAAGAAGCGGTCAGCATGGCGAAGTAGCGCGTGTCGATGAAGCTATGTTATCCTCAAACCTTGGAAAATTCATGATAAAAGCCTTCATTTGCAGAGGTTAACCTTGGATTTTTTCTGATTTTTTGAAGTTCTTTACAAAGCTGAAGAGAGTATGGTAATATGGACATATATGTAGAGAGAAAGGGGAGCACCTAGGGGTGTAGAAATGAAAGATGAAGGCTATGGAGGTGTGAGAGAAGTGGCAATGGTGAAGAGGGTGAATTAGTACATGGGAGTTGCAGGTTTGGGTGTGGGAAGGAGAGGGAGAAGTGTGTAAGAGTGAGTAGGTGTGTGGAAGGGTGAGAGAAATAGGAAGATTTTTTGGGTGTATGAGGTGGCAGTTTTGAAGTCGGCCATAAATTTCATGTAAAATCGCCCTTCACGTCAAAATTTCTGAAAAAAATTATGAAAAATACTTCAGCTCACGAGCTACGTTTTGTCTTTTGGAAGTATCCTCAAAATCGGATCATAAGAAGGTGCCAAAATTCGAGCAAAAAGCTGTGTATTGTGGACTGCAAAGGTGCTTATGTGGGACCCTTTTTGGTTGAATTCTCCTTATACATCCAAAGGTGAGCCCCCCATGAGCCATGCCATGACCTAAGGAATCCAAGTGGCCCTTGGCACATGCATGGATGATGAACTTTGATGAATAAAAAACAATTGCACATGATAGACCTAGTGCTTGGATTTTTCCTAGCTCTTGTCTTTATGAGCACATGATGTATGGAGAAAATATGTGCAGGACCCATGAAGGAAAATCATGATAGGAGTATTTTATTTTGTTTTTGGGTGAAAGAGTAAAATATGCAAGTGAGAAAATATCTAGTGAAAGTGAGTGACAGTGTAGAAACAAATTTCGACTTACACGAGGGTGCGGGATGAAATATATGGGTTTATTTTGTAAAAATAAATATGATGGGGTATGTACACACTAACATAGAAATATTTCATGCCATGAAAGGATGCAAAGAGATCTATAAAAATGCACACTTAGGTCTGATAACGCACACCTAGGAATATATATTTATATAAATAAATAAAAATTGAGAAAAGAAACCCTTTATACTTAGGTCCTTTATATGATTAAAAAAAATTTACATATAAAGAGGACCGTAATATTATAAATTATGTTTTTTGTCTCCTAGCCCAATGACTCGCTCAATGATTTGATATAAAAAAATATGATAAAAACCTAAACGCACGCACACTATTTATAATGAAAACGCAAGCCTATTCATTGTGCTAGGGTGTTTTTGTGGGGTGAAGTGGCTTCTTAAAATTATTTTATGAGAGCCGAAAAACGGCTATCATTTAGCCCTCCCTTAGATGATGGTACATTCATGTACCATCAAAAGGCATATCTTCCAATGAGAGTGTTTTTCGATCCTTCGTGGTATTTGGTGGCTTAGTTGAATCTTCATCTTGTAGTACCAAGATCAAAGACTTACATGGTATTGTAGTTGTTCCATGCTCTTGTAGATCCTCTGGTAGAACTCGACTCAAGTAAGGCTTTAATCGATACCCATTCACCTTGTTGGGGTGCTCCTTGCCATCCAAATCCATGAGTTGATAGTAGCTAGAGTTGAAGATCTTCTTGACAATGTATGGTCCCTGCCATCTTGTATTGAACTTCACATCAAAGCGATTGTCAAGGCGATTATCATACCTTAGCACCAAATCTCCTTCCTTGATCCCTTTGTCTTTCACCTTTTTGTCAAGCTTGTCCTTTATTTGCGTAGCCTTTCTTTTATAGCACTCATAAGCCGCCTCTCGTTTCCATTCTAGTTCTGCAAGGGTGAGAAGTCGATCTTCCCATGCTGCTTCTTCTCCTTGTGCCACCTTTCCATGAAGTCGCATTGTTGGAATGTTGAGCTCGATGGGTTGCAAAGCTTCTTGACCATAGACTAGGTGGAAGGGTGTGAACTCTATCGCTTCCTTGTAGGTAGTCCCATAGGCCCACAATGCTCCATCCAAGAAGTCATCCCATAGCTTTGTCTTGTTCTTTACCATCTTCTGGATGATTCCTGCAATGATAAAAATTTGAGAAAAGAAACCCTTTATACCTAGGTCCTTTATTTGATAAAAAAATATTTACATATAAAGAGGACCGTAATATTATAAATTATTTTTTTTGTCTCCTAGCCCAATGACTCGCTCAATGATTTGATATAAAAAATATGATAAAAACCTAAACACACGCACACTATTTATAATGAAAAAGCAAGTCTATTAATTGTGCTAGGGTGTTTTTGTGGGGTGAAGTGGCTTCTTAAAATTATTTTATGAGAGCCGAAAAACGGCTATCAATATGTAGGCATGTGTGTGCCTGTGCACAAGCTAAGAGGGTGTACTTTAATTCTTATAATCACTCCAAGAAGATGGTAGTTCTTTCTCTCTCTTTTTTATTAGAACTTGAGATCAAGATCCGTCGAGTAGATCTTTGATATCTATTTGGATTTTTCGTGTGACGATAAAAGTTCTCTCCTTCTTCCTCCCTCCCTCTCTCTCTCTCTCTCTCTCTCTCTCTCTCTCTCTCTCTCTCTCTCTCTCTCTCTCTCTCTCTCTCGCATGCACGTGCACACACACACACACAAGGTTTTGAGTTCAATACTTGTCGAGTAGATCTTTGGGATCTCTCTCAGTGAAAAAGTAACCTTTGAGTGTGATAGATTGGATATCACATTCTCAAATACCAGGTTTAAGTTTTTGGATAGAGCTTTGAGGTCTCTTGATGTGTTCCTATGACACTAGAACCTCTCTCTCTCTCTCTCTCTCTCTCTCTCTCTCTCTCTCTCTCTCTCTCTCTCTCTCTAGTTTTAGGTCTTGGCCATATGGATCTTTGAAGTTTGTTGGAATCCATTATTTTGGAGGGTTAGGATTGTCTTTTTTGCTTCTCTCTCTCTCTCTCTCTCTCTCTCTCTCTCTCTCTCTCTCTCTCTAATGTACGCCCACACAAACTCACGTGCACAATTCATCAAACTACATCTCCCTAGGGAAGATGCATGCTCACAGGAAGCTGCAATTATTTGTGTGTGTGTGTGTGTGCACGCGTGCGTGCGCGTGTGTGAATGCACAAGTGATGAGGATGGATTATAGCCCCTATAATCACTCCACATAGATGACAATTCTCTCTCTCCCTCTCTCTCTCTCTCTCTCTCTCTCTCTCTCACACACACACACACACACATTGAGATCAAGACTCTCTCTCTCTCTCTCTCTCTCTCTCTCTCTCTCTCTCTCTCTCTCTCTCTCTCTCTCTCTCTCTCACACACACACACACACACATTGAGATCAAGACTCGTCGAGTAGATCTTATTTATCTGTTTGGATTGATCTTATGAAAATAAAAACTCTCTTCTTTGTCCTCCTTCCCTCTCTCTCTCTCTCTATCTATCTATCTCTTCCCCCCCCCCCCCCCCCCCTCTCTCTCTCTCTCTCTCTCTCTCTCTCTCTCTCTCTCTCACACACACACACACACACACACACACACACACACACACACATGTGCACATACACGTACATACACACATGTGCACATGCATGCACACACGCATGCACATACACACACATACATACACACAAAGTTTTAAGTTCTATACTAGTCGGGTAGATGTTTCTCTCACTAAATAAGAAGATGAAACTATGATAATCTTTGTGGTAGATTGGTTGTCATAGTTCCCTCTTAAATATTAGATCTTAAAATCAAGATTTGTTAGATAGATCTTTGAGGTTTCTTTATGTGTTCCTATGACATTCAAACCTCTCTCTCTCTCTCTCTCTCTCTCTCTCTCTCTCTCTCTCCACTAAGCAATGCGTGAAAGCATGAAGAGATCGGATTTCTTGAAGCTCTTTAAGATAAACTATCAAAATAGAGTCACCCATCAAATTTGAGGGTTGGAGTTTCTTTATGGCCTTTAGAAGGAAAAGTAGAGTCAACATAAATGACACATAGATGCTTTCAGAGCTCATCTCTCTCTCTCTCTCTCTCTCTCTCTCTCTCTCTCTCACTCACACACACACACACACACACACACACACACAGCGGTGCCCATGCGATGGTGTCAACAGGTGTGCTCCTCTCTTGGCATAGCATGTTTTCAGGGTGGTGAGAGAGAGATTGTCGATACACTGGACGTACAAATTTTCTACACATGTCATGCTCTTCAATTTTGGGGCTATTTGAGATACCCAATGTTTGCAATAAACCAGGGTTTAGTATATTTTTACCACTAAAATTGCAAATTCTTGACTACATTCCAAGCTTGCCTTGAAAGAAAATCGGCCAAATTCTGCAAGTTTTAGTGTTCCATTAATTTTTCAAATTTTGACCTCAAATCCAAAAGAATTTTATTGTACCTTTAGTTATTTAAAACAATTCGATTAGAATAAATATTTTTGGCAACCTTCATTCAAGACCTCTCTCTCTCTCTCTCTCTCTCTCTCTCTCTCTCTCTCTCATCATGCTCATGTTGTCCCACATTAGGTCTAGGTAGTGTTAATTTGTCTCCAACTCTGGCCCTTTGCGCAAAGCCACAACATGCAATGTGCGCATCTTCAGGGCTAGAAGGACAATGGTACATGGAGGTGCCAAGTGAGATGTTTAACTCAATATTATTTTGACATTTTTTAAAGCTCAAGAATAGATTTCACGTCTAGGTGTGCATTTGTGTAGAAAGACAAGTGAAAGGGTCAGTATGGGTCTCTAAAAAAAATAAGAAAGTGATAAAATTATTACGTTAAGTTTAACTAGAATTATATAAGGTGAAGCAGTGTTCGAGAATGTCTCTTTTATTAAGCGATCGAGTGTCCTCCTTGCAAAGAAGTAAACCAAAATTACTAGCAATTTTTTTGAAATTTGTAAGATTTTTGAACTAAATTTTGACATCATTGCATCGGTTTTTCTTCTCTTTACTATGGTTTGCTCATTAGCATATCTATATATGTGTGTTGTGTGTGTATGTTTGTGTGTGTGTGTGTGTGTAAATAAATAAATAAATTTACATATATAATTAAAAACTCATTAGCATATACACACACATGCACACATATATGTGTGTGTATTTATGTATATATGTATATGTATGTATAGAACTTACTACAATTATGCAAGGTGAAGCTTCACTTTATCATTCTAAAAGAATAGAATGCAAGAGAAGACAAGCCATGTGAGGAAGTGAAATGAAAGGTGAAATAAGAATATCCATTTTAATACTTTAAAACCAAAATAACATTTAAGGTAAGTCTCAATAGTCACTGAAAACATTGAAAGTATGCTTCACCCAACACTTTACATTGCCAGAACTAGGAACTCTTTTCAGTTTCTACCATGTTAGTACTTACCCCTCAATTTTACATTTCAAATTTGATGTTAAGGTTTTCGGTTTGTACCATGTTAGTTCTTTATCCTTCACTTTTACATTCAAATTACATGTTTCTCAAGGTTTTCTTTGAAATGAACCATACTTAGTACTTACCCTTCACTTTTGCATTCAAATTAGATGTTTCTCAAAGTTCTCTTTAGATTGAACCACATTGTGACACGTGGAGTCTCTCTCTTGCTCTAAAATTTTATGTTGCATTATATATAGTATAGTTATATTCAAATTAAATGTTTCTCAAGGTGTTCTTTGAAATGAACCATAGTTACCCTTCACTTTTACATTCAAACTAAATGTTTCTCAAAGCTTCTTTGAAATGAGCCACATTGTAATTTTAAGTTGCATTATGAATAGTATAGTTACATTCAAATTAAATGTTTCTCAAGGTTTTCTTTGAAATGAACCATATTTACCCTTCACTTTTACATTCAAATTAAATGTTTCTCAAAGCTTCTTTGAAATGAACCACATTGTGGCACGTCGAGAGTCTCTCCTTTCTTGAAAATTTGAAGTTACATTATATATAGTATAGGTCTATCATGCATATGAGTAGTCATAACAACATTGCAATTTAAACACTCCCGCAACAAAAGAAGAAAGATGAAGGGACAGTTGCAACAACCATGTCTTCCCTCAACACTATCTAAAATGAGGTCTTAATGACCTCCAAGTGATGGGATTGACGCTCGAGAAGTGCGGGCACAAAAACAGAGACGCGCACAAATGTCGATTGTTGAAAAATAAACAAGGGCAACAAAAGTAAACAAGTACATGGGGAAGGGAACGTAAACTCATTTTATAATCAAGGATGGTCATAGTGGTTTCACCAAACCACATGCGCTTGCATGGTTAGCTCGTTAGCTTCCAGCTTGACATCTCTTGAACAAATAAATTTTGCTCATCTTTCACATCTCCTATAGTTACTTTAACATTTGGACAAGCACCATAGAGATCCCCACATGAGTTGTTTGCAACCCTAATCATCCACCCATGGTTGGTATCAATTGGCCACTTTCTCTTCATATAGAGACTCTTGGACATGAGGTTAATCTCTGAACCATGGTCTATCAAGGCCACATAAGGCTCCTCAAGATCTCCCACGTAGCCAAGGTTTCTATTGTAGCCCTTGCCCAATGGTTTCTAGAATAGTGGCTCTTATGAGTGGCTTCCTCTTCATCTTCATATTCTAATTTAACCTACTTATTCTGTCGCCTGAAGACTGGTAAGAGATTACAACATTCTCATCTTCATCCCTTTGTTGTACTTGTATCTACTCAAAGATTTTTCAATATTCTATTCTTTTTTTGAAGGGTAAAAATAGTTTTGCCCTTCATTGAAGGGTAAAAATGCCTCCGAAGGGCATCAAAGCCTTCAAAAATTAGCCTTGGTGTTGAGGCATGGTTTTAAGCTCTCCAAAACTCCTCAAAATATTCTGCGGCGCCGCGGACTGTTTTGATTACTTTTGCACCCCTTATATTATCAATGTTCACACTTGACCAGATCAGCCACCCTTTGAATCTGGATGACAGTCATGGAGCCAAGCTTATTGCAGAAGAGTAATAAGGAGTAATAAGTGAGGTCACATACTCAACAAGTCCCAGTATTCGTCTCTTAAGGAGCTCTGCTCTTTTGTTCAAGCACCTCAACTTCAGTAGGAGGATAGCTTTGTGGAAGAAGGCAACATCGTAGGGATCAAGACATGGACAAAATCTTATAACTCATCAAGTGAAAAAGGAACCAACTGGTATCCTATTGGATATCAAAGGAAGATGGAATTTCTTTGATCTACCTAGAGAGTGCCATGCAGGTCTTACGATGTTGGTTCTTTGAAGGTGATTATAGAGGATAGTCTTAAATGAAAAAGGGTGCTCATAATGAAGCTCATGAAGGACGCATTTTGAAAACCAAAAATCTTATGTTGTCGTTTTTCTTTTCCACCGCTTCCAGTACATACACCCACTGGCTGCCAAGCTGCGAATGTGTTGTGGAGAAGATCCTTGTTGCGAGTTGTAGTAATAGAGTTTCCAAATACACTAGCCCCAAAGTCTTGCGCTCTTTTTGGTATTTCTTTCTCTGCTCACAGGCTAGAATAGATTGCTTTTATAGTTGCCCCTATGGATAAGACCACATTTGTGATGAGCCATGAGCCAACTTTTGGACGTGGTTTTGTTAACTTACCATTACGTTGGAGTCCTTGAGCATGCAAATGGAACCTCTATCCCCATGCCAAGGCTCCTTCACCACACCAATCATCTCACTCTACAAGCCTCCCCAATCCCATATGGATCGACATTTTATTCTTCCTACCTTTGATGGCCAATTTGTTTCTACCTGCGATGGCCAATTTGTGTAGTTACCTTTAGTACTTTTTGCATTTTATTAGCCTAGATAACTCAAGAAACTACACATTTTGTGTCAAGTTTTTGACAAGATTCACTCAAGAAAATGTGTCGCTCGTTTTTGTCTCCTCGGGATATGTAACTCCCCTAATATTCATATATTAGGTCCGCATTTATAATGCCTCCCCCCCTCCTATTTGGAGTCCTCCTTGATGACAGGGTATTACCAAGGGTATGTGTTGTGCTTGGGCAATCAAAAAATGTGCCTATGCAGACCGTGTAATGCAGCCCTATTATGCATACACAGTCAATGTATGGAAAAGATTTATGTTGTGCAAGGTGTGGGTATAAGAAATTTTCTTATTGGCATTTGCGGTCAAAGCTTCCTATTCTAAGCTTGGTTGAAGGTTTTAGAGATGTGTTGAAGTCTTACTTATCTACTTGATGTTTCTTTAGAATCCATTTTGGCCTTGTGGTTGGTTCTCATATTTGGCATTGTTCTGCAATAGTGGGTCCTCTTCTAATTGTACTGTAATTGTAGGAGGAATTGAAAGAATTCAAGCGGTAATGCAATAACAGTAGTGTTATTGTTTTTCGTTGGGACCCACTTCTTCATGATTACTGGTTGTTTGTTGATGCTACTCGTTTGGGAATCCATACTTGTCCCTGCTTTGTTTGTGTGTGAAGAGACATCTTTGGGATCCACCTTGTCTTTGTGTGAGTCTTCAATGGTCTTTGCTTCAGCTCTAGTACTCTTCGTTGAGGACGACATTTAGGCATCGGGAGTTGAACCTTTAACTGTTTTGGAATCCAAATAAATTCTTGAATTCTTTGTGCTTGAATCAACGTCTTGGGAACCCAAATTTGAGTTGTGAAATCTTGAGACTTTATGTTTTTGATAGATGCTCTAGTAGGCTTTGGTTGGTTTTTTATTGGCATTGGGTCTTGTTTATTTTCATCAAAGATCTTTGTCTTCTTGATCCATAGCTACTATTGGCCAATCTAGCTCTTTAGTATTCAGATTTGTCAAACCTTTTTCTTTTGACCTGTTGTTCTTTTCTTTTTCTTTCTATGGTTGTCACGGAAGCTACTAGTGATGGTGATGACGTGGATTTCTGGTAAGGGATGTCATAAGAATCATCAATTTCAGTGCTATCCTTGGCAAGATTACATTCTAGAACTTTCCCTTTGTGGTTTGGCTAGTTATGGAAAGTTACTATTTGCTTGGTCTTGGGTTGTTGATTTTGGGATGACTTTGGTATCCACTTGATTAGAGTATTGGTAGCTAGTTGACCTGTCTGTTCTCTTCTTGGTTGAGTCTTTTCTTCATGTACGGGAGCCACGTATGAGGATTCTTGTTGCAGTTGTGTTTCCACCGCGGATTTTGGAATCCATTTCTGATGCACTTTATTCTTGTATCGGTGACATTGGTGGTTGGGTCTTTGATCTGGACAATCATAAAATCGTGCATTTGTTAAAGTTTTATTTTTGTCACCTGCTGGGTCATTTGGATTTCCATTGTTTGCATCTTCTTGAAGCTCCAAGTGTTCTACAGAGTCATACAACTCATCTTCTTCTTTGTCTTCATTTTTGAGGATTACACTCACTGCAAAATAAGGAACAACATCATAGCCATTTTCATCACAAAACTTTGTTGTTGGATTGTCTTGAATAGCGCACACATCAAGAGTAGCCAAGATGCATTCCCATTCAAGTGGCTCTAATTCTTTTTGAGGAAAGGGTTTTAAGATATATTCTGTATCTTCAATTGCCCTTTCTACGATGCCTTCCTCTCGCTTTAAGCTTCCGCATTGTGAAGCTGCACACATCCATAGTTCTTTAGGCTTACCCAAACATGCTGGAAGTTCTGATCTTGCTATAGTAACGAAATCAAACTCCTCCATAGGTGTTCTCCTCACATCCCTGTAACTATGGTACTTCAATTTTATCCTTGTCGTGGTTCCATATATCTCAGGTAGATATGGGCATAACCCCAATCTTGGACCATTTTCAATTGTTTCATGAATGGTCTTCCTAGAATGATATCATAGTTGTTCTTCTTGCCAAAGTTAGCAATAGCAAAGGTTTGCTCATAATCAATGCCACAAGAAGTCTCACACCCTCAGGTTTTCCAACTTGTGGTTCTAGTAAATCTTGGGCTTTTTGAATCATTTTCTTGCACATTTTAAACGTGTCCTTTTCTAGTTCCGCGTATAATTTTGTCATCCATCTCTATTCTTGAGTTTGGTTGTTTGTGAGCCGTGTTTCATAGGCTTTTAGGAGGGTGTCTAATGGCTCATTAACCTTTTCAACCAATAATGTTCCTCTTGAACTAGCACTTCTTGATTTCTCATATGTGGATGGTTCTTCTAGAGGTTGAGACATCTGTGTAAGAGAAGGTGCAACCATTTCCTCATGTTGTCTTATCTTCTCTTTAGCTTCATTAAGCTTCTTAGCCATGGATTTTTTCTCTCATTCCCTACGTGCTTTCATAGTACGGGTGAAGAGGTAAAATGGGTAAAATGGCTATATTAGTGCATCAAAGAGTGAAGGGTGCGGGCATGGGCATGAAATTGGTGTACCACAAGCTGTGAATCTCCATAAATATGAACATCTGCTACTCCCAAAATACGTAATGCTCTCAAACCAATTGAAATTGCTTGATACTCTACGGTATTATTACTCAAATGATTGCCCAAAACAACTCCCAAGAAAATAGCATCCCCCTCGGGTGGATATATGACGACACCACAACTTCCAACCTTCTCTTCACTACAGCAAGCTCCATCAAAGTAGAGAGACCAAAGAGAAGACTCATCACCATCATGTGCAACAAGGAACAAGATCACATCCAATAAGGTTTAGTTTTATTAAAATTGGTTTTTGGTGGAAAACCATGTCCCATCCATTTCTGCAAGTTGGGCTTTGTTCCTAGGAAAGGCCTTCACAATGCGATAAGGACCAAACCACACATGGCTCAACTTCCCAGGGAATAACTCATGGCGTGCATCATATAAGAGAACTAATTGCCCATCCTCAAAGCTATATGTTTTAGCCTTCTTTGCTCTTTGTTCTGTTTGACGCTTCTTTGCTACCTCTTGGTGTAAATAGTCCCTCAACCTCCACTCATCTAGGTGCTCTAATGTCCCCAACCTCTCTTTCGAACTCTCTTCCAAAGGCAAGGAATGTGCATGCATAAACCTCAAAGTGGCAAGATCGTCCTCAATTCGTAGCACACACTCTTGACCATAGATCAAAGAGAAAGGAGTGAAACATGTGCTATATGCCCACACAGCCTCTGGTAGTTTCTCATCCCAATTCCGCTTGTTTATATCCACTATTTTCCTCAAAATAGTGACTAGAGTCTTATTAGTGCTCTCAACTTGACCATTGGTAGAAGGCTTGCAAGGGGTGGTTTTATCATGTCTAATATTAAAATAAGAAGTGAGATCCTCAAGAACATCATTTAAAAAGTGTGTCCCCCTATCGGATACAAGTTCTATTGGTGCCCCAAAACGACAAATAGCATGTTCAATCAAGAATGAAGCAGTAGTGCGTGCATCATCACTCCTCACTGCTCTAGCCTCATATCACTTTGTCAAGTAATTGGTTGCAATTATGATGTGGGATTTCCCATGCTTAGATGTAGGAGTAATAGGCCCAACATAGTCAATGCCCCACTTCTCAAATGGTATTGTGGCCATAATAGGATTGTTAGGGCGTAAACAATTCTCAAGGCAAGTGGCTCTCTGGAAAACATCGCACCTCTTACACCACTCAAAGGAGTCCTTAAACACACTAGGCCACCAGTACCCAACTCTCAAAATCTTCAATGCAGTCAACTTCCCTGCGAAATGCCCCCCACATGCACTATCATGACATTCTTTTAGAATATGAGGGATCTCTTCCTGTGCACACAACGGCGATAAATGCCCTCAAACCCCTTTTGATATAAAGACCCATCAATAATGGGAATTTTTTGTGCATGGGTAACTAATCTTTTCTTAACAGCCTTACTCATGTCTGGGGGAAATTCTAGGGTAGAGAAATAATGAGCAATTTGGTCATACCACTCCCGAGAAGGCTCAATGCGAAACAAATGAGGTTCATGCACGAGAGGCTCATCAGTACACGGAGACACATCAGTCAAGCAACCCACAAGGTTTTGCAATGCAGGGGGTTTGAATTTAAGTACATAATCAAAGGTTTGCAAATCAACAAGCCATCGGATGATACATTCAGGGGGCTCCAACTTATTCATCATAAGTCGTAATGAGTCCTTTGTCATATATATAATGGAGTGATGCATGGATAAATATGTGTGAAACTTCCCAACACTCTCAGCAATAGCTAAACAAGCCCGTTCTACCCAAGTGTAGCATGTCTCTGCATCTTTAAGCTTGCAACTATAATATGCAACGGGATGCATTTATTTATTGTAAAGTTGGGCAATGCAACTAGATAAAATTGAATGTGAGCAAGCGAAAAATAAATGAAAAGGTTTGGAAGCATCTGGTGGCTTAAGAATAGGGGCCTTAGTAAATGCACTTTTAAGGGAAGAAAAAGAGGTGTCTTGATGTGTGCCCCAAATAAACTTTTGCTCAACCCTCAAAAGGGTATTAAGTGGTAAAATAAGATGAGCCATATCTTTAATAAAGCGGCTATAATGCTTAGCAGCCCCAAGAAAACACCTAACCTGACAAACAGTGGTAGGTGCCGGAAATGCAAGGAGGGCTTCAACCTTTGCAGGGTCTATATCTATCCCATGTGCACTAATAAGGTGTCCCAATAAAATGCTGTAGGAAACTCCAAACACACACTTGCGAGCATTTAATGCAATGGACTTCTCTCGACACTTTTGAAACACATAATGGAGGACTTTAAGAAAATTTGCTTGAGTGGTCCCCACGCCTATGTCATCCATAAATATTTTGAGAAAGTCTATAAGGTCATCACGAAAACTCTCATGCTTATACTTTTGATAAGATGCCCCAGCATTGCATAACCCAAATGGCATAAACCCAGGTAAAAGTCTCTCTGATGATACAGGTCCAGAAAGTCCTAAGGTTTTTCGTAATGGCTATGAAGCTAGAGGAGGTGATGATGCTAAATCATCCTTGATACTACATAAAGTGCACAAGATTTTTTGTTTCTTTGGACAATGTGTCAAATGTGGTAGGATTTGGATACTATTCCTAGTAATTCTTATGTCAATGATGTCCTGGCTACCAGTAAAAGGGAGTCAGAATTCTTTAATTCTTGCTGGTAATGACCTTAAGTTACCAAAAGTTTATGAGATGTGGTTGTTCCACTATGCTTTAGGTGAAGCTCTAGTATATTGCAGAGGCCATCAATGCTATGTGATCTTAATGGTACTTGATCCAGGAGATTCGACAGATCTTCAAAAGCAGGTTCATTATGGATGGGTATTTTTGGGTATTTATTGTGGTTTCTTTCTACTAGATCCTAGAATAGCATATTTGGAGCAAAAATGCTTGAAGTTGATTGATACAGGATATGTATGCTCATGTGAATCTTATGTTGCACCACTATTGGGGAATTTTTTTAAAATCCCATTTGATCCTGGGAGCTATTGAAGAGCAACTTGCAAATTTAAGGATATCATTTTTTTTCCTGTAGTAGCAGGTTACTTGGCAGTAGATTTTTTTTTGGATGTATACTAAGACAGAAGTGTTTTTGGTTATATGATCAATAAGCTTACATGGCTAGCTTCCAGTTGACATCTTTGGACAATTGTTATAGTATCTTCACATCTTTTGAGATGGTTCTGCTACCAGAATTTGAAGTAAAGGACTTGACAACCATTCCGTGTGCAGACAGAGTAAGGCGTACTTGAGCTTGACAAGGTTCCCTAAAGCGAGCTGATGGTCAAGCTGTGTGCATAATTAACTGGAGCACTTTGGTCTAGCAGGGTTCACTAAACAACTTTTTCATAATTGAATGCTTTGGAGATACGACCACTACGGTTCAAAGATTTGTGATGGGACAGCTACTAGATAATGAGCTAGACTATTGATTCTATGATTTAAACCTTCTTTTGTTTTACATGTCTTTACCAACTACGTGAGCTTGATGACAAGTAACTTAAGGTATTTATAGAAGATGCAGCTTGAAGACCGGTAGGCACAGACCGTAGGCTGTGCAGGTTCAGAGGGGGTGGATGTCGTGCTGCTCCGCTTCCATAATAAGAAAATGAGCAAAGGGATGCCAATCAGGATTTTTTGAATCCCACATGATTATTCAACAGTTATAAGGGCTTGCTAACAAGCCAATTTTAAGCTAAAAGTGTGCCAGATGCGGCTCTAAGGGCCAAAAAATATCTTGGTAATGCTAAATAGTGAGTATGCTTGAAGTGATCATGGTTGGGATTTATTAATCAAAGTTGAAGTATTCGAAGTGCTCACTTCCAGTAGCATGTCGGTCTTTCTAGTTTGTCAATCAGGGTTTCGGTTGGCAAGATATGGCCAGTTCAAGTATCACCAGGGGCTGGTTCCGAACCCCTGGTCGCCTTGATCAGTCAAGTTTATCTAGTAATTTTTGAGCTTCAGATAGGTTCTGGGAAATGGAGCCGTCAGAGCAGAATTGGTGCCAACTAAAGGCCCCTCTCCACTAACATTGTATTTTTGAGTTGGCTAGTATACAGGCTTAATGCAGTGCAGTGCCGGTATGTACACCAAATGTGACCGATACGAAAATATTTTGCCTTGACGGACACTTATACTTGCATCTTGAAAGTTATGGCAACATTCAAAGCACTAGAGCGGGCAACAGAATTCAAGGAGATATTGCTAGTCGGGAATGTTGGAAAATGAAGTCGTGCGAGGCATTGCCTTGGTCGATATGTATACCAAATGTGGTGCCCTTAAAAAATCTAAGGCCGCCCACTAAAGTGTGGCCACCCAAGGGCCATGACCGATATGTGAGCCAAATGTTATGCCCTTCAAAAATTATCCAAGGGGCCTCAACCTATGGCCACCCAAAGGCAACCAAAGGGAGGCTGCCCGCCCAATATTAAAAGGGGCAGGGCCGTCCAAGGGCCACCCACAAGGCAATGAATGTGAAGCCAAGGAAAGGTATGGCGAAGGTAGCCAGCTAGAGGCGCAAAGCAGGGAAGAGTTACTCGCACCGTGCCATGCGCTGCTCGGATGTCGCTGACCAAGAAGCGAAAAACGATCAGAAGGCCTGCGCTCTGCGGTTCAGTACCAACCGTGCGAGATTTCATGAAGGTCAAAAATTGGACTGCCACGTCATAGAGTGGCTACCCATTAGCGACATCGCTAATGGGTAGGCCATTTTTAGCAAGGCATGCCCATGCAACCTATAAAGAAAAGTGGGCGGCTCTCTTGGAACCTCTCTCTCCTTTTTGCATTGTCTCCTCCTCCTTTAATTCATCTCTTGCTCTACGGGGAAGAAAGCCAGAGGCCTTAAGCCAAGCCTAATCCCAGATTATCATAAAACTCTAAGCTAGGCTTTCATAAGCTCATAAGCCAAGCCTAATCTCTCTCTCATTAGCCAAGCCTAAGCCCGGATTATCATAAACTCTAAGCTAAGCTTTCATAAGCTCTAATAAACCAAGGCTGATATCGCCCTCATTAGTCAAGCCTAAGCATCCTTAACCCAGATTTTCTTAAGCCCCTTAAGCCAAAGCACCAATCTCATTAAGTCATCATTATCATAAGCTCTCTAGTCTTGAAGCCTAAGCTATTTATACCGCCTAAGCTCAAGCAAATCTGGAATTAAGCCAAAATCTTAAGCCGGTAACCTTAAACCAAATCAGACCACCTAAGGCCATTGGAAATCGAAGCTCCTAAAGCCATAGCGGGAAGAAGCAAAAGGAAAACAAAGCAGTTTAAGGCAGTTCAGTATTGATTTGAAAGCAGGTTAATCCTTGTAAGGAGCATAAAATCCTCCATTAATATTTGATTAAAACAGAGGTACTATTCAATATTCGATTTGAGTTATCAAGTTTCAATCTGTCTGTTTTAAGCTCAGTCTTCATTATTTGCATTTGCTGCAACTCTTTCCCTCACACCTCTCACAGCCAGGGGCCCCGTGCCTTCTCGGCTCACGTTTCGAATACAAATCCCCCGACAGCGGGTTGGCAGGTTTGGTAACTTGAGTCTTGTGGATATGTACACACATTGTAGGCAACTATATGAGCACCCAAATACTGAAAACATGCAATTTTATGGTTCACTATCATGTATTCCCTCTTTTTCTACTATTGAGGATGTAAGCAGTGGGCTCAAAAAGTTGGTCACTCGCAAAGCACGAGATCTTCAAGGTATCAAGGCAGAAATGATTAAATAGACGTAAGATTTTGCACATGAGTGGATGTGTGATATGTTCAACCTTGCACTTCAACATGGTATGCCTTATGATTGGAGTACTAATTGGGTCAACCCTTTGCATAAAGGAGGAAATGTAAATAATGTAAATAACGACCGGACTATAATGATTGGTTCTCTTATGGAAAAGTTATTTGGGTGCATAATTGAAATGAAATTGAGTGATTAGACTCAAGAGATGAGTGGATGTGTGATATGTTCAACCTTGCACTTCAACATGGTATGCCTTATGATTGGAGTACTAATTGGGTCAACCCTTTGCATAAAGGAGGAAATGTAAATAATGTAAATAACGACCGGACTATAATGATTGGTTCTCTTATGGAAAAGTTATTTGGGTGCATAATTGAAATGAAATTGAGTGATTAGACTCAAGAGAATGACAAGCGTGCAAAAGGACAAGAGGATTTTTGTCGACGCCAGACCCAAAGGATTCACCACATGGAAAACAAACCTATCGCACCACCTAAGTGCAAGGGAGGGGAGGTTTTTTACAAGTTACATAAGCGTATAAGTTAGGGGCATGCCCCCAATAATTTATCTCCCTAGCTTAAAAATAAGGGAGGGGAGTATCATATTTAGAGGGGGGGGACCTGACCTGGGTGGTTTGCAATAGAACTCAGATGAATTTTGGAGAAGTGTTTCATCAGGTCACACATCAAATTTTGCATCAAACTAGTAATAGATAAGGGCTGGTTTGGAGTAGGTCAAGGGTCGATTTACACCAGCTTTGAATGGGTCAAAATTGGACGAGTAGCTAGAGTATAAGTTGATCGAGCACATAGTTTGAAAGTCAAACTAAGACACATTGATGGTACATCTAGTTATGAACAGAAGTGGTTCCTTAGTAAGTTGCCAATTACTATGCTACACACTCTTTGACTAGTTTTACTGAGTTAGATCATGTGAGACCTAAATTTTGTATATAAAATAAGGGTATGATAGTTTTCTTCATTGATTGTTGTATAAGCGTAGAAAGGGGGTCATATCCCCTAGATGAGTCGTATATAGGGGTTTTATCAAAGTTGTTCGCTTACAGGTGGCATCCTCTTTTGTATATAGAGTAAATCCCCTAGGACGCCATAGCACCATTGATCATCTTGTTACTCTTCGTATTCTCATGGAGGAAAGACGATTGAATGGCAAGCGAGTATTGTTGCTTTGTGGACTTTAAAAAATCCTTGGATATGATTCCACATAACAATTTGTGAAGAAGGATGGAGAACTCCAAGTGCCAAGTGAGTTTATGCTTGTATTTTCTCGAATCTATGAGAAGGTGATGTGTCAATTGTGCAAGGAAAGAGGAATTTCAAAAAAAATTGCAAGCACTATTGGGGTTAAACATGGATGTCCATTGTCACCAACTTTCTTTGGTCTATGCCCTGATCAACTGGAACAAAGGTACTTGATTTTATGCAAGAAGAAGGCATTGAAGAGGTTCACTATTTGCAATGCAATAATCATGCTTTTGTTGTATGCGAATGATGTAGTGCTTCTAGCACACACTTTAGATGATTCACAAAAGCTTATGGTTGTCCTTGGTAAATTTTGCTTGCATGGTGGGCTGATTGTGAATGAATCCAAAACAAAGGTTATGCTTGTGAAAACCAACCATAAAGAGAAGCCATGCATTGTGTATAACAATGAGACACTTGAATTTGTTGAGAGCTTTAAGTACCTTGGCCTTGAGTTTCTAACCAATCACAAGTGGCATGAATGTGTTATGCATCGTTTGGAAGCGAAAAAGAGAATGTACTATGCATTTGAGAACATGTGTAATGCGGAAAACATCAAGTGTTGGGTTCTCAAGAAGTACCTTCTTTACACATTGGTGACACCGGTTCTTCTTTATGGAGTTGAAGTGTGGGGCGGAGCATCTCAAAGTCTACTTGGAAAGAGTTTGAGAATGTCCAAAAGCATTTTCTTACAAACATTCTCCCAAGTTAAGACATAAAGACCATATATGCTCCTACTTCTTGAGTCGGGATCGCTTCCAATTGAGGTTATGGGCATGGAAAGTATTGTGGAGTACATGATAAAGATGCGTCAAAGCCCCTCACACAAACTTCCTACAATTGCATGGGAAGCAAGCGCAAAAGTTCCAAAGATGCATAAAAGCAAGATCTTGAGCACGGGATGGATGCAAGACATAAAGAAGTGGTTTGGGAGATGGGATGCATTACACTTGCTACATGATGCCTCAAAATACTCCCAAGTGAATGAAGATTTTCTACAACACCAATGTATTATGGGTTGGGAGGAGTCTGGTGGGTCAAGCTTCATACATTACACCACCCATATTGCCCCCAAATACAAAACCATGTTCTTTGTTGAAAGAGGAGCATATCTCCTGTGAGATCCCCACCCCGTCATCTCAAAATGGCGGTTCTGATGGTAAACCTGGTGGCCACTAGATCTATAGCGGAATCAAACAAAGTGGTTTAAGGGATCAACTAGCGGACAAACTCTCATCACCAATGAATTGAGTCGAGCCTACTAGCAACAAGATCTAGTTCCACCCCGCAGGGGAAAAGCATATCTAACCAATTATCGGTCCTAAGACTCACCTTCTAGAAGGAGAGAAGTCTCGAGTGCCTTTTTTTGCATTGCTTTCAGAGGCACGTACACTTGGGAGTTCACTTCTTTTGGTGTAATGAGCAATTTTAACGTCATTTATCGTACTATGGAAACAGAGAGTGCCCGACCAATCGGGACCACCCTTCTCATAGGCATTGGCAACCCGAGCCAAGCCCCCACTTTCCACCCCCATAGTCACACTTTGTCTTGTGTGTCCTAATTACTAACACATTTGTTGTTCAACATATATATTCATTGATTAATTCCGATTCACAGGTTGTGTTAAGACAGCCCTTCAAACAGTTTTTTCAAAGTGGCACCAAAACAATCTTTCTAGTAAACAGTCGCTCAGTAACTCATTTCATTTAAACTTCCAATGTCCTGAAGGCACGAAATCCCCCAGCGAGTGTTAACTCCACCCGTTGTCACCTAGTTGCCCATACAACTAGATTTGTCCACCGCATAAAAAGCACGACATGGACATCCCACCGCAAAGAACGCAAGTCGTGGGTATCCACCGCAAAGAACTCAAGACGTGGATCAAAGCCCTAAGCTAGGTAATCCTAGCTACTATGAGAACCTCGCGATCTGCCCCATGTGATCAATAGGGGGATCATGACTAAATCAACATTGGAATTAAAAATGAACTGGCCGAGTTAATTTTCCCTAGCAAACAGTCCTTCCTACACCAGACAGTATATCCCGAAAACAGTCTTTCCTACTTGAATTTAAATGCATAAATTAAAATGTTGTAGTCTCCGTTGGATCTTCCAACATGTTTTGGGGTAATGTTACTTTCCTACCTTACTGAATGCAATGTTTTTAAACTGTACTTGAATTAAAATTATAGACCTACCTCAATAATCTCCTCTTGATTGCTTCGTGAGATGGCCGGTACTTGCTCGACGATAGGAGCCTTTCCCTTTCCGTTTGTGTTGCTTGTTCCGGCCTCATGTTCGTGAGATCCACCAAAACGGGTCCTCTTTGGGGCCATTATACTCACTACTAAAGATGATGAATTTGTAAAAGGACTAGTGTCCAATATTACCATAACAACCACAAACGGTCCGGATACAACATGGTTAGCCTTATCAAGCAATTACTCTTATATGGAAGGAGTAGATTAACTTCAAGTACGGTTATTACTCATCTATCTATTTTTGGATAAATTTGGGGTAATATTAGGTGATCCAAGTCATAATTACATCAATTTAGGATAGCATCTTCTCCTGAACTTATGGAAATTGACTCTGAATTAAGGTTCTTAGCTTAGGCAATTGGAGGATTCAGTTCTTGTAGTTACTTGCTTAATTAGAGTGGTTGAATGATGATTTTAGTGTACTAATTCCTTCTCAAAAATGAACGGAAAGATGCAGTTATGTCTTATGCATATGCAGAAGAAATTCCGTTCTCTAGTGATAATTAATTTTGAGAGGGGGAATTAACTCTTCTAATTACACATTAATCTCTTGCAATATGAGTTTAATCCTTTAATTAAACTCTTTCCTAATGAAATGACATATTGGGGTTGTTTAATTAGTTACATTGCTAGAAATTGGATCAATCTCCACCACTCAATCACTGAATTGACTAACTCGTAATTCCTTCTTACTAACCATGGATTAATTTGTGCTTAGGAGGTTGACTTGATGCATAATTAGCTAATGGGATTAAGAAAGTGAAATAGACTAATCACATAGGTGATTTAGAGAGTTGCTACTAGGTAGAGTAGTTAGATTATGCATAGTATTAGCGAAAAATAAGGGATTCATAGAGAGATTAAGATGTACCCATAAATTTAACTCGAGATTACCGTAATTCGAGTTGATTAAGACCTTAATTGCCTATCCAAGAAGCCTAATCTGACAAGACATTGACAAGACCTCCTTCCCTTAATCCTCTCCTAGAGATTATGTATGCCGGCAGCACCTCACCCAAGGTATGTATGTGAGGGAGTGTGTGTGTGTATGTACTGAGTATTTGTGTGTGTATGTGTGTGTGTGGGAACAGGTCCTTAAATAGGCTCCCAACCTCAAGAGGTCGAATTATGTTGCTAATTGCATCTGGATGAGCACTTTGGTCATGCATGGCAGCTTGAGTGCATAGCTTGCAAGTGTCCAATTTGCTTGCTTTAACGGAGTCTCACACTCTCTCTCTTGCTTGGAAACTCTCCCACAAGCTCCTAGATGAGTGGGGGCGCCCTCTAACTGCTAAAGCAAGCTCCCAGTGGCCTAGAGCCTGTGCACACACCAATCCCCGAGTGCCGGTACCCCCGCTAGCCTTAGGGAAAGTTTTATTTTTTTCCTTGGACGGTTGTTATAGCTTGGATTTTAATTTCGAAACTTGCTGTGCTAAGACGGAGCTAAGGTGCATCATCCGAAGTACCTACCATATTTAGCATCTCTCGGTGTTCGGAATTGCATTTTTTTCAAATTCTGGATACGGGTGCAGTTTGACGAGCCAGTCAAAACTAGATGGGTCGGGTGACCAAAAACTTACTATTTTAGGAAAATTTTCACAAAATTATTTTTATTCATTTTTGAAAGCTCTATAACATTCTAAACATCTTGGCACCGATAGATTTAGAAAAACTGTCAAAAATAGTAACTTTTTGCAGTATGAAAACTGGGTTCAATTATTTACATGTGGGATTGGTTTTGGAGAAAGGTGCAGACCTTACATTCTACCCAACTTAAAAGAATTGAGATGTCCTCATCTCAAAGGTAAGTCAAGATAGTTCTTTTGAAGATTCATGATCTTCCCATGAAGCGTCTTCTTTGGGATTTATTTTTTTTTCCATTTGTCCAAATGTTCGATGATCGTCTTTCTCTTAGCTTGATCAAGGGTAGGAACATAATACATCTTGAATCTTGAGAATGGTAGGTACTTTTAAATAGAAAACTTGATCACTTGCTTCCTTGATAACTCCATCGGTCCACAATATCTTGGGCTTAGCTTCCTGTACTTTCTCAAGGATAAATTTCTTTTCTTGGGTCTTTCTTGAAGAAATATCTTGACTTTGAATTTGAATTGTCTGGCATATCTTTTCTTGTTGATGTAAAGTTTTTTTGTCTATCTTGGGCAACTTGAGTATATTTCCTTACAGTCTTAGTTTGTTGTGTCATATCTTTTAATAACTTGATTGACTTTCTTTGTTTGTCTTTTGGCTTGAGGATAATAAGTTGTACTAAATCTTAATTGTGTCTCAACAGCTTGGGACAATGATGCCCAAAACTTAGATGTAAACTTAGCATCCCTATCACTTATTATTCTCTTTGGCAATCCATGAAACTTGAGTACTTTCTTAATAAACAGCCGAGCTATCTTGGGGACTGTATAATTGACTTGTACTGGGATAATATGTGTCACTTTAGTAAGTATACCAACTACAACCATGATTGAATCATGTTCTCCTTGAGTAGAGATAATCTTGCAGCAAAATCCATACTTACATACTCTCACTTCATTTGAGGAATGTCTAATGATTGTATTTCTCATTACGGCATCTTAATCCTCTTGACTTTGATGTGCTATCTTGAAAGATATTGGTGCATGTGTCACAGCACATCACCCTTAAGTTTGTTTAGTGATATCTCTTCCTTATAGCATTGAGTTCCTTTACGTACCTTGGATGTCTCGCAATTGAATTATCATGAGCTTCTGTTTGAATGCTCTTCTTGAGTGAAAGATCTTTTGGAATTCTTAGGCTCCTTCTGTGGTAAGGTATCTATCATTATAAGAAAATTTCTTAACAACATGTTTTTTCTTATGCTGTTCTATTTTGAGCATCAGACAAAAGCTTCTCATACTTGGAATCGTTCCTTACGACTAATCTCACTTATTAAGAATTGGGTTGTCATCAATTGAAATAGCATTTAAGAATGCTTTTTGTCTCAGGGAATTAGCTACTACATTATCCTTTGTTGGTCTAAGAAAATCTTAAAGATCAAATTCTTGTAAAATCTCAATCCATCTTCTCTGTCACATGATAAGAGTAGGTTGGTTGAATGTCCACTTAAGAGTCTTGTGATCCGTTATCAATGAAATCATTTGCTCATGCCGATAATTTTTCCATAGCTTAAGGGCATGAATAATTGCTAAAAGTTCTAAATCATGAGTTGATTTATTCTTTTCATGATCTCTTAGCTTCCATGTAGTACAAACTACAGGTCTTTACTTCTTGCGTAAGAACTCCTCTTAAGGCAATTTATTGGCATCAATACTACTTTGAATCCTTTAGCAAAATCTAGAAACCTTGGAGTAGGTGCAAAACTAGGAATCCTTTTAGCTTGGAAAAACTAGAATCATGCTCAGTCTTCCACTCAATCCTTATTTCCTTCTTCAATAATTCTATTATAGGAGCTACGATAAGAGCATAATCTACGACAAATCATACACCAACCCGTAATCTCAAGAAATTCTCACACTTCACTGATGGTAGAGGGTCGAGGCCGTTCTAGGATAACAACTTAAAACTTTAACAGCACAAGACAAAATACTAAAGACAAAATTTCCCTATCCAAGTCAAGTTCCATACTTTATTTATGCCAAGTATTTACAAATCTAGCTTGGTTCAACAGTTAAAGGATTCTAACTGCTGGTTGTTCAGGAGCACAATAGTACAAGTGATAAGTGTTTGAAGACAAATGCTTATAGTCTACTATCTCATCAGAGTAGTATTTCTTGTACACATTGCTAATAGGCTCAAATATTACAAGATTCTCGTTTGGAGGAAACACATCCAAAATGGCATTAGGATTAATTCTATCACTAGGGATCACATTCTTTGCTTGATCAAAGACCCATCGGTTCAAAGTTGTTTTGAGACCATCTATAGTGCTCTTAACTTCTCCAAAATTTCCAAGGAAGTAGAAAACTTGGATAACCCGCAATTCATGCGCCCAACGAAGCTTCTTCAAGTCAGTGGACAAATACTCAAATTTTGTAGCATTGATAAAGAAGATACCACACTTACTATTCCATGTAATCTCCCAACCTTGATGGATTCTCGTTGATGGAGGAGCAAAGGCCTTCATCAAAATTTCCATCATGCTTCAGCGAAAATTGTAGATTCAAGAACGACACGCCTCCATATACATTATCTCAAATGTTCTAAACTTGCAGTAAGCAATCTTGGTATCTTCCTGAAACATCAATGCTCAGTCCTTGAGTACGTCTACCCTGCTAATCTTTATTATTTTAAAAGTTTCAAACAGCATTATTGTCCAGTTCGTAAACCTAGGCTCTGATACCAGGTATGAGGTCCCCACCCCGTCATCTCAAACGACGGTTCTAATTGTAAACTTGGTGGTTGAGTAGCGTTAAAGGGTAACCTTGCCTTTGCACTACATTTCTACTCAAATGTATATATTTTTTATCAAATTTTTAACCTAGTGTTCATTCTCTCTTTCCGTAATAGCCTTTTTCCATACAAACACCTTACCCTTCTTAGATCTTTATGCATTTACATCATATTTCTCTCTTCATGCTAAATGTAAATAGTAAACTTAATTCTACTCTCCTAATTTTTTACTGCATATTGTTTAAACTAATTATCTTTACTAATTTAAATAGCTATCTACATCCCATAATTTGTAAATAAATAATTTATGGGCACTTATCTTACCCATCTTCTCTCAAGGGTAGGGTTAACCTTGTAGGCCTTCCCTTCCCCACCACTATGTGACCCAACTCTTGGATCATTTACTTGTGTTGGTCAACAAATCTTAAATATAATGTATATCCCCAATAAATCAAACTTTATTGGAGCCTACCTCATTTGTTTAATGTGGATTCTCTTTTGAAAAAGCATGCTACACCTTGGATGCATGCTAAAGGGTCCCCTACAAGGAGACTTGGTTCAAAAGGTGTTTTGGATGTATCTTGAACGCCTTAGCTCGTGGATATACTTGAGGAACACTCCAAAATCAGCTGAAACACTTTGAGAAGGTCAACTTTGCGTTTTACAGCACCCAATTCTGAGTTACAGGCTGAAAGTTATGGTGAAAACAAGGTGTTGTGGACACTGTTACTGCAGGTCAAAGTTACAATCAGGTAAACCACAAAGGTGAAAAGTTTTCTTGACTTCTTCAAAATTCTAAAATACCAATGGGGAGTGAAAAACCACTTGCATGTGGAGGGGTCGGCTCAAGATGCTTCCAGAGACACAACAAACAGGATGGGGACACTCTGCAGGAGCCACTGGATGGACATCATGGTGGGGCCCACATACATTATCAACCCTTACGGAGCCTCCACGACTTAAAAAGATATTTTTAATGAAAAAATAAGTCCCTTATTTGCATAATTGAAGAAATGGTCAAAAGGGCACCTAACTATGGTTAATTACCTACCCTAATCAAGTTTAACCTAACCTAAGGTCTTGTACAGCTATAAAAAGGCCCTTTGGCAAGCACAAAAACATACACACCTACTCCATTGCTGCAAATAAGCTCCTCTAAGGTTAGGGAAGCCCTAATCTCTCTACCCTCTTGTCTCCCTATCCATTTCCTAAGCTTGCTATCATAAGCGGTGCCATAGAGAGAGCATCAATATGCTATTGCTACCATTCTCTTGCAAACATTTCTCTTACCATACTCATCCCTAAATAAGGATTTTAGCTTCTATATGAGAGCAAGTATATCAAGTTCAATGATCTATCTCATGGTTTGATCAAAAAATTGCTGCAATTGGGGTGTCGTCGTCACACTTTTGCTCTAAACGCGTGTGAAATTGGTAAGCATATCTTGGCAGCTTCTCATATCTTGTGCTCATTGGGTTGCTTGTTTTGTTGAGAAAGTTTTTGTGCACCATGATGTCTATTTTCTTGGCTTTTCTCCTTATGTTGTGTGTAAGTAAGTCTTGGGGCTGCATAGATGGAGAAGAGCTCTATATGCATGTCGCCTTATGTGTGTAAGTAGTCTATTCTTTTGGGAAAGGGAAGGAGTTGTCAAGTATTTGTGCATTATAGTGTTTTGAGCTTTGCTAAGAGGTTGTGTGCTTGCTTTTCTTAGAAGTATATGAGCACTAATATGGTGAAGGTCACTCTTTGCATGTGAGTTTGTGCAGTGTTCAAAGGGATTGCCTAAGGAGTGTGTGTTGAATGGTTGAAGGGCATTTTGTGTTGAAGCACATAAGGAAGGTGTGAGTGTGTGTGTGTGTGTGTGTGTGTGTGTGTGTGTGTGTGTGTGTGTGTGTGTGTGTGTGTGTGTGTGTGTGTGTTGTATATGGTTTGTTTCGGTTTCCTTCTTTCTCCATAAAAGAGGGTGGTGCCCCTAAGAAATATGCGTGTGTAGGGTCTCACGGAGTGGTTGTCTGGTGGGAGCCTTGAGTTGAGCCCCATCTCAAAAATTCGCTCTCATAAAAGTGGTGCCCCCACTGAGGAACTTTCCTAATTGCCTTCTATTCTCCTCATGAACAATAGAGTTGCACCATATGCTTTTCATTTTGCATAACGCATCAGAATTAACATTTGTGTAGATCGCAAAATGTTTTACCAGCAATGCATTGTTTTTATGTTTGGAGCAGAAAGACTTGGTGAAATCTTGGCATCTCCAAATCCCATCATTCTTCCATTCATTAATTATGATGATTCATTTGATGTCCGTGTTTTTATTTTGTTTTGGGGCAGGGACAAGAGGCACCTAGATAGCGATCCATTCAAGAGGAATCTTTCTTCAAGAGAAAGAAAAAGGAGAACACATTGTCACATGAACCAACCTGGAGCTGCTTCTCCTTTTACAACCATAGCTCGTCAATCTGTTCACATCATAATTTCTACAAAATTTAGATTTCAAGCAACTATTAGGAGAATTTTTGGACCCACTCGCTTTAATGAAATTAATGCCTCAATCAACCCTTTTATTTTGCCTATGATAAATTATGAACTAACACTTGATGTATATATTTTCATTTTGATGTGATCACTCATTGTAGTCAAAACTTTGTGGTACACAAGCCTCCTTGTATTGTAAAAATGTCAAGCACTTTTCCTACCTTTCATTCTAAAAATGGTGAGGATGCCCAAGAATTTCTGGATAATTTGGAGATTGCACACCTCATCTCTGGGAGAGATCAAGAAGAGTTAAAGCTGCGTGCTTTTCCACTCGTTCTCAAACGGGAGGCTAAGGTATGGTACGAGGCCTTGGAACCTCAAAACAAAACCAATTGGGAGAGGCTACGTGCAATTTTTCTTGCCAAATTTGGGCAAGGAGATACTCCAGAGGGTCTTTGGAAGTGTCTACTTCAACATAAACAGGTATTCCTTGAAGACTACCCATCTTATGAGGCCGTTTTCCTTAACCTATGGGATAGATGGGAGGCTACCTTACAAAACCAAGGTGGTGCACCAAACTTTCTAAAGAAAGATAGGTTCATGGCTAGCTTGTATCCAATTTTGAAGACCAAGGTAGAGTTAAAATTCCCATCAACATTTGAGGAAGCACGTGTGGTGGCCATGGTCAATTCAAGCAGTTAAATTTTCAAGCACATAGAACAAGGGACCTAAATGAAGTCATTGAGAGGGATTCTTCACCAAGCATGGGAGCACAAGTTAGGGGCTCTCTTGCCCAAACTTCACAAATAGGGGAAGGATCACAACAAGAGATCTTGCAAAGATTAACTCAACAACTAGAGAGTCTCACCTTGAATCTAGTGCAGGGCCTACCCCAACAACGACAACCAAGAGAAGGGAATCACAATCAACGACGTCAAGCACAAGAGTTGAGATGCTGGAATTGCAACAAAGTTGGTCATGGCATGTATAATTTCCCTCACCCTCGAAGGCTTCCAAGGGACATATACCCTCCTAGACCCCCTCCGCTCATGGTGCAGCAAGAGCATGCTCAAGCCCCACAAATTCTTCGTCGACCACCACCACCTCCAGTGGCGAACATCCCTCCTGTCCCACAAGTGGAGGAAGAGAGAGGAGTAAACGTCATAAAGCTAGAAGAGGAGATAGAGGTGAGCCCTATACATTTTGATGTTATGCCAGCAGAAAAGCGCACAAGAGCACACAACAAGGATGAAGACACAAGGAATGAAGAGTCAGAACTTGCAAGGAAGGAGAGGAAGAAAAAGTCAAAGAAGGAGGAAGGAGGCAAGAAGTAGAGATCAAGGCGAAGGGAGATCGGCATCAATGATTTTCCATTAGAAAAGAATATGGAACCCTACAACATCTTAGAAGATCTGCAAACTCAAAAGCCCAATATTTCTTTACCTCAACTCCTACATCTATCACCCAAGGTGAGAAGGCACTGGTCCAAACTTGTAAGCACAATACTCCCAAGAAAGAAAGAAAAGGTGACAATAAAGGCATTGACTTCAAAGCCACAACAAGATGTGGAACCTATTGTAGATGCTTATGTAAGGGGTAGGAAGGTATCCAATGTGTATGTTGATGGTGGAGCACAAATGTGTGTGATCACGGAAAGAGCCATGAATAGACTAGGGCTTGAAATCACAAAGTCCTCTAATTGTCAAGCTAGGCTGGCCAACAATGCAAGTGTGAAGTGCCTAGGGATCATCGAGAATGTAAAAGTTTCTGTATGTAATATAGATGCACGTGTGGACATGTATGTTATGCCGGCCAAGGGGGAGGGCTATCCCATCATCCTAGGGAGGCCTTGGCTCATTGCTTTGAATGCAGATCAAAAATGGGGACGAGGACAATTGATTCTCAAAAAGGGGCAACATGTAGTATATGATTGGCATGAAGGAAAGCAGCTCGACATCAACTATGAGACCACGGATGATGAAGAAAGTGAAGAGAGTTTTGGCTCAAGCGACGAGGAAAGTTCAACCACTACATCCAATAGCGAAGAAGAATCATCTTTGGAGGTAATGGGTATCATCTTCAACACATCAAAAACTCCATCAATAGAGGTTGACCCAACAAAGGAGCAAAAAAAGGATGACAAAGGTGACCACAAGCACTTTGAAGACTTTGAGAGGATGCTTGCAAAAGATCTTACCCCTGAGGAGAAGCGGTCCTACATCGATATGCTCAAGACGTATCCCAATTTGTTTATCACTGATTACTCACAAATTAGAGGTGTGGATGTTATAGAGCATGGCATAGAATTAAAACCAGGTACTAAACCTGTGGCTCAAAAGCTAAGGTGCCTAGGAAAAATACAACAAGAGGCACTTTTGACAGAGGTTAACCGACTCCTCAAAGCTGGTTTCATTTACCCTGTGTCTAACTCTGAGTGGGTGTCCCCAATTGTAATAACCCCTAAAAATAACGGAAAATGGAGGTTCTGTGTTGACTACAAACCGCTCAACGCTGCAACAAAGAGGGATCATTTTCCTCTTCCTTTCCAAGATGAAATCTTAAACGAAGTAGCCGGCTATGAATGTTACACAATGTGTGATGGGTATTCAGGGTATTTTCAAATCAGAATAGCAGAAGAAGATCAGTTAAAAACCACTTTCATCACACCTTGGGGTTGCTTTGCCTAAAGAGTGATGCCATTTGGGCTCACAAATGCTCCTAGTACCTTTATAAGGTTTACAACTCTTGTCTTTCAGCCCTTCTTTGGAAAGTCAATTAGGGTTTTTATGGATGACTTCTGTATCTATAGTAGCCAAAGACTTCATTGCCAAAAAGTTGAGGAGGGGCTTAGGAGGCTTCATCAATTTGGGGGACAGCTTAATCCTCAGAAGTGTCACATTGCAGAGTCACAAGTGGTGTTGCTAGTTCATGTGGTGTTGCTAGGTCATGTGGTTTCTTTGCAAGGAATTCAAGTGGATCCATCAAAAGTAAATGCTCTCTTGTCACTACAACCACCAACGACAACCAAGGAGCTCATGACTTTCAACCACAAAGTAAGGTACATGTCTCGTTTCATTCACCTTCTAGCGGAAGCTATTGCACCTTTGCACAACCTAGCAAACAAACCCACATTTGAATGGAGAGAGGAACACGAATTATGCTTTACTGAAGTAAAGGTTATTCTCAACTCTCTTCCAACAATAATGCCACCAAATCCAAAGGATACATATTACATCACGCCAAGTGTAGGAATGGAGGCCATCGGTGTAGTCCTCATGCAAAAAGACCCAAAAACATGCTACAGGAGGCCAGTATACTTTGCAAGCAAAGTCATGACCACTGCAAAGAAGGGCTACACCGATATGGAGAAGGTGGTATTCATAATTATGTTTGCGGTAAGAAAGTTCCGATCATATCTCTTACCTACACCATTTGTCATTCTCGCCATGGAAAACAATTTACCATATGTTGTGCAACACATGAGCCTCTCATCTAGGATAGCCAAATGGGTTCTAGAACTCCAAGAGTTTGAATACACTTTTCTTGTGGAAGATAGCACAAGGGCAGGTCTTGCAGACATTCTCACATACAAAGTGAGAGAAAGGAAAGAGTCATCAAAGGCAGGAGACAAAGCGACACCACAAAATAATGAGGAGGAGATGGACAACGCACACATTTTGTGCTTTGATGGAGCTTACCGACGACAACACGATCAGGCAGCAGGGGGGGTTCTTATTCTAAGTGCACAAAGGGAAGTTCTTGTTAAGAAAGGTATCACCTTGGAAAATGTTCATTCTAATAATGAGGCTGAGTATGTCACCTTAAAGTTGGGGCTTGAAGAATGCAGAAAACTTGGCATCGAAAGACTTATAATAAGAGGTGATTCCTTACTAGTTATTAGGCAAATCCAAGGGATATGGAAGTGCAAGAACCCTACTCTAGTGGAGTGGCTTAGAGAGGTGAAGGCTTTGATAAAGAACTTTGAAGCTACACAGGTACAGCATGTTGTGAGAACCCTCAACAAGGAAGCATTATCTCGCCAATGAGAAACTTCACATCATGGTGGGAGGTGTGAAGCTCTACGAACCAAAGTACCAAGGCCAAGAGGAATTGAAGGACATCATATTTTTCCTCCAAACTGGTGAGTGCCCTAAACACTTGGATAAAGTGCAAAGGCATAGGTTGGTAAAAAAGGCAACTCCTTACCAACTCATAGGAGATGATTTGTATCATAAAGGGAAAGATTTGGTGCTAAGAAGGGTGCCTTCTATTCAAGAAATAGAGAGAATCCTCTTTTCATGCCATGATGATGTCTGTGGGGTCATTTTTCTCATGATATTACAAACAGGAAGATTTTGCAAGCAGGGTTTGTTTGGCCAAGTCTACATCGTGATGTCCAGCATTGGTGTAAGTCATGCAAAGGTTGTCAGATTGCTGGAGATCGACGACTCACTTACGAGCCTCTCAATAATTTTGTATGGTCCTTTTGAGATGTGGGGTGTGGATGCAATAGGCCCCTTACCTCGCACATCTACTGGGAAGGTCTTCATCATTGTGGGAGTAGATTACATGACACGATGGGCGGAGGCAGCAAGTACAACACGAATTACAGCCGAGGAGGTATCAAAATTTATCTTTGATCACATATACAGTAGATTCGGCACACCATTAGAGATTTTGTCAGATCGTGGTCCAGGGTTTAGAGCAGAGCTCCTAGATAATCTTTTGGCAAAGTTAAAAGTCAAACATTTGCATTCTACACCTTACTACCCTCAGTGCAATGGGTTGGTTGAAAAGGTGAATGGAATGATATCTAAGATCATTTCTAAGCAGGTTGCAGATCGACCAAACGACTGGGATCGTCATTTGACTGCATCTCTATGGGCATACAGAACATCTTTCAAGGTATCCACTCAATTCACTCCTTTTCATTTGGTATATGGACAGGAGCCACTCCTTCCTATTGAGGTGGAGCTTGCAAGCCTACGCATTCTCTCACGGGGAGCAAAGAGGCCAAAATAAGCTTTGCAGGAAAGAATTTTAGATCTTCAACGACTTGAGCTTGATAGAGAAGAGTCCATCGACTATTACATTGCCCAAGCCACAAGCCAAAGGGACAAAATCAACAAGAAGCTCAAGGGGAAAGGATTGAAGGAAGGTATGTTCTTTCTTCGCTATGATAACCGACTTGATACTCGACTTGACAAAAAAAATTTGCAAAGATGGGAGGGACCTTTCATGATAAAAACAAAGTTTGGGAATGGTAGTTACAGATTAGCAGATTTATCAGGAAAACTCCACAAGACCAGAGTCAATGGATGGAGATTAAAGCCCTACTTTCAACGTATCAATCCCTTGATAGTAAGTCATCTACCTACATCGTCTAAGCTCCAAATTGGCATGGCTCCCTTCAGCTTGGTAACTGCTCCACCTATTTTTAAAGCTTTGATGTGCAAAGAAGAACCAGCCTTGGAATCTGAACATACCCAAGGCACCCTCCCATCTCCGATTTATGGGATTGAGGTAATGAAAAGCACGTCTAATGGAGTAAAATAGTGCATATCACTACTCCCTTTTTTGGAAAAAAAAGAAAAAAAGAAAAAAAAAGAAAAAAACTCTTTTGTTTCATCTAGGAGCATGAATGATCCTAGATGAAGGAGGAGGGCTAATATGAGTAGCGTTAAAGGATATCCTTGCATTTGCACTACATTTCTACTCAAATGTATATATTTTTTATCAAATTTTTAACCTAGTGTTCATTCTCTCTTTCCGTAATAGCCTTTTTTCATACAAACACCTTACCCTTCTTAGATCTTTATGCATTTACATCATATTTCTCTCTTCATGCTAAATGTAAATAGTAAACTTAATTCTACTCTCCTAATTTTTTACTGCATATTCTTTTAACTAATTACCTTTACTAATTTAAATAGCTATCTACATCCCATAATTTGTAAATAAATAATTTATGGGCACTTATTTTACCCATCTTCTCTCAAGGGTAGGGTTAACCTTGTAGGCCTTCCCTTCCCCACCACTATGTGACCCAACTCTTGGATCATTTACTTGTGTTGGTCAACAAATCTTAAATATAATGTATATCCCCAATAAATCAAACTTTATTGGAGCCTACCTCATTTGTTTAATGTGGATTCTCTTTTGAAAAAGCATGCTACACCTTGGATGCATGCTAAAGGGTCCCCTACAAGGAGACTTGGTTCAAAAGGTGTTTTGGATGTATCTTGAACGCCTTAGCTCGTGGATATACTTGAGGAACACTCCAAAATCAGTTGAAACACTTTGAAAAGGTCAACTTTGCCTTTTACAGCACCCAATTCTGAGTTACAGGCTGAAAGTTATGGTGAAAACAAGGTGCTGTGGACACTGTTACTGCAGGTCAAAGTTACAATCAGGTAAACCACAAAGGTGAAAAGTTTTCTTGACTTCTTCAAAATTCTAAAATACCAATGGGGAGTGAAAAACCACTTGCATGTGGAGGGGTCGGCTCAAGATGCTTCCAGAGACACAACAAACAGGATGGGGACACTCTGCAGGAGCCACTGGAGGGACATCATGGTGGGGCCCACATACATTATCAACCCTTACGGAGCCTCCACGACTTAAAAGGATATTTTTAATGAAAAAATAAGTCCCTTATTTTCATAATTGAAGGAATGGTCAAAAGGGAACCTAACTATGGTTAATTACCTACCCTAATCAAGTTTAACCTAACCTAAGGTCTTGTACAGCTATAAAAAGGCCCTTTGGCAAGCACAAAAACATACACACCTACTCCATTGCTGAAAATAAGCTCCTCTAAGGTTAGGGAAGCCCTAATCTCTCTCCCCTCTTGTCTCCCTATCCATTTCCTAAGCTCGCTATCATAAGCGGTCCCATAGAGAGAGCATCAATATGCTATTGCTACCATTCTCTTGCAAACATTTCTCTTACCATACTCATCCCTAAATAAGGATTTTAGCTTCTATATGAGAGCAAGGATATCAAGTTCAATTATCTATCTCATGGTTTGATCAACAAATTGCTACAATTGGGGTGACGTCTGTTACCATATACATGTGGTAGTGATGTGTGTGAACACAGTATGACCGCCGGGGCATTTTTTCCCTCTTTAGGAGGTTTTCTCCCCCGTGCATTGTATATACACCCATCACTCTAGGGCTATCTATCTTTCCATTGCACACCAAGTAACACACTCTCTATTGTGTGCCTTGAGCTTCCTTCATCTTCTCCAAGCTGTGTGTGCTTCTCTGCAACCCTAATTCCAACAATTGGTATCAGAGCAGGTCACATCCTCCCGGGCTTAGTCGCCAGCTGCTCCAGCACATGTCTGCTCACTTTCTACGATTTCAGTGAGCTTTGGCGAGCGTTCGCAGGTCAACAAATTTTTTGGGAGAGCTCAAAGAGCTTGGTCTGCTCAGATTTTCGATTTGGGCTCATTTCGGCCTCCATTTCCACTACAGGCACTACTGTACAGGCTATTTCGTCATTTTATGCAGAATTTCTTTCAGTGCCGTTTTCTGCATAACAGGTGCCTTATATTCTTCTACGGTTTGTGGTATATAGCACAAGTTGTTCCCGCTCCATTTCTCCTATTTTCGAGCAATTTTCACATCAGGTGCAGCATTTACCATGGCTGACAACAACAACACAGATGTGTTCAAGATGTTTGCTGCTAAGGACAGGTTGGATGGGGACAACTACCCTATGTGGGCTTATATGATGCAACATGTTCTTGTGTCAAAAGGTGTCTGGAACATTGTGCAGGGCATTGATGTACGTCCTGGTTCTGAGGATGTAGGCGATGTTGAGGATGTTGCAGGTCTTACTGCAAGGATTGCAGCTATTAGAGTTGTTTTGCCTACGGCAGAACAAGCTCTTTGGGATGCTAAGGATGCGCAGGCTCATGCATTGATTGCGTTGTCTGTGAAGCGCACCATTGTTCCTCACATCCGTTCAGCAAAATCTACAAAACAGGCTTGGGATATTTTAGCAGGTATTTATGCAAGCCGCAATGAGGCTAAAATTACTTTGCTGCGTAAAGAGCTGGAGTCAAAGATTATGCATGAGGAAGATGATATGGACACTTTCCTTGCTAGTGTCAAGGATATCAATGAGCAGCTTATTTCTGCAGGTGAAGTCATTTCAGACAGTTCCCTTGTGCAGACTGTTCTTAATGCCTTACCAGATTCCTACCAGACTTTTGCTAGTACTTGGAGACTGATGACCCAAGGAAATCCTGAAGTTGTCAAGTTTGATGCATTATGCACATTGCTGTTGCAAGAGTCACTTTCTAGAAAAAACAGGACTAAGCAGCGTGCAGTTGAACAGGCTTTTATTGCTTCTCAAAGAAAGGGTGGTAACAGTAATGCAGCCACTTCTTATGGTTCTGCTGCGAGTGGCAAAAATTTTGTTCCTAATGCTTCTGCTGGCAGCACTTCGTATGGGAATTCTGGTGATAAGGTCAAAAAGAAGATGCGTTGCCATTATTGTAAAGCCAATGATCACTTGATCAAGTCATGTCCTAAGTTGAAGGCCAAAGAGGCTAAGAAGAAAGAGGGTGGTCCCACTGCAAATGCTGGATCCACTACAAATGCAGCCATGGCTGAGTCTTCTGTGAAAGGAGACTGTGTTGCTGATGTTGATGCAGAATGGGCGTTTAGTGCAGAGTGCACTTACAATCTTGTTGTCCATGATGCATGCTTGTCAGTTGCTGCAGATTCACATGTGTGGTATTTCGATAGTGGTGCTACAAAGCACATTACCTCACATCGTGAATTGTTTACCTCTCTCGAGTCTGTCCCTCATGGGAATTCAGTCACTTGTGCCAACAATGCCTCTTATCCAGTTCAAGGAGTTGGAAAGATTGTGCTTACTGCTGCTAATGGCGGTTCTTTCACATTTGTTGATGCACTTTATGTACCTAGGATCAAGAAGAATCTCTTGTCTGTTAACGCACTTGCTAGACTTGGACTTGTAGTCAAATTTGTGGATGACAGATGTACAGTTTATAATCTCAGTTTTGGTGATGAAATTGTTGCATCTGGGCTTTTGTGCCGTGGGTTGTATAAGCTCACTTTGTATGACAAGTGTGGACAAAATTTTGCAAATGCTGTTGCAGATTCAAGGGCTATTTCATATGCAAAACTTTGGCATGCACGTTTTGGTCATCTGAATTTTTCCAGTTTGCTACGTTTGCAAAAATTTGATATGGTTGCTTCTTTGCCGCCTCTTGAAGCACCTATCAAACATGTTTGTGAAGGCTGTATTTTGGGTAAGATGCAGCATTCTAAATTTCCAAAGGATGGTTCAATTCGGGCCACATGCAGGTTGCAACTTGTGCATAGTGATGTTTGTGGGCCCATGCAAACTCCGTCCTTGGGCAATTTACCTGTGCTTCGTGACTTTCATTGATGATTACTCCAGGCATGCATGGGTATTTCCGCTTAAAGCGATGCCCGAAGTTTTTATGTGCTTCAAACAATTTCTGGCTATGGCTGAAAATGTCTCGAAATGTACTATGGGCGCCCTCCGTTCCGATCGAGGGGGGCAGTATATGTCTCATGAATTTAATGCATTTTTGGCTACTCATGGGATAAAACACCAATGTACAGTGCCTTATACGCCTCAGCAAAATGGTGTTGCTGAGAGGAAAAACAAGTCACTGACGGAAATGGCACGATGTATGGTCAAAAGTCAAGCTTTACCGCATTCTTTTTGGCTTGAGGCCATCATGTGTGCCACTTATGTACTTAACAGGTGTCCTACGAAAGCTTTGCAGTCTATTACTCCATATGAAGCATGGCATGATAGAAAGCCTTCTACTGAGCACATGCGTGTTTTTGGCTGTTTGGCATATGCTTTGGTGCCACAAGTGCAACGCAAAAAATTGGATGATAAGGCTGTCAAATGTATTTTTGTTGGTTATAGTGTTGAAAGCAAAGGTTACAGGTTGTATCATCCGCAAACAAAACATATTTTGGTTTCACGGGATGTAGTGTTTGTGGAAGATTCTGTTCAACCCTTGCTGTCATGTACTAGAGATAGTAGTGTAAGCTCACATGACATTTATGACACTTTGTTGCCTCTTTTCAGTGGTGGAAATAAGAATGTAAGTTCCAATGAGGAAAATGTACAGCCTATGGGGGTTTCTGAAAATGTTTTAGATTAGCCTATTACTGGTGCAGATGAACATGATGTACTTGATGAGAAAAGGGCTGAAAATGAGTAGGCTAGAGGTATGCCAAAATGGCTGGTGCACACTTTGCGTAACAGTAAATTGGATGCACCTTTGTCTAGTCGTACTCGTTCAGGCTCTCGCCATGCATCTTATGCATCAGATTGTTATGCTTTGGCTGTGTCTAGCTTACATGATGTTGAGGAGCCTCTGACTTTTGATGAAGCACAAAATTCAAAAAATTGGATGGCTGCCATGCAATCAGAATATGATGCACTTATAGAAAATGACACATGGACTTTATGTGATTTGCCTCCTGGAAAAAAGGCCATTGGTACGAAGTGGGTTTACAAGTTGAAACGCAAGCCAGATGGTGAGATCGATCGCCATAAGGCTCGACTTGTTGCAAAGGGTTATGCACAGCAAAAAGGCATAGATCATGAAGAGACTTTTGCTCCCACTTGTCGTATGACTACTGTGTGTTTTCTATGTGCATTGGCAGCTCATTTTGGTTGGGATGTACATCAATCAGACATTGTTACTGCTTTCTTGAATGGTGACATATTTGAGGAAGTTTATGTAACGCAGCCTCGTGGTTTTGTCATAAAAGGACAAGAGGACAAAGTGTGCAAATGTAACAAGGCTTTGTATGGGTTGAAGAAATATCCTCATGCTTGGTATGAGAAAGCTGACACTCATTTGGTCAAACAAGGCTTTCGTAACAGTCCAACAGAAAGCACATTGTATGTAAAGCGTGAGGGTGATGTACTTCTCATTGTGGTTCTTTATGTTGATGATTTGCTGATCACTGGACCAAATGAGAGACATATTGCTGAATTTAAGGCTGATTTGAATGTTACTTTCAAGATGAAAGATTTGGGGCTGTTGCATCATTATTTGGGTATACAGTTTAAGCAGTGTGATGGTGGTATTTCCTTGTTTCAAAAAAGTTACATAGAGACATTGCTATGTAAGTTTGGACTTGAGGATTGCAAACCTATTGCTAATCCCATTGAAACAGGTTTGAAGTTGAGTCTACATGATGCTGGTGATCCTGCTGATGTCACTCTTTACCAAACTACTGTTGGCTGCCTCATTTATGTATGCAACACGAGGCCAGATATTCAGTTTGCAGTCTCACAGGTCAGCAGATTTATGCATAGCCCAAGGTCTAAGCATTGGCAGGCTGTCAAGAGGATTTTTCGCTGCCTTAGTGGCACTTTACATCTTGGCTTGTTTTATCCCAAGGGGGGATCATTGCCGCCAGACTTACATGCTTTTTCGGACTCAGATTGGGCTGGTTGTTTTGACACGCGAGTGTCCACAAGTGGTTTTTCTTTCATGCTTGGCAGTTCATGTATATCATGGTTGAGCAAGAAGCAACCTACTGTGGCCACTTCGAGTTGTGAGGCTGAGTACAGGGCAGTCTTCACAGCTACGGTTGATTGTGTATATCTCAGACGCCTTATGGCTGATTTGGGTGTTGGACAGGACACTGCCAACACTATCTACACTGACAGTCAGAGCGCATTGGTAGTTGCGAGGAACCCAGTTTTTCATGCTCGCACAAAGCACATTGAGGTGCATTACCACTATGTCAAGGAGAGGCTCTCAGCAGGAGAGACCAACTTGGCTTATGTGCCAACACAGGACAACCTTGCAGATCTTTTCAGAAAGGCATTGTCTCGTGAGAAGCTTGAAGCTTTCCGCAAAGCTGTGGGCTTACTCCCCTTTGTGGACTGATCCTATCCTCAGGGCATGGCACTTCCCTTTACTCATGTGCCAGCTCTCGTTCACCGCATCACTCCAGGGAGGATTTGTTACCATATACATGTGGTAGTGATGTGCGTGAACACACTAGGACCGCCGGGGCATTTTTTCCCTCTTTAGGATGTTTTTTCCCCCGTGCATTGTATATACGCCCATCACTCTAGGTCTATCTATCTTTCCATTGCACACTAAGTAACACACTCTCTATTGTGTGCCTTGAGCTTCCTTCGTCTTCTCCAAGCTGTGTGTGCTTCTCTGCAACCCTAATTCCAACATCGTCGTCACACTTTTGCTCTAAACGCGTGTAAAATTGGTAAGCATATCTTGGCAGCTTCTCATATTTTGTGCTCATCGGGTTGCTTGTTTTGTTGAGAAAGTTTTTGTGTACCATGATGTCTATTTGCTTGGCTTCTCTCCTTATGTTGTGTGTAAGTAAGTCTTGGGGCTGCATAGATGGAGAAGAGCTCTATATGCATGCTGCCTTAGGTGTGTAAGTAGTCTATTATTTTGGGAAAGGGAAGGAGTTGTCAAGTATTTGTGCATTATAGTGTTTTGAGCTTTGCTAAGAGGTTGTGTGCTTGCTTTTCTTAGAAGTATATGAGCACTAATATGGTGAAGGTCACTCTTTGCATGTGAGTTTGTGCAGTGTTCAAAGGGATTGCCTAAGGAGTGTGTGTTGAATGGTTGAAGGGCATTTTGTGTTGAAGCACATAAGGAAGGTGTGAGTGTGTGTGTGTGTGTGTGTGTGTTGTATATGGTTTGTTTCGGTTTCCTTCTTTCTCCATAAAAGAGGGTGGTGCCCCTAAGAAATATGCGTGTGTAGGGTCTCACGGAGTGGTTGTCTGGTGGGAGCCTTGAGTTGAGCCCCATCTCAAAAATCCGCTCTCGGTGGCCACTAGATCTATAGTGGAAGCAAACAAAGTGGTTCAAGGGATCAACTAGCGAACGAACTCTCATCACCAAGTTAATTTAGTCGAGCCTACTAGCAACAAGATCTAGTTCCACCCCGCATGGGGAAAAGCGTGTCTAACCAACTATCGGTCCTAAGGCTCACCTTCCAAAAGAAGAGAAATCTCGAGTTCCTTTTTCCCCATTGCTTTCAGAGGCACGTACACTTGGGACTTCACTGCTTTTGGTGTAATGAGCAATTCTAACGTCATTTACGGTACTATGGGAACAAAGAGTTCCCGACCAATCGGGACCACCTTTCTCATAGGCATTGGCAACCCGAGCCAAGCCCCCACTTTCCACCCCCATACTCACACTTTGTCTTGTGTGTCCTAATTACTAACACATTTGTTGTTCAACATATACTTTGGACGGATAAGCCGCGCTTGACGTCAGCACAGCTAGAACTCACCTAACAAGATTTGTCAACTAAGGACGAATCTCAACCCGCAAGCGCGTGGAAGCAAGCATAGGGTGTCAACCTACACTCGACCGACTCCTAACTAATTCCTGCAGAGGTCTCTACCCAATGTCTTAGCTACAGCCTTCAGGGGTGCATAAGAGGAAACTTCCTACAACGCTTTCTAGAGCCGAATACCCATCAAACAATCTTGAAATGCCACATAACTTGAAGGAGACCCTACTAACACCAATAGGTCACTCTCCCTAAGGTCTATGAACCAAAATCCCAACCCAAAACACCTCGTGCAAAATCACGTAGGATGTCTGGCCCAAATTTCCAGGTCTTTGTTTCCAAAATCTAAAGTGTCTAATGTGTAGCTCTACTCAATGCAAATGTGTGGATATACTACAATGCAAAATCGGACAACGTATGCTCACCGAATCACCATATGAAGCTCGTAGATGGAGCTCACAAAACCGGACCGTACCTGCGCAATGTAGGTATCGGCGTGTAGCTCTCGTGGGGGGCAACACACTGCACTTCTCCACACTCGATTCCGACCACGGGTACGCACGTAGCGTCAAGATGAAGCTCTCACTCTCTCTCGTACACAGTACGCTCACTCACAGACTTCAAACTTTTTAAAATGACAAAAAGGTCTTTCATTAAGGTCAAAAAGTGGTATAAATACCTTACAATTCTCAAACCCTAATGTTCCAATTTAACCATCTACTCAATCTAAATGTCAAAACTGGGATACAATCTGGAAACTTTTGTAAGCCCCAATATTTACAAAGGTGAAATGTCTTCTCAATAAATGAATAATTACAAAAAATAATAATCTGTCGAGCAGTCATTTTCCGTAGGGTGTGTCCTGCTTCTAACACTCCCCCCCTCCTTGCTCATGTCGTCCCCGACATGGCTATTGAGCTGCTTCTTCATCTTAGGCTTTCTCTCATCTTGAGCAATGACTCATATCTTGCATGTTGAGCCACTGGTGTTGGGCCGAATATGTCAGTGTTGATTGTGAAGAAGCCGGTGTAGAAAGATTCTTCAAAGGCCTGGAGGTGATAGTATGGCAAAAACATGATCCTTTGATACAATGCATGTATCACCTCCTTGGAAGGCTGACCAGACAGATCGTATGGGGACCCCCTCGACCCCTGCCGAATGGTCAACTGATCATATAGAAAGGTTCTATTATGTTAGGGCATGCTACAGTTCAAATCCCATCTGATTTGGTCGAGCTGACAAGCCGCTATGGTCAGTTTTTGGTTGTAGGTCTTCGTGCACTGCTCGGATTCTAGGGTTTTTCCTAGGGATTTAGACTAGCTATCGGCCGTATCAAATGGATCATTGATGAATAAAGAAGTTACCCCTCATGTCTCTTGTGAGACGACGCTGAAAACGGGCATCTGTAGACTCCAGAAAGTATGCGCGAAAGAGGTTGAAAAGCTCTCTCTACAAAGGTGACAAGTGGAAATAAGGTTGTTTTAACCTACCTGGCATATCTATACGTGGACTTTGCAAACCATTTTTCCCCAGATTCCCCCGTTAGTCCTACTAGGCCATGAAATCAATGTTAGACTAAAAGCTTTCTCTGATCGGATTCTTGTAGCTGATTCTACAAGAATTTTACAAAAGTAGGTCTGGCCGTCTAATTTAGGCTTCCTGCTTCCATCTTCCAATTTCATTGATGATTTTTGTGCTTGACCGCCTTGTCTTTCTTCTCATCATTGTGTCTTTTATTTTTTCATCTGAGCCCCTTTGCTATTTATCACTAATTTTGACCTGTTTATTGAAAAAATCAAAGAAAATAACAAAATGCGCTAAAAAAGCAAAGTAAAAATCCAATTATTAAGTAAATCCATTGAAAAACACAACTTTACTGTTTTTTGTTGGATTTCTCTATTTTTAAGTTTTAATATCGAAATAAATGATGAAAAATAACAAAAAAGGATGATTTTTTGATGATTTTCTAATAGTGTATACACTATTTACACTCGTTGGATGTTTCCTTGATGATGAATTATAAGGGCATTATTAGGTAATTTTGCAAAAAATCACACGTTAACATCAAACTTTTTCATCCCTCTTCAAACATTGCCCTTAATTACTTTGTGCCCTTCCATCCCTCCTAGATGGCGTACTCCGGGACGACAGTGTGCATGGGTTGAATAATCGTGTCTATGCATAGCCGTGGTTGGCTCTACGATGCTTTGAAGATCAATGCAATTCAAACCACTATGATGTGCAAGAGATGGGTCTTGAGTAATTAACTCAAGGGTTTTTTGATGTTGAGGCTTTTTGATGTTGTCTTACAAAGAGTAAATCTTGTAGCTTGTGTGCTCTCTGTTTGATTGTACCATCAGGATGCTTCAGCACGCTGATTTCCTGAGCTGTTGGTAACACTTGTGATTGTTGTCGAGTTTTTTCTCGCCATTGGTAGATTGGTTTGCTCGGTGTGGAATGGTGTGGTGGAGCCTTTTGAGACTTAACTCTCCATTGCTTGATTGGTTTTACGGTTTGTGGAGAAAATAAGTGCTCCTTTTTCTGTAAAATCCATTTCAAGTTAGATTCTTTGCTCAAAGATGCTCGTCTCTGTGTTTTGACCCTTGGACCTTTCTTTGGTTTTGTCGATGATGTTTTGGGCACCCAGATTTGAATCGGCTTGTCCTTAAGCTGTGCTTTTGGTACCCATATTTGCCTGACTCCTTGCATGCTACTTGTAGCATTTGCTTGTCAAGAGGATGGAGAAGATTGATTACTTCGTGGTTTGGTCTGCTGATTGCTTCCTTTCCATTTCTCCTTTGCTAGGTGCAGTTGGAACAATGAGTTGCCCGTCTTTAGGTGATATCTTGAGCTGGTTTGTTTCCCAATCTGGTACTGCTTTGTATGTCCGTATCCAGGGAATTCCAAGAATCATCGTCTCATTCATGTGTTCATCTGGTAAGCATACAAACTAATAAGGACATGAACATCCATGTACTATCACATTCAAGTTGACTACTCCCAATGTTGGGGTTGGGTTCTTGTTGCATCCTTTGATTGTCGCTATTCATGCTGTCAAAGACTGACTTGTTGCTTTCTTGTACGTGGAATAACTGACTGCATTTACTCTAGCTCCTGTGTCGACCAAAGCATTTGCGCTATGATTGTTGAGTTGTATTTTGATGTGCAGGTCCATTCCGTCTAACCATTCTTCATCTGTTGAAAGTGCATCTTTAGGCAATTCCCGTTGTCGATCATCTATTTCCAGAGTGTTGATGGGAATTGGTATCTATTGATTACTAAGAGCAGCTTTCCGTTTGAGTACCCAAAGCCGAGCTTCTCTTGGGCTTCATCAATAACCTGCTATCATTTAATCTTCCTTTGCTTGATTGCATGCATTCTTTCTAGCAGTTCATTGGTTAGCGGTAAATTGTATTTCTTTAAACGGCATCCACTAATCCAATTAGCCATTGGTTCACCATCTAGGGTGGACAACTTTACTGCTTCACTTGGAGATACATCTTTAATGATAAACGGTCCGTTTCCCTTTTTCTTAAACTTAGAAATGTGTTGCTTAAGGGAATAGACTAAAACTAAGTCCCCTTTCTTGAAGATTTTTGTTATTAGATGGGAATCAAACAATTGTTTTTGTTTTCGCTTTTGTGCATAGATGTGAGCTACGGCAGTTAGCATTTGCTCATCTAGCTTTTCTAGATCTTCAAGTCTTTCTGACAATTCATGTCCAGTCCACTCAAGATTCTTAGCTACCCTTAATGTCGGAAATAGAAATTCTATTGCCAGTATGGCATCAAGACCATAAACAAGGTTAAAGGGTGTAGCATTTAAAGCTGTTTTGAATGAGACTCGACAAGCCCATAGAGCTGCATGGAGATTCATTTCTCATTCTATCCTTCCTAAACTAACCGCTTTAGTCAGTACCGAGCTAAGAATTTTATTTGTTCGTTTGCCTGTGGGTGATAGGGAGCTGATTTGTTATGGATGACCATAAACTCATTAAGCAAATATTTAATTACCTCATTGAGGAAATGAGTTCCCCGATCACTAACAATTTCTATTGGCAGTCCATATCTTGTGAATACATACTCGTATAAGAATGCGGCAGTGGTTTTGGCATCATTCTTTTGAGTTGCTTTAGCCTCGGCCGACTTGGTCAAATAGTCCGTAGCTACAATGATATATTGATCTTGGGTTCTATAAGCAGGTGGTTGTATCAGCCCAAAATCTATCCCCCATTTTGCGAAAGCTCTAGCCCCCATCATTGGTCTTTAGGGCATGCTATCTACACGTGTTGGCATTTTTGCTCGTTGACAAGCATCACAACTTCAAACATATTCTTTGGCATCTGCAAAAAGTGTTGGCCACCATATGCCTGGCATCAAGATTTCTCTTGTGGTGGTCTCACTAGAAAAGTGACCTCCAGCTAATCCAGCATGTGCTTGTTCTATAATCGGAATATACTCGTCTTCATTTGCACAAAGACGCAAATGTTGATCTTTACCTCTCTGATACAATTGGTTCCCAATAAGAGCATAGTCTCTTGCTTCAGTTTCAATTGCTCTTTGACGGTGTTTACTCATATCCTCAGGAAATGTTCGGCTTGATAAGTAAGTAACCAGATAGTTACTCCACTTAGGAACAGGTGACATTTGGAACAAAGTTACATGAGGTATGGGTGTCTGTTTTTGACATTGAGGACAATCCTTTACAAAAGATCGAACATCACTCCTCGTAGTCGGCCAAAATACTCCAAATCTCAAGATTCTTTGCATAGTTTGGTCTTTCGCAAAGTGAAGTCCTACTATGGTGATATGTGCTTGACTTAGGTACTTGTTTTTCTCCTCAGGATTAATGCATAAGAGCAATATTTCATCTCGATTTCTTTTGTATAGCCTACCTGCTAGTAATTGATAGATAGCCGATTGCTCGATTAATCCAATTGTAATAGGAAGTGGTATTTCTGAATCCACTTGAACTATTGTCATCAATGATACCATGTTTTTCGACCACCGAGGTATCATTTCCACGGAGAACAAATAGGCATCTGGTAGATCATCGTCTACCCCGTTAGGTGATTCTCCTGAAATAATCCTTGACAAATGATCTGCTCTTTGATGTGTAGTGCCCTTTTTTACAACCACAGTGAAATCAAATTCCAAAAGAATGATGAACCGTCTCACTATAGTTCATGTGCTACATGGCTTGTTGACCAAATACAACGCTTGGTGGTCTACAAAGAACATAAACTTGTTGGCTAATAGGTAATTTCTATACTTTTTAATGACATAGATCATTCCTAACCCTTCTCTTTCAGTGGTAGTCTAACTCTTTTCTGCCATGTTCAATAGTCGGCTAGCATAAGAAATAGGAAAGTCAATTTTCCCATCTCCTAGTCGAGCTAGTATACAACCAATAGCAAAATTAGAAGCATCTACATGTATGTGGAATTTCTTATTCCAATCTACCATGTTCAGTTGTCGGCTAGCATAAGAAATAGGAAAGTCAATTTTCCCTTCTCCTGATTGAGCTAGTATACAACCAATAGCAAAATTGGAGCATCTACATGTATGTGGAAATATCTTATTTCAATCTGGTGCTTTCAATATTGGAGCTGAGGTGAGAGCTTGATTAAGCTTAATGAAGGATTCTTCACATGCCTCAGTCCATTCAAAGTGTGTACTCAAGCTATACATGGGTTTTGCAATTATAGTGTGCATGTAAATGAACCATCTATAATATCCACAATGCCCCATGAAGGCTCAAACCCACTTGACTGTTGTTGGTCTAGACAAATCAGCAACGACATGAATTTTTCAATATCAATAGCTATGTCCTTTTTAGACACTATATGTCCAAGAATTTTTCCTGGTCTACCCATGAATATGCACTTTTCAGGATTTAGGCAAATCCTATAAAGTCTACATTTTTCGGATACCTTTTTGAGGTGTTCTACATGATCAACTCGGATTGATGAATGTACGCATAGATCAGTCATATATACTTCCAAGAATTTCCTCAGATATTCTTTAAAAGCATGGCTCATCAATCTTTGAAATGTGACAGGAGCATTAGTTAACCCAAAAGGGATAACCTGATAGGCAAAAATATCCCATTTCGTTGCAAAAGCAGTTTTATGCTGATCTTTTGAGTCAACCAAAAGTTGATTGTATCCCAAAAAGCCATCTAAGAAACTATGAGCTTCTTTTCCTGCAACTCGCTCTAAAACATGCTCAGTGATTGGAAGAGGAAAGTTGTCTCTAATGGTAGCTGCATTCACTTTTTTGAGATTGACACACACTCGTAATTTTCCATTCTTCTTAGGTAATACCACAATTGGAGACACCCAATCTGTGTGTTCAATTTCGTAAATGAATTCGGCTTCCTTTAGTTATCTTCCTTGATTTTCTTGGCAAATGTTTCATTATATGTTTATGGCCCTTGTCTACTCGGTTTGGCATCATCTCTCATGGATATGGTATGTTGACAAATTTCTGGATCAACACCCTTGAGATCTTGTAAGACCAAGCAAAGATATCTCGGTATTCTTTTAGCAAGATTAGCAAAAGCTCTTCTTCTTCCTCTGTTAGGTCGTTTGCAATGTAGGCAGGCCTAGATTCTTCCCTTGGTTCAGCCAAGTCTATCTTTTTCGCGTTCTCGGGTCCTTCGGAGGACTCACCTTGTTTCCGTAATTCCCTAACAGGTTGTTCGACTATGAATATTCGATCTTGGAGAGTACAGTTTTTGTAATGGGAGGGAACACTCTTTACATCCTTACCATCCTCTTCCGTGGTTTCCATTTCGGTCGTATATATCTTCTTTAGAGCTTTTTTCAACTCTTGATATTTCTTTTTCCGCTCAACTCGTGTCATGATTGGCTCCTTATCATGTTTGTTTGGCTTTGCTTGAGTATCCTTCCTTGTTTTTCTCGATGTTTTTGACATTTTTGATTTTTCGTTTGAAGGATATCTGCCAATGATTTTGTCCTTGACACAATCATGTACCTCTATCTGCATTAAGAATTGTTTTCTACTAGAGACTGATGGCATAGATCGTGTTTTCATGTTTTTGGTGTCTCTTTTTCATCTATACCATTTTTGTCTTCTCGATTTTTGGTTAGGAAAGTCAAAAAACTTTTCCCCCCCTCCTTTCAAGAGTAGCTTAACTCTCACATGTTCTTTTTCTGACCCCAAATCTTCTGAGGGAGCTGAGTGTTCGTCTAACTCATCTGTTGCATCATAGTAGAGGTCTGAAAAGACTTGTTGAGCTTTCATCAAGTCCTTGGGTTCCTCATTTTCATCTTCACTGTCGAGGGTTGAAATCATTTGGATGGGAATTATGTCATAGCCATTCTCGTTGCAATATTGAGTAGGCATAGACGTATTCACACATACATACATGTCACTAAAATTTGAGTCCACTCAAATGGCTCAAACAAATGCTCTGGAAAGGGTTCAGGTACATAGGCTTCGTATGTGCAATCCCTTTTTAGAATACATTCTTCTCGTTTTAAACTTACATTTTCTGTAGCTCCACACATCCAAATAGGAGTGTCTTTGTTTAACCAGGATGGAAGCCTAGTTTCAGCCGAAGAGACTGAACCAAACTCTTGTATGGGTGTTTTCAAGACATCTCTATAAGTGTGATCTTTTAGATTTACCCTTGTTATAGATCCCACTTGCTTCAAGTATAGATAATCGTTTCCTCAATCTTGGATAAGCTGTACCTATCGCATGAAAGGTCTTCCCAATATGATTTCATAATTGAGTTTTTTCCCAAAGTCTACAATGGCAAAAGTGTGTTGATATTCAATTCCATAGGAATTGACTATCACTTTTTCAAGCAGCCCTAATGGTCTCTCAATGTGTCCGTCAGCCAATTGCAATTTCATTTGAGTTTTTCTAATGGCTGGTTGTCCCTAGGATTCCCATACTGCTTTCGTGGCTATGGCTATGCCTACTCCACTATCCAGTATTGCCATGGTTTCAATGTCATTATATTTGAGTGGAAGGGTAGTGTTTCCTTCTTCCCCTTCATAATATTCTCCAACTTTGTTTATTGGAACAGATCGAATCTCTTTGTTGTCCATTTCGTTTTTCAAATTTTCCAAATTTCTTGAGATTAGCCCTGTATCCCCACCTTCTCTAGGGTTTTCTGTAGGTCATTCCATAAATATGGTCTGAGTTTTAATAGTTCTCCCAAAGTAAGAGTGCATTGGATGGGTGTAGACATGATTGAATGAATGTTGTCTACTTCTAGGGTCTGTTCAGCTCTTTTTACTCGGGTGGTCTTACATACTATGAATTCATCTTCGTTATCTCCCAAGTAAGAGGGTAATTTTTTCAAGGTTTAAACATTCGTAAAGGTTCAGATCCGTAATCCACGTACAAGGATTGTATATCCATGTTCATATCAGAAGGTAGGTTGTCCAACCAAACTTCCTCTATAGGAGTTGACTTTAAAGTTAGGCTCCCATCGTTGATCTCTCTAACTTTTTCCCATAAGTGTCCTTGCCAATCTTCCTCTATGAATGGAATTCCTTCTAAGGCATCTTCATTTTCTGGCACTACAAGTTCTCGTTCTTTTGTTTCAAGGTAAGGTTCTACCACCACATCGGATTTTTCTTTAACGTCTCTTACCACAAGCTTCTCAGGTGTTGCCATACTTTCAAGCTTGGGTTTTTGTTTTTCCAGCATTTCTTGTGTGATTCTTTCCAAATTTTGATAAGCTTCAAGCTTAGCTGCTTCCATGTCTGGAGAAGGATAGTTTTTCCATTTGTTTTCCATGTTTTGGCATGCTTTAAGTCCTGCTTGGTAGGCTTCCAAGGTTGCATTAATAGGCTCAAAAAATTTATCAACCAAAATGGATCTTCCAGATTTCATGGTTGTTTCCTTGATTTCACTTCCAGTTTCTTTCACCTTTTCTTGGAATAGCTTTTTTGCTTTCTCCTCGATTTCAGCCCGTTGTTTTTGTTTTCTCATCTCATATCTTTTACTTCTGCTTCTTTTGATCCTTTGAGAGGAAATTTTTGTATTTTCCGAATCATCAGAGGAGTTGTGTTTCTTTTTCTTAGCCTAGGCTCTAGTGATTACCTTGATTGGAACAATCGATTCACTCTCAGATGAGCTACTAGGTATCACTTGGACTACGTTTATGACTATTGTACCCTTGTTTAAAGGATTTTTAGGCCAATCTTCCGGAAAGTGTCCTCCCTTTTGCAACATTGTATGCAATAGGCTTCAAATGGCTTGAGGTTTTTGTCAAGCTCTAGGCATTCATTTTTCCAATGATCATTTGCACCACAGTTGTGACAGTTTCTCGTTCTTGGCTTAATCAGGGGTCTTACCATGGAAGGTCTGACATCTTGATTAGCTACATAATACATTGGTGCGAGCTCTTGTGGAGCATAAGTCACGGGTTCTTCCATTGGTGGTGGATGTGAATTATACCAATCTCCTTCTACCATTATTGTAGATGGACTAGGCTCCGCATAGGGTGTAACAGGGACTAATGCTTGGTCATCTATGACTTCTTCGGAATGCATGTACTTTACAAGCACTGCATTATGTCCTGGATATGGAGGTTGTTGACCCAACACAGGTTGAGGTCTTTCCATACCCATCGGTGGTCTTTGAGCTTGGGTCATATTAGGCTGATATCTGTACATGGGTTGTCCTTGTGGCCTCATAGGCACGTACTGAACATTCCCATCCTACTTTGGTCGGAAGTAGCACTCATGGGTCTCATGGTTTGACCATTTACGCTCGATTTCACACCATTTTTGTGGCCTAATTGGTTGTCCCTGTTGAGGTATCCCTTGTCCTGGTCCCCTCATAGGTACTTTTTGCATATTGTTCATCATGTCGTTCATCCTTTTAAGCATATCTTCTATGGCTAAAAGTGGTGTTGCAGCAACCGTTCCCACTTGTGCTGGTTTAGTGAATGTTGTTTTCTCGCTTTGGTTATCCTTAGGAACATCTTCTTCATTGAAAATATCACAATTGTCTCCTAAGTCAATATCATCTGACACACACTCTTCTAGGGTTGTATGCTTCTTATTATAGAGTATAGCATGAAGTTCTTTGTTTAGCAGTCCCTCTAGAAACAAAGATACAAGTCGTTCTTCTGCAGGTATCTCTAGCCCTGGGCATCTGGCAATGTATTGTTTCATTCGAGTTGCACAATCCCTAACAGACTCACCATGTTTCTGTTTGAAGCTGTAGATTTGAGCTACCGTATTATGTTTGATCCCTATTTTAGAACAAGCAACTACAAGTCCTTGAGCTAATGTGTTTAAGTCTATGATTGACCTTGGTGGAATGTTTTGGAACCATGTCAATGCTTTTCCTTCTAATGTCATTTCAAACCCCTCGAATTGAGTATGGAAATTGAATATACGTTCTGCTCTTAGCACTTGCTTAAAGCTTGCTAAGTGGTCATATGGATCCCCTGATCCATTGTATTTTCTAACCCATTTCTAAAAATCAACTGGTCTGACACGTCTGTTTGGTTCAACTCTCGGTCTCCTAGTCCTATTTCGAGTCCTTCAAACCAGTCTGTTGGAAATAGTGACTCATGTAGCCCTGGATTGTCCTTAGTGTCACCCGGTTTTCTTCATGATGAGGTGGTTTCTGGTTTCTTAACATTACTCCCATATGATCTCTCACGGTTTCATCTCTTGGAATTGTTTCTAGTCCTTGTCCCAATATCCAATCCCTTATGAAATACCCTTGGTATTTGGTTTTTTCTACCTCCTCAGGAGTCATCATAACAAAGTTGTTGTTATAACAATCCATAAACAAGTAGGTTGGTAGATCTGTTGATCCCTTATCTTTGATCTTGAAGATATAGATGATCTTCATGGCCGTTAGTTGTCCTGATTCGGCATGCGAAGTCCACAAAAGATCTTTTACATTTCTATCCTCCCAACAATAAACTCTGATCCTAGGATTATCCATACTAAACCGTTTCAAAGGCTTCAAATCTACTTGATCGTATCCCTCGAATTTTGAAGTTGGTGATCCTTGTTTTGCTGACATAGCTGGGATTGTGGTGTTTACTTCTAACCCCCATTCGTCTATCACGTCAAGGTTTTCGACTTGTACATACTGAGTTCCGTTTCTATCCATGTACATTTTTCTTTGTTTGTTTGCCCTAATCTCTTCTTCGAACTCAATCCCATGGTCATCAATGCGAATAGCATACTCCTCGTTAGGGTCCAGGTAAACCTGAGCTCCATGGAAATTAGTCTTATAAAAAGAGAGTATATGCTCATAGCGCATTGTCATTTTGTTTTTGAGTGAGTTGAGTAAGAAGACATTTCAGATGTTGAATCTGAAAAAGTGTCTAAGACTTCTTCAAGAATAGTGTGCAAGGAATTGGCTTGATTCACGCTTTCTTCGGTGGATACTCTATTGGAGGTTTCTCCGAGTATGCCCTGATTTCCTAGTACACGACCAGATCTAAGGTTCATATAGACTTAAGAAACCCTAGATAGAGTACTTACCTTTGGATTGACTTGTTGTCAATTTTCACTTGATTCGATTGCAACTTTCTGTCAAGCTACTAATTCCTCATCTGCAACCTGATTCCTGTACAAATTTGATCAAGTTAGTTATTCTTCTATAAAGATAGTAGAATTTTCGCTAACTGTCGTGGTTAGTTTATGTGTATCACTTCAAATCGAGCTATGGGAGTCAGCAATTGACTTTCAGATTCGACTTTGGCAAAAATCAAAGGATTACTCTGCAACTTGGAAACTGAGTGAACATGTACCAATTTGGATCCGATTGAACCCAAAATTGCCCGGTGGCTTTGTATTATGCTGGTCTAACACTGTACAAGTTCAAAAGTCAAAACTGGTGTCCCTGGGTAGCAGTAGTAAATAATTGCGACTATTTACTTTTGCTAGTTTTTTCTACTTTTTGGCTTGGTTTGGCAAGTATACAACCTATTAAAGTCCCTGGACAAGTTTCAACAAGTTTGGACAAAATCTGTTTAAGTTTATCAACTGTTTGTGTCCACAGACCCTGATTTCAAGAATCTAGTTTAAGTCTCACTTTTGTGATCCAAAATTGATTTGTGGGGTCTACTTGATATGCTTGACCTTGTGGCATACTCAAATTTGCAAATTTGTCAATTTTTGAAGCAGATGTAAATAATCACCATTATTTACTCTAGCTATATTTTTGCACATGTTTTATTAGCACCTCAAGTTAAGGTCTCTAGCCAAGTTTCATCAAGTTTGGACAATTTTTGATCAAATGGTCATCAATTTTCTGTCCGCAGACTAACTTTGCAAATTTGGTCACAATTTTCAATCCACTGATACAAATCTTACCAAATTTGGTTTTTGGGCTTATTACAACATGGTAAAGCTGTTGGAATTAGGGTTGCAGAGAAACACACACATCTTGGAGAAGACGAAGGAAGCTCAAGGTACACAATAGAGAGTGTGTTACTTAGTGTGCAATGGAAAGATACATAGCCCTAGAGTGATGGGCGTATATACAATGCACGGGGGGGAAAACCTCCTAAAGAGGGAAAAAATGCCCCGGCAGTCCTAGTGTGTTCACACACATCACTACCACATGTATATGGTAACAAATCCCCCCTGGAGTGATGCGGTGAACGAGAGCTGGCACATGAGTAAAGGGAAGTGCCATGCCCTGAGGACATGATCAGTCCACAAAGGGGAGGAAGCCTCTCGTGAAAAGATCTGCAAGGTTGTCCTGTGTTGGCACATAAGCCAAGCTGGTCTCTCCTGCTGAGAGCCTCTCCCTGACATAATGGTAATGCACCTCAATGTGCTTTGTGCGAGCATGAAAAACTAGGTTCCTCGTAACTGCCAATGCGCTCTGACTGTCAGTGTAGATAGTGTTGGCAATGTCCTATCCAACACCCAAATCAGCCATAAGGCGTCTGAGCTATACACACTCAACCGTAGCTGTGAAGACTGCCCTGTACTCAGCCTCACAACTCCAAGTGGCCACAGTAGGTTGATTCTTGCACAACCATGATATACATGAACTGCCAAGCATGAAACAAAAACCACTTGTGGACACTCGAGTGTCAAGACAACCAGCCCAATCTGAGTTCGAAAAAGCATATAAGTCAAGCGGAAATGTTCCCCCTTGGGATAAAACAATCCAAGATGTAAAGTGCCACTAAGATAGCGAAAAATCCTCTTGACAGCCTGCCAATGCTTAGACCCTGGGCTATGCATAAATCTGCTGACCTGTAAGACTGCAAACTGAATATCCGGCCTCGTGTTGCATACATAAATGAGGCAGCCAACAGCAGTTTGGTAAAGAGTGACATCAGCAGGATCACCAGCATCATGTAGACTCAACTTCAAACCTGTTTCAATGGGATTAGCAATAGGTTTGCAATCCTCAAGTCCAAACTTACATAGCAATGTCTCTATGTAACTTTTATGACACAAAGCAATACCACCATCACACTGCTTAAACTGTATACCCAAGTAATGATGCAACAGCCCCAAATCTTTCATCTTGAAAGTAGCATTTAAATCAGCCTTAAATTCAGCAATATGTCTCTCATTTGGTCCAGTGATCAGCAAATCATCAACATAAAGAACCACAATGAGAAGTACATCACCCTCACGCTTTACATACAATGTGCTTTCTGTTGGACTGTTACGAAAGCCTTGTTTGACAAAATGAGTGTCAGCTTTCTCATACCAAGCACGAGGAGATTGCTTCAACCCATACAAAGGCTTCTTACATCTGCACACTTTGTCCTCTTGTCCTTTTATGACAAAACCGCGAGGCTGCGTTACATAAACTTTTTCAAATATGTCACCATTCAAGAAAGCAGTAACAATGTTTGATTGATGTACATCCCAACCAAAATGAGCTGCCAATGCACATAGAAAACGCACAGTAGTCATACTACAGGTGGGAGAAAAAGTCTCTTCATGATCTATGCCTTTTTGTTGTGCATAACCCTTTGCAACAAGTCGAGCCTTATGGTGATCGATCTCACCATCCGGCTTGCGTTTCAACTTGTAAACCCACTTCGTACCAATGGCCTTTTTTCCAGGAGGCAAATCACATAAAGTCCATGTGTCATTTTCTATAAGTGCATCATATTCTGATTGCATGGCAACCATCCAATTTTCTGAATTCTGTGCTTCATTAAAAGACAGAGGCTCCTCAACATCATGTAAACTAGACACAGCCAAAGCATAACAATCTGATGCATAAGATGCATGGCGAGAGCCTGAACGAGTACGACTAGACAAAGGTGCATCCAATTTACTGTTACGCAAAGTGTGCACCAGCCATTTTGGCATACCTCTAGCCTACTCATTTTCAGCCCTTTTCTCATCAAGTACATCATGTTCATCTGCACCAGTAATAGGCTGATCTAAAACATTTTCAGAAACCCCCATAGGCTGTACATTTTCCTCATTGGAACTTACATTCTTATTTCCACCACTGAAAAGAGGCAACAAAGTGTCATAAATGTCATGTGAGCTTACACTACTGTCTCTAGTACATGACAGCAAGGGTTGAACAGAATCTTCCACAAACACTACATCCCGTGAAACCAAAATATGTTTTGTTTGCGGATGATACAACCTGTAACCTTTGCTTTCAACACTATAACCAACAAAAATACATTTGACAGCCTTATCATCCAATTTTTTGCGTTGCACTTGTGGCACCAAAGCATATGCCAAACAGCCAAAAACACGCATGTGCTCAGTAGAAGGCTTTCTATCATGCCATGCTTCATATGGAGTAATAGACTGCAAAGCTTTCGTAGGACACCTGTTAAGTACATAAGTGGCACACATGATGGCCTCAAGCCAAAAAGAATGCGGTAAAGCTTGACTTTTGACCATACATCGTGCCATTTCCGTCAGTGACTTGTTTTTCCTCTCAGCAACACCATTTTGCTGAGGCGTATAAGGCACTGTACATTGGTGTTTTATCCCATGAGTAGCCAAAAATGCATTAAATTCATGAGACATATACTGCCCCCCCCCGATCGGAACGGAGGGCGCCCATAGTACATTTCGAGACATTTTCAGCCATAGCCAGAAATTGTTTGAAGCACATAAAAACTTCGGGCATCGCTTTAAGCGGAAATACCCATGCATGCCTGGAGTAATCATCAATGAAAGTCACGAAGTACAGGTAATTGCCCAAGGACGGAGTTTGCATGGGCCCACAAACATCACTATGCACAAGCTGCAACCTACATGTGGCCCTAACTGAAGCATCCTTTGGAAACTTAGAACGCTGCATTTTACCCAGAATACAGCTTTCACAAACATGTTTGACAGGTGCTTCAAGAGGCGGCAAGGAAGCAACCATGTCAGATTTCTGCAAACGCAGCAAACTGGCAAAATTCAAATGACCAAAACGTGCATGCCAAAGTTTTGCATCTAAAATAGCCCTTGAATCTGCAATAGCATTTGCAAAATTTTGTCCACACTGGTCATACAAAGTGAGCTTATACAGCCCACGGCACAAAAGCCCAGATGCAACAATTTCATCACCAAAACTGAGATCATGAATTGTACATCTGTCATCCACAAATTTGACTACAAGTCCAAGTCTAGCAAGTGCAGATACAGACAAGAGATTCTTCTTGATCCCAGGTACATAAAGTGCATCAACAAGTGTGAAGGAACTGCCATTTGCAGCAGTAAGTACAATCTTTCCAACTCCCTGAACTGGATAAGAGGCATTGTTGCCACAAGTGACTGAATTCCCATGAGGGACAGACTCGAGAGAGGTAAACAATTCACGATGTGAGGTAATGTGCTTTGTAGCACCACTGTCGAAATACCACACATGTGAATCTGCAGCAACTGACAAGCATGCATCATGGACAGCAGGATTGTAAGTGCACTCTGCACTAAAAGTCCATTCTGCATCAACTTCAGCATTACAGTCTCCTTTTACAGAAGACTCAACAATGGCTGCATTTGTAGTGGAACCACCCTCGTTCTTCTTAGCCTCTTTTGCCTTCAACTTAGGACAGTGCTTGATCAAGTGATCATTAGCTTTACAATAATGGCAATGCATCTTCTTTTTGCCCTGATCACCAGAATTGCCAGACAAAGTGTTGTCAGCAGAAGCATTAGGAACAGTATTTTTGCCGCTTGCAGCAGAACCATAAGAAGTGGCCGCATTGCTGTTACCACCCTTTTTTTGAGAAGCAATAAAAGCCTGTTCAACTGCACGCTGCCTAGTCCTATTTTTTCTAGAAAGTGACTCTTGCAACAGCAATGTGCATAATGCATCAAACTTGACAACTTCAGGATTTCCTTGGGTCATCAATCTCCAAGTACTAGCAAAAGTCTGGTAGGAATCTGGTAAGGCATCAAGAACAGTCTGCACAAGAGAATTGTCTGAAATGACTTCACCTGCAGAAATAAGTTGCTCATTGATATCCTTGACACTAGCAAGGAAAGTGTCCATATCATCTTCCTCATGCATAATCTTCGACTCCAGCTCTTTACACAGCAAAGCAATTCTAGCCTCATTGTGGCTTGCATAAAGACTAGCCAAAATATCCCAAGCCTGTTTTGCAGATTTTGCTGAACAGATGTGAGGAACAATGGTGCGCTTCACAGACAACGCAATGAATACATGAGCCTGCGCATCCTTAACATCCCAACGAGCTTGTTCTGTCGTAGGCAAAACAACTCTAACAGCAGCAATCCTTGCAGCAAGACCTGCAACATCCTCAACATCGCCTACATCTTCAGAACCAGGACGTACATCAATGCCCTGCACAATGTTCCAGATGCCCTTTGACACAAGAACATGTTACATTATATAAGCCCACATAGGGTAGTTGTCCCGATCCAACCTGTCCTCAGCAACAAACATCTTGAACACATCTGTGTTGTTGTTGTCAGCCATGGTAATGCTGCACCTGATGTGAAAACTGCCTAAAAATAGGAGAAACAGAGCAGGAACAACACGTGCTATATAGCACAAACCGTAGAAGACTATAAGGCACCTGTTATGCAGAAAACGGCACTGACAAAAATTTTGCACAAAATGTAGTGGAAACGGAGGCCGAAATGAGCCCAAATCAAAAATCTGAGCAGACCAATCTCTACAAGCTTTCCCAAAGTATTTTTCAACCTGCGAACATTTTCCAAAGCTCACTGAAATCAGAGAAAGTGAGCAGGCATGTGCTGGAGCAGCTGGCGACTAAGCCAGGGAGGACGCAACCTGCTCTGATACCAATTGTTGGAATTAGGGTTGCAGAGAAACACACATAGCTTGGAGAAGACGAAGGAAGCTCAAGGTACACAATAGAGAGTGTGTTACTTGTGTGCAATGGAAAGATAGATGCCCTAGAGTGATGGGCATATATACAATGCACGGGGGGAAAAACCTCCTAAAGAGGGAAAAAATGCCCTGGCGGTCCTAGTGTGTTCACACACATCACTACCACATGTATATGGTAACAAAAGCTAGTGGTATGCCAACTTGGTCAAAAAAGTTGAAAAATGGGGCATATGTAAATAATCGCGATTATTTACAACTGGAAACTTTTTGCATCTTTTTGGTCAACTGAGCATGTACACATGTTTATCACATCAATATAAGCCTATGAATCAAATTTCAACAAGTTTGGATAAATTTTTCTCCAATTTACACTCAAGATTCAAAAAGTCAGTACAAACTTTAGTTTTTACCCAGTTTTTTGCCAGTTTGGTGATTTAAATCTTTTGTTCCTTTACAAAAGTTGTTTGTACACATGCAATGAGTCAATGGTATGAACCTTGGTCAAATCTGAGTTGAAAGTTAATAATCGTGATTATTAACTTCAAGCTTGAAATGAACCAATTTTTGCAATTTTTCAATGGACAGTCTTTTTATGAGCTATTTTAAGCCTATGAATCAAGTCAAAACTTAATTTGGTCTAAAATGTCAAGAAAAAGTAAATAATCTGAGTTTTGGCCAACTCTTAAAATTTTTACCTCGATGTGTCCTTGAGCTTACCCACTAGTTCAAACAACTTTTAAGCTTACTCTCCAGTCGGATTGAGTGGTTTGGAGTCTTTTCATGCTATTTCTAGCCGTAGACCTTAAATTTTGCAACTTCCAATAACAACTCACAATGATTCTTTTAGAGAGAGCAATGTACAGAAATCCACCTCGGATCCTACTTACCCTACTCCTAGATTCTCATGCAATGGGGTTGTGGAAAGTGTCCACAAACACTCATTTTCTTGTCTTTTATGGTTTTCTGAGCATTGATCTTAAGACTTATCTCGTCTATCAATCATCCTCAAAATCCTAATCTATCTCTACTATCCTACTATCCTAAAGGCACTCAACAAGTACGATTACGTCCAAGCTACCTCTACACAGCAAAAGACGACAATCTTAAGCTATGCGATTTTTAAAAGAAAGTTTTGAACTCTAGATGATCCTAAAGGAAGCTAAAGGTTAACTCACAAGACGCTCGTGTTTTTTCCTAGTTTAAGTCTCTTCGATCCCCGGCAGCGGTGCCAAATGTGGGACGCGTGTCTAACCTCCCTATCCTATTTTATTGCAGTTTTAGCGAGAACCACGATTAATTATCAATCCATGGGACAAAGTTGACTTGAATAGTACATAGAGGCTACAAGAGGTTGTCAATCTCTCGAAAAACAACTAACAACTCGCATCTAACTCAAGCTACACTCAAGTGGCTGAAATCACTAAAAGCCAATAGCTCATCGGCAAACAAATCACATCCGCTGCAGCATCAAATGACATCCAAACGTAATGAAACTTCTAGGACATGTTTATAAGACCTAAGCACACATGATTATGGTCTCAAACCCCACTTTAGGTCAAGTGCCAAAATCACGATTATTAACAGCAATGGATTTTTGACCTAGTCATTTTCGACCCAGAATGCATCTAAATCCTTAGCAATGATGTCCCAATACCCCGCCTATGCTTACTTTTTTATTTTGAAGTATAGATTCCTACTTATGATGAAATTAGGCCACGGGTCGGTGTTAGGACAAGGGTCCTATGGGGCAAGGCCCAACCTAGGGGGTCAGGGACCTAGGCCAAGGGCCTGGACTGGACCAGTGTGGATTGGGGATCCGCTTAGGGCAAGAGCTAGGAGCTAGGCCTATATAAAGGGCGGTAGGGAGGAGGATCCTACGTCTCAGTCTCCTAGGTCTTACACTGGTATCAGAGCTCAGGGGAGAAGGGGGAGGAAGAAGAAGGAGGCATGGAGGAGCTTGCAAGGCAAGCACTTCTTGCGATGGATCTTCGATCTCTCTCTCTCTCTCTCTCTCTCTCTCTCTCTCTCTCTCTCTCTCTCTCTCTCTCTCTCTCTCTCTCTCTCTCTCTCTCTCTCTCTCTCTCTCTCTCTCGGGTCGTGGGCACGGGTCGTGGGCAAGCCCTCTTGCAAGGGAGGAGTTATGAGGCCGTGGTCAGGCACCCTAGGTAGGACAAGAACGGGATATGGGAAGCAAGGCTTCCAAGCTTGAAGCCGAGGAGCAAAGACGGTCTTGACAGAGGGACTCCATGGGAAGGTTACCCTACACAAAGTCGAGGAGCCGTGGAAACGACGGCTTGAGCGGGAGGACCTCATGGGGTGGACCTGCACAAAAACGGATGGGTTCAGCCTCTTTAAGGACGCGAGACAACCCGTAACGCTTTGCAACACAAGGCTAAGCCCTAGTTTGTAGCAGACGGGCCTCTGAGTTCGGGTTTCTCTGTCGCGGAGCTTCGCTGCCGCCATCGCTACAGAATGACAAATTTTTTTAATTATTATTTTTCAAAATTACCCTTTTCAGTTTGCATGTGGGCGCCCTAATCTTGGGTACCCCCAGCTAAGGACGGCAACCCACGACTTTCGACGACAAGCACAATTTTTGACAAGCATCAGTTTCAAACTGCAGCAGACACAAATTTTGCAAGTATGTGGATTGCATGCTGAGACAGCTCTTTGACGTAGAGGTGTTCTCGAGTGGGACCAGAAGCCAAGGCATCTTGGTACAATTATGGCCAACCCTGTAAGGACAGTCCCATTTTCACAGACTCAGCAAGTGATTTCATATACAATTGTGCAAGATGAACAAAGCTCCATGCCACGCAAGGGTTCGTCGACACTGAGTTGGCATCAATCAGTAATGGGGCATGCATTTGTTTTTGAAGTTGTTCGGTCAATTTATTTGCACATGATGAGTGATTCTTGTCCCGGCAAGGCTGTTGTACAAGTGATCAATCTCCATACATTTCCATATATTTGCTAGCATGAAGGATCATCACTTGCACATGCAACTGCATTATGCCTATCATGTGCATGTTGCATTGTTACTTTGAAATTTACATAATATTTTTGACAAGCAAGGCTTGCATTGCCTTCTAGCAAGGCAGGAATGCACTTTAGGCAATCACAACACAAGCACGGCTTCGGTTGGCATCAAACCAATGCTTCACCCACCAACATGACTCAAGCATGGCTTGAGTACCTGCAGCCCTGATCTGCTGGCCGGATCAATAGCAGTTCAATTTTGATACCCATGGAATCTCAAGGCGATTGACACACCCTGTGGCTCGCTATTATGAAGGGTGCACAGACCTCGGCATGGCCGACTTCTTGTCACTGCTTTCAGCAGCAGGCAAAGATACTTGCCACACGGCACTAGCCAATTTCAATTGAAATTGCTTGACAAGGCCAATTCTCGTTTGCCATGATCTTTGTACGTCAATACCAACATCTGTTCACTAAATTTGGGCATCTTTCCTTGAAGATTTCCGCAATTGGACTATGCTATGAGCATACAACCTAGGCGGGGGAATTGGCAATATGACTGCAGGTTATTTCATTACATACTAGACGAGCGTATATGATATATAAGGGTGTATATGATACACACAATAATTCTCTCTCGCGCACAGGATAGGGCTATGAGCTGCAACTGAGCGATTTTTCCTTGACATCTCAAGACAACTGGTTACAGGAGGACAACCAGGTTAGCCAAATTTATGTTTTGTTTGTTTTTTCATGAAAACATATTTACGTTGTTGATTATGCACAACAATGTGTTTTGCTAGTTTCCCATGAAGCAAGGCTTCTAGATCATGCTATGCTACGACCCATTGATTTGACATCAAGAGCATTGGCATGCAAGTTTGGGGAGCTGGTACGATCAAAAGTTTGTTCCCATTTAGGGCGTAGTGACATCATGTTATGATGTATCACTACCACTGCCGAATGTGCAAGGCACTTATGGTGTTGGCTCTCGCGCTTGCGATTGTCAAAGTAGCCAACGGCTTACAACCTTACATGCAAGGCATGCTAGCCAGGTGGAATGACCTCCACCACTTTATGTATTACGCTTCCGCTATCACACTCGCACCTCTGTCAAGGACAAACTAAGGATAGATTATTACTATGATTGTTGGTTACTATCAACACACAACAACACGCATAATATTTGGACTTATTTCACAGGCAAAGTGCCATTTTAAGTCATTTTTCTAAAGTCACGATCCCATACATGGTAAGAGGGTCAAGCTCTGTTTCTGTTCCCTCTCTCGATGAGAGTGGTATACAGGCAGATTGTTGCATGCTTATAGGATAAGCTGCAAGTCCGGCATAAGATGTGTCAGAGGACACAGATTGGGCACAACATATACAAACTCGTCACTTAAGGAAAGTTCCTTAGCCCAGCATGCTAGTCTTCTCTCTTTTTCTTATTTCTCTCAAGAATAATGAAACCTTCCTAAGAAGCTTTTCATCCATGCTTTGTTTGGAAGTCGGCATGAGCCAAGGTGCTCTAACTCTCAGCTAAAAATTGGGCAAAACGTCCTCTGCATTAGTCTTCATGGTTTTGTCGATCGAACACTAATTGCGATAAGAGCTATGAGCCACACACGCTGGCTAAGAGTCATTGTCAGATCTCGGGTACGACCCAACTGTTGGCATTCCTTGGGTGATTGTTCTTAAGATCGAACAGATCTACCTAGTGGAGTACACAATGACGTTAATGAACAAGCAAGAATCTTGTCATTATGGATGTTGTGGGTGTCATTTTTGCACGACATGTTTTTAGTGAAACACTTGAGTTGACTTTTTTATAACCATAAACTCAACTCAGCTGATCTCTAACACGGATTTTAGACGGGTGCTTACAAAATCACCCCACAGGCATTAATGATCACAATTTGATCTATTCCCATTATGCTTTCAAGGAAAGAATTCCGCAATCTAAAACATGATCGCGGAAAAATTCAACTTTTCAAGTTGATTCTCATCATTCTATACACGGTTAACTATGTTGGTTAACATTACCTGCTAGCTGAGCGGTTTCTACAAAGGGTCTTACCAAGGGGTTTGACTACGTAGATTCTACCCAACGAGTTTGGATTGTGAAGGCAACACCCAGGGTTTCCAGTGCACTGTTGCTTGGTTTTTTCACAGGTGGGAGACGTGCTCCTGTGCATTTGAAGACAGGTAACTGAACTTTCAGATCAATTTCCAGGGCCATGCCAAGGGCATGTTGGAACAAGTATTTTGGGCCTTAGTGTCCAATGTACATTATGTTGTTATGAATCCACTTGTCGGATTCGATTTGGCACATGTTGTCGCATGGGATACAACATGGTCTAGGGACTCAAGGAATTTGGTTTAGCCAGTGTGGAGCAATGAATGAGGGTCCCTCTCACTCTTGTCGTAGAGTATTTACAGTTACCTCCACACACAAGTACATCTTGTACTTGAAGGATGTTCTTTTTTACACATACTTACATGAGATATATTCCACATGTGGAGAATATGAGTCTCTGGACTGACACTGGCGCCATTATTTCAATTATGTGTCATGACAAAGTCCAACTAGATGTTGGTCAACCATTTCCAGTACAACGTATCGGGAGCACTTTCGTGGCCAGAAATTGTCAGATACTTAGAATGACTTGTCCAGGTCCAAGTACTGCTAAACAACATTACAGATGGTTGTTTATACATATAGCAAGGCTATAAGTTGTTGACGAAAAAGTTTCATTGTTTGTACCTAGAAGTGATAACTGTTTCACCTTCTATTATGGTTCAGACATTTCAACAAACCTTGCAAAGATTGCAACTGCAAGTATTTAGTTTCTTTTCAGAAAAATTTACATTCCTTTAAATGTGTGCTAGGCGCATCACATTTGCCATACGTATTGGCAAGAGTTACCACGGATATGCAGGTTCGGATCTGTTTTTTGCTAAATGGATGCACACTAGGTGTTATGGGCCCTAGTGTTTAGCAAACGCTAATTTGGAACAGCATGCACATTCCTCAAGTTGTTGCTTATGAAGCATTTTGCACTCTATGTGTAGTATATGGGTCTACTAATCACCAATAGAGGTCATGGCTCGATTTGAGTGTTTGTGGATTTTTCAAGTTAACCACGATGGTTATTCCGGACATTGTTGATTCCTCAACAATGTTACACAATATTGTGATTCCCATTTACTAGTCATCTGGGATGACTGTCTGTAAACCGTGAGGAAAACACACCTCAGTACTGTCACGTATCTAAGGGGATAGGCAGATTACAAAGTGTAATCTTGGGCTAAAGGATATGCAAAGTGCGTACATTAGCACCAAGCATATCCAATTAATAAGCATTTATTGCTCTATTTGGAGTTTACTTACTATCAGTTGAAGCATGTTTGCGACTAAGTTCAGTCTCTTCATGTATAAGTCAGGTTCTCAAATTGAACATTAGTTATGGTTGTTTATTGATGGAATTTGAGAACAAGTCAAGGACTTAAACTTGGCCGATGAGTTACGTCAGCAAGTCGCTTTCAAGGAAATTGAAAAAAGTTACACACTTTAGACTGGAACATGTGTTTTCTATTATGATCTAATGTGTTACCTAAGTAAATGAATGCTATCAACCTATGTTGATTCATGCATTCTTGTATTCTACATGCTAGGATAAAGGTTTGTTATTGCATGCACACTAGGTGTTATGGGCCCTAGTGTTTAACACTCTTTTGTCTGAGGCGGCATGAGACTACCTCTCCAGTTGTTTCAAGGATGAAACCTCTCTTTCGAATGGAAGGAGTAAATCATCAATCATTTTTGTAACTTAAGTTACGAGCATGTTATAAACAAAGGTTTATATTCTGCAACTTAAGAAAGGACAATAGACATGCTAAGAGCATAAACTTGCTACGAGCATAAAATATAGGTGGCTACACCCTTCAGAGGTGCTAAGAGCATACATTTAGGATATGCTAAATAGCATATGCACATTACAACTCTTGATATGATTCTTATGGTATGGTTTTAAGATGATTTGACTAGTCTACAGTCAAGTCTATTGCTTTACAACTTTTGTGAAAACTTATTCTTTTCACTCTAGTTTTCGAGGACGAAAACTCTTCCTTAAGGGGGGAGTAATGTCAGGACAAGGGTCCTATGGGGCAAGGCCCAACCTAGGGGGTCAGGGACCTAGGCCAAGGGCCTGGACTGGACCAGTGTGGACTGGGGATCCGCTTAGGGCAAGAGTTAGGAGCTAGGCCTATATAAAGGGCGGTAGGGAGGAGGATCCTATATCTCAGTCTCCTAGGTCTTATAGTCGGCGATGCCAAAAGCTACCAAATATTGTGATGTGTTTACGTCAATGCGTAGAGCTCTTACCCATTAGGAAAAATATGGACTCTCCTTGGGCCTTTTTGATTAGTGAAGGCTTAAGGGAGAACCAATGAGAAGGCTCTTGGGATATCACATAGAGGGGGAGGAATGGTAGGGGTGCAGCCTAATTGTCTCCCTCTTCAATGCTTCGTTCTTAGAGAGAGGTGGGAGGTAGGCTGGGGGGGGGGGGGGGGGGGGGGGGGGGGGGGGGGGGGGTAAATAGGAGGAGAGAGGTGTCATAAAAGAGGGAGGAACCCCCCAAAAAGAAACACGCATGCTTAAAAACCCAAAAAATTGAAATTTTTTTAAAAGTTCCAAAGTTGACCCATTTGCCTCCAAAACTGCCCCAAAACATAAACTAACTTTAAAAAGTCAATTTTTCCTCCCAAAATCCACTTTTCTCTCTCTCCCTCATTACTTTTCTCTCCCACACTCTCCCTCCTCCCATTCTCTCTCTACAGTCAAGGCAACCATAGCCAAAAGCTTTCCACCACTCTCTTTCTCTCTCTCCATAGCTCCCCCTTCTCTCACACCTCCATCAACCCTCTACAGTCCCACACTCCATAGCCCACAACTCCACTATCCTCTCTACCTCTCTACCTCTCACTCCTCTCTTTCTCTATCTCCACTGTCAAAGCCACCATAGGCAGCTCACCTCACCCTCCCCTCAGCTCCTCATTCTCTCTCCACAGTACTCAACTCTTTCAAATCCCTTCCTAAGCCCAACTTCCCAAGCATGTCCACGCATAGACGGCCCAAACCAGAGATAGAGGAGATTGTGTTGCACAACACAAAAGACTTAGAGGGGGTATGGATTCCACAAGTGTTCAAGAAGGGTGCATGGATCTACATGCAACCATCACGTGTTGGACCTCATCGCGTACGGTGTCGAGGCGTATTAGAACGTCATTGGAAGGGCGGCTATTGACATTCAAAGAAACAAAGTCCGGAATGGTGGCCATCGTGCAACACGTCTACAGTGCAGCTGAGCTCCACCTCAAGAGAGCTTCTACTCAATTTGCACCTCATTGTAAGTTTTCATGGTTTAGCTATCCCATGCATATGTCATGTTTACGTTTATGTGATCATTATATTTAACTAAGGACATTTGTAAAGATGTTTTTCCATCCAGCTTAGTTGAGGAGCAGCCGCTTGAGTGCCTCTCAGGCACGTTCATGGTTGTGCATGCTCACATTGGGGAGCTTATGTTTCCTAATGCTTCATCGAAAAAACTTACCGAGCAGCGAATATTCATGTACTCCCACAAGTATGTGGTGCCAAAGTCAAGCCAAAGCTATGGTAGGTTAGAAGCCGTGGAGACACCCTCATTGCAGAGTGCAGAATGGCCAACTCCAGACCATTGGGCTTTTCTTTCTTTCAAGCGCAAGGTGCTACAAGATTTCCAAGGGTCCCTAAAGTTTGGTAAGGCAACCAGATCGGTGGGTCTCAGTTGGCATTGTCCCATTCATTTGTTTGTGCATGCATTCCGCTCTCTACTGATTGTAGAAACACCAACAATGTTTGTTTGCAAAGAAGTTGACATAGATGCAATGGACACCATTCTAGGTGTCAATTGGGGCTATGTTGACGGTTTGCATGATGGTAACCGTTATAAGTGCAATGTGTCCCCCACACAGCTTTGCCTTCGGTATTTGAAAGCAAGGTGCACCTTGTGTGCACGGTTTTTTAGCTATGAGAGGTGGATGCACAAACGTGGCAAATGGATACCCTTGCAGCTGACAGCCGAAGAGATTCAATCCTTTGAAATTCGTGTCCGCATGCCCAATAACGAGGTGGAGGTGGTTGCAGTGAATCCGCATTGGACTCTTGCCAATCTTCGGGAACACTTTGTCATAATGGGATTCGAGGATGTCGGTAATGCAAGTTTCAAACTAGAACAACGCAAGGTCTACTTTGCACTTCTTTAGCTACCTTTTCTTATTTTCTGTGGGTTTTTGGATTTTGATTGCCCATTTTTGGTTTTATAGATTGGAAGGCGGATGGAGGCCACTATGCTTGTTTACAAAGATTGGGCTACATACGAAATCATCTTGTCTAAGTGAATTGGCTTGTAACTTTAATCGTTTATATATTGGATATTTTATTAAAGATTTTGAAAAGTTTTAAGGTGTTGTACTTGATTTTGTACTTGAGTTTTAAGGTGGTGTAAATTTATTTTTTAAATCCATATTTTTTATTTTTTTCGAGATAGAATATGTCTATATAAGGAGGACCACCTCCTCATTTCACCATTTTCATCCCAGTATTGCAGAGAGACCTAGCATACCCAATCACACAAAGAGAAGACATGGCTGCTACTAGTGCTTTAGATGCATTCCTTACTGAGGTTGGGCATGCAAATCGCCCTGAGCTTCAAGCATTTTTCACAACCCAACCCGATTCGGAAACCACCTTGACCGTCCACCCTCAATCTCTTGAGCACATTACTTCATACATTTCCACGTGCATGGGGAGATTCATTGTTGAGTTACCAAACCGACCAGGGCAATGGGTGTTGGGGTTAAGGCCTATGTGCCTTGACCGGTCGCCCAGGTCATGGGCACCCGCCCACTGTTACCCTATACTTATAGTGAGTATACTGTATAGGGGGAGCTGCCACTTCATAGTCTCCCCACCCACATCGTGTGTGTGTCTCCTTCTCTCTCTCTCACTCTCCGTCTGTGGTGCTCCCCGATCCCCTTCAATTGGTATCAGAGCTATGGTGACCGCGGAGAGCACGACGGCTTTGAGAGCTTCGAGGCGATAGCTCGCTCGCTCTCGACGGTAGAGAGATTAAGAAAGCTTGGAAGCTTTGTGAGAATGCAATGGGAGCTTGTGAGCTCAGTTGAGAGAGATGTATGCTCTTGTGGAAGCTCAAAAAGGAGTGTGGAAGATTGTGTGTAAGTGAAGGTGCTGCCCTAAAATTGTGTGCACAGCAGCACAGTTTTCAGATTCGTTTTTCTCCTTGTAGAATGCAGATCTGAGAATTTTGTCTAACGTGCCCATTCGTTTCGACGTGGTCTACAACTTTGCAGAAGAAACTTTTTGCAAATTCCTCACCGTTTTGCTGATATTCAGCTCAGACTGACTGTATACAGAAAATCTAGATTTTCTGTTGTCGCATTGTGTGCGAGTTTGATGCACTTTTGGAAGCACGGGAGATGCTTGAAGTTGAGTGCATAAATTTTGAGCTGAAGATGCAATTGCAGCTTGTGTTAAGCTTGTGGTTTGAGGGTTTTTTGGTAGACTTGGGCAACGAAGTACGGAGGCGTTTACACACCACCGAAGCGGTCTCTTGAGAGACACAGGTTTTTGGAGCACACATGTGGAGCTTCTTTCACTGGTTTTCACAAAATACTTTGGCAGTGATTTTGTGCTTGGATTCATGGTCTTTGCGGATGGTTTGCATATGGTTATGGCACATGGTTGATGCCCATTATATATGCATTTTGGCGATCACTTTCAAGTGCCGGTGAGCTCTCTTGAGAGCATTGTTTTCGCATTGATCAAGTTTCCGGATTGCAAATCTTTTGGCGTTTGCTTATGCGTAGTCACTCTGTTGATGTACGCTGAGTGCGGATTGCCATTGTATGTGAAAATGTGGAGCCATTTTGGCATTTCTACTCATTGGCATTGAGTAGTGTTATGGTTTATGGTAGAGATTGTACTTGAGTTTTTTGCTCAGTTTTCAGGGGAAATTCTGTCGGATTTTTCCCAGATTCTCGCCATAGTTTGTGATCGAGTGTTTACTCTCACTTTGACAGGTTTTGTCAGTTTGTATACAGTTTTGTGTTTTTGTATCCACTCTCGCAAGAGTGAGGAGTTGTGTATCTTTCTTTGCTTGAGACAGTGGTTTGCTCTCTGGTGGGAGAGTCTTGTGATCTCAAGCATTGTTTGCCATAGTTTTGCAGAGCTTATGCATGTATGTTGAGTATAGTTTGATGCGCATTGATTGTTCATTGTATTGAGCTTGCAGGACAATGGTTATTTTGTGTTGATAGCCATTGTGCGTCGAAACTCTGGCGAAATTTTCCCAGGAGTTTTATGTGTATCATTTATGTGATCTAGGTAGAGATTGCGGGTTGCACTCAGCATTTGCGTGTGGTGTTCTCTGCAGGTGAGAGATTTGTGCGTGTGTATGCATCGATACCGCACAGTGTGGGCTTGGTGATTAGCTCACAGATTGCAGTGTGATACTAGAGCAGGCGAGGCTTGTATTGACATTGCGGGAGCTCTTGTGTGTGTGTATGCATCAATACCGCACAGTGTGGGCTTGGTGATTAGCTCACAGATTGCAGTGTGATACTAGAGCAGGCGACGCTTGTATTGACATTGCGGAAGGTCTATTTTGGAGTGTCTCACAGATTTTACATTGTGTTTCTGGCCATATTGATAGACAGTTTCCAGGTGTTGTTGGTGAGGTGGTTTTGCTTTCTAGTTTGCTACATTGTGCTCATGGCAGAGACAGGTGATCACTCAAATTATGATCTCTCCGAAATGTGCATGTTTGATGGGTCAGACTTTGCAGCATGGAGAGAGTGTATGCTTGATGCATTGACACGGCGAGGGTTGCATCGACCATTGAGTGGTGATGTAGGTAGACCTTCAAACATGTCTGACGATCAGTGGCAGGAGCTAGAGGAGATGGCACTATCTACACTCTCTTTGCACCTTGCGGAATATGTATATGCTCTTGTTATGTATGAGACTACTTCGAGAGCACTTTGGCGCAGATTACATGATATGTATGATAGATCTGAGTCATCAAGGACTCGTGTGAGACATGTACATTCACGAGTACGCCGACAGGTGATATGTTGGTATTGTGGTCATTGTGGACACGTTAGACGACGCTGTTTTCGTCGTATGCGACATTGTAGGAGACATGGCAGTCTCAAAGATGTATGTAGTGATGCCATGGACTCAGTTGCTTTGACGGTTGAGGCAGATGCAATGTCAGAGTATACTAGTGATGGGGATGTCACTTTTACCTCGAGCTATGCACGAGATGCTATACATGTTGATAGTGCACTCCCTTCGCAGTGGTTGCTAGACGCAGATGCTATGTTTCATGTCACGCCGCATCGTGAATGGTTTTGTAGCTATTCTAGCGGGATGCTTGGCAGTGTACGTTTGACTGATGGATCGGTGCATGCGATAGCAGGTGCAGGAGATGTGAGACTGTCATTATCGAGTGGTGCATCTTACTTGTTATGACATGTGCGCTATGTATTAGATTTGACAGTGAGTTTGATCTCGATTGGTCAGCTTATAGATTGTGAATGTCAGATTTCGCTACGAGAGCGAGATTTTGTGATGCATTTGGGTTCGCTAGTGATTGTGAGAGGTGCCAGGAGTGGTACAGGTTACCCATTGCATGTGGATCACGCGAGAGACGGTGCTGTCTCTGTGATCACGCAGCTAGGTAGAGAACGAGAGAGCAGGCGAGTCTCTTTTGCTCATGGGTTGCAGGGTACTTTGCATGGAGTGCAGAGTAGTGAGCTCGTTGTGCACACAGTTGGGGCACGACTTGAGCAGTCAGACATGCATGCTTTGCTAGTGGCTGAGCAAAGCAGAGAGTCATTTGTGCGAGATACTTCTATGCAGGATAGACAGGTAGAGCGGTCTTGCTCTAGTGAGTCACGACAGGAGGACGTTGTGCAAGAGTCTATGCATACGGAGTTAGAGCATGAGAGCTCTAGTGAGTCACAGCAGATTGAGTGGTCATGTTTGCAGTGGATGATTGCAGAGGAGGCTGAGATGTCAGCGATTATGCAGTCATTCCTTTCTATGCTCGACAGTGAGCATGGGGATATAGTTGTGCAGGATATGTCTTCCAGCAGACACCTAGAGCAGCTGGTTTGCTCTGAGGTTGCACGACAGGTTGATGCGTCTTTTGCGGACAGTCAGGAGATGCATGTGGCTGACACGCCTTGTCAGTCAGAGATGCCTATTGCCAGGGATATATATGTTGATGCATGCTCCGTAGAGCTAGTAGGGCCCACTAGCATTGCATCGGCATTCGGTGGTCTCATGTATGAGATGCTGATCTTGAGACCGGATAGTGTAGCTGCAGTGGGAGCATTTGCAGTTGGGGTTGTCAGTCGTCTGTTGACTGATGATGGCATAGTGCACGAGGGAGATATGCAGGTATTGTGTACATACTTGCAGTACGTGTGCGGTACGTCTGGTGGTGTATGGACTTACACAGGAGCAGGACAACCGGATGCACACGATCACAGCCAACTAGTGGGCATCGGTTGAGAGCGGTTTTCTCTCGCCTTTTGTAGTCTTTAGACTAGATTCTCTTGCTTAAAGGCACAGTCGCCTTTAAGTGGGAGGTTGTTGGGGTATAGGCGTCTGTGCCTTGCCCGGCCGCCCAGAGTCTGGGCGCCCACTGACTTGTATACCTTATACATAGCATAAGTGTATAGGGGGCTGCTCACTCTTTGAGTCTCCCCACCCACATCGTGTGTGTGTCTCCTTCTCTCTCTCTCACTCTCCGTCTGTGGTGCTCCCCGATCCCCTTCAATGGGTCCCTGAAGGCCTTCTCCACCACATCTACCAAGGGGACAGGCCATTTCATCAGCGGCTTGCACGCTTTGCCACCATAGCACAACCCGCCGGACAATATGTGCGGCTTGAAGCTGATGATGTGCGAGCAATGCGTAAGGGAAGGATCGGAAACACTTTTTTCTATGTTCAGGCCATAATGATCTTCCTCCTTCACGAGTGCCCAGCAGGCCCTGACGTAGTGCTACCTCACTTGCAGATCGGCGGGGTATTGGCTGATGTGAAGGACCCCAAGCCCGCGGCCATTGACTCATCCGCAGAGGAGAGGACGCTTGCCTTGACCTACCCTGTAGGGATTCAAGGCCTCTTGGAGGCCTCTCCATCAGTCGGTTCATCCTCGGGACCGCCAGAAGGAACCACCACTCGGGATGCCATCCCTGAGGTAGAGATTACCCGCTTCTCCTCCATTGTGGTGGGTGGGGAGAAGTTTGTGTTTATGCACGATCTGGAGAAATCCTTTGAGCTTCGCATGGATGAGTGTTTCGCCATCCTCGATGCCCATGGAAAGTTTGAGCTTGATACCACCACCTCCCATGACGATGATCTCCTACTGCCCATGGGGAATACTTTGGCGGACACAGTGGCGATCGCACAAGCCGAGGTGGCAGCGGCCGAGCAGGCCAAGGTCTCTGAGGAGGAGTTTGTGGCCATGCAAGCCAAGTGTTTGGCTAAACGCGCAAGAGTGGATTCACCACCACCTACTGCAACACTTGTTTTGCTTGATCCAAAGGGGAAGTCAAGCGTGGATCTTTACTTGCACCCGGATGCCGATGAGGAGAATCGTAGACAAGAGGTATAGATGCTCACTTACATTTGATTGTTACAAATGATTTTGTTAATGTTATATCATAATTCTGTGCCATATCTCAGAAAACCTATGTTCTGCAGGATGTTCTGGAGGTTGACGCCTGGGCGCAACGGTCAGGGGGGAGGAGGACGCCGTTCGGACCTCAAGCGGCACTTGCTCACTACCTCGGCACACTTCCCACTGGTTTCGTGGTGTTTGTCCATGCCGACTACTCTCCCAATGGTCGCTACAACATTTTTGCTCTCCGTTCACTCTCCAAGGCGTTTTGTTTAACAACACTTGCCCAAACGGCCAACCTTGTAGTGCTTGTAAAGAAAGATTTTGCAATATCGACTTTCGGTGCAAACTTTCGCGGGTGCCTTATTGCCCATGTCGGCATGAACCAAGCTGTAGGGGTTAATGACACCCAAGAAATCACAACCACTTTACTTAACAGGGAGCCACCCCAAAAGGCCAAGCGCCAGAAAATTGTAATTAGAAAGATCCTAAAGCAAAAGCCGGACATCATGTAAACCATTGATTTCTTTAATGAAACTACTTTTTGCTGTCTATGACTCTCTTTCTTGCAAGGTTTTGAATTTCTTATATGTTGGGCTTCCATTGTGTATGAGAAGCACCATAATTTTTGCTATGACTACTAAAGGGTTTGGCAGGCATTAAAATTTAAAAAATGTATACTTTGTTATTTCTAGGCTTCCAAAGTTATGTATGTGCCTAGTAAAGGGCTTGGAAGTCCCTAAACAATGCTGCCACAAGGGTGCGCATTAGGGCTTTCCATCAGCAGATGAAGTGTGCAAATGCGCGCCCTTGTGGCAGATGAAATTGGACACATCTAAGAGCATACCCAAGTACAAAACAGAGTTTCAAGGCATTAATACCCAGTTGCAAAAGAGAAACACATGGATACCCAGGTAACCTTAAGCCCATCTTGCCCCAGATACCTAAAGATGTATTAACAAACCACAAAACTGTGGCAATATCTAAACCCTTCTTGGAGAATAGGAGCATATCCAGTTACAAAACAGAGTGAGAAGACAATAATACCCAACTGCAAAACAGGAAGACATGGATACCCAGGTAACCTTAAGCCCATCTTGCCCCAGATACCTAAAGTTGTATTAACAAACCACAAGAGCAAACTTTGTGGCAATATCTAAGCCCTTTCTGGAGTTTAGGACTGACATGGACTAAGGGGGGATGAATTCCAGCAGCATCTATGCTAATTGAAGCATTGAAGCAAACAAAACATACTTATTGCTTGTCAAAATTGTCTGGAAACCACTGGAGAGTGTCAGCAAAGCACTAGGAGAGGCTGCCACAAGGGCTCGCATTATGTCCATCCATAGGCCTCCGGAAGCCCCAAATGCGCGCCCTTGTGGCAGCCAACTTGGGGGCATTCCAAGCCATTTTGAACACTTTGTAGATGTTTTTGCCATGCAATAGTGAGTCACATAGCATGGATACATCAGGAAGTGCATGCCCCACTTAGCCAAGGTGCTAAACGTAGGCAATTTTTCACAATAACAAGCTAATGGCTACATACATACAATAGAAGGTAGACAAAACTTGAACCACTGCTACATTGCATGGTGCAGAATTAAAACAATACAATGCGCACTGGGGTATACAATAAAAGACGCTTACATTCAAATTCTTCCCAATACAATGCACAGAGTGGGATATAGAATCAAGACGCTTGCATGGATGGCACAGAGGTTAGAATCCTCGAATATGCCAGTTAAATATTGCTCTGCTGCCTCTTGGACTGCCTCTATGGCCACGGCGCCCATCCGAAACTAAGTGTTGTACAATTGCAAAACCTCCCTGCATAGCCTTGCAAAAGGGGGCCTCCGAATCAAGAGCTCGGTGCTCTTTTGATAGTGTCGAATCTCCGCAAAAGCACGGCTGCGCTTTCGTACCTTCTGAGGTCGACGTGGAGGTGCATTTTTGGCACGAGTCGGGGCAGCTTGCTTCCTCTTCTTGTAGACAATGCTCTTTCTCTTTTTTTTCTGCACAGGCACTTCCAACACCTCATAATCGGATTCCACCCACTCTCCATCTGATTCGTGCTCTTCACTATCGACCGGATGTGATGGTGTAGGTCCACTCCCTTTAGGAAGTGTCTTACCCCCAATAGACATGCGAGCCTGATAAGTTTGTATTTGGACGCCAACCCATGGGGCATCTTCATCCGTTTGTGTCTCTTCGGAGCCTTCTGACGGCTGCTTTTGGCTGTTTGTTTCTTTGCCCTGGTCGCTCTCATCCTCCCTGTTGCCATCAGAATCGTTGGAGTCCGATGAATAGACAACAAGACGATGCTTCCATCTCTCTTTTGCTGCTGTAGAGGACTGGCCATGCTGATTTGAAGCTCCAGCTTCTTCTGTGTGGACTTCACCTTGAGCTTGTGAAGTTCCAGCTTCTGTTGCTGTACCTTTGAGTCGTTGGCCATCCGGCCCCTCTGGATATGCAATCCTAGCCATTTGTTTTGTTTGTGCCATGGTTGCACCTAGTAGGGAAGATGACAAAATGAGCCCCTTCAACCTTTAAATAGGTTTTTTTGAGATTTGGGCCCTTTCACACTATGCGGCCAAGTGAGTGAAACTCAAATAAAGCAATTGAATTGAACAACTAAACCAGGATCATGTGGACGGCTGACGCGACACCCAAACGCTGCCTTTTCGATATTTAGTTGCACGCCAAGCTTCGTGGCCGAGGGACGCTCGCGAGCGTTTCCACTTCTCGGATGCTGCAGTATGGGAAGCGTTGCGTAACTGCTTTGCTAACATCGATTCTCTTGCTTTCTCAATAGTACGAGTTCTCCCAAAGGTGTGCCTAAAAAACCAATTAAACATCTCTTGGAGGTAGTTGGAGTGTGAACTACCACCACCATGCCGAGTATTCTTGAAGTAGATTCCTTTTGCTCGATAGTGGGACTTCTCCATGCCTTGTGTACTCCATATATCAAGCGAACCATAGCGGTCCATGAAGTATGCACCATGCGCATAGAGAATGTGCTAAAACAACCAAAAAGGAGATAAGCGAATAGAAAAGTTACATTTTCAAACATTGCATATGTATTAAGTCCATTAAAACAAACCATGTAGTGTGTAATCTTGCTTTCAGACCATCTGTCCTTAGCGGCCTTTGTGAATTCATAAAGCACCTTCTTGAACTCCTCTCGCTGCTCAACGGTGGTGCTTGAAAGATTCATCAATTGCACAACCTTTTGAAAGGATGACCATACTAGCTTGCGTTGGTTAGCAACCTCCACATTGGGATCTTTGTCCGTCGTGCATGAACACAAATCTTTCCACAACTCCCACCGCTTCTCACTTGCTAGATCGACACTTGCCTTGGATACCTGCATTGGATACTTTGACATCTTCTTGAAAAATCGACGTGCTTTGGCTCCATTCATGGAAACCTTTTGTGCCACCTCATATGTCTTCTCCCTACAAGTCTCTGCTACAATGTTCACCCTTGATCGGTGACATCCAATCTCATTAAGGAGCGTCTCCACCCCCTGCAAGGAGTCTTTTGACCGTTGAAGGGGCTTCATTGTGAAAGCATAATCAATGTGATGCTTTAAGATCCTATCAAATATTCGCATAAACACATGCAATGTGCAAAAGTGAACATTGTTGAGGGAGAAGGGAATTATGGGGTTCCACCCAGGATCTTTGCTATCCCTATTGGGCACCTGCAGCATATCACATGAAAGAGCCAAACTTTGCCACTCCCTATTTATATGGTCATCATTATCATCGTCCTGACCTTCCACTTGAGTTGCTCGACTTGTCTTGTGCCCTTTCGTACAGAATGGACAAGAAGTAAAGAATTTGCACCTTGTTTGCATCCAAGCATGCACTTTATGGT